>NC_046295.1:7808151-8446125 GCF_004115265.2 Rhinolophus ferrumequinum | reverse complement strand
TTCAATTTGCCACATAAATGGCGCTAAATTGTATTAGCATTCTGCAGCTAGCTTTCTTCACTCTAGGTTGTTATCTAGATCCATCCATGTTGAGACATAGAGATCTAGTCATTCATTTTGACTGTTGTGTAGTATTCCCTCATATAGCTATATTAAATTTATTTATCCATTTCTCTACTAATGGACATTTGGGCTGCTTTCTTTCTTTTTCTGTTGCAAATAGTGCAAGTGTGCTATTATTCCTAGAGTTGGAATTACTGGGTTACAGAGTTTATCGATCAGGGTAGCAAGAGACACTGTAACAAATGTATAATGGTTCAGCCATGATGGAAGCTCATTTCTCTTTCATGTAAAGTCTAACGTGGATGTTCCTGATTGGAAAGTCACTGCTTTCCCAGTGGGTTTTGGGGACCAAGCTCCTTCTCTCTGGGGCTTTTCAGCACAGGAATTTCCAGGTGGCCATTCTCACCCACCTCCAGCTGGTGGAAGGGAAAAGGGGGCGGGGGGTTAAAGGCACACCCTTACCAACCACCTCAGCTTGGAAATGGCACACATTACTTGGTCACATGTCCCCACTTAGATGCCAGGAGACTATTTCCCAACCTGTGGACAACTTTAACATATCAAAAGCTCAGAGAAAATGTAAGGAAACTGAAACTCTCATACATGATGCTGGTAATGTAAATTAATACAAAGCTTGGGAAAGCGGACATGTAGAGAAGGCTTGGGTTAGGGAGAGAGATTAGGTTCCTGCTGGGAAACAAAAGACTTGTTAATGGAGATTAGACACCCCCACTTTTTCCCCCTGACTCCTACTGTCATTCCTGCTGTACTCCTTGCTTACTGTACTTCCTGCAGGCTCTTTCTTCTCAGCCTCCCTGAGGAGGTAATTACGTAAGATAATTTGGTTGTTGAAATGGAAGTTGTTTCTGACTAATTAAGCAAAAGAAAAAAAATCTAGGAAGGATACAGAATAAATCAGAAAACTGAAGGACTAGCTTAACAACCAGACCCCAGAAAAGACAGAAACCAGCATTTCGGGGATTCAGGTAGCAGGACCTAAGGGAGAAACTACCAGGGTTGATCAGCTCCCATTCTTCCCAGTCCTTCCATCACTCTATTCTGAAGAGAGATCTGATTAGCCAAGGTTGTGTCCTAACCTACCCATTGGCCAGAAATACTGGAGTAAAACTGATTGACACTCCTACCAAGTTGGATTCATAGAGGTGCGACGAAAGCCAGTGTTTTTACCAAAAGGGGGCTAGTGGGTGCTGGACAGGCACAAACAAAGATCTCAGCCTTTAGCCACCTGGCTCATGCTCTCTTTCTCCCCTGACCCTTCTCAGAGTGACTTTATTTTGCATACAGAATCTCAAGATTTTTCCCATGCTATTTTTTAGAGCGATTCACCTCTTTTTCTCTACTCTACCTTTATTTGCCCATGTCTTTTGGGTGTCAACTTTCTTGGTCAAAGGGTGCTACAAAAGTGTTTTCCTAAACAAAGAGCTATCCACCCTAAAGATAAATGATGCCACTCCCCTATAAGACACACGTGGCTGCAAGGAGCTGTGGTTGTAAGGAGTACCTTTGCCTCAGTTCTACACTCACATTATTAAAAACAACATGTGCCTGTGGCAGCTTCCTGCTTTGTTGCTGGAATGTGGTGTTGAAGATAAGAGCAAGAGAAAGAATAGATATTGGACACAAGAGAGAAAAAAGAGGGAAAAGAGAAGTACTGAACAGAAAAGAGAGGACCTGAGATTAGAGAGGAGGGCAGTAGAAGGAAGGATGTGTCTCTTTTGGAAGATGGGTGGGTTGAGATTCTTAACTATTTTCATGCCGTGGACCTCCTTCAGCCATTTGAGTAAATTTCTGGTCCCCTTCGCAAAAAAAAAAAAAAAAAAAAAAAAAAAAAAGTTTAAAAAAATGCATACAATTACAGAAGAGGCTAATTATACTAAAATACAGTTAGAAAAATTTAAATCTTTTGTCAAGTAGTAGTATGTGTGCTTCTTTATTAAGATTTTAAATGACAAGACCTAATGGTGGGTCTAATTGCTATAATGTGAACAAGTGATGAGCATATGTGATATAAAGATATCCATGATATTGGTGACAAAATTGCAGGTATGGCTAGTACTACAGTGGTCAGTTTCTCTGTCCATAGAAGGAAATGCTACATTCCAGTTTGAGGTTAGTGAAAACAAAGATTTTTTTTTTTCCCATCCAAGTCTGCCAGGTCCCTGAATTCTCTTTGTAGACACCAAGTTAAATATTCTTGGGCAGAGGATGAAGGATTTGTTTCCCTAAGACACTTTGAAACATAGGCGGTAGTGCTTCAAGGCACAAAGTATGGCCCAGAGGTAGCAGAGGGTGATGTCCTCCTCTGCATGGGACTCCACCCCGATGTGGCACTTGGAGAATAGTGGCTTTGGGAGGGCCAACATTGTCCTTGTCACAATGGGCACCCTCACTGGTACCTTCATGTGCTTCCTCCAAATGAAACTTCACACAGTGCAGGGGCAACATGGTGGTCAAGGTCCATGGCTGGGGGAGGAAGGCAGTGAGTGGTCTGCCTCTCTTTCAGCACCTGGTACCACCAGGAGTCTGCCTGACCCCTTGTGGATGAGAGCTGCGGGTTCCTGTCAAATATACCAACTCAAATTTGTGACAGCTTTTACACAAATATAGGTAGGGATTTTAACCAAACTTTAGTACCCAATGGAATCAGTCAAATTCAGGATTGTCCTGTTCCTGATCTTCTCTCTGGGGTTGATGCTAAGCTCTGGGAGTTCACACAGGTCCGTTGAGGTCATTGATTTGAAGGGGACTCTGCAGCTTACTCTTAATTTGTCTTGGTCCTACTCTGAGACAGAATTCAACCTGTCTGGTCCTTGGGTGATTCTGAAGACATATGATGATGCTGCATCTGACCCCTGGGTCCAGAATCCCCTTGTCCTGGATGCAGACCTTTTGTCCATCTGTCTGTCTCTTTCTCTCTGCTCACCCTTCAGCTTTCTTCACGGGCTCAGGAAACACTTCAATGCTTTCACATGGGGAAAATTGTGGGGTTTTGCTGGCCCTTTAATACCAGGACCCCATACATGTCACCTGAGCTTTACTAGTATATCACCATGAGGGAGTAGCAGCTTCCGTGTGGGGTCTGATGACTCTGCTTGCAAACAGTGTGCAGGTGGACCCCACTCCAGTATCTTTGAACTTGAAGAGGAGTTGATGGAGAAACTGACCTAAAGTGGTTCCCTGCCACGTGGAACTGACCTAAAATGGTGGCCCAAGCAGAGGGAGAAGTCCCCAGCCTAAGCCCCAGCCCACTTCCGCATAACCCCCTCCACGCCACACCCCGAGCCAATCACCAGATGACACCTACCCCTTCCCCAACTCAGGGAAGTCCCCAACCCATAAAAACCTGCTCAAAACCTTGCTAGGGCTCAGTCTTTTGGGATGGATCCCGCTGAGCCCGCCGGTGTAATAAAGCTGACTCTCCTAACTCTCTGAGTGCCACTTGGGTTCTTTCCGGTCCTGGTATCCGTAACAGAGTCATCATTTCTCCTTCCCCCTGACTGAGCAGGTAAATGGAAATGGCAAGCAGAGACACCACACGTATGAATCACCCTCTTGTTTCTTGCTCCCCCACTTCTCTCTCGCCATTGCAGACTTATCCCGTCTCCTGCAGCAGGGTGTGTGCCCTCTGTCTACTTCTCTTTCTGGTCTGTTGTTATGTCACCAACTTTGTCTTTTCACACTGTTGGAGGCGGGTTGTCTTTTAAAATTCAATCCTCCACCCCCTTTTTTTCTTGCAAAATTCACAACTTTTACAAATTAAGACCTGGGCTTTCAAGGCCTTTGAGTCTGAGTTTCAAGAGCCTATTTAGAACTGAAAAATCTAAGGCTTTGATTCTTTGGTCTCTGCATTTGGCTGTGTTCATACAGCCATGAAATAAAGCAGGTAGGTGACTAAAGACAGGGAGGGTCCAGTGTAACTTCTGGGAGAGGAAATTATTTAGTGTCTCAGAACATTGCACTCAGGAATATCCTGGGCTGTATGAGTTCTGGACATTCATGGACATGTGAACATTCTAACATCAGCCACATTTTCTGCCCAGAAACAACACTATTTTTTTTCCATATAGCATGAACAAAATTTAAAAGTTTAATTGCTGTTTTATCACATATCAATCCTTAGAAAGAGGAGAAGGAAGAGGAGGCATCTAGAGGATGATAATGAGACATCTGTTTTGTTCTGTTCAGAGATATAACAAAGATGTTTCCAGCAAAAGAAGAGGAAGGAAGAGGATGAAGAGGAAAAGGAGGAGGGGGAATATGGAGGAGAAGAGGAGACAAAACAAAATAAGAGGCTCAGCCAGGCTCAGCAGTGACGTCTTCGTGGGCAGCTAAGCTCAGGGAGTGTCAGCAGTGAGCAGTGTTGCCTCCACCCCCACTGGTGTTTGGAAATGTGAGGGAACACTTTTAGTTGTCACAATGTGGGCCCCATGCAATCTGGGCTGAGGGCAAAGGGTGGTGGTGTGCACTCGTCTGAGCTTCTTCCCACATGGAGTGTCAGCTGGACAGTTTGAGTGGTGGGAACAAATCATGAGACTGTGGATGAAGCCCCAACAGCACGCAGGCATCAAACACCAACAAATGCCCAGTGCTCTGGGCTATGGAGATGGAGTGAGAAGGGCCCCACCCCCAGCAGAAAGCAATGGATTGTGTCCCAACAAAGGCTCTCGCAATTCCAAAATTGACGAATGCTCACTTGAATCCTGCTTTGAAAGGTTATCCAGCGTCTTAGTAAGCCAACCGAGCAACCTCAGCTGGAGGGTACGGGAGTCCCAGGGACAATGAATGAGCACATGGCTGAGGGTATGTGACCTTCTGCTTCTGCGTCTTGGTTTCCTCCTCATCTCTGTGTTATTAAATTTATATCCTTCTATGAGGCAGGACTCTCTGGGAAGTTTCTGCTCTCCTGTTGCACTACCCCAGAAAGCCAGTATGTCATAGCGCGGGTGCCACGGGATCTGGAGCCTCTGTTTTCTCATCTGTGAAAAGGGTCTGCTGCTAGTTCTTACCGCATAGGTGAGGTGGGACTAAGTGAGCCAACACCTAAAAAGTGCCTTGAGGGGACAGCACTACGCTGAGCACTCACAGCTGTTACCTGCATTGTGTATCTCAAGCAAATTCAAAGTCACAAGGCTGTAGCCAGCTGCAGCGATACTACATTAATTGATTTAGTTTTTTTTCAAAATTGTCAGAAATACACAAAAACCGGAGAGCTGATATTTTGACTATTTTACGCATTTAGTAATAATAAGTTGAGCTGCTTTGTATATAAATGAAATTATTTTTATGTATATAAAAATTTCAGATATATTCATTTGGATATATCCCACGTCACAGCAAAAGGATTAAAATTTCATGGAGACAAAAAGGATATGGGTAAGTCATATGCCACAGGCAAAATCCCTGTTAGTCACCTTTTTCCTGTCCCCAAAGTTTCCCTCAGGCTGTCCTTGGCAGGAGCTTTCCCTCAATCAAGTTGGCCTATCTTGAATATTACTATCATGAAAGTTTTCGTTTGTGATAATAATGGAAAGTCTTAGCAACACCATTTAAAACGAGGCATGGGTTGTTCAAAGGCAACCTAGCAGCACCTTAGGTGAAATTAAGTTCACCTAAGGGCCACACTCAGCAATTCTGCTTCTATGAGCCCACGGTTGTGGGGTTCATGTACCCCAACTGTGTGGTTCATCACAGAGCAGCCTGGGGGAGGGGAAGACAAAATGTGAGAGGATGCTGGCCACGGAGCAAGGTGTACAGCCAGCGAAGAGGACGGCTCTTAAAGCAGTTCTGAGTGAAAAGGCAGAAGCAACAGACCCAGAGGCTCGCTGCTCAGAGTGCGGGTGGGGAGAGGATGGGGACGGGCCACCTGGGTGGTGCCTGGTTGCATGTTATTAGTGCAGACTCTGCCTGCCAACCAGACCTTCCAAACCCAGACCTGTGTGCTCACTAGATGCCCCAGTGAGCATATTAAGGTTGGAGAAGCACCATCTATGACACATAGAGCAACAGCGCGTTCTTCGTACAGCCACCAAAAATAGAAGGCCTCACAGCAACACTTGAAATATTTACCTTTAGGGGAAGGGAGAAAAGAATGGAGAGAAGGGTTAATAAAGAACTTAAAACTAAGGCAGAGAATGTGTCTTCCAGGGGGAGGAAGGTCAATGCAGGCACCTTTTGCAAGAAAGATTGTTGAAGATGTCATTAAGTTTCTCCTCCCTCCCAATACTCAAGCCCCAGAGGAACCTGTGACCCAAGGAGAAGGCTGGGTTCAAGATCTCAGCATCCTGCCGGCCTTTCTACACCCTTGTGGGGACAGAGCCCCAGAGAGCAGTTTCCAGGCTCTCGGCCTCACGTGGAAAGTTGCTGGCTCAGGTAGTAGATGGCCGTCAGCTGTAACTAGTTGGCCATGGCTGTAACCAGTTAGCCATTGGCCACTGATATAACTGCCGTGGCTAAGCTAGCAAGCGCGGATTGCAGTCAGCAAGGGTTGGATGGTTGGCAGAGAAGCGGGCGGCAGGCTGCGGATAGTGTGGCTCCTGCCTCCTGTGTCTCTAACCCAGCCGCTAGCAAAGATATAGTGGTATGTCTCCCCTATTTATGGTTCCATTAGTGTTCCTTTTTGGCCTCACCACATCCTGCATTTTTGTGCGGGGAGTGGGACAGAGACCCCATGACAACCCTGCTTTGCGGAAGCTGGGTTGCTGTACAAAACTTGTAGTAAGACGTCTGTACCCCACGTTTGCTGCAGTTGCTCGCTATATCCAAGCGCTCACACATGCAGTGTTGTGGAAAAGAGAGAGGGACACTTGAGATGAACACTTGCTAGACGACGATACAAGAAGGGAAGCTTTTCTCATCTAGTGTTGATTCCCAGTCATAGCAAAATTCCAGAGATTGTGAACGGCAAAATAGATTAGCATGAACTGAACATAATTTTGTCTTCAGTATCTCAGTACTTTGCTTCCAGTCTGTCTGCTGCCTTACATAGTTGCTTTACAGCCCTGGATGGAGGGTCGAGAGGGGACTATTAGTAACAGAAGCATGGTTTTACAAAGAAAGTTTGGGGAAGGGAGAGTGGAGATGGGGAGATGGGAGGTACCCAGATCACTTCAGTAGTGCCCAGAATATCCACACCGAACTCCTCATGTATTGTCTGGAAACGTCCACAACAACACATTTTGTCATCCATATTTGGCTTTGTGTGTGTGTGTGTGTGTGTGTGTGTGTGTGTGTGTGTGTATGAGTGTGTGTGTTTAAAATCTTTGAAAATGGGGAATAATTCAAGCACAAGTTCTGAACTCTCCAGCTCAGAGTCAGAAAAACGTGAATGGAATGAGAATATATTACCATTGACAGTTATCTTCCCAAAATGGTTCATGTCAGAAATGTCACTACAGCAACTTTGCAAAACTCAAGCCCACCTGCCACCCTTCATTTGCGTGGCCAGTGACAAAACACCTTGGTAGTGATGGGTGAGACAGGGTTATCTCAAACAGAAGAGAAGAAAATAAAGGGTGGAAGGAAATGAAGACTGATGGGGAAGGCGGGGCAGCTCAGGCCCTTGTTGGCAGCAGAGAGGAGACAATTGGGAACCTGTCCCCCTGAGGAGAAAACCTCAGGCCTGGAGACATCATAAGGATTATTTCCACTTTGCTTTTCCTTTCATCAGGGGAGCTCAAAAATGCTTTTACAGAAATTAATGAGGTCTTCCTTGTCACTGAGTATTATTATTTCGGTTTTACAGGTGGGTTAATGCCTAAGGTTATAAAATGAGTGATTGATGGAGTCATACATATAATCCAGGAGTCCTACTTCACCAAACCTAGTGCTTGAACAAGGGCTGTAGTAAAAAGTCTCCAAAAAGGGAAGAAAAAAAGTATATATTTTTGGCAATTTTTGGAATTCTGTACTTGGTACTGTTTCATCTATAAGATGCACAGAGTATCTTTCCTGCTGATCCTGTAGAGTTTCTGAGAGTATTGAAAGAGGTAAAAAGGATGTGCAAATATCTTTTCAATTCTACCACAGCATGTAAGCATAAGATATCAGTTCCAATAAAAGATATACTTTATGTTGTGTTAATTCCTTTCACCCAAAACCCTTTGGGGAGGAGAACTTCACTTCTAATGGCTCCATTGCCAGCTGCTGTCATGCCCCGCCCCCCTCGTTTTTGTCCAGACCTTTCATTACCTAATGCAGCTACCATGAACCATTTTATTCACCCAGGTTCCCAAGTGCTGGCCTGAGAGCCTCTACTCCTGGAGGTAAAGTTTTCACAGTCCTTGACAAAATGTTAAAAAATAAAGGCAATTGGGCATTTATTTTCCTTCTACAAAGCCAAATTTATTCAATTGAAAAAACTGTCGTTAATTGTGAGATTCCTCCCTCTTTTGGCATTAAAATGCTGTTCTAACATTTGGTATTAAATTGATGGTGCCAGTAGATGGCAGTTTTTGTTTGTTTGTTTGTTTTCCTTAATGTGTTTACTTGGAAAGATGACAAGTTGGCCATTTTATATAGGTCCTCCAGTTTTTTGTTTTGTATTTTAAAAATTTTATTGGTCCATGAAATCCCACCGTCTGGGAATCATTGCTAAGTGCTCGATTGATGGCTCTCTGAAGGCCTGAACTTGTGCTGATAGGAAGAAATGAAATGCAGATACGAGATGAGATACGAGATGAAATGCAGTGTCCTTAATGGGACACTGATAAAGAGAGGAACTTGGGCTGCGCAGCCTGTGACTTAGGAATACAGCTTTCCCAGAATTCAGGTAAGCAAGTAGGCATCGGAGTTCCTGCCAGCAAGGGGCAACTGCCTGGACCATGATTCAGATCTCCAAGGGTGGCCTCCCTGCAAGAGTTCAGGGGGGCACCTGCTGCCCAGGGCCAGAGTTTGTTCCCAGCATTCTTAGTGCGAGCTAACAGAAAATAACATTTTGCATGATCATTAGGGGTAATTCAAGCCACACTGTGTTCGACAGGTATATTGCCCATTAATTAGAGCTCTGTGGGAAGGCCCAGTGCTCTAATAGCCATTTATAGTGTTGTTTCTAAGGAAAAATGCATTCTGAGTTTCAAATTGCTAAATGAAAATCAAACTCTTGAAATGGTTCATATAAGGTAAGATCTGGGGTCCATCCAAGAGACCCAACTGAATCAAAAAACAACAATTAGCATTTCTATCGTGTGTTCTCATGCATGAGCCCTTTGATGCAGATAGAAAGGCTGGATTTTAGATCTGGGGTTCTCTGTGTAGCCACCAGCTATATGTGGTCTGGGTTGTGATGGGGTCTAAGTATAAAATACACACTGGATTTCAAAGACATAAAAAACAAGAATGTAAAATATCTCATTAAAAATTTTTAAAATGTTGATCACATGTTGAAATAATATTATATGTATAGTGTTTAAAAACTATAGTATTAAAATTAATTTCACCTTTCTCTTTTCGCTTTTAAAATGTGGCTAGTAAATTTTAAATTACATACGTGGCTCACATTTGTGGCTTACTTTGTTTCTATTGGAAAGCCCTTCTCTAGTCCAGAGATCACCAAGCTACAGCCCACAGACCAAATCCAGCTCATTGCCTGTTGTTGTAAATAAAGTTTTATTGGAACACAGCCATACTCGTTTGCTTCCATAATGTCTCTGGAAGCTTCTGAGCTGCAAGAGTGTACTTGCGTAGTTGCACAGAGATCACAAAGCCTAAAATATTGACTGTCTGGACCTTTATTAAAAATGTTTGCCAGCACTTGGTCTAGAGTATCAGGGTTCAAATCCTGGTTTCCCAATTTATTAGCTGTGTGACTTGGGCAGTTTCTTTGTGTGTGTTTCCGTGTCTTCCTGTGTCAGTGGGGGCAATGATAAAGCAGACCTTCCTCCAAGAGGTTGTTGTAAGGCTTGAATGAAATAGTATGTATCAACCATAGAGTCAATGTTCAATAAATTCATCATCATCATCATCATTTTTCAGATGTGATAACAGGGGATCTGAGAAGTTCTGTGTGGCCCATGTTCATAGTCACACAGCCCAAATCCATGTCTTCTAACTCATAGTTATTTCATCCAAAGGCCCTGCAAAAACAAAACCAAAAAGCCCTTAAAAGAAAAAAGATTGTCAAATGCTGGGAGAGTGAATTCATGGCTTGCATGTACCCCTCTCTTCCTAGATGTGGCCTCGGAATCATTCTCAACACAGTTCTCCAGGCAGTAAACACAGTTGGACTTGGCATATGAGCTTATACCTCTTTGTCATCCCTGCTCCAAAGGCATGGACCTCAAGGTCAGTTGGATGGAAAAATTCAAATATAAATCACTCTCAGTATATCAAATAAAAATGTATTATACTTTGGGGTCTCCTTAGAGTGGTAGAAATTTAAACAGAAAACTTCCTTGGGCATATAATACAAGTATCAATACTTTGCATTTACAAAGTTCTTTCCAATTTATAAAACTCAATATAAAGTTATTCCCTTTTCATAGACGGGAAAGTTGTAGGTCAGAGAACTGATGATTGGTCACCATAAGAAAGCTAGTGAGAGGCAGAACGTAGGCCGCGATATGCAGGTCCAGGAGTCTGTATGTATGACCACTTTCCCCAACCCAGGGTCCTCAGCTGAAATGCTGTAGAGGTCTGCCAGTGCGAATTGGTGAGGCAAGCTGGGTATTTGTGTACTAATTCAGTAGGAAGAGTTTTCAGTTCCAAATAGTTCACTTTCTTTCATTTTTCTTGCGACATATAGCCTTCTGACCTACCTTTTTTCCTCCTAAACATTGATAGTGATAAGGTGTTTTGGTTAGTTATTACAGCAGAACAAAACACCCCAAAACTTAGAAACATTGACTGTCACGATTTTGTGGGTGGACAGGGCTCTGCTGGGCATTTCTTTGTTCTCTGTGGTGTTAGCCAGGGCTGTAATCATCTGGGGGCTTCACCAGGCAGGAGCATCCAGGATCACTCACTTACATGGCTGTTGGCTGGGTGCTCAACTGGGGTTCCAGTTCTTTCCAGATGACCTCTATAAATGGCGTGGGCTTCTCACAGCACAGTGGCTGAGTTCCGAGACAGTGTTCCATGTATGCGAAAGCAGAGACGGCAGTGTCTTAAGACTCAGTTTTGGCATCACTGCTACCACATTCTATTGGACAGAGTAAGTCACAGGAGCCCTGATTCAAGAAGATGGGAAATTGGCTTCACTTTTTGATGGGAGGAATGACAATGAATTTGCAGCCATCGTCCACCCACAACGTATGGGTGCAGATAAATATGTCTCTACTATAGGAAAAACAGGAGCGCAAACACAATGGTAGATGGCAACTGACACTCAGCTGGAGGAAAATAGGAGGAAGTGTGAGACCGTGGCGTTCGGGACCAGGCATGCCCAGGCACTGCTGCTAAGTGGGAATGGAAGCCCACCATCTCCAGAGGACCTTCCAGTTTTCGAGAGAAGGCCGAAATACGAATTTTCATAGGAAGTCTCTGCTTTTTCAGTGTGAGCTCAACTTTTAAAATAATATTGCATGGGGCAAATTGGCTTGTGAGCTTCCAGTTTTCAACATCTGCCTTACATCTTCGTGGGACAGCACGTCTTTTATGTGAAACACCTGTCGGCAAGACAGTTGTGGGCAACTCATTTATCAGAGAGTGTCACTGCTTCGTGGTTGGTAAGAGGGAGGAGAAAAGAACAAGTTAATTATCGTGAGGCTGGGTAGTCGCCAAGGGAAAAGGCATGTCTGTCACTTATTTACTAGTATTTACTTGTAGGATGATAAATCAAAGTCTCGCATTGGCCAGGAGAAGCGGCAGTGGCAACAGCTGTGGCTAGACAGAAGAATTTTTTTATATGATGAGCACCTGGGGAGTGTTGCTTTCCAGTTGTTTTCTGTAGGTCTTATCAGATTCCAGGCCAGGGAAGACAAGGGGCGGGGAGGATGAGGAGAGAAGCCTCAGCCCCCAGAGAGACGCACTGCTTTCCTCAACAGGGTGGAAGAAACAGGCAGAGGAGGGAAGCCCCAGGTCCAGAAGTTTCCAGCATCACATCAACCTGAGAACTGATTCTGCCTCCTGGGCAGGAGGTCCTTCTACCTTCCCAACCCCCACTTGCAAACATAGGTCCTTTTCTCACCATGAAAACCAAACAGCATTGTGGGGACAGAGCCAGGAGTACAATTTCCAGGTTCTCAGCCTCATGTGGAAAGGTGCTCACTCGGGTAGGAAATGGCCATTAACTGTGATTGGATGGCCATCAGCTGTGGCTAGTTGGCCGTCAGCTGGAATCAGTGAGCCATTGGCCACTAATACAACTGCCGTGGCTACACTAGCAGAAAATGGGGGCTAGCAAGAAGATGGTGGCTGAGCTAGCAAGCGGCGGAGTGTGGATTGCAGAGAAGCGGATTGCAGCTAGCAAGTGAGACTGTTTGGCAGAGACAAGTGGATGGCGGGATGCAGATAGTATGGCTCCTGCCTCCTGTGTCTCCAACCCAGCCTCCAGTGAGGCTATAGTGGTATGACCCCCCTACCTATGGCTCCGTGGGTGTTCCTTTTTGGCCTCACCATGTCCTGCGTTCTTATGTGGGGAGCGGGACCAGAGACCCCGCAGGCCGCCCCGCGTGACAAGCATTCAGTTCAACAATGAAAAAAACTTCCTTCCTGTACGTAATGAACAGGCGTGTTGAAGAGCTCCCCAGATAGACCTTGGCTCTGGTGGGTGGTGGAGAGAGTATTTTGAAATTTGAATCCTGGCAGCACTGCAAACACTCAATGATCCCCAGCATGTAAGGGCCCAGGGCAACTGCGGCCTTCTGAGGGGAGTCCTGAGAGGACAGAAGCTGCCTTGGGGACAGCATATACCTCCAAGGATCTGCTTGAGGGGCTCCCAGGATGGGAGTAGGAGCCAGGGATCTCCCTTGCCACCACCTTCCTCTCCACAGGGTATCTATGTGTGCATGTGCCAAGGGCAGGGGATGCGTTCCTTCCTCATTCATTCATTCATTCAACAAGAGTTCATTAAGTGCCTAAATGAGCCAGGTGCTTTTCCAGGCTCTGGAAACACAGTCCCTGCCCTTGAGATGTACACAGGCTGTCCTTGCAGGACTGAGGCCTCACAACCCAGGAGGGTGGGGTTGTAGATCAGGGCCCCCCAGCTCCTTCCTAACTGCCAGGTGGGTGAGGGAGGGGGCTGTCTCCCTCTGACCTCATGGAGCCATCAGGGTGCAGCGCTTATATTTTCCAAATGTAATAAAGAGTTAGAGTCTAAACTGAAAATACCTTTTTTTGTCTTTTCTTCTGAGTGAAAGATGCAGTCTCAGAGATGCAGTTTGGGTGACGAAAATGTATTGTTTTTCGAATGTTTTGATGGTTTATGAGGACTATTTGTCAGATTCTTTGAAATTACAATCCTGTAGCCAGTTCCTTACTATATGGTATAAAATACATGTGGGAAGAGCATTAGAAACACAGAAACATGAAAGAATGAGACTTGTAATTCTGGGGACAGAATCCTTATTTGTAAGATATGTAGCATATTCATTGCTGAATGGGAAGACTGAGTTTATTTTGCACATGAGGATTAGTAGAAGGAATTAATACCTAATAACAGCTAACATTTATTGTGCTCTTCCTGTGTGCCAGGTATTATCTTAATAATGTGTATATATTATCTCATTTAATTCTTGCAGGGACCATCCGAGATGGGTAGTCTTATTACTCCCAGAGGTCAGCCCTCCACCCTGATTTCCTGATTCATATCTGGCAGAGCCTGCAATCCACCTGAGAAAACCTGCCTCATGGAGGAGCTTGTACACCCCACTCTATGTTTTCATTTATGGGAACAGGCATCTGTTGGGTCTAGAGAAGGTAAACGACAGCACATTGTGATGAAAAATTTGGGCTTGGAGTCAGACAAGCGTGCTCTGAGTCCCCACACCATGGCTTGTTAACTGGGTGAGGTTTGCCAATTCACTTCCCTTCCCTGCAGCCAAATCTTTTTCCATTCATTCACTTTGCCTCTGTGTCCTGCGTGGAAGAACCACCATTTACTGTGTGCTGGCCAAGGTAGACTGTGGGCTGGTGCCATGCAGGGTTTGGGGGATGCAAAGATGAGTGCAGCAAGGTTGTACCAAGAGCAGCACTTAAAGGGGGGGGGAGTACAGAGCTGTGAGGAAAGGACCATAGTCCTATGTGACAGCAGAATGTGCCAAGTGACCAGAGGGATGAGCAGGTGACCACTGGGCTGCATCTAGAAGAGCTCTCCAGGTGGGAAGCCAAAGGCCTTCCAGGCAGATACAACTGGACGTGGGGAGGCAGGGAGAAGTGGCAGGGAATGGACTGCCACCGTCATGCAGTGTGACCACAGGACATTGGGAACATGGACACTCCTAGCAGTGAGGCCAGAGACTAAGGGTGCATTGGCAAGGGCCTTGAATGCCAATGCAGGGTTGCAGCCTTGATCAAAGGAGCTGTCAGTGAGGAGCCAGCAGGACATGGACTCAAAGCTGAGTAGCGTCACAGTCCAACCTGTAACAATGGTTAACTCGGATGGTAGCTGTGAACATTGGAGGGGTTTGGAGAGCCAGGGAGGGAGTGAGGAGAAATGGGAAGGGTGGGAAAGATGAGGCAGGTGCCTTTCTGACTGCTTTTCCAACCTGCCCTCCTATAAACCCACATCCAGTAACATTTAAATAATGTGTAACTATGGAATGGATTTCAACACCAGACTAGAGCTTCCCTTTTGTTACATTTCTTTTTTAAAACAGTGATTGCCTTCAAGCAAACATACAAGATGGCGCGGGAGCATTCAATGTATTTAAAAGGGCAAACAGTTTTTGAGCGTTTTACCAATTTGTTAGGTGAAAGCAACATGTGCAGTGCAGAAGAACATTTCCAGCGTCTCCAGCAGCACTCTCTGCCATGAACACGCACTGCTCGGTTTAGAAACTGTTAAGACCCCATGGCTACATTTTTTAACATATATTGTACAACACAGTCATTTCCCTAAATCTTCATCTGGGTTGACACCTCCCCACACACTACTCCATATCAATGCAATTTCATTATAATCTCCAGCCAATTCCATGTTAGCACAATAAAACCTGAAGGGACTTAATGGCCAGCAATTGAGGGCTCTGGAGAAATTTTTGTCTGGGAAAGATGTGGAAGATAAAGCTTTTGATCAGCTTTGAGAGCGGCCTTGTCTTCAGGCTGACGTGGTGGTCTGGACTTCCTCTGCGTTCACAGGAACGGCCTGCCTGTCCTGGGCTTCCAGCACAAAGCCGCAGTCACATCGGCCGTGCCTTTGGTTTTAGAGCCTGCAACCAAAGCACGAAACATGTTACATTTGTTCCCTGTTGCCCACCCCTAACTTTAGGTTGTTTTTTTTTTTTTTTCTTCCTATTCCCATAGACGACCATCTATTTTTGGTTAGATAAATGGTTCATCATCTATTGCAGTTGACTTTTTTTTATGATCAATTAGTTTGAGGCTGTCAGCACTGCTTCAAAGCCACTATGTATCTTTCACACCCCCCTACCCTATAATTTATAAGCACTACGGGTTTCAGGGAAAAAAGGGAAAAAAAGAAAGAAAAAAAAAGTAAAGAAAGAAACCCTCCAGTACTTTTATTAGCTGCTGAAATGCATTAGGGTGCGTAGGCTTTGAACTGCACGGAAGAAGATAACCATGCCTGTAATTGGAATAACTCACATGGGTCCCCTCTCGGCTCCCTTTACTAACCTCTGCATTGTTTTATCCCCAGGATTTATTGATGGCCTGCAACAGCCCTCTCCCAGGCTCCGGCCCGCTGGGGTGTTTGTGGGGGAAAGGGCAATGCGCGTGGCCTACTCCCTGACCCGAGCCGCCCCATAAATCAGGGCCTGCATTCGTCTGTGACGGTGAGCCAGATGGCAGCTGTTGTTGGAGGAGCTCAACAGGAATCAAGGCCTGTGATCTTTCCTGTTGCTAACAGGCCTGATTTTTTATGGCTGTCAGCATCCTTGGAATGGCTGAGGGAGGTACGAAGGGAGGCAGGAGGAGTGGGGGCCGATGGCTCTAGAGATCTGCTTTCTTCTCCCAAGGGGGCAAGCCACAAAAGTCTTTCTCTCTTCCTCACTGGTCGGGGGCTTGGCCTCATACTCTGTTTCTGAAGAAGTTTCCTAGAGTGTGTGAATGGCAAAGCTAGATGTAACCAAAACCTTCTAGAAAGGAAAATGGTGGTCAGCTTCCCTTCTCTGTTGGTACACAGACCCTTAGCATCACCCTACCTGAAAGCTGGCCCTTACCTTTGGAGTGACATCTAAAACTCAGTGGGCTTCTTAGAACACAGTCTTGTTTTCCCGAATGCCTTTGATGTGGAAATAAAAGCAATTATTTAAAGCTACTTGGTGGGTCCAACATTTGGATTTTTCGCTTTTTCAGAGTGGATGGACAGAAAATCCAGCAAAGATGAAGAGGTAGGAAGTAAGTGTAAAAGATGAAAAGCAAAGGGCTTGCCAGACAAAAGAAAGAAACTCCAGCCAGTTTTGAGGTACCTGATTAAGGGGTATTAGCGGCAGAGATCCGGTCATTAAGGTGGCGTTGGACCACAGTGGGTGTAGCAGCCTGAACACCAGCGTGGAGTAAACAGTTTATTAACAGTCCTTGTGTGGTCCAGCAGCCTGCCTCCAACAGACTCAACCTCCCAGTAAGAACAGAGCCGGCCACAGGGCAGGGCTGTGTGGCTAACACCAAACAGAGCCTGCAGGAGCCCACAGGAGATAGTAATAGAATCCCAGATGCAGCCAAGTGGTTTCCAGGCAGGAGAGTAAATCGATTTATTTATTTACGTAGGGCTTGCAGCTAGCTTCAGACCACAGGGACACAAGCTTACAGATAAAGCAGACACACCCAAGAAATCACATGCGGCAAGTTTCAGTGGACATCCAAGTTCTTAGAGACATTTGGATTCCACTGAGACTCTTGCTATAACTCTATTTGCTGCTGTGGGATTTAGCCTGCAGCCAAACGTCCACTTCTCAAGTTCTGCGTCCATTAGCAGAAGTGTAAGTGGACCCCAGTTCCCTTCTCACTTAGGATCCTCTGTAGGCCAGTGATCTCATAGCCACAACTTTCATAATCTCTGGAGACCTCACCTATTCACAAAAGAAAATGATCGAAACAGCCTTAAGGACAGTGTACCAGTGCTGGCTGAGAAAAGGTGTTTCCGGAAAGGGCAGGTACTCTCCCTTTCCCCAGACCGATCACCAGGTAGGGCCTCAGGTAAGGTTGTCAGGGGGCCAGGGCAAAGGTTAGAACTTCCTGACTAATACAGCAGACAGGGAAGCAGGTACAGGGATTGTTGAAGGTATTCTTTCCTCAGAGTCAGGGCTTCTGGCCTTCTGAGTCACCTGTGAGACTGCTTATTAACTCATCATGTTAAAATGGTGGTGAGACCCTGCCTTTCTCCTTCCCGTCTCCTGGGCCCAGCTAAGCAGAGGCAGCCAAAGCCCACCAGATGCAGAAATATTTCAGTCCTCTCTGATACAACTGCTCAGATCAGGGGTCCATTTGGATCCCTTCCACCCCAACTGTAAGGCTTTCAGGAAGGCTTTTACATATATGACCCACATGCTTATGTTGGGCTTTATAAGGAGGGAAGAGTCCTGTAAGCTCCTTCCCACCAGGAGGGCAAGTCCTACGCCACAGGGACCAACACAGCGACCCTAGTAACAGTCCCAGGAACCTGAACAGATAGAAGACCTATTGTGGTGGGCAGAAGAATGATGCCAGAGATACCCTTGGAACCTGTGGATATATTATCTTACATGACCAAAGGGGCTTTGTAGATGTGAAGTTAAGGATCTGGAGATGGGGAGATTATCCTGGTGGGTCTGATGTAATCACAAAGGTCCTTATAAGGAAAAGAGGGAGGCAGGACAGACAGAGAAGGAGATGTGACAATGGCAGCAGAGGTTGGAGTGGTGCCATTGATGGCCGGAAGGGGCCAAGAGCCAAGGAATGTGGGCAGCCTTCAGAAGCTGGACGAATAAGGCAATGGACTCTCCCCTAGAGACTCCAGAAGGAATGCAGCCCTGCTGACACCCTGATTTTAGCCCAGTGAGACCCATTTTGGGCTTCTGATGTCCAAAACTATAAGTTAAACAAATTTGTGCTGTTTTAAGCCTCTAAATTTGTGGTAACTCATGACAGCAGCAACAGGAAACAAGCACATTCATCTTTCATGGAATGGTCTTTCCCTGTGTTAACCTCACTTTGAAAAAAGCACTGTTGCTCCTCACACAAAGTCCCAGTTTCCCACTGGAACTTGACACTGATGGTATTCCGAACTCCGGAGAAAAGTGAAGAGCTGAGGTGGAATTTGTTGTTTGAGAACAGATTCAGTAGGCACTGAGAACAAAGGAGTCTTGCATATGAAAGCTGAGGGGAGGAACCAGCAAAGACAAATAAGGGGGCAGAGAGACTCAAGGTGGGCATCCACTTTTCTTCTGGGGTAATTTGCTGGCACAGGCGTGTTTTGTAAAGGGCATTCCTGTCTTATAGGCCTGGTCCAGTGTCTGAGAAATGCTTAAGATTTTTTTTCTAATTGATAAATATTATTTAAGCAAATAAATGACTCACACTGGCACACACAAAGCCACATACAGTTGGGCCCTTGTTAAATTTTATTCCACCTGGTGTACTGAGCTTGGCTTTGTATACAGGGAGGCAGGATCTCATGGTGTTTGGAGTACGGGCTACGGAGTCAGAGAATTGGGTGTGACTAAATCGCCTCTCTTCATACTAGTGAATGACCTTGAGTAGTTTATTACTGTTCCTGAATCTCCATTCTCTCCAGTAAAAGGGATCTAATCCTATTCTCTACCTTGACAGCATTGCTGAAAACGTCAAATGACTGTGATGCCCACTGGGCCCTTATCACAGTGCTCAGCACGTAGCTGGTTTTTAAAATTAGTGAACTAGTTTTTATTGTAATAATTGATATTTGGTGGAACTGAGTGTACAGTTTAATTAATTACTCATTTCACTAAGCTCATAATCTGATCCAAAGGTGCTGAAGGTGGCAATGAAAAAAATAACATGTGCCAGACACTTTTTGGAGCACTTTACGTGTGAAGTAATGGAAGCTCAGGGAGTTTGAGTAACTTCCCTGGGTGACCTTGCAGCAGAACTTGGATTTGAACCCAAGCAGTCTGAGCTCAGAGCCCTACTACCACTTTGCCGTGCTGCCTATCAAGGGAGACCTTTTTAAGCCTTACCATGATCTATATAACCTCAGAAGGGCCAGCAAGCAGATTCACTTCTGCTCCTGCTTTCCTATGTCCTATGTAATCAGTGTGGTCTCCTGGGCATTTTCCTTAACATTAAATAACACCAATTAATATCTTGGAGATGCTAGCCAACAAAAATCTTGGCTTCATGATGGAATATGGGAGGAGGTATGGAGGAGAGCAAATGGTTGTTTAGCCATGTGAGCTTGAGGTAAAGTCTTCCAGGCATCTTTCCAGCATCATGGTTGGGGTAATCCCCGTGACTGTCGGTTATACTTTAGGAATGATTCACCTTGGCATTATTTTCTGGACACAGAGTGAGTACCAGGGTGCGCACCTTTTGTGGGTAGTCCTCTCCAAGATTACAAGCAAAAATGACTGTGCTTTCCAGGACTCTGGAAAATGTCGGTGGCTTGGCTCAGAGCAAGTCACCTTAACAAAGAGGGTAACAGCGTTAGGAGGTGAGAGGATTGTTGGGAAAAAATCCAGGAAAAGTAGAAATCAGGAAAAATAGGTAATACCAAATATCCTAGCTATTGGAGAACAAAGTTATCATGAACATTCAGGAAAGAATAAATCCTGGAAGAGATTAAGAATTGAGTTCCAAAAACTGAGAAGAGAAGTGACCAGAATATTAAAATTCCAGCCCTTGATGGGAATTGAAGCAGGAAGATTTCAGGATGAGACGGTGAGTTGGGCTCAAAGACCTTTATTTAATATCCCTCCTAACTCAGATTCTGGAATGCTATTAATGCTTCACATCAAGTACGTTACCAGGATTTCCTTTGCTCAAAATAGCAGGTGCTCCATCTGACCTGGAAGTAAAATATTTCTGAATAGTTTCCACACCAACTGAATCCTGTCTCCCCTTGAAGTCCCTGTTACTTGAGGAATTTCTTTCTTCCTCTTCTCCATCTTAGCTCTCCCTCCTCTCACTGCCTTTTCCTTCTCCTCCTCCTTTTCTTCCTCCTTTTCCTCCTCTTTTCTGCCATTTCCTTGTCCATCTCCTCTTGCATCTCCTTCTCTTATTCATCTTCCTCCACATTCCCTGGTTAGATATCTGGCTACAGGAATAATTTAATTCCAATAGGACACAAAACAAATGGCCTGGCTTAGAAGCTGTGAGTATGATTTAATACCACTTTCAAACTCTGCTATTGGTGGCACGGAGGGAAGCATAGTAAACACAAGGATCTTCTGCTGAAGGAGACAAAATTAAAAAGAAAATTTGGGGGAGGGATGTCATTCTTCGAGTTTAGAGCTAAGAGTTTTATTTTCATAAAATAAAATACAAAAAAATTAAAGTGAGTTCTTTATGTATTGTGGTGTGATTAGGTTGTCCTTGGGATTTAAGAAACAGAGTGTGATTTGTTCGCGCTCATGCTTTGATTCCATAGTTTTCATTGCACAATAATAACATTTCAGTTGTGGCTTGTGAACCCTGGTGGGTGCTGTTACTCTGAATATTATTTCCATTGGATAATGTTGTGTGGAGGCCTGGCTTTTGTTAATATTTTCAGAATCTTATCTCAGCTATCACATGTTTTAAATACCAGGAAGAGTTTCACGCAGAAGCCAAGGTTATGCAGACTACATGAGTGGCACTGAAATGAGCTGACCTTCCTCCCTTGTCTGTTAGGCTACAGATCTGGAGAGTCAGCGACTCTTGTCTCAGAAATAAGCAGACAGAGCAACTCAGTGCAAGCAGGGGCCCGAGTGAAGAGGGAAGAACCTAATTAAACAATTAAACAATGGAGACCTGAGAGGAGCCCAGGGAATAGAAATCAAGGACAGAGAAAAATAAATGAACAGTTAGAACAAATAGGGTAAAGTGGATTGTACACCTCTTAAGCCCTTCTTGCACAGCTCAAATATTCTTTTCAGTGCATCATTCATTCATTCATGACACCCTCTTCTAGTATCACTTTCAGGAGAAATTAAGAGATAATGGAGCATCAAAAACAAAAGCAACAGCATGAATGAAATAAATGAAAGGGACATCAGGAGGCAAACTAAGGCATGAAGCTAAAAGAAACAGATACAGGAACGTTGTCTCTTCTAGTTCAACACAATCAGATCCCAAAGTGGCATATTTCATGTATTTCATGTCTTCTAGATCTGGTTGTTGGCCTAAGTGTGTTTTTGATGCTTGTAAAAAAAGGAAAAAATCAACCACTTTGTTTAGTGTCATATTCCTCACATCAATGGAAATAATGGAGGGACTAGGAAATGAGGAGAGTGGTGAGCTGTATAGATATGGAAATGAAAAGAATTAACAAGGGGTAGAAGTCAAATGGGAAATGCAGCAGAGGGTGGACCAGGGAAATGGGAAAAGGAGGAGAGGGAGCCACATATAAGGGGCTGTGCAGAGTGGAGCATCACACAGAGTAAGTGCTTGTCCGCGCTCTCCTAGCATCCCAAGCAATTTTTACTAGAACATTCCATTCCACCAAATTCTCTCTTTAGAATCTGTCTCCCTCATTCCTCTATCAATTTCTCTCTAAGGCACTTTCTCACCCACAGCAGATGTTTCATAAATGCTTATTGGACTCAGGTCTAAAAGCTATGAATGGAAGAATAAGTACAAGGAGAAACATAAGTTGTGTGAGATTGAGATCATGAAAAATAATAGTAAGAGACAAATAGCAAGGGACGAAAAGAAAAAAAAAATGTCTTTCAGGTGTTGGTTTGGGTCTCTCCTTCTCTGGAAATCCCTTCTAGAAGAAAGAGCCCCTACTGTTGGCTTCTATGGCACCATGCACTGTCTTCATCACAGTTTATGGGGAATTGAACTGTGACTGCCTGGTTGTATTTCTTCCAATTGGACATTAAGCTTTGAGCATATGGTGAGTGTCCATCTGGCTCACTATGGTGTCCACAGAATCTAGCACAGCACCTTGTTTAGTGTAGTGCTCAGTATATGTTATTTTGAGGCAACCAACTGAATGGGAGAAGATATTTACAAAAGATATCTTTGAAAAGGGGCTAATATCCAAAATACGAAGGTGTGACAATTAAGTTCGTGAACTTGTTGCAACAATATTGTTAATCTTTTTTGATATCAGGGGAATCATTCATTATGAATTTGAACCAACTGGACAAACAGTTAAACAAGTTTACTATTTGGAAGTGCTGAAAAGGCTTCATGAAAAAGTTAGACAACCTGAATTTTTCACCAACAATTCATGGCTCTTGCATCACGACAATGCACTAGCTCCCAGGGCACTGTCTGTGAGGGAGCTTTTAGCCAGTAAACAAATAATTGCATTGGAGCACCCTCCCTACTCACCTGATCTGGTCCCCAATAACTTCTTTCTTTACTGAAGATAAAGGAAATATTGAAAGGAAGACATTTTGATGACATTCAGGACATCAAGGGTAATACGACGACAGTTGTGATGGCCATTTCAGAAAAAGAGTTCCAAAATTGCTTGGAAGGGTGGACTAGGCACTGGCATTGGTGCATAGCTTCCCAAGGAGAGTACTTCGAAGGTGACCATAGTGATATTCAGCAATGAGGTCTGTAGCACTTTTTCTAGGATGAGTTCGTGAACTTAATTGTCAGACCATGTGTGCTTGTACACGTGTGGATGTGTGTGTGTGTATAAAACTTAAAAATATGTATTATTTTGAGTGAATAAGAAAGTTATTTCTTCCCCATGAAGAAATAGGGGAAATTAAAAAAAAAAAAATGATTGAGGGGAGTGACCGGTCAGTTCAGTTAGAGCCTGTTGCTAATAACACCAAGGTTGCTGGTTTGATCCCCGCATGGGCCACTGAGAGCTGTACCCTCCTTAAAAAAAAAAAAAGATTGAGGGCATGAGATGTTTAGAAACCTTTGAATGAAGAAATTTAATTTGGAAATAAAAAGATAAAGTCTCATGAAAATCAGGGAAGGATGCTATGATAGTAAAGATACGCGGTATAATCTGGAGTTTTCATTCCCTTATCTATAAAATGGAATTACTAATCACTACCTCTAGGTACTTTGTGCAGATTAAATGAGACTGTACAAAGAATTGAGAATTTGTTTACCTCTACAATTAATTAAGATTATTAGGTTGAAAATGATAGAAGCCCCTTTGGAAAAAAAAAGGTGGGGTTGCTTTACTTGTTTGTGTAACCAAGCCACGACAAGGGCAGGAGGTGGGCAGTGCGAGTGCTACGAGGACCCCTGATTTCCTTGGTTTATTGCATTCATCACCTTCAACTCCAGCTGTCTCCACAAACCTGCCACTGCGGCCTCAAGCAGCTCCAGACTCACACGTTAACAGTTTCACAGGTAGAGAGGAAAATGGGGCTCCTCTCTCCTGGCCCCAATTCAAAAAATCCCCAGGATATTTTTGATGAGTTTCATTCAGACTGTGTCCTCATCTCCTCGTCAGCATGCTCAGGGACCTGATGTGCCATGAGCGCCCTACGTTGGACCAAGGATCACCTTTCAAACGAAGGCAAGAAGGAAGGCCAGGCAGTCATCCCAATTTGTGTCTATGATGGTCAATAAATGGGAACTATTAATGGTAGTTGTAGTAATAATAAATGCAGTAGAGGAAGTGAAGGAAAGGAAATGAACAACTTTAATTTTATTAAATGAGCTGCTTTAAGTTTTCCACTCTAACTTTACTAATGCGTACCTGCCTCGGGCTTTGTACCTCAATCCCTATTCTGTATAGGATAGATCCAGGAATTGGAAGCCACACATTACCCTTGGTAAAATGAACCAGTATGATTGATCTTCCAGCCACACTCAAGGGGACTGACCTTGGAGCTGCCTTCCTTTCCCCTCCTCTTATTTGAATAAATACATGTCAGGTTCCACAAAAGTGGACACCATGACTTCTATTTTCTTTTGTGTTCCTTGCCTTACCCACAGAGTGCTATGTTCCCAGGATGCCTTTTAATAATTGGATGAACAAGCAAATGATGAGTAACATCATGAAGCATCAACCATGTTGCAAAACAACAACAACAAAAGAAAACACTTGCATCATAGTGTTTTCTGTGAAAGTAACTCACTGAAAGGAACAGACAATTTTGCTTCAGAAAATGTCTTTTAAGCTCGTTAAACCTATTTATTGGATGCCTAAGATGTACAGATTTGTCTTTTTGGTGTACTTCCTGAAGAAATAGAAGATTTGGCCTCTGAGAAGGTTCCAATTAAATGACTTCTTTACTGTTTCTAAAGTAAGCTATTTTAATATTTCTCAGTGAAAAAATTAATTTATTCCTTTGTATTTCAGCTCTGAGCTCTTTTTGCTAATCCTACATGTAAAATCTAGTCTGAAAAGGCAGCATAGAAACTCAAAGAACACATTTGCAAAAGAACTCATCAACAAGGAGACATTAACACAGAACTCTTGAATAACTAAGTTTTGGGGTGGCAACAAACAAAGGAATGAATCAATTCATGTACAATCAGTCCTGAAATGTTTCGTGAACCAGATGAGTTTGGAGTCTTATTTGGAAGGAAGTTAGAACCATGCATTGAAGTTAGGAGTGGGGACAGGAAACTGGAAAAAGGAATTATTTCATTACAAACATGAATTTTAAAGCAAGGCAGATTGACTTCTCTCTCTCTCTCGGTCCTGAGGAAAATATATTACCTCTGAGATTAATGAGGAGAAGGGAGGTGCAGTGGGAGAGATCAGATGGGGAAACTCCAGGGAGCCCCTTCCTCTCTCTGGGCTGTTTCCAGAAGCAGGATTGCTGTGAGTTCAGCACCACGAGGGGGACATGTGAGGCTACGGCCAGAATAGCTGGGGTTTGAGTACTTGGAGAATGCTGACAGGCTGTGGGAAACTCGGATCTCCTACAGCAGCAGAGATTATCACTAAGGTGGCTGGGGGGAGACATGGGTAACTAGGAAAGGTGAGGCATGTAGCAAGTGAATCCAAATGTCTGAATGTACAAAGGTGACTAGAGTGAAAAAGAAACCCAAGAAAGAGAGAGAGTACTGACTGGTCGGGATGGCTGAGGTTATGCTTCAATAACAAACAATTCCCCCATGTCCGTGGTTCAAACAACAAAGGTATGCTTCTTGCTGATACTTCTTGTCCATTGCATGTCAACATCAAAGTCACTGGGGACATGGGCTGATGAGAGCTCCATCTCAACACCTGCTACCACCATTGACAAGATAGGACCAAGGGAAGTTGGAGAATCTTTCACATTGGTTCTCAAAGCTTCCACCTGGAAGTGACACATATCTTTTCCACTCACATTTCATTGGCTAGAACAAGTCACATGGTCATGCCTAACCTCAAAGTTTCTGACCACTTACTTTTAGTTTAATTTCCTAATAAAACACAATTCAAATTCTCAAGCTTAACACTCTATTTTTTTTATTTAAAGTTAATCTTTATCTGAATTTATTTTAATATCTGTGAATAAAAACACTATTATACATGAAAAAAGCCTGGATTGTGATGAGTCACCTTCTATGCTGAATGAAGGGCCTTGTAAAAATAGAATATTCTTTGGGAGAGAGATGTACTGTGTTTTCCTGAAAATAAGACCTAGCCAGACCATCAACTTTAATGGGTCTTTTGGAGCAAAAATTAATATAAAATCCGGTCTTATTTATAAGACCGGGTCTTATAATATAGTATAGTATAATATAATATAATATAATATAATATAATATAATATAATATAGTATAATACCAGGTCTTATTTTAATATAATGTAAGACCGGGTAGAATAGAATAGAATAGAATAGAATAGAATAGAATAGAATAGAATAGAATACCGGGTCTTATATTAATGTTTGCTCCAAAAGACGTATTAGAGCTGATGGTCTGGCTGGGTCTTATTTTCGGGGAAATATGGTATCAGATTGTGAGAACTGACATGGTTAAGTAGACTTGCCAAGGGGAATTCCCTGAAAGAAGATGCACTTGTGCTTTGCATTACACAAGAGCAGGTCCAAAGCCAGTGGTGTAGCAGAGCTCTGGGGACAGCATTCTGCCACATGTAGCAGCCAGTGAGAGCAAATAGTGAGCCCCTGGGTGAGTGGGTCCATGTGGTGTTTGATAATATGTGCTTCTGTATCTCTGTTTGGTGGTAAGGCACTTGAGACAGCGACGATCTGCCTTTTGTTCAATTATCTGCTCCAAGATTAATGAAATAACATGTCCTTTAGGGATTCAAATTTAAGATTAAATATAATGGTTTGGGATGGTAATATACAATGGTTCCTTGAAGGAGACAGGCTGAACCTCAAGCCACAAAGACCTGTATTAATTTATTCATCAACCCGTCAAAAATTTGTTGAGTACCTCTTAGGGCTCACAGACTGTTGCAGGCACTCGAGATGTAATGATGAACAAAGATAGATGTGATGGACAGTGTGAGATCCCCCCAGGACTCCCTTCAGGAATGAAGCTGCTGGGAGTGCTGCTGGCAGATGGCTCTCAGCTGTCAGCCCCTCTGGGGACCACCTCAGGTACAGTGAGCTGCCTCCCTCAGTCCCTTTACAGAGCAGCCACGTTCAGTGACTGGTCAATGAGGGGCAACGTCCCAGGCAGAGAGAGGACACACGTAAGGGTCCTGAGGTGGAAATAGGTGTCAGGAGGGTGAGGAAAAGAGTGAAGTGCACAATGGCTAGAGTGGCACAAGCAGGGGGAAGTCACCATGAGATCAGTGAGGCAGGTGGGGACAGGCCATTGGAAACCCCTATTGGCCAAATAGCACTTTGAATTTTATTTTAAGGGCGGTGGGAGACAGGGGCCACTAGTCCATACAAGGGCTTTCCGTGATTTAGAAAAAGGCACTCTTCTCTCAAGTACAACAAAAAAGAAAACGGTTAAGTTAATGATTCGTTTAGCGCACGATTTGAACAACCCTTCACAGCGTTCCTGCTGGGGATAGCAGGAATGGAGGAGGCTGACTGCAGCAGCTGAGACATGTAAGTGAAAGAGGAGAGGGGAGTGTGGGGATAGGAGGAATATCAGCTCCGGAGTTAAATCAGCAGCATCCAGCCTAGGTTCATCCAAACAGTGGTTCCATAATTCAAACTGCATTTTAAATCAATGGCCAGACATATGCATCCCATTAGGAATTAGGCAACGTCGCTGCTGTGAGGATGTAGCCCTTGACTCAGCCTGGCTCTCCCCATGTGCTCACTCATCACCCCTCGACACGGAGGTGCACATACAGTCAACAGTGCGCATACGCCGCCCCCACGCACCCCTCCACCTGTACATGTCCCAAGTTGCTTAACGCAGCTGGAGAGGGCTGTGTTTCTTTGGATGGTTAGTTCCATATCTCAAAATAAAATGCTGTATCTCTTGTATCAGATAGGAATTGTGTTTAGCTGCCAGTGCAGAGATCCAGCACAAGCTGCTTAAATAAGATAAAGATTTGTTTATCTTTCACATAAGAGACTCCAGACATAGGGAGCAGAAAGATAGAAGGAATTTGGATCCCAAATGATTATAGAACTACCACAGAAAACTTGGACTCTACATCTGACAAGAAAGGAGACAAGAGAAAGGAAAAGGCGAATGCCCCTCATGTGTTGTGATCTTTTAAGGAGATTTTCCATAAATTCCACCAACTTAGGCTCAGATTTCATTGGCCCTAACTTAGTTACCTTTCCTCTCCACCTCTGTTCTAAAACATATACCACTATTTGTAGTTAAATTAATCATCAAAATTTCTATTTTTATGCCTATGTAAATATTGTTTACTCCAGCTCCAAGAAATGAACCATTTATTTTCCTATAACAAACACTTCTTCTAAAGTTTTTGGTTTTTCCTGGAGGTTTGACTGGCCTTTTCGTGTGTGTACTATCTGCCATTGTATGACTTCAGCTTCCCCCCACGCCTACCCTGCTCCACATTCTCCATCACATCAGGTATTCTCTGTTTTTCCTTCCTCACAAATTCTTTTCTCCTAGGACCTTCCTTTCTTTGGTCTCGTTCCCTACTAGTTGATCTCAGGGTCTGCTGCACACCTGTTGTCCTTGGATTTGCCCTTACTGCTCTTGTGGCTTGGAGGCATTGTGTTCTGGGTTTCATTTATTCTTTTTTCTTGATTTACTCCCATGGGTTGCTGGAACTTTCCTGCTTAATTAGTCCTAGATCAGCAGTCAAAGAGGTGCTAGACTAGGCCCCAGACAGACAGAAATAAAAGAAACATAATCCCTGTCCTGAGGGTTTCACAGCCTAATGATGAAGACAGACCACATGTAGAAAGATAAATCATAATCCTTCAGTGTACAGCGTGCTCTAGTAGTTAAAATGTGAGGCAACACATGAGAAATCTATGTGTGGAATCAAGGAAGGCTCCAGAGTAAACGTGACTCCAGGTTTTGAAAGAAGACGAAGGATTTGTTTAGTGGAGAAGTGGAGGAAAGGAATTCCAGGCAGAGGTAAGAGCATGGTCAAACGTGTGGAGGCATAAAAGACAAAACCAATCAGAGGAATGGCAAATTCAATGATACCTAGAAGCATAAAATACATAGGGTAGAGTCAAATTGGTGAAGTAGATTACAGCCAGAGGCTATAAGACCTAGTACATTTTCCAAGTTTCAAACAACCCATTTATAAACTTATAAGCTTGTCTTATTTGCAAGTTGTGGGTGGCTTAAGCATGTCTATAAATGTAGGCAGGGCATTATAAAACCCAAACATTTCAGTACTAGAAATACAGTGTCTTCGATTCTGGTTGTTGGTTTTTCTGTCTCAATGCAGACAGAGGAAGCTGAAGGGCTTCTATCAGGCCTACGCTTTTTCCACCAACAGATTGCTTGAGGTTTCTCAAGAGATTAAGAGTTAAATTAGAGTATGAAAAAGATAAATGGGTTCAATTCGTCTCGTATGCAAAATCTTTGGTGTTCCTATGGCACTATGACATGTTAAGACTCAAAGCAATTTAAGATCTCTCTAGCACTCAAAATCTTCCCTGCCTTAAAATGTTAAAAATCTGTCTTACTTGGTTGTATACTTTGCTTTCTTTTTAAGAGACAGAGCTAGCCTGAGTCACAGAGGGTAAAGACCCTCCCCCCTTTCCACCTTTCCAGATTATTGGGTTTATTTTCTATTTGCAACAATTTTTAAGTGCTTCAAAGGGGACTAGGGCAGACATAACCTCACCTCATAGACTCCTGGCTCCACATCACAAGTCTCCTGGGTAGTTTTACAGTATTATTGGTTGAGAAACATTTAAAATATCTTTCCTCCATAAATGCATGGGTATATAGTTTCCCCGTTTTCCTGTAATACCCACATTATAGGTAGGAAGTAGTCGATTGGACAACTGTTTTATGGAGAGGTTCATACCTGAAGAAAAAAATACCTTCACATCCCATAAGGTAATTCATGGTTATTCTCTTATCAAACTATTTTTTGCCCTTATACATCAAGGGGTTTCAGTGATTTTGTAATAATGGCTCTTTAGGAAGAATCAGAGAGGGAACTAATCAATTAAGTTGTTGGTGGAATTGTGTGTGTAAAGGGGGCCAGGTAATACTAATAATATTTTGAAATTTACTCTTAAGCCTAAAACCTAATTTGTAAGTTTTGTTATGAACGTTTGAAACTGTTGGGTTCTCTGATTTATTTTTCCGACTAAATGAATATGCATCTGGTTTGATGCAGGACACTTGCCGGAAAATGAGAACAAGATAAACAAGGTGGCCCTGCCCTCAAGGGATTCAGTGGTCCATTGGCTGGGAGATGGGAATTCCTTCTTGCCACGCGCTATCATCAGTGCCCGGGAGGATGGAGGGGTTCGAGACTGCCATGTCCGCTCTCGTGCTCACGTTTTCAGATTTAATTTCCCCTCCTAAAGTGGAATCTTCTGTCCAGTTCAAGTTCCACTATTATAAAATGTATTTGATTTTCAAAGAAATGGCTTTCTGGCCACTGCTCAACCACAGATAATTTTCTTTGGGTCCAATTTACCTTACTGTAGTTTTTCTTGGCTTAAAAATCCCAGCATTGCCACTGAGAACTCTCGTTGCTTCTAGAAAGGAGTGTCAACTGCCCCAGGCTCTCATTCCAAAATTTTAACCTAATCCAATGTCGTTCTGGAATCATTTCTAGACTTGTCTGTCCATATCCTCATATGTATGTGTGTATAATATGTGTGTGTATACATAAATAAATGTATATATACTCATATATGTATGTATAATATACACGTACGCATATGTACCTATGTCTTAGGTTGGTGCAAAATTAATTGCAGTGTTTGCAATTACTTTTACACCAACCTAATATAGTTATATATATTTACATTTCTGTTTGTGAGTCTTCTTCATACTAAAAAAATGCAATGCTGGCAAAGAAATTAAAACATTAGTTAGTTTATGGCTCTAGATTTCACAACTCGGTGAATACGAGGAATTTTGTAATGACCAGAGTGGAGTGTCCCTGTGATGACCTCACCTCTAAGCTTGAGAAGAAGCCACCCTTGGAAGTGAGTGATATTATACAACTCTAGTGATAAGGCCATTGGGAGTTAACTTGACCCAAATCCCCATGTGGCAGACAGAAAACATCTGTGGGGGAGAAGCCTCTCCTGACAGCCAAACCCCTGCAGGGCTTATCGGCTTTATGGACACAGTTGTTGGCAAACACTCACTCCTCTCTGTGCCCTAATCTGATACCCTGCATCACGAGGAGGGGTGCTGTGGGGTGTCCCCTGTGACAGCGGTTCTCAACTTTATCGGCACATAAGAATCACCTGAGGAACTTCCAAAAATACTCCCGTTGAGGGGCTACCTGCAGAGAGTCCTCCCCCAGTGTTATGGGCGAGCCCTGGGTTCTTGAAAGGTGATTCCACAGTCCAGTTTGGAAACCACTGCGGTGGGATCACTAGCCCAAAGGTTCTTGATACCTGGGGGTGTTAACTACAAAGGTAGTCTGTTCTCTCTCTCTCTCTCTCTCTCTCTCTCTCTCTCTCTCTCTCTCTCTCTCTCTCTCCAGAGTGAGGTTGTGGAGAGAAGACGGACAAGGAACGTATGGGGCCATCTGGGACCACAGGCCCAGGCACCCCAGCAGGGAGTCAATGGCTGGGCGGCTGCGGCTGTGTGGACGCTGCTGCACACCCAGCCCAGAGCCGGCACAGACTGCTGGAATCCTGTAAGATATTCTCCTAGGAATGCAAAGAGGGCAGCCTGCCCTTTCTGGGTTCTTGAGCCGGAGCAGGCGGTCCCAGAACCGAACGATGGGGGTATGCACAAAACCACCAAAGGACAAGAGGACTCTGTTTTAGCAGATTCATTTATAAGGAAAATATCAGAAGCAAAAGGCACACATGGGAATATTGTTATTGGAAAGAGCATTTTGCTAAAGAATTTTTATAAATGGAAACTGCTTCAAGTTCAAGCCATATTTAAAAACACAACCACATGGGTGGCAGGAAGGAGGGTAACAGCTGTGTTCAAATATTTTTTTAAAGGGGTGAACATCCGACCTCATTCAGCTGTCTCTCCCGAGGGCCTGAGGGGGCTGTGGGGTCCTGCTTGTGTTTGGACCGGCCCCACTAGCACCTTCTGAGGCCTCGGTGACCCAGTCAGGATGATAAAACATGGTAGCTGGTAAAAGTATCCTTTTTAGAGATAGTTTTTTTCTCCAGGATGATTTAAGAACAATTCATTTTGGTACTGGAGAGGAGAAATGACACAAACTATGTATAAGTGAGTGAAAAAAGTCAACGGGCCAAATTCCCTATGAAACTTGTGCCTGAGTGCAGTGTGAAGTCTGTGGTATTGGCCTCAGGGTTTGCTCAGGAATTTTCTCTTTCTTTGACCCGTGGCAGAATGGCCTGGGTTAATTTTAATTATTTCTCCGTGGTTGTTTGGGGCTGGAGGTTGATGGGGTCTGGGGAAATTGGAGAAAATATCTTTCTGAATAGACCAGAAGTGAAGTTCACTGTGGTGTGCAGCCCCCAAATCTAACGTAGGCACCCTCTATGGCATTTTTGGAAACTGTTACGGTTTGACACAACCTTCGTGGGCGTGATGGAACTTTGCGTTCCTAGAAAAACACATTTCTGTGTTAAACGAGGTGTACGGCCCACCACTAGATGTCAGCTCCAGGAGGGCAGGCAGTCAGCCCTGCTTCCCCAGGGCATCTGCCCCATGCACGCGACTTGCTTTGACCAAAATTGCATCAAATGTAGGTTATGTGACCTCCAAAGCTAGGCTTTAAAAGGCTTTGCAAGTTCTGCTCTTGCCATCTCGGGCACTGCCCTGAGGCTACTGCCCAGAGCAGCAGCTGGCATGGGGGGCAGGTGCTCTGAATATATTTGTTGAACAAATGAAAGAGTAAACGTCTCCTCTATGAACTCCCAGGAAGCATTTTGGAAATACAGTAGTTTCCACTTACCCTCGAGGAGTACGTTCCAAGACCCTCAGGGGATGCCTGAAACCGCGCATAGTACCGAACCCTATATATACTACGTTTTTTCCTATATATACATACGTATGGTAAAGTTTAATTTATAAATTAGGCACAGTAAGAGATCAACAACAATAACTAATAATACAAAACAGAACAATTATAGCAATGTACTCTAATAAAAGTTATGTGAATGTGGTCTCTCTCTGTCAATACGTCTTACTGCACTGTACTCACCCTTCTTATTGTGGTGATGTGAGATGATACAATGCCTGCATGAGGAGATGAAGTCATTCACCTAATAACGTGGGCATTGTGACGTAGTGTTAGGCTACTGTGAGGGTTACCTGAACACAGGCATGTTGATACCACTACAGCTGATCTGATCACCGAGAAGGCTACTGAGTAATGGGTGGGGAGCATATATGAGTACAGCATGGAGATGCTGGACAAAAGGATGGTTCACACCCCAGGCAGGATGGAGTGTGAAAGCTCAAGACTTCATCGCACTGCTCAGAATGGGGCACAATTTAAAACTTATGAATTGCTTATTTCTGGAATTTTCCATTTAATATTTTCATGCCATGGTTGACTGAAGGTAATTGAAACCGCGGAAAGCAAAACCATGGATAAGGGGAAACTACTGCAGACAAAAAAACCCTTAATACTCATTTTCCCCCAAAGTAATCATTTCAGTTCCCAGGAAACAAAAAGTTTTCCGACCTTCTATATTTTGTCTTATATAAATGTAATTAATGTAATAAAATCTGCTCCTATTCATAAGCACACTTTGTGAGCATGTACTCTGGAATCAGGCATTGTTCAAGGAGCTTTGTATATAGTAACCCATTTTTATCCTTCCAGCTGTATAGGAACAACTATGCCCATTACACAGATGAGGAAATGGAGGCACAGAAGGTTTAGTAACTTCCTGAGGGACACTCAGCTAAGGAGTGGTGGAAGTGGCAGTCTGACTCTGGGTCTGTTCCCCTGACGACCACAGCACATTGTGTCTAGGGGTCACAGTTTTGCCTGCCCACCACCCCCCTCCTTCCTCTGGGATGCTCCTCCTGGCCCGTTCCATCAACATGGTTTATGTTGATGCCCCTGACCCTGCCTCTACCATAGTTTATTGGTTTATGGGTGAGCCCCTGACTCACTGGTTTAGGAATTCTTTCTCCAGTGTTTTTGAACTTGAAATTAGCAAGGAGTCAGGGTCCATTTTTCTCCAATAACTGTAAAATGCAGGAACTGTTAGCAGCTATATCTGCCAACACAAGGAGACAGCTCTTTGCAACCAGAGAGAGAAAGGAAGCCAGGTGCTCAGAGAAATGGGAAGGAGAGACCACGAATGCTGGAGCAACCATTGAGCTTCTGGTTCTTAACATTCCCTGGCCTGCCATGCTTCTGCCATGGGATCCATTGTCTCTGTAACATTTCCCCTTTTGGCTGACGCTATTTTGAATGGGATTTCTGTCACTTCCAACCTAGATAGTTCTAACTAGCAGAGGCCTTTTTATCAACAAAGGAGACCTTCACCTACAGAGGGATCCAAGCCTTTCCCGGGTAGCCTTCCCTACAAGGCGGGGACGGTTTAGGGGGGCTTCCCACTTGTGTTCTTACTCCAGATGTTTTCAAAGATACTGCAGTAATTTATCCCATGCTCTCTTGTGAAGAGACTTGACCACTTTTTGCATCAAGTTGTGGAGACTGTTTCACTCCTCCTTAAATTTGGGCAAGACACATGACTTGCTTTGACCAATAGACTGCATCAGAGGTGGGTTATGTGACCTCCAAGTATAGGCTTTAAAAGGTCTTGCAACTTCTGCCCTCGCAATCGTGGGGCACTGCCCTAAGGCCACCATATAAAGAAGACAGTCCAACCTCTTGGAGGATCAGAGGTCTCATGGAGGAGAACTGAAGTGTCCCAGCAAACAGCCAGAGGCATCTGCTACATTTGCATACGAGTTGTTCTGTTCGTGAACCTCGTGGCCGAGCGGGCCCACCACCTGAGTGTGGCCACATGAGTGACCCGAGGTGAGTCAGCAGAAAAACCAACCTTTAGAATCAAGAGAAATAGTAAATCGTTGCCATTTTAACCCACTAAATCTTGGGATAGTTTCTTTCATAGCAATATATAAGTGGTATAGCTAGTTTTCCGTGTTTTAATTTTCAAGTTTTCTAGTTAGTATTCCTAATGAAAACAAACACAGCTGAGAGCAAGCAGGTGCCTCTGAATCTCCCTCGGTGCTGAGGTTTTGTTGTTTGGTGATGGTATGGGGGCAGCAGTTGTGACAAGAAAAGAACAATACCTCAGAAGACAGAGAGGGGATAGTTTCACCATATTTGCAGTTGATCCTCTGCATACACGAATTTCCAGCCCCAGAGTTGATCCTTGAACAACAAGGATCTGCACTGCTTAGGTTAATTGAACTGCAGTCAATTGAAAAAAAAAGAAAAAAAAAACCTCGCACATAAGTGGACCCGCACAGTTCAAACCCATGTTGTTCAGGTCAACTGTATTTTGTGGCTTGCAGAATGCTTTGGCACATACAAAGGTAAGAAAGTGTTCTTGCTACCTTGCAGGCTGCATTAAGTCTGAGCCCCTAACTGTGCATAAGGAGGAACAGTGTGTGATGGCACCTGCCTGGGAGAAGGTGTGTTAGCTGTGCAATGACCCTCTATGTGGAGGAAGCGCAGGGTGTCATCGAGTGCTGGTCCGAAGAAGCCCCCTTGCTGGAAAGGAGTGTCTGGCTGGGCCCCAGAATTGCATGGCTCTTCATTGGCTCTTTTAGGCACAGTAGTTCTCTTGCTTCAGGTGAAACTGATTCGGGTCTAATTATGGGGAGCAGCCAAAACTTGGGATATGTTAAGTTTCCAAATCTGGAGTTCTTGACTCAGCCAGAATGTTTAGAAGTTGCATGCGATTTATACATTTTTTCTTTCTATTAAGCATTTAAAAAAAATTACAGTTGATATTCAATATTATTTTATATTAGTTTTAGTTGTACAGCATAGGGGTTAGACATTTATATAATATACAAAGTGATCTGCTTGATAAGTCTAGTACCCATTTAGCACCATACATAGTTATTACAATGTTTTTGACTATATTCCTTATGCTGCAGTTTACATCCTGTGACTATTTTGTAACTACCAATTTGTACTACTTAATCCCTTCCCCTTTTTTACACCCAGCCTCCCAGCCCCCTCCCATCTGGCAACCATCAATTTGTTCTCTGTATCTCTGTGTCTGTTTCTCCTTTGTTTGTTCATTTATTTTGTTCTTTAGATTCCACATATAAGTGAAATTATTTGGTATTTATCTTTCTCTGTCTGACTTATTTCACTTAGCCTAAAACCCTGTAGGTCCATCCATTTTGTCACAAACTTTTTTTTTTATTGCCGAGTACTATTCCATTGTATATATGTCTCACTTCTTCTTTATCCAGTTGTCTATTGATGAGCACTTAGGTTGCTTCCATAGCTTGGTTATTGTAAATAAAGCTGGAATGAACATAAGGGTGCATGTATCTTTTTGAATTAGTGTTTGGGATTTCTTCAGGTAAATACCCAGAAGTGGAATTGCTGGGTCAATAAGGTAGTTCTACTTTGAACTTTTTGAGGAACCTCCATATGTCTTCCATAGCGGCTGCACCAATCTGCAATCCCACCAACAGTGCAGAGGGTTCCCTTTTCTCCACATCCTTCTCAACACTTGTTGTTTGTTGATTTATTGATAACAGCCATTCTGACAGGAGTGAAGTGATATCTCGCTGTGGTTTTTATTTGCATTTCTCTGATGATTAGTGACACTGAGCAACTTTTCCATCTTTTCAAATGTCTATTGACCATTTGTGTGTCCTCTTTGGAGAAATGTCTATTCATTTGCCCTTTTGTTTTTTGCCTCTGCCCGTTTTTTAATTGGATTGTTTGCTTTTTTGATGTTAAGCTGTATGAGGTTTTTTTTAATAAATTTTGGATATTAACCCCTTATCAGATGTATCACTGGTGAATGGGAATCTCTTCCCATTCAGTATGTTGTTTTTTCGATTTTTGAATACTAATTTTGTATCCTGCTATTTACTGACTTTTCCTTTGCTGTGCAAAACCTTTTTACTTTGATATAGTCCCATTTGTTTATTTTTTGTTTCTCTTGCCCAAGGAGATATATCAGAAAAAAATATATATTACTAAGAGCAATGTCAGCGAGTTTACTGGCTATGTTTTTTCTAGGAGTTTTATGATTTTGGGTCTTACATTTAAGTCTTTAGTCAATTTTAAGTTTATTCTTGTATATGGTGTAAGAAGATGGTCTAGTTTCATTTTTTTTGCATGCATCTGTGCCGTTTTCCCAATACCATTTGTTGAATAGATGGTGTTTACCTTAATGTAAGTTCTTGCTTTCATTGTCATAGATTACTTGATGATATAGGCGTGGGTTTATTTCTGGACTCTCTTCCATTGATCTATGTGTCTCTTTTTATGCCAGTACCACGCTGTTTTCATTACTATAGCCTTGTTTTTATGTCAGGTAGCACGACACCCCCAACTTTGTTCTTCTTTCTCAAGATTGTGGTGGCTATTCAGGGTCTTTTGGGGTTCCATATAAATTTTGGGCTTATTTGTTCTAGTTCTGTGGAAAATGTCACTGGTATTTTCATAGGGATCACATTGAATCTATAGATTGCTTTGGGTAATGTGGACATTTTGACGGTGTTAATTCTTCCTATCCATGAGCATCGTGTATGCCTCCTTTTATTTGCATCTTCTTCAGTTTCTTTCTTCAATGTCTTATAAGGACATCTTTTACCTCCTTGATTAAATTTATCTCTAGGTATTTTATTTATTTATTTTTGGATGTAATTGTAAATGGGATTGCTTTTTCAATTTCTCTTTCTGATAGTTCATTATTGTGTATAAAAGTGCAACCGATTTCTGAATATTAATTTTGTGTCCTGCTACTTCACTGAATTCATTTATCAGTTCTAATCATTTTTTGGTGGAGTCTTTAGGATTCTCTCGATATAGTATCATGTCATCTGCAAATAATGTCAGCTTTACTTCTTCCTTTCCAATTTGGATGCACTGTATTTCGTTTTCTTGTCTGACTGCTGGCTGGGACTTCCCCTTTTTTCCTGATTATACTAGTTAGTGCATCCAAGAGCCTTTCCAGTGCTTTGCTGTTTCTCCCCCTAGTTATTGCTAGAAAATCACAGGCATGGAGAGCTGCAGGGTCTTGAGATATAATCAAGGGAAATCCCTCAGTTTCCATAAGTCTGGGGGTGTCTTGGATGAATTGAGACAGACTTGGTGGGCTGCAGAGTTGGATGTTGGTTCCTAGGGGGCCTGCTCAGGGCGGGCAAAACTGCCTTAATTGTGACCAAATTCTCAGGGTCACATAAACTGGTGTCCAGTCAAATCTCTTTATTTTCCTGGGATTACACTCAAAAGAGCTTAAGCCACAAGTGAGATTCAAGTGTCTGAAGAACTTGAGAAACAGAGATTGCAGGAAAATCTCTGAGCAATGATATTGTAGGGAAATCCCCAAATGGAGAGTTTCCCAGCAGGGGGAAGACATTCAGCAGGCTGCAGTGTGAGCATGCAGTGTGGTGTGAGGAAGGAGTGAGAGTCTAGGCAGGAATATCCCCCCATTGTCCCTGATGGCACCAAGGCCTCTGTGCTGAGATTCCCACCCCACAGGGGCTGGGGGACAAAACCAGGAGAACTGCAGCTTCAGGGATTAAACAACAGTGCTGCAGGAGGGACATTCTCATGCCCACTGAGGAGATGAGTAGAGATAAAGTGGACTCTTCTGGGGGTGGGGCAGTCAGAGGTCAAGGGTAGGTGGCTTGGGCATGAAAGACACTGTTGTTGGTACCTGCATGGAGAAATTTGGCCATGACACTGATAGCTGCTGGGGTAGAGCTTTGGCAACAGGGCCATAGGTTTTGTCCAGGCTGATGCGATGAACACAGACAGCTCAGTGGGTGGATAAGGGGGCCACACAGCGGAGGGATTGTGGGATTATTTATTTCTATTGGGATATATCGTATGTATACACACACACACACACACACACAACCACTTTTGGATTCCAGGAGTCACAGTAGGAGAGGGCAGATGTCCCATCCCAGAGCAAGTAGGGATTTCAGTCAAATTGTTCCAATGACTACCTGGGACCTACAAGCTAGAAAATCAGTTGCCAAAGTGCAACGGATGCCAAAGTGCAGTGAGTGCTAAGCTGTACACGAGAGGAACGTAAAGAGACTCCCAAGTCCCCTGAGGTTGCTGCACATCAGGACGCCACTGGCCTTGCCCATTTTCAAAGCCAGGGCAGCCGTGATCCTTCTTCAGCAGTTGTGATGCAGACTCACAGAGACACGGGTCCAGCAGCCCTCCTTTTCTTCCTTCGCTTTCTTCTTCAACCTCCAAGGAAGCAAAATGTGAGTCACAGGAAAGGGCTTTGAGACTACTAAGGAATCGTTTCTGGGGGCATCAGCTTTCTCATCTGTGAAATAGGAGAGGTGTGGATGAGAACAATGAATTCCCAAACTTTTATTTTAAATCAATAGACACTGTTTTTCAAACAAAATGTTCATCAAAACAAAGTGGAAACATTTCGGTTGAGAGATGGCGGCCACAACAGTTTCGCAAACAGAAATGTATTGTCTCATGGTTCCGGGGGCGAGATATCCTCAGGTAAGTGTTGGCAGAGTTGGTTCCCACTGAGGGCTGTGAGGGAAGGCCTCTCCTGGCTGGTAGACGGTGTCTTCTCCATGCACACTGTCTTTCCTCGAAGCATATCTCCATGTCCAAATTTCCCCTTTTTATAAGAATACTGGTTTTGTTGGCTTAGGGCCACCCCAAGACTTTATCTTAACTTGATGACCTCTGTAAAAACCCGCTCTTCAAATGAGTCGTTCTTCTGAAATACTGTGGGGTAGGAATTATGTAAATTTGAGGGGGATACAATTCAACCCATAACAGTCTTTCTTGCTCTAACCCATCCCGCTCTCGTGGAGACTCCTACCGTGTTTCCCCGAAAATAAGACCTAGCCGGACAATCAACTCTAATGCGTCTTTTGGAGCAAAAATTAATATAAGATCCGGTCTTATTTTACTATAACATAAGACCAGGTCTTATATAATATAAGACCGGATCTTAAATTAATTTTTGCTCCAAAAGGTGCATTAGAGCTGATTGTCCAGCACGGTAGGGCAGCACCATGGAAACATAGAGCTCCATACATAACTTGGAAAGCTGACTAGAGAAACTTATCAGCCCTTTTCCTGAGCTCTAACAGTCAATACATCAGCAAAGATATGTGCTAAATTAAACTTTTTGAGAATATGTGTTCACCCAGTGCCCAGATTTTGGTTTCTAAAAACCAATCCCCACTAAGTGAAGCCCAGGGTCCTTGAAGAAATGGCAGCTTCCAGGACTGGGTTATGGAAAGTATGAGATGAGTCTGAAGTAGCTTTTTGTGCTAGAAAGTAATGATGGGCACATGCCAAATGGCACAGTGTAGGGGTGGGGAGCAGAGAGAGAAAAGAAAACAGAGAAGAATGAAGGACACAGAAGTCTGCTTGAAAAGGCCCTCACTGGCCAAATCTAGGCTAATCTGAACATCAAAATAAACAGTGATTATAATGGATCATAACCTTTAGAATAAAACAGTAAGCTATGAGTCTATATTGATATAAATGCATGAATAAAGAAACAAATGTGGAGAAGGAATGTGCTTCCTTATAGTCTAATGCCAACTGGGAAATTTATAGTTAGTTAGATTTAGAAAATCACCATTTGCAACCATCACAGTAATAGTTAATTTAGACAAGAATCATCGTCAGATGTTAAAACTGTGGGAAAGTATGGTGGCAAACAGGATATTTACATAGTCTCTAAGTATCTCCCAAGTTATTTATTAATTTAAAAAGGAAAAATAGTAACTTTACAGTGGAGAAATCTGGAAGACATTCTTTTAATTAAGTGATCAGTGTTAACAAAATGACAGTTGGGACAAACCGATATCATGTGCCTCCTGATATGATGCAGTAAGGACACAACAGGATTTTTGTGCTGTGTTTGCTGTATTGCTATGGTTGCCATAAAAAAATCACCACAAATGTGGTGGCTTAAAACAACAGAAATTTATTCTCTCACAGTTCTGGAGACTGAAGTCTGAAATTAGTGTCAAAATTAAGGTGTTGGCAGGGCCCTGCTCCTTCCAGAGCTCTGGGGGAGAACCTAGAGATGTTCTTTGCCTCTTCCAGCTTCTGGTGGCCCCTGGCACTCCTTGGCTTGTGGCCACACCACTCCAGTCTCTGCCTCTGTGGTCGCATCACCTCCTCCTCTTCCGTTAGTGTGGATCTTCCTCTGACTCCCTCATATCAGGATTTGCACGGCTGCACTTAGGGCCCCCCTGGATGCTCCAGGATGACTTCCTTATCTCAAGATCCTTAACTTCATCACATCTACAAAGACCCCTTTTCCATATAAGATAACATTTACAGGTTCCAGGGATGCAGACCCATTATCTTTGGTTTTACTGAATAATATCAACACTATGCAGTACCTGCTAAAAATGCAAAACCAAATCACTTCGTGAGGACACATCATACATATCAAAACCGACAGCATTCTACAGAACAATGGGCCTGTGCTCTTTCAAAAAATTGATGTTATAAAAGACAAAAAAAGAGTACGTACGAATTGGAGATTAAAGGAGCCTAAAGAGACATGAAAAACAAACGCAATGTGTAATCCTGGGTTGGATTGTGGATGGAGATAGCGGTGGGGAAATACTGCAAAGGACGTTATCAGAACAATTGATAACATTTGTAACAATAGTAATGTATCCATGCTAAATCTCCTAAATTTTACGATATACAAGGGAATGTTCTTGTTCTGAGCTCATGCGACAGCATCTAAGTGTACAGAGGCATCATTTAAGGCTAAAATTGTATCTCAAACTAGTTCTGAAAAAAATGCTAGAGATATATAGACATAGATAGATGTCTATATCTTTCTATCTATCTTTCTATCTATCTATCATCTATCTATCATCTATCTATACCGTCTATCTATATCGTCTATTATCTATCTATCTATCTACCTATCATCTATCAATGTATGAGAGATATAAAGCAGATGTGGTAAAATGCTAAGAATTGGTGAATTTGGGGAACGTTATATGGAAGTTCTTTGTACTACTCCTACAAATTTTCTCTAAGATTTCTATCAGTTTGAATTACAAAAGAATATATATGCTCTATTATGACTCATGAATGTGGATACAATTTCATATCACTGGAAAGTTCAGACCTACTGAATTAGTTAAGCTGGAGGCAGGCATGCGTCTTCACTAGTAGTGGGACCGATGTAACAGTGGGTGGTGACGTGTCTGTGGAAGGGCCACTCTGCTCATGTAATATTGAAACATTAGTGGCAGAGCAGACAGTCTGTGGGGGGAGCCTTTTAAAAAATTTTTTCCTTTTTTCCTTTTTGGAACACTTTATTGAGATATAATTCACACATTTAAAGTGTGCAATTGAATAGATTTTAGTAGATTCACAGAATTGTGCAACCATCACCACTGTCACTTTCGGGACACTTTCATCCCCTGCAAAAGAAACCCCAAATCTTTTATCTATCACCTCCATCTCCTCAGCCCCCACCCGAGCCTCAGGCAACCAAGAGTCAACTTTCTATCTCTATAAATTTGCCTATTTCTGTACATTTCATGTGGAATCATACAATACGTGGCCTTTTGTGGCTGGCTGTTCACTTAGCATGTTTTCAAGGTTCATCCATGTTGTAGCAGGTATCAGTACTTCTTTCTTATTATGTAAGTGAGCCAAAGATGGCCCAGGTTGTTTATTTCTTCACAGCAGACTGAGACTCTTTAGCTCAAAAGCCCACCAGTGCCACACTCAAAATTTTACAGTTTCAGTTGTTTTAAGAATAACTCAAACAAGTGAATTTTTAGCCATTGAGGGTCTGTCTGCTTTGCGTACCCTGGAAGCTACACTCAGTGTCTACTGGCCGTTGGTAAGATAGAACCTGTGGTTTTAAGGTCCAAGTGCTATGGCCCTCAGAGCCCTCTTAGCCGGACTCCCTCCCTGCGTCGCTGCTGAGCAATGTCATCTAGACACCGGAGCTCTCTTTCTGGCTCCCCCTCTCCTGGGCTTTCCTTTGCCCTTCTCTCTTTAAAGACGGTGGAGACCTGCATACTCATAGTCACACGCTGTGAGGAACTTCTTGCATACAACCCTGTCCCAGAGCCTCCCAAGAGAGTTCAGTGTGTGCTACTGCCTCTGATGCTTATCGCTTTTCCTTGACCACCTCCCAAATCTCTCGTACACGTACAATTCCTTTTTATTGCTGAATAGCATGCCACTGTTTGCACATTTTGTTGATCCATTCATCTCTTGATGGACATTTGGGTTGTTTCTACATTTTGCCTATTATTTTTGCTACTACGAACATCCATGCACAAGTTATTGTTTGAATACTTGTTTTCATTTCTCTTGAGTATAGACCTGGGTGTAGAATTGCTGGGTCCGATGGTCATTTGTGTTTAATCCTTTGAGGAACTTGCCAGACTCTTTTCCAAAGTGGCTGCAGCATTTTATATTCCTACCAGCCGTGCATGAGAGTTCCAATTATTCCACATCTTTGCCAAAACTTGTTAACTGACTTTTTTATTATAGCCATCCGAGTGAGTATTAAATGGTATCTCTCTGTGGTTTTGATTTGTATTTTCCTGATGATATCTAGCATTTTTTCATGTGCTATTGGAGATTTGATATCTTCCTTGGAGAATTGTCTATTCAGATCCTTTGTTTATTTTTAAATTGGGTCATTTGGTTTTTTATTATCAAATTTTAAGAATTCTTTATATATTCTGGATACAAGTCCCTTATTGGATATATGATTTTCACGTATTTTCTTCTATTATCTGGGTTGTCTTTTTGTTTTCTTGATGGAGTCATTTGAAGCACAAAAGTGTATAATTTTGATGAAGTCCAATTTATGTATTTTTTCTTTTGTTGTTTACACTTTTGGAGTTAAACTTAAAAATCTATTGCCAAATCCAACATAAGATTTAGCTCTATGTTTTTTCTAAGAGTTTTATAGTTTTAGCTCTGACATGTAGGTCTTTGATATACTTTGAGTTAATTTTTGTCTTTACTGTAGGATCCTTTGCATGTGCATATCCACCTGTGTCAGCACCATTTGTTGACAAAACAGTTCCTTCCTCATTGAATTGGCTTGGTATCCTTGTCTAAAATCAATGGAGCATAGATACGTGGGTTTGTTTCTGGACTCTCAATTCTATTCCATTGATCTGTAAGTTTATCTCTGTCAGGACCACAATGTCTTGATGCTTAGAGTATGAAGCCTTTTATGTGACTCATTCCCCCAACTAATGAAGTGCTCAGATCAGGTGCTATCCCCTGTACCTAAGGCTGTGGTGCCTTTTAAAGGTATTATTTCATAGGTATTATGTCCTGATTGCATCGCTGTCTATGTCCTTTGTTTCTCCTCCTTTTCAACCTTTCTGTGGGCATTTTTTGGTCCACTCCACCACTCAGGAGCATTCCCCATAGACCAGAGGCAGTGGCTCATAATGACGTGGAGCAGTAAGAGACCTGGAGCAGGGCAGTGATCAAACCCACAACCTCCAGGAATTAGGCGGGGGTGGGGGAGAGTTCCTCTGAGCTCCCTGACTCCCACTGACACAGGTCTTTGGTTTACTGTACATACTTCACCTTTTCAGCTCTGGTTTGAGAATACCAAAGTTGAACCCAAGGTATAAAATAGCCTAATGACACAAGGAAAGTATATTCCAGAAGTAGGAAAATAATCACTAGAAAGAAAAGGACATGGGCCCAATTCCTCAATATTTGGGCCTTTAGCTATCAACTGTGCTCTAGCCTCTCATCCCCTTGAAGGGAGGTGAAAACAACATGCTGAAAAGTGAATACCTTTGTCATCAGGAGTACCACGGCTTTAAAAACCATCCTCAACTGAAAACATTGCTACAAAGGAAAATTTTACAGCTTCGCTAGGGGACGTAATAAAATTTGGAACTGGAAAGGCAACTGAAAAGCAGCACTGCCTTCAAGAGAGAAATACTGGGAAGAGGAGACTGCTCAAAAGAATGCTTTCCGTGTGGAAGAGGGACGTGCAGGTTGCTCAGATTGCATGTCTCGAGAATGAGGTCGCTTCAGGTGCTTTGCTGGGAAGTGAGAAGACCTTATATAATCTGGGAATGTCCTTAATGGAAGCGTCACGGGAGATGATGTTAGACAGAGGAAGCATTGATTGATACTTCTCATCTGGAGTCTAGTTAGAATGGGACAGGATGCAGGAAGGAGTTCAGGACCACCTAGGAGGGTCTCTTTGTTTCTTGGATGAGAAAATAGCATTTCCGTTTTGCAAATAGGAAGTGAAAGATAAAGAAGGCAAGACCAACGCCAGATTTAAGTTGTACAATCAGAATTCCAGAGTCTATATCAGCATTGTCACCACTAGCTCCTGACTCCGGAGGTCTTAGGAAGGAAAGTGTAAACGGTGTAGAGAAAACGGTGTTGCATCCAGGTGGCTCATCTTAGGCTCCTTGTCCTTCTCTGGTGGCCAGTCTTTTTCCTTTGCCTATAACAATGCATATTTTTTATAAGCATAGGATAACCACAGAGTGGATTGAGGACTCTCAGCGGCTCCCTTTGCACAAGGTATGGTGAATATAGTATGACGAGAGTCCCTAGAGCTGTGTTCTCTGGGAGCCCTGGGGGCTTTGGTCTATTTCCAAGGTGTTATAGCATATAAGCAGGGATTTTTTTCATACTTTAACAATATTTTTTTACATAAGTACACATTAATTTTAAAAAGGCAACTAAGCAAAAGGATAATGATAATTACCTAGTACTCCATCTGATAAGATAACTATTGATAATATTTTCTTTTTTTAAACTTTTATTTATTTAAGTGTGTTTTTCCAGGACCCATCAGCTTCAAGTCAAGTAGTTGTTTCAGTCTAGTGGAGGGCGCAGCTCACAGTGGCCCATGTGGGGATCAAACCCGCAACCTAGTTGTTAAGAGCACGGTGCTCTAATCAACTGAGCCATCAGGCCACTCCAATATTTTTATATTTACTCTTCATGACTTAAAAATACACACAAACATATGCACACATATTTGATTTCTTCAAAAATTGAGTCTCACTGTACAATATTCTCCTATCAGTTTTTTTTTTTTTTACTCAGCTATGATGAATATCTTCCCATGTCAACTGAAGTCTTTCATATCAATTTTAGTAGTTGCACAATACTCCATCCCATGGGTGTATCACAACCTTTTAGTGGATAGTATGTTAGATCAATAATGATAATCAGAGTAACACATTTTTGCCTTGTCTGAGCACAACCAGAATAGGGCTCTCTGTTAGAAAAACCTCTTGTGTCTCCTAATTTTGCTTAATGAAACAAGGTTCTGTAAAACGGAGGACCAGAGAAACTAGCAACACCATGCCAGGCTAACACTGAATCCTGTTTAAGAATTCCTTAGTTATAATAAAATGGCAAAAACTATATACCTATAAACAATTACTTTAAATGTAAATGGATTAAATTCTCCAATCAAAATACACAGGGTGGCTGACTGGATAAGAAAACAAGACCCTTACATATATTGCCTACAAGAGACTCACTTCAGATCGAGAGACACACACAAACTGATAGTAAAGGGATAGAAAAAGATATTTCATGAAAATGAAAACAAATAAACAAAAAGCTGGGGTACAATACTTATACCAGACAAAATAGACTTTAAAACAAAGGCTATAACAAGAGGCAAAGAAAGACTCAGTAATCCCACTTCTGGGATTTTTCTGAAGAAACCCAAAATGCTACTTCAAAGGGACATGTGCATCCATATGTTCATTGAAGCATTGTTTACAATAGCTAAGATATGGAGGCAACCTGGGTGTCCATCAATGGATGAATGGATAAAGAGCTGGTACATACATACAACGGAATAATACTCAGCCATAAAAAAGAATGAAATCTTGCCATCTGCAAAAACATGGATGGACCTAGAAAATATTGGGCTGAGTGGGGTAAGTCAGACAGAGAAAAACAAATGCCATATGATTTCGCTTATATGTGGAATCTAAAGAACAAAATAAACAAATGAAACAAAAACAAACACATAGATGCAGAGAACATTTTGATGGTTGCCAGATGGGAAGGGGGTTAGGAGATGGATAAAAGAAGGGGAAGGGATTAAGAAGTACAAATTGATAGTTACAAAATAAACATGGGGATGTAAAGTATAGCGTAAAGAATATAGTCAATAATATTGTAATAACTATGTATGGGGTCAGATGAGTATTAGATTTACTGGTGTGATCACTTCATAAGTTCTATAAATGTCTAATGACTATGTTGTACACCTGAAACTAATTTAATATTGAATGTCAACTGTAATTGAAAAATAAAAAAAATTATTGAAAAAAAGAATTCCTTATTTCTGATGGTTCCCTTAAGCACCAATGAAATTGATGGCTTCCCTGAAATAGCACCTAAGTGAGATAATACATTTAAGGTCATCTGTAAGATATAAAATTGCTATATAATTCTTATAACAACAACAACAGTATTGTTACTATAAATTAAGTTCTAGACTTTGGGTCTACAGTGGGAATCTATAGAAGCATTAGAATTATACAAAGCAATAGCTTGCCTCACTTTAGCCATAGTTGTGCTCCTGAAAGTTGGTGACAAACTAAACATTTAATGAATCATATTGTGCATTTCTACCTAAAGTTACAAATGGCTCTATTTTCCTTCAGATTGATGTTCAATTTTTCCTGCTCTTAAGTCCTCGCCCTCCCTGCCCCCAAGAGGTTAAGGTTGTACAAACACTTAAACCTTCTTTGGGACCAGCTAAAGGGTTTGTCTGTGTGCAGGGCATCCTGTTTGCTGCCTCCCCGCTCCCACCCACCACCATCACCACCACCACCTTGCCCTCTGCCCACCCACCCTCACCCTCCCTGCTCTGCTCCTGCCTGGGGAGTCTGGCTTGTGTGGACTGTGTTCTACAGCTGCTGGGCCCTCTGGCTTCTGGGTGGGTTTGACTAATGGGGGCCCCAGCAGGAGATCAGAGGGAGGGAGGAGAGCAAGGCCAGGGTATGCATTGCTCTGACTTCCTCCCTGCAAAGTCAGCTCTCAAGGAGGCGTCCTCCTCACAGCACTCTCCTTCCAGGTTCTCATAACCTCTCCCTCCCTCATCCCATGAGGTATGGCGGTGGTAACAGTTCCGCTGCATGGCTACCTTGCATCTGTCTGCACCTTGTAAGTAGCAAAGTAACCCACCTTTAATTGAGTGTGCCTCCTGTTTCCTGTTGAGCTCTGCCTCATAAAGTCCGGAGTTTAGGAATCCTTCAATAGTAGATTGAGCCCTTCCTTCTTTGGTGGCTGGAAGCCAAGGGAAGCTTTGCTGCTTGTTACACTGGCTCTGTGAGTTAAGGACAAAGGCACCCAGAAGAGGGATGGGCACAGGGTCAGGCACCGAGGATCTGGGCATCACCCAGAAATGACAAAACCACCACTGGGAGAAGAGCATAGTGGTCAGGTATTTACACTTGGTGCTGTGCTGCCTGGGTTCGAATACACCTTACTGTGGCGGCCAGACTTGACAATGGCCTCCAATGACCCTGCCTCCTGAATTTTGCCCTGTGTGATCCCTCCCTTTGAATGTGGGTGGGAATCTATCAGTAGAACATGACAAAGGTGATGAGATGTCATTTCCATGATTTGGTTGCATGAGATTGTAACTTCCTTGCTAGCAGACCCTCTCCCTACTGGCTTTAGTGATATGAGCCACTGAGCTGTCAGGAATCATAAAAAGAAGACTGTGAAGCAAAGAAGTGAAGTGGCCTTTGGCCACATCAGCTGGGAACTGAGGCCCTCATCCCAACAGCCCTCAAGGAACTGCCACCTGCCAACAACCACGTGAACTTGGAAGCAAATCCTTCCCCAGTCAAGCCTCCCAATTAAACCCCAGCCCTGGCTGACACCTTGATTGCGGCCTCATGAGAAACCCTGATCATCAGCTAAGCTGTACCTGAGTTCCTGAAGCCGTGAGATAATAAATAAACTTCGTTTTAAGCTGCTAAGTTTGTGGTCATTTGTTAGGCAACAAAAGATAACTAATATACTTCCTATCTGTGTAACTGTGAGCAAGTCACCAAACTAATTTATGTCTTAGTTTCCTCATCTATAAAACCAGAATTAGAATAATCATCAGACACTTCTGCTTTGCAGGGCTGAGGTGAGTATGAAATGAGTTAACTGTAATATGTTTAAAGAAGCGCCTGTTACAGACGTGGCTCGTCACACATAAATGTTGGCTAGTGTCGTTAGAGCAAACGCCACAAGTCCTTCACAGTGACATTACCTTCCCTGATCCTGAGATTTGGTTGACCTTCTTCCTCTGCTCCTGCCCCCAGGGCACCCCAACTTTCACCCCTCATTTGTCTCTTTGGTAAGCCTGGCATTCAATAAAAACCTTTCACAGAGCAGAAAGCACCTTGCAGAGCCCAAAAGCATGAAAGCATGACCCTGAACCTCTGCCGAGACTCAGCCACCCTCTATCATCCTCTCTACGGGCTTTTCCCAGCGGCGATCTCTGAATTCACGAGAATATCAGCTGGAAACACAGCTGTGCCCAGGAGCAGAGTACAAAATCTGGATGCCTGTTTGGTGGCATTTATTATAACACACCCCTCTAGGGGCCAGCAGAGCATCAGAGAACCGTGGCTCGCGGAAGCCAGAGAGGAGCTTTGGCCAGCTCTGCCTCTCTCAAAACAGTGTTCAGCTCCTAATGTGCCATTTCGCTGTTCTGCCCAGAACTTGGATCCTTCTCTCTTCTTAGGGTTCTTTAAGAGCCTTTCTTGTCAAGCAAGGAGGCTTTCTTTTTGATCCTCTTTTCCCACACCTTGTCTCGCATCAACTCCAAATTTTTGGATCCATCTTTTTACCAGAGTGAGGCAAGGCTTCCGAGCTCCCTCCTTTCTTCTTGTTTCCATCCACGTTCCTTTTTCCTCACAGCACCTCACATGCAAAAAGATTTCTCTCCCTTCCTATCCAGCAAGCTTTCTCTCTTCCAAATTCACTTTTACCTCCTCTTTCTACCTACTTTGATTTGGTGGGCATGGCTGTTTCCCGTTGTCCCAAAAGTCTTCCCCCTCCCCCGCACCAAAAGAGACACACGAATGTTTACCTGGGCATGTATGCCAGACGGAGGTTGATTGGTTGGATCATTTACATGCACAGTATTTTCCCTAATTATAAGCTGCCCCGCCCCCTTGCTGTGGGTGAAAAAACTGACCAAAGGAGGAAAATCAACTTGCACTAAATTAGCCTCCAGCTAGTTGTCACCCCGGGGGTCAAATCCAGGTGTCCTGGCCCAGAGTAGATTCTGTTAGACAACAGGACTGCCCTGTTTTCTGGGTCCAATCAGTTGTGCCATAGTCATGGTGACTTTCCGACCTGTCCCATAGGACACTCCCCCAGTGAACTGGAAACCCCACGAGGTTAGCGCCACCTTGTATTGACATGTACTATCAAGAGCAGGATGTAGGAAGCACTCAGGAAATATGGGGTCACTTGAATCCAGCGTCTCTTTCAAAGCAGAGGGCAGGTAAACCTGAAGAGGTTAGCCCTGGGTTAGAACAACAGAACCCCGCGCTTCCAGATGGAGTCTTTCCGGAGGTGTGGTTCGCAGTAGCCATTCTCCCTTTCAGTGCACTGACAGCTTTCAGGGGTCTCTGTGCCAGGAAAAGTGAGTCCTCTCATGGCCAACCATGGTTTTTAACATGCGAGTAAATGGCTCCTCTGCAGCCTCTGCAGCACCCAGGGGAGAAACGGAGAAATGCAGAGTGAATTTGCCCACGGGTGGATTTTATTATTAGCAGCAACATCACTTTCTCTTTTTTTCCTTTCTTTTCCTTTTTTTGGGGGGGGGCAGTGGGGAGAGCAAGGTGGGGGGACACTACAGTCCTGTGGATGGGTGGGAGGATGGGTGGGTGGATAGTAGAAGAGGGAGTTCCCTTGTCGGGGTCTTACAGTTTGTATGTGATTTACTTCCATTCAACTGGGGGGTATTGATGCCGATTGGAAGCAGCTTGAGCTGAAACTGCCTCCAGCGTCACAAATATGCTGAACTCAGTCAGGGATCTCTTACGGCCTTCCCCATCACCAACTCCTGCTTTATTTTAAACAAAACTCCCTCCCGTGTCCTTAACCTCAGGTACCCAGCACTGCAATTCTCGCAATTTAAACTGAAAGCACTACATAATAGAGTTAAAGAACAATGAAGCACAGAGAGAGGGACCATGAAATCCCAGGTACCCTCCTCCCAGTGACGCTTTTAGCAGTTGGGCACTTGCAGAAAAATATTAACTCCTGAATCAGGGAAGATTTTACAGGGAAGACTACAGAAAAGCAACCTCTCTATATGCACAACTCTGCCCCTCGCTGATTTGACTTCTTACCTGTGAGAAATCATTCCAGTTAGCACCTGACCACTCTAGATTCTTCTTGCGACTGGCTGTATTGTATTCCATTGCATGGTTATATTCAGTTTATTCGATCAGTCCCCATGGATAGTAATTTTGGTGGCTTGGAGTTTTTCACATGGCAGCTTGGGGGACAGACATCTCCTGGCTGGAATGTGGGGCCTGGCGGCACGTCGGTCCTGCTTAAGGAGTCCGCCAGCCCATGGCCGACCGAGCCTGAGGACTCTTGGAGATGCTCCGTCTGGCAGTAAGGCCCCACCACTGGGTGGGACAAGGCCCAGGAACCAAATGCTAAAGAGGCATAAATAAAGATACTGGGATGCTAGGCACTGGGGTGGAGTGGGGAGAACATTCTCAGGGAGTTTGTGACATGGGTTCTAGTCCTACCTCCACAGAAGAGTAAACCACACGGGGGCATTCACTGTGCTCTGACTCTAAGCCAGTCCCTTCATGCATGGCCTTTCCTCCTCATTACAGCCTGGGGACCGTCACCCCTTACAGCTGGGGGAACGGCAGTAGTGCCCCAGGCCAACAGTATTCTAGTCCTTGTGGTGCATGCCAGGGTTGCATCTCTGATCATTCCCAGTTTGAAATTCTTTACATCCCAGCATCGCGTTGCCCTCCTTCCATCCACCCTTTTGTAATTTTTTTCGCCCTCTCCTTCAGGATAAATGAAATGAGGCCAGCGAATACTTATTGAGCACTCACTCTTTGCTGACACTCTGGTTCTCCTGATCCTGTAGGTTTCCAAATGGGAGGCACACTCGTCTAAGGAATTCTGTGGTCTCAAGTCACCCACTTTGGTCCATAGACTCAAGAAGCCTACCTTCTTGCGGCCTCCTCAGGAGGTTAATGACAGGACACCCTCCTGACATAGGGGACAACTGGTTTGAAGGGAGGGCCTGGTAGTGAAGTGGCTCCTTCCTGCCTTCATCTGTCTCCTGTCAATGTGATGAGTGCTCCGTGTTGGAGGCTGCACCAAGAGGTTGCACCCAGGTTCAGGGTCACGCGGAGCTTGGAGTGGAAGGACCTTAGAGGTTTCCAAAGCCAGGGCCCAGGGGTAGGGTGAGGATAGACAGCATGCTTCTCCAGGGCTGGCATCTGAAGGAGGAGATGTACGCAATCAGAAAATGTCACCTGCACCCTGTCCCCACTGCTTACCCTTAGTACCCACGGAAAATGGGTCCTGTGAGGCGACAGCAAGTGGTCGGCCATCAGGCCTCCTGCTGCCGTCCAGCCCCTGGGCTGTCAGCAAGGTTGTGGGACCTCCTCAAACTGCTTCAAGGTGTGAATAATAACAACGCAGCCATTCATTGAGAAGTTCCTAAAGCCAGGCTCTGTCTAAGCTGGGCACAAGTCAGATATCAATACCCACATTTCAAGATAGGAAAACGGAAGCTAGAACTAGGAAACTGTGTGTCCCAGAACACAGAACACTTAGAAACTAGGCAGACAAACTGTGTGAGCCCGACACAGGGAGGAAACCTGGGTGGCAGCCTGGGGTGGACGGGAGGTGGCTCTGGCTGGGGCACGGGGAAGCCGTTGCATTATAAAAGCCCTTTGGGCCTTGTCTTCCTTGAATGGGGCTATTTATTGGTGAATCCATAATGTTGGAGCGGACTGGACTCCTTGGCAAATCCCTTGGCAAACCCCTTGGCAGGCTTTCCCTAATGGAACATCCAGAGAGAAAAAGTCCCCTGTCCTCCTCCGGGTCCCTCGTAACCTCCGGCCCCACCTACGGGATCTTGTTTGCTCTGGCAGACAGGGAGCCCATTCAGAACCCTGGGTGGCACAAGCAGAGTCTGGCCCTGGAGTCTGGCCGGTTAGGGTGGGCCTGGGGGAGGTCTTTAGAAGCCTCCTTTGGTTTGGGTGGGGGTGGAGCCCTGACTTTATTCTGGCCGAGGAGAATGACTGACTTTACAGTTTAGTCTTGCTCCATAAACCAGAAAGCCACTTCCAGCTGGTGGAATGAGGCCTGCTGGGCGGGTGTCTGGTGCCATCCTGCCACGGGAGGGTGGCGGCCCGGTGGGCTGCGGCCTCTGCTAGCTGCAGGGAAGGCATTTCTACGGCCGTCAGCAGCAGGAGTGGTGCCAGGCCATGTACACAGGAAACACATTGGCTCTACCTGCTCCCGGCTTTGGACACCCGCAGCTTCCCAGCTCAGCGTTTTAATTATGCTGCCGTCAGAGACTTTCTTTTTATACAAGGAGGGGAAACACTACCTTGTCTCAGGCTCAAACCACATCTGATTAGGAAGGGACGTGAGTGAAATTCATAGCAAGCTGCCCCCGGGAGTCTCCCCTCCTTGGAGGTCAGACAGGTCCTCATTTCCAGCTTCTTTCTGGGCCAGCCCAGCCCCAAGAGAGGAAGAAACCTGGTTGCCTCCCCAGGGGCGGCCCCTCAAACGGAAAGCAGGGCCACCGAAAGGAACGTTTTGCTGCGTTTCTCCCTCCTGCCTCCTTTCCCTTGCCGGCCACAACTGTGCATGACTAGCTGAAGGTGATTATGTTTAAATATTTTTAAAAAATGCTTAGCTAAATACGTTGGCGTGTTTGCTTTTTGCTGATAGTAACAGTGGACCCACAGAGCCCTTTCAAACCTCTTCAGTGTTTTGGAAAGTGGATAAGAGACTCATTCAGTGACGCGCTAAGTTTGACCGAGCCAGGAATGAAGCATGGATTTCATGAAATGAGGAATAGCCTCAGACCACACACAGAGACACTTCTGAACTCAGCGCTGCCCGCCCGCCCCCCTCTCTCTCCAGCACACACATCCCACCCTCTGTCCTCCTCCTCACACTGATGTGGGGGTGTAAAAAACTCTTTTCCCTCCCATGTGTTTAAGTTCTTCTAGCTGAGCTAATAATCAAATTAACATGGGGCAGATTAACAGGAGAAAATTCCCAAGTTTATTATCCGCATGTACAAGCAGGGTCCATTAGGATGTGACCCGAAGCCCATTGGGCAGTTGAGGTTTATATGCCATTTTGGACAAAGAAGAAGCGGGGCAGGGGTCTGGGATTTCAAAGGGGAAGCAGGCAATTCACAGGTAGAGGAGAAACAGCAAACATGTGGCAAACAAATTCCTGCTGGGCCACCCAGAAACAATGGGCCAGAGGGGGGAATCCAGCAGAACAGGTTCTTGCATGGATCCTTCCTGTCTGCCAAACTTAACTCAAATCGGCTAAGGTGAGAACGCGCAGGTGAATATGGTGATTCCCTTATTGCAGCTGACCTTTCCCTCCCAATTCCCTTAGGCAGGAAAGAGGGAGGGTCAAAAGTTCTTTCTAAGTCTTTCATTTTTTAATAACCAGTTTAAAATCATAACCCAAAAGGCACATTTTGGGGTGGCAAAACTTTGGTCCCCTTCACTGATAAAGTGGATGTGACTGACAGCAAGAAAGCCCATTAGCAGCGTCCACAGCCAAAGGCTGGGGGTGGGGGTGGGGGTGGGGGAGTCCCGGGCTTGGGCGACCCTGGGTTAGAAACAAGGTGATGAAGAAATGGATGATTCCAGGGTGTCCCTCCATGCCCCACCCATCTTACAGAGAGCTCGAAGAGAAGCCAGGGCCACCTAAGCACAGCTGTGAGAGTAGAAACATCTGGAGCCGAGTACAATTGTTGAAGTCACCTTTGTGTGGGGAAGCAAGAAACACACATTTCCCCCAAGAATGAGGCCAGGTCTGTGGTGGCTTCGAGTCCGTGGTTTGGAGCACAGTCACAGGAGTTGGGGGGCCTGACTGCACGGAACATTTCCTCCCATCAGATGAGTGATTGTTAGATGGGGGAAGGTGAGGCATCACGAAAATGAGATTATTAGGCATATGCCCCTTCTAGGAGACACTGGGGCAAAATTACATGTCTGCTCCTTGACTGCAAATTTTAGATGGAGTGAACTGAACCTGAGTGGCGCCCTGTTTAAAGTTTGGGAGATCTTAAGTTTTCTTGTTTCCTCTTTGAACTATTAAGTGCAGGCTCCAGTGTATCCAGAGAGAACAAGGGAGTTCATTCCAGAAGTATTTATGATACTTCCCAGGTACAGTGACAAGGTAAGTGGGGGTGAGGACCCCTCAGCCCTTGAGTCCGTAGGGCAGCTCCTTAAAGCATGTGCTCCCCAAAGCCATGACCCAGAAGATACCATTGTCATGTCCGGGTCGGAAAGCTTGCAACAATTCTTCCTCGTTCTTTTCCCCCACCTCCCACCCAAGTTTGGAGTGATTGTCCCTGGAGAGGTGGGGTGGAATGAGATGGCTATTCCCACTTGCTTCTCATTACCATGCTTCAAGGAGAGTGACCTGGAGAAAAGACTCGTTTGCCTTCTTTCTTCTTACACTTATGCTTTTTGAAATGAGAAGATAATTTTGCTAAGAATAAACACAAAGTTGGAAGCCCGGAGATTCTGGTTTGGTTTGGAACGAAGAAGCCACACAGCTCCAGGATGTCTTAAGGGGTCACAGAAATTCTTAACCTCAAGCAGTGCAGACAGTCAAGAGAATGAGTTCTCTCTCCTGAGCTTTTGCAGGGTTTCCCTGAAGCTTCCTCATAGTCTGTGATCATGCTGCGAAGATCATTGACCCTGGCTTCCCCAGGCCAGAGCAGGAACCACAAAAACGGGATGAGGGCCAAACCCAGAGGTTCCTGGCTGATGTGTAATCCAGGAAGTTTTCTCCCTCCACTCCCTTCCTGGCTTGATGGAGCCAACTGCCACCTCTGATGATGGTGTCACCTCCCACAGAAAACTTACTCACATTCTAACCCAAGAGCTGCTCTTTAATCCCTTTGCCCTCTACCCTTGGGAATTCATGTCCTTGCTCCCTTGCAAAACAGATGCCCAAACTTCTAGTTTCCTGGCATCACTGCTTCTGCACCTCTGTCCCTCCCACTCCTGCTGCTGCCCGCACCAGGACACCAAGTGAACCGTGGGCCAAGGGCCCCCATGTACCCTCTGGGAGACCAGCCTCTTGTTTGTGGTCCCAGTAAGCCACACTCAGCTCAACTCTCCTCCACAGACTTCCTGGGGACGGGAAAACACAGCTTCCTGTCAAGCAGTAAAACAGAGACTATGATTCTGATCTTACAGGATGGTGTGAAGATAAAGTGAGATTCCCCCTTTTCTTTAAGTCAAGAAATATTTATCAAACATCTATTATGGTCCGGACAACCAAGATGGCGCAGTAGGTAAATGCTGTGCTTACCGTCTCTCACAACCACATCAAAATTACAACTCACCTACAAAACAACCATCATTGAGAATCGCCTAAAATCAAGCTGAACTGAAGCCTTTCAACTAAGGACTTGCAGAGGAAGCCACCTCCCTACTGGTAGAAAGGTCAGAGAAGCAGAATGGGCTGGTCCTACAGCTTCGTGTGACCATTAAAGATCAGGAGGGCTATTTCGGCTATGGCGGTCCCTCACCATCCCCTACAAGGGCGAGAGATCCCAGCCCCACTCCAGCCCAGGGTTCCAGTGCCAGGGAGCGAAGTCCCCATAATTTCGCGTTGTGAAAAACAGCAGAAATTGTGACTGAGTGAGGCTGCACTCACAGGCTCTCCTTTTTAAGAGACTGTGTGCGAACTAACCCACCAACAGAATCCCTTGCTCTGAGCTCCAGTGCTGGGGCAGTAGCTGAAAAGGCGGCAGGGACAAATGGTGGGGAATTGAGTTATCTGGCTTGGGATAGGGGCTGGAGAGGTGGCTTTCTTCTGGATGAGGGAGCTGGCAGAGGCCATTGTTTCTTTGTTCAGCCCCCTCCCCCTTCCTGGTGTGTAAACACAGGTGGTTGCCATTTCTGAGTCTCCACCATGAGTTTGCCACACCCTGGTGGTTCTAGACCCGGCCCCACCCAACTTTCGGGCATACCCAGGCCACTTCCAGTGGCTTTTTTGTACAAAATGCCTGCCTTGACTCAAGCTGCAGACTTTGCTATGGTCTCTCAAAGGTTTACAGAACCCAGACAAGTAGCATCTGGCTTGAACTTATCCTGTACCTCTAGCTGAGCAGCCCTAAGCCCGGCACTAGCAGCAGCCAGCAGCCTTGGTTCACGGCTTGGCCTCTCAAGGTGCTTCCAAGCACAGCACAGGCAGCAGCCATCTGCATATTTCTTTCTGGCTCCTGCTGGGGGGCCCTGGGAGGGGAACAGGCTGTGACTGAACTTGACCTACAGCGGATCCCCTCCAAAGTGGTTCTGGGGCTGGCACCCCCAGTAGTCAGCTTCAAAATGAGTTGGAGCATCACCAGCCAACTCCAAGTACAACACACCCAAGGGGCATATTAGGCAGGCACCAGAGTCCTGCTGAAGCAGATCCTGCTCCATAGGGTCAGCCCCTGCACAACAACTCTACTGTAGTCACAGCCAGTCCTCACAACCAGTGAGTCCAAGGGTCAGTCCCTCATATTGATGTGCAATTATCAACCAAGGCTCAACTACAAGAGGAGGGCACACACAACCCACCCATGGGACACACCTGGAGCACGTAGCTCAGGTGAACAGAAAGACTGCACCACAGAACCCCACAGCAGACCTACTACATAAAGTCATTCTACTAAGACCGGAAGACGTAGCAGCTCTACCTAATACATAGAAACAAACACAGGGAGGCAGCCAAAATGGGGAGACAAAGAAACATGTCCCAAATAAAAGAACAGAACAAAGCTCCAGAAAAAGAGCTAAGCGAAACAGAGATAAGCAATCTATCAGATGCAGAGTTCCAAATACTGGTTATAAGAATTCTCAGTGATTTCAGGGAGAACTTCAACAGAGAGATAGAAAGCATAAAAATGGAGATGGAAACCATAAAAAAGAACCAGTCAGAAATAAAGTATACAATAATGGAAATGAAGAATATATTACAGGGAATCAACAGTAGATTAGATGAAGCAAAGGATCCAACCAGTGACATAGATGATAAGGGAGCAGAAGACACCCAACTAGAACAGTGAAAAGAAAAAAGAATCCAAAAAATTGAGGAGAGTTTAAGGGGGCCTCTGGGACAATATCAAGCGTACCAACATTTGCAATATAGGGATACCAGAAGGAGAAGAGAGAAAGCAAGGAATTGAAAACCTATTTGAAGAAATAATCACAGAAAACTTTCCTAGCCTGGTGAAGGAAATAGACCAGTTAAGCCCAGGAAGCACACAGAGTCCCAAACAAGATGAATCCAAAGAGGCCAATACCAAGACATGTCATCATTAAAATGCCAATAGTTAAAGATAAAGAAAGAATCTTAAAAGCAGCAAGAGAAGAGCTGTTAGTTATCTACAAGGGAGCCCCCATATGACTGTCAGCTGATTTCTCAACAGAAACTTTGCAGGCAAGAAGGGAGTGGCAGAAAATATTCCAAGTGATGAAAAGCAATGACATACAACCAATATTGCTCTACTCAACAAGGCTGTCATTTAGAATTGAAGGACAGATAACAGGGTTCCCAGACAAGGAAAAGCTGAAGGAGTTCATCATCACCAAACCAGTAATACAAGGAATCTTAGAGGGACTTCTTTAAGATGGGAGGGGGGTTAGGATGGGTGAAAGGGGAAAGGATTAAGAAGTACAAATTTGTTGTTATATAGTAGTCATGGAGATGTAAGGTATAGAATAAAGAATATAGTCAATAATGTTGTAATAACTAAGTATGGTGCCAGATATGTACTAGAGCTATCAGGGTGATAGATAGGAATGGGGTTGGCTATAGGGTGTAAAAGGTGAAGGCATTAAGAAACACAAATTGGTAGTCAATACAGTATGGGAAATATAATCAACAATGTTGTAGAGACCATGTAAGGTGCCAGATGGGCGCCGGACTAATCAGGGGATCACGTCATAGACTGTGTAGACACCTGACCAATGCACTGTACACATGAAGAGCTGAAGTAGAATAATATTGAATGTCAACTATAACTAAATATATATATATATATATATATATATATGGTCACGGGACGTGGAGTACAACATAGGGAAGATAGTCGATGGTATTATAACAGCTATAGAAGATATCAGAGGGGTAGTAGCTTGAGGGGAGGGTTATCACTTTATGAGGAGTTTAAATGTCTATTACATTGCTTTGTACACCTGAAACTAATAAAAAATATATATTTATTATGTTCCATGCCCAGGAACATTGCTACCTCCCAGGTATTTGGTAAATATTCTGGAACACATTAGCAAAGAAGGGAGCAACTTTTTTGGACATTATAAGTAGATGTGGCAGAGACTGTAATGCTCACTCATACCCAATACCTGTGTTTCTTTCTTTCCCCTGCACACATCATTGGAATACATTCCCAGCCTCCCTTGCAATCAGATAGAGCCACATGACTGGGTTCTGGCCAATGAAATGTGAGCAGAAGTGATGTGTGCCACATCTAGGCCCAGCCCACAAAAACCTTCCACATGATACAAAAATTAACTCAAAGTGGATCACAGACTTAAATGTAAAACACAAAACTATGAAACTTTTAGGAAAAAAAATGGGGGGGGGGTTGGTAGATGAGGGTAAAGAAAGTCAAATAAATGGTTATGGAAGGAGAACTGACTCTGGATGGTGAACACACAATGGGAAATGTAGATGATGTATTACAGAATTGTATACTTGAAACCTATGTAATTTTACTAACCATTGTCACCCCACTAAATTTAAATTAAAACAAAACAAAACAGGAGAAAGCCTTTGGGCTGCAGGGCAAGGCAAAAAGAGTTCTTGATGTAAAATCACAATTCATAAAACAAAAAAAATGATAAATTAATTTTACAAAATTTAAAACCATTGTTCTGAGAAAGACCCTGTTAAGAAGATGAGAAAAGAAGCTACAGGCTGGGAGGAAAAATTTGCAAACCAGGTATTCATCTATCTAGAATATAAAAAGGTTTCTCAAAACTCCATAGACAAAAAGTAAACAACCTATTTAGAAAATGGGCAAAAAAACCATGAAGAGACCTTTCACTGAAGAGGATATACAGAAACAAATAAGCACGTGAAAAGGTATTTAATATCATTAACCATCAGGGAAATGCAAATGAAAATGACAATGAGATGATCACACACCTATTGAATTGGCTAATATAAAACAATAGTGGCAACACTAAATGATGGTGAGGGTGTGGAGAAACTCATCCATTTTTGGTGGGGATATAAAATTAAACATGCAACTGCCTTCCACCTCAGCAATTACACTCCTGAGCATTTATCCCAGAGAAATGAAGACTTACGTTTACATAAAAACCTCTTTAAAAATGTTTACAGTCGCTTTATTTATATTGGACCTAGAAGAGGGCAAGCCACAGAGGGAGAGAGTCTGGGTCCCTGAATGACTGTGTGGAGTAAAGTCGCCCCCTCATTCTCACACACTGGGCTGAGATGTAATCAAGAAAAAACTTTTCATGTGCTAAACCACGGAAGTCTGGGGAGTTGTTTGTTACTTTAATCACTTCTACTTACCCTGAGTAACAACACATTGGAGGATCTGGGGTTTTCACCCAAATTCAGATTCCATGGGGAACCGACAAAGTGTGCTGATTTTTCCAGGATGCTATTTTGGCTTCTAGTGGTAAGAAATTGCCTCATCTTTCTGTCTGTGTGTAAACCTGGGATCAGCTCCCACCTCAGCACGTACTGGTTTTCAAGTTTGAGGTAGTCACTGGACATCTAAGACTCATTCTCCTCAGCTAAAAGACTCTGGAGTTAGGGAAGGAGGCGCATCTATGTGGAATTACTGAGAACTCTGCATGCCAAGATTGGCGGGTTGTGTATCCATCAGCCACCTCATGGTTCTCTTTGTGATCTGACTCTTCTGCCCTTCAAGTTTACTCTATGTCTTAACCTCCTTGAAAACAAAACTGGTCAGTTGCCTTGGTGAAGAAATAATAACGTCCATAACAAACAGTAGTAATAGTATCATTGATAATCATAGTTGTCATTTATCAAATACCTCCTAGGTTCCTAGCAACATTTGTAAGCAACTTCAGTCTTTACCCTTGGGCTTGTGCTGGCATTTCCAAGCCCAGCACCTTCTGAATGGCTCCCTCCCACCCCTTCACCCCCGAGGTGGGTCATGCTCCACCTCAGCTGCTCTTCATCTTAGCCCTCAACAACTCATTCTTGGAACATTGTATTCCTTATTTGATTTCAGAAACAAGGTGTGGGTAGGGCCTGGGCTTTACCAGTTTCTGAATGTGAGGCACTGGGTAGAGTGCTTTGTATACAGCATCTTACTGGGTTATACAAGATGTCCTGTAGAATGGGAAATTCTGACAGGTTTTTCAGGATTGGCTCCTAAAACCAGGGGGCCCCAGACCTCTATAAGGCCATGATGAAGTTTCACTGGTTGTACAAGTTTTCTATGGCTGTTGTAACAAATTACCACAAACTTAGTGGCTGGAAACAACACAAAAGTGTTATTTTTGCAGTTCTGTAGATTTAGTCTCACTGGGCTAAAATTCAGATGTCAGCTGGGCTGGTTCCTCTCCAGAGGCTCTGTGGAAGAATCCATTCCCCTGCCTTTTCCAGCTTCTAGAGGCTGCCCCCATTCTTCGGCTCATGGCCCTTTCCTCCATCTTCAAAACAGTGGTGGAAGCCTTCTCACATGGCATCACTCAAATTTTCTCTTCTGCCTCCTTCTCTCACTTAAGATTAGATTGGATTTAGGACTACATTGGGCCAAACTGGACAATCCAAGATAATCTCCCTATTTTAAGGTCTGTCCCCGAGCAGCCTTAATTCTATCTGCTGCCTGAATTCTCTTTTGCCATGGAAGGTGACATATTCACAGCTTCCAGGGGTTAAGAGGTGGCCATTTCACCTACCACTCCAGTCCGCAGCAAAATGAGAAAAATGACAGGGTAGTGGCTTTTGCATGAAGCTAATTTGTTTTTAACATTATAATTCAGAATATATGAAATGTCCTTTTAAGAAAAAAAGAAAAGTTGGCAAACTGAAATTTTACTGGCCCGTGAAGTTGTGCAGGAAATAATGCTTTGGGCCAACTAGACCCATGGATGCACCTCCCCCCCACCGCCCCGCCCCCCCCCCCCACACACCAAGAGCATAACCCGCATAGCAGTCCAAGCCTGCTATATATATATGGATATTGATGGATATATAAAGGAGAAAATAATAGTCACTCTTATTCTTGCTACCCAGAAATAAACACTGGTAATTTTGTGGTATCCCCTTCTCTTGTTTCGTTTTTAACCGGCAAGAATAAAGCAATTTTCATAACATACTAATATTCCACATAATCCTACCAACATAGACAACTGGCTTTAATTGAACAACAGAAGTTTTGATTTTTTTAATCATTAAAAAACATATCTACCTTCCAATATTTACAGATGCCCAGCAATGTCTGCTTTGACTCCACTCATATTTTCCATTTTTTTCTCTCTCTTAGAAACTCCTGGATCTTCTAGAACTTTCTATAGCACAAGTCTAAAAGAACACAGCTTTTAAAATCACATTGGGATTTATCGTTGGCCACAGAAGCCAGGGAGCCCAGGGACAATAAGGTCGGGAGAAAAGGGGACAGGTGAGTCCTGTTCCGCATCCCTGTCCTTAGACAGCCGTTTTATGACCACCGTGGTAGCATGGTGGTTGGGGCTCAGCCCTTGTTCAAACCCTTCTAGCTCACCTTCCTGATCTCCTCGGCCTGGAACACTAAACAACTTTATCAAACTCTCTTGCACCTGAGCTTTTACATGGGAATTAGAGTCTCTGACAGGCTTGGGAGATGACACTGAGGAGGGGTCAGTGTCTATGATTTCTGGCAAGCTTGTAGACATCAGAAAGCAAAGAGACCTTCTGTTTAGCTGGGATAAATGGCAAGTATGATTTCCGGAACTTACAGCAATATGGCTGTTTCTTGATTACAGAAGAAGGAACTCCTTGGCTTGGTTCTGCAGGTAGCTTTGGGAATCATCCCTGAAAGCTCAACCCACAGGTGGTTTTTCAGCCCTCCTATTGATTCTATAAGCATTTTGCTTAATTAAGCCAAATTCAAGTACATTAGCTAGAGTGTATTCTGTTCCTTGCAACTGAGTTCTCACCGATATGCTATCGTATTGGATCTATGTGGAGCATCTGCTATGAGTCCCCATTGTATTAGGCAAGAAGGGGCCCATCAGAGAAGTACTGTAATAACTCACAACCTACTGCACTCACATTAAGTGAATCCTCTCAACAGCCATAAGAGCTAAGTGCTGTTATCAATCCTATTGTACAGAAGAGGAAACTGAGTCACAGATGGGCTAAATAACTAGCTGGAGGTCACTCACACAGAAAGGCAAAGCCAAGCTTCATCCCTGCGCAGTCCAGCTCCAGGGCCTGGTCTTTGTCCCCACCCAATACTCCCTGTCCGTCTTACCTACAGTTTAGGCAAAGTCTGATAGTTGGTCTGATGTCTCGTTTCTTTTGTACAGAATAAAACCAAACACCATAAATTACAGGCATACCTCAGAGATACTGCAGGTTCAGTTCCAGACCACTGCAATAAAGCAAATATCACAATAAAGCAAGTCATGTGGATTTTTTTTTTTTGGTTTTCCAGTGTATATAAAAGTTATGTTTACACTATACTATAGTCTATTACATGTGCAATAGCACTATGTCTAAAAAAATCCAAAGTACATACCTTAACTAAAAAAATACTCCATTGCTAAAAAATGTTAACCACCATCTGAGCCTTCAATGAATCCTAATCTCTTTGGTGGAGGGTCTTGCCTCAGTGTTGATGGCGGCTGACTGGTCAGGGTGGTGGTTGCTGAAGGTTAGTTAGGGTGGTTGTGGCAATTTCTTAAAATGAAACAACAATGAAATTTGCCACATGGACTGACTCTTCCTCCACTTGAAGAGTTAGAGGCCATTGTAGGGTCATTAATCAGCCTAATTTCAATACTGTCCTGTCCCAGGGAGTAGGGAGGCCCGAGGAGAGGGAGAGAGATGGGGGAACAGCTGGTCGGTAGAGCACTCAACACACACACCACATTTATTGATTAAGTTCACCGTCTTACGTGGGCGTGGTTCGTGGTGCCCCAAAACAATTACCATAGTAACATGGAAGACCATTGATCGCAGATCACCATAGTGAATGCAAGAACAATGGAAAAGTTTGAAATATTGTGAGAATTACCAAAATGTGAGACAGAAACATGAAGTGAGCAAATGTTGGAAAAAATGGCACTGATAGATATGCTCAATGCAGAACTGCCATAAACCTTCAATTTGTAGAAAAATGCAGTTTATTTAAAGCACAATGAAATGAAGGGTAATAAAATGAGGTATGCCTATACGCAGTTATGAAGTGAGCTGTTTTTTTACTCTTTGATTTTGTTCATCTTCATTTGAGGGTTTATAAATTAGACCTGAGAGGTTTTCAAACCCAAACTCAAACAAGGTACCCCGCAAATCTCACTCTTATTGAATGTTTTCTATGTGGAGTATTCACTTTCTTTTCTACCCTCCCCCAACACCATTTATCAGCAGAATGATATTCTACAGGGAGCCTGGTTAGCTCTTAGAAACCAATTTCTTATGTCCTGCATTTGAAGTCTGGAATATTAACCAAATACTACCACAAAAGACATTTTCAGTCTGTTCCTCAAGAGGCCTGAGAGTGTGAATCACACTCTCCATTGTTCTTGCTTTCTTTGTAGGGAGGATTAGTGGGAAAATTGCTTTTCTCTTCACTCCTCCACAGACGTAATTTATGACAATTTGAAGAGTTATATGTTTCTGTGGTTGCTTGGTTTGGAATTGCCACAGACGCTCAGACTTCTGCAAAATTCCATTTATGATCTTCATGGAATGCAACTCAACTCACCAACGTCTTCCATAGATCAAAATCCCAGCCCTATTAATAACAATCCGCAGAGCCTACTGACACCGAGAGCCTTGCCACTGATGCTGTCAGTAGCCTGACTCCATGATTTCACTGTATACATCTAAAGTCTTCCATCACCCGCTGTCTTGCTCCATCCAGCACAAAAAGAGGCAACGCTAACTTGATGGAATTAAAAAATGCCAAAACCACACAAAAGAATTCAGGCCTGGGTGTAGCACTCATCTGCTAAGTATGAAATCTTTCCCTGGAGTGAGTGCTCCACAAACAAGGTCAGTCCCGAAAGCCGATACCACCTTAGCCTGGGAGGGGCCAATGGCGCCATTAAAAACTCTTGCCAGCAGTTACCTCAGACAATGTAAATACAAAACTGGTGCTTGTGTTTATTTAAAGTCATTGGCATCAGGCCCGTTCCTGGTAGACAAAGATTATCTTGTTTACAGGAGCATCCAGATGATGGACAAGACTCTGTATAATATAAATCGAACTATGGTGGGGGGGCACCCCTTAGCATAAACAACTTCCCTCAAGCAAAACAAATCCTGCCAAGACTCAAGCTGGAATTCATTTATTATCCAGCTCCAATGTGACTTGTTTCAACATTAAACAACTGCAAAAGCTGAGGGAGAAGAACTGATGTCCAAGGGCATTACGGGCCTGTCCTTTGACTGTTAACTTTTTTACAAAAGATGTTTCTGGCTTTGTCATGTTGCAATGTTCACGTCTTTGCAAATGCTGTCTCTCCTGTCACTGCACAGGACGACGTGGCTGTGGACTGCACTTGCATTTAAAGGGAAGGAAGAGGCCCGGGACCACCTGAAGACTTGCCATTGTCCTTTCAAAAGCATTAGGCCTGGCGGATAAACCCAAACTTGGGAACCTTAGTGAGTTTCACAACGTGAAAACAGATATTAGGATGTCAGGATAAAGGTACAAAGCTCTAATGGGGGCCAAGCTGGGCGATGACCTCTGCCGTCTTCTGGGATTTAGACTTGCCTGGGGAATGGCAGGGCCTCCAGGGAAAACTCACCTAAATGAAGAGAGAGAATTAGAGCAGACAAGCCAGCGCCAGAGAGAGGAGTGACCCTAGGTTCCGCCTGCTAACTCAGCAGCAAAGACAGTCAGCAGGAAAAGTTGGGCCTGGGGAGCACAGCAACCCCCTAAAAGGGGGTGTGGACATGATAAGGAAGAACAGCTGTGACGGAGGTCACCCTGGGAGCCACTTAAGGAAAAAGAAACAGGGTGTGTGGCAGGAGGGAACAGGACAAGAGGAAGATTGGGATCCTGTCCCAGATGTTGGGCGTCCCCTTGCTCTAGCACAGCATAGGTGACAGCAGGCTGGAGGCGCCAGAGGGACTTGGTTTCTTTGAAAACCATTTCCCTCTCAGGGATTTTCTGCCTTTGCTGTCTGTTTCTCCTTTAGATTCGGACCACGTCTTTATCTTGGTGTCCCTGATACCCTGAAAGTGGGAGGGTTCGCCACTGGGAATGACTCTGCCTGCCGGCCCACCTGCTGTCTGCTCTCCCCTGGCCCGTCTTCTGCACAGCCCTGTGGGGTGCCCAGCCTTCTGCGTGCTCTTCTGGGCTCCTTAGACCATTACACCTCTACTCTTTGGAAAAACCTCCCTGAAGCCCCAAGCCACGCAGAGAAGCCACCTTTACTCAAGCCAATAGATGACCTGAACCCCTCCTCCATATATGTTCAGACTTTTGGTATCTGAAGGTAGGTCTTTCTCCCCAGCCTAAGCCCCACCACTGTCCTGCGTGGCCTCACTGCCCATGAGCCGTAAGTCCACTGACCCTCACCTTCCCTTAACCTCATCCATCCAAACATGATCCCCTTGAACAGGAAATCCCACTCTCTGGCTTCTCTGTCTTGCCCACTCACCCCCACTCCCACTCAAGTGATCTCTAATTTCACTGAGACATCCAGGGTTGTGACTTCCCCATTTCCTTCCCATCTACAAGGTGTCTTCTGGTCTCACTTCATTCGCTTCTTCTCGTAGTAGGAGTAAGTCCTCCTACTTTCCTGCCCCTTTGACCTCTGCCAGGGCCCACCTGCCAAACCTTGACTCTGGATCAATTCCACTGTCCCCCTTCTCTACTCTCACACTTAGGGCAGTATATTGGTTATCTATTGCTTATAACAAATTATCACAAAACTTAACAGCTTAAAAGAACAAACACTTATCATCTCACGCAGTTTCTGTGGGCTTGGCTTGTGGCTAGGGTTCAGGGTCTCTCATGAGGGTGCAGTGAAGACACCAGCCAAGGCTGCAGTCATTTGAAGGCTTGACTGGGGTTGGAGAGTCTGCTTCCAGAGGGCTGCGTGCCTGGCTGTTCACTAGGGGCCTCAGCTCCTTGCCTCAAGAGCTATTCATAGGGACCTTGACCATCCAATGATGTGGCAGCTAGTTTCCCTCTGAACAAAACAAGTGATCCAAGAGTAAGCCACTAAAGCTCTCGTGACCTAGATTTGGAAGTCACACAGTGATACTTCTGCAACATTCTATTCCTTAGAAGTCACTAAGTCCAGGCCACACTGAAAAACAGGGAAATTAGACCACCTTTTGAAGAGAGGAATGTCAGAGAATTTGTGGACAAACTTTAAAACCACAAGCGTTAGCTTCATCCTTTCCCTCTCATGATAGCAATCACTCTACTTTCCTACCCCTTTGACTGGAGCCAAGACAACTTGTGAAAAGTTAACTCTGGATGAATCTTGTCACCCACCATCTCTGTGTGTTGGGGCATCTGAGACCTGGTGGAGACAAATCCCACAAATGGGCCATGGGGACATGCTGACAAGTGATCGCTAGCCTAGCCGGGCTCTTTCTGCTTCCGGTACATTTTCTCCGAGATCCCAGGTGACTCTTACTGCTGTGTCTTGGTGGTACATCCAATGTCCTCCTCGCTCCTCAGCTCCCGTACACCACCCACCCGTCTCTCCCTCTCAGCGGACAATTTGCCTCTGACTCCATTAATGACACCTGCTTCCTCCCCTCTCACACATGAATCTGTATCACAAAGGATCTTTTCTCCCATCTTAGAGGTAGAGGGGCTTCTGTCCTTTTATTCAATCATAGTCATTCCTGATCTAATTCCCCATCCTGCCAGCAATCAGCAAAGATTCCTTCCAATCTTTAACTTTTCTAGTGGGTTCTACCTCTCACCCCACCCCCAACTATGTAAAAACTCACGTTTGTTCCAGCCTTTTTTTTTTTTTAAGACAAAACAAAATAATAATCCATCCTTGGTCCAATGTCTCCCTCCCCCCACCCCCAGAAGACACCCATAGCTTCCCTTCAGAGACCGTCCTATATCTCCTGCACTTCATATTAGAACTTCTAGAAAGAGTGGTCTGCACTCTTGGTTTCTTCTTCCACCCTTCCCACCACCATCCGCCTCTCAACCTACAGCAACCTAGCCTCCCCCTCCCTGGCCTCCGTGATTCTGTCAGGGGCCACGAAACGGTCAACTGCACAGGCACTGACTTATCCTGTCTTGTGTGGCCTCTGTGTAGCCCAAGACTCCCTGGTGACACTTCCCTTCCTTACCCCATTCTCCCCTGGCTCCTCTACTTCTTCCTAGAATGTTGCTGGTCCTTCTGTGGGATGTCACCAAACTCATGTCATCCTCATCCTGGCATTCCTCAGCTGCACTTCTAGCCCAGTCCTTGTTCAGGAGCTCAGAATCTATTCCCCATCTGCCCTCGGCGCTGCTCCCACCTGGATGTCATGCATGAACCTCACCCTCAACATATCCCAAACTAGACTGATCACATTTCTTTCCAAACTTGGCATCCCTGTCCACCTGGTCACGCAAGCCAGAACCTGGGAGAATTTCCATCTTTCCCCCTAGATGACTAATTAATTAAGTAATCCTTGGAAACAAAACAACAACAACGACAACAACATCTGAGGCCATACTTCTGGGATTCACAGTTGTCTCTACCACATCCTGACCTGCTGACGCTGCGCAAGACTCCTGACCTCTGTGCCTGTTTTCTTATCTATACACTGGGCATAATAACAGCATCTACTTCACAGGGGTGTTGTGCTGATTAAGTGGTGAATACAGGTAATGTCTAAACATTCCCGATCCAATACCTGGGTAAAACAAGAGCTGGGTAAAGGTAGGCTCTCACTGTCCAGTCCTCTTCCCCCCCAGGGACGGACATTGCCCACGCAGTGCTACTCAAAGTCTGGTCCACAGACTGGGGCCAGTGTGGGAAATATTTGTTATTGGTCTGCAATGAGGTAAGTGCAAAAGTTGAGAGTAAACGTTTAAAAATCTTATCTAGAAATTTGACAGGATAATTTTATACCTGTTGAACTTAATAACAAAAAAATTGGGGTTTCGCCTTACATCCATTAGCATGGCTACTATCAAAAGACCAGAAAATAACAAGTGATGGTGAGAATGTGGAGACATAGGAGCACCTGTGCACTGCTGGTGGGAAATGGTGCAGCCACTACGGAATAGTACTGTGGTTCCTCAAAAAATTAAAAATAAAATTAGTGTATGATCTAGCAATTCTTTTTTTGGGTCTATACCCAAAAGAATTGAAAGCAAGGACTTGAAGAGATATTTGTGTCCCATATTCATAGCAGCTTTACTCATAACAGCCAAAAGATGGAAGAGACTCAAGTGTCCATTGACAGATGAAAGGATAAACAAAATGTGGAATATTGTTCAGTCTTAAAAAGGATGGACATTCTGACATATGCTACAACGTGGATTACCCTTGAGGACATTGTGCTGAGTGAAACAAGCCAGTCACAAAGAACAAATACTTTATAATTCCACTTATATGAAGTCCTTGGAGTAGTCAAATTCACAGAGACAGAAAGTACAATGGTGGCTGTCAGGCGCTGGGGCGAAAAGGAAATGGGAGTAGTTGTTTATTAATGGGTAGTTTCCATTTTGCTGGACAAAAAAGTCCTAGAGACTGGTTGTACAACAATGTGAATATCTACTGAACACCACTGAAATGAACACTTAAAAATAGTTAAGATGGTACATTATGTTATGTGTATTTTACCTGAATTAATTTTTTTATTAAAAAATTAAGGCTTGTGTTTTGTACATCTTTTTAAAATTTATTTTTTCTGGTAATTCATTTTACAAAAGTATCATATTTGTTCAGGAAGGACTGGAAACAAAACAAAATGGGTCCTTCACTGCACAGCACAGATGCTTCCAGAAGCGCTGCCGGGGGGTCAGGTTCTCCTCCTGTCCTGGCTGGTTTGCCTGCCTACACTGTCACCCCTCTCCAACCCACTTCTTGTCCTGTGGCCACTGTGATCTTTCTAAAGAGCAAGTCTAACTTCATGTCGGTCTCGTGCAGTTTTTCGGTTGTGTTTGCTTGCTTCCAGAAAATCCCCAAAGCCCTCAGCTGGGAACGCAGGGCCCTCTGGGCGCCAGTCAGTACCTCTGCCCAGCCTCATGGCTGCTCATCCTGTGGATTGATCTGCCATTCCTCCATGGCCCTGGGACCTCTGTGTTTCCTCTCTGGGGCACTGGCTGTCCTTTGCTTGCAATGCCTCTGCCCCTATGTCCCGCCCACCTGATTTCTTGCTTGTCTGTCCAAAGGCTACCTTTTCCAGGAAACGTCTTCTGCAGGTCCAGGCATCACTATTTCCACATCCTATGATTAGCCAGGGGAAAAATGAGCCCCCCGTGCATTGAGGCAAATGTAAGACTCTTTAAAAGGAAGAGGTCAGGTTCTTGGGCCACAGCGGGGAAGCTTTAGGCAAGCAGTCTACTTGACACGTCTCAAATGATTCCTGGAAGGTGTTCCTGTCACTTGCCATGTTTTTTTTTTTCCTCTTCCAGATACATTGGCAAACCAGAGCAATCCAGGGGTCCTTCAAACTAGGGGTGTGGGGAGCCAGGCAGTGGGGTGGTGTTAGGTAACAAGGCGTGAACCCTCCGGGGACGTGCAGCTGGGAGCCCCACCCCTCTCCCCACCTTGCACAGCACAGAGACCCCGCAGGGCTCTCAAGCCCCAAGATTGTTGTCTTTCCTTTCAATCTGGGAGAACAGAGTGAGGCTTCAGGCTAGGTTTCTGATGTGCTTGCCCCCTACCTGGCCCAAGAGCAGAGAGCAGGGCCAGTGGAGCTGGCTATCACCACCCTGAGCAGCTTGGCTGCTTCCCACGGCGGGTTCCACCACGGCCTTGGGCCCTATCCTGCAGGGGAGACCCTCGTGTTCCTGCCAGCACTGTTCAAGATCCTGCTCTGGGCACCTGGATTCGAACTGTGTACCAACCTCCAAATAAGTTTTTCTAATTACCCTAAATGATGTGATCACTACAGACAGAAAGAGGCATCTCTTTTATTTTGTGATGGTTACAAGAAGGGGCAGCATAGTGCTATGGCCAGCTTCCTGGTGTGTGCGTGTGTGTGCGTGTGCGTGCGTGTGTGTTTAAATTCTTTATTATACATAGGAATTAGGAATTATTTATGGTTTCCTGTAATCCTCCCAGGTATAATATGTCAGATTCAAACTGGAAACTATGTCTGGGATGAAATCCTACTTGAAACAGTTTCTTGTGGTTCATATATTAATGACTGATGTCTGGCGGGTTTACACAAACAAAGTGAATATTATAATTTTGTGGATAAGCAAATAAATTACTTTTATAAGATTTAGGCACTTTCCACTGGAAGCTTTGATTTACCCAAAGAACTGCCTATGTATACAGGTTACTAAATTGCCAACTTGCAATCCTTCGGGTCTGGTTCTTAGGTTAAACAGGATGCAGACTTCCTGCTTAAACGGGAAAATATAAAATGTTTGATAAGTAGAAAGATTCTTTGTTGACATTTTGAAGCCTGCTGGGAGCGTTGAGAATTTGAGATTTGACCTCGTACAAGGGAATGGACCTTTTCACAAGCCATCAAGTGCCTGCTGGGGATCGTGGAGGACAGTGGCATCGTACCTTGGCCACACAAAACCTCTCTGGCACTGCCAGCCCCCCGCTCTTGGTGAGATCTCTGCTGGTTTTAAATTGCTGCAAGATATGAGCTGTCCTTTCTTCCCTTTGAGTTTTTACCACTCTGGATGCGACATTGCTGACAGATAAAAAGACTCCCACAGTATAACTATCAAAGCTGACAGGCTATATTTGTGTAAATAGCCAAACAAACTCACCAGGGAGCTGTATGGCGAGAGACAAACTCGTTTGGGACTCTGAGGCAAAGATAAACAAGCCTGTGGTAGTAACAGAACCGAGGTTCACAGGAAGTGATCTCTGAAGAAGCTGTCACTGACACAGACCCTAAGAGGAGAGAGAAGGCTGTGGAAAAGGAGTCTGAGCGAGGTGCCAAGTGTAGTTTTCATGGTGGCAAAGCAGGCCTTAGGTGGCCCGTTCCAGTTGCCCCAAGTAAAATGTGGCTCTTTCCTGGAGGTTTCCATGGAAACAAGACATGGGAGTGACTTTTCAGACCTGCGGTCCCTGGTCTTTTTTTTGATGAAGGGAGGTCTGTGGGGTCCTGGCCTCAGGGCTCAGGCTGTGTGTGGGGGGCTCCCAGTGCGGCACCCCCGGGCCCAGCCTGGGAGCTTTGAGGAAGCGGAATGTGGAAGTTGCTGCCTACTCCCTGCCCCCGGGCACAGGTGTCTTTCAGGGCAGGCCTCCAGAGGACCTGTGCCTGGTCAGTAACCCATGATGGGCCACTGACGAACCTGTGACTTAATTTTCTACCCTGATTTGATTCCAATGTTGTCCAAAGTAAGTTGGATCTAATTTTTTTTTAAAAGGTGGGGTATTCTGTGTGCTGTTATTGTGGATGGAGGGTGGTCTGCCTGAGCAGGCCTGGGGGGGTCGGGTGGGGGTGGGGGGTCAGGTGTGCAGTGACCAGGGAAGGACTGTGTTTCTGCTGTGCTGAGCTAGGCAGTGGGTCCCCAGGGATGGGGAGGAAAAAGTGCTCAGGGATCTGCACACTTAATTTTTATTTGCAAATAGTTATGTAAACACACATGCACGCCGGTTGCTGCCCAGAGGATTCTGGCATGCAGGCAGTCCATGCCCTGGGTCTTGGTGCTGGGCCGCCTCAGCTTTACGGCATTTGGAAGGCGACCTGATTGGAGCAGGCATGGACTTTGCTGATGCCGGGAAATTACTTTCTCTTGGATTCAAGCCCTCTTTTGCTTGTTGAGAAAGGGAGAGAGTTTGTTCTGGCTGAGCACCGGCGGGAGATACATCATTTCTGTTCTTTGGGACGCCTCCAGGCACCCAACACAAGCTCTGGGTGCCCTTGGTGGGCAAGCAACGACTTAGGCCTTGGCTCAAGTGTCACCTCCATCGGGAGAGTTTCCCTGACCAGTCTTCCTACAAACAAACAAGCAAACTAGACAACACAAAACACCATGAAATGACCCATCCTGGCCTATTTCATTAATACCACTTACCTTGATCTAGAAACATTTATTTCTTTGCTTGTTTATGATCTTTGTCCACTGGACATGAGCTCCCTGAGAGCTGCGACCTTGTTTGCCCGGTCGCTGCTCTATCCCTGGTATCGAAAACAGTGCCTGAAATACAGTAGGTGCTTTTAAAAATTGTGGAATTGGGGGCAGCCGGTTAGCTCAGTTGGTTAGAGCGTGGTGCTCGTAACACCGGAGTTGCCGGTTCGATCCCCGCATGGGCCAGTGTGAGCTGAGCCCTCCACAACTAGATTGAAACAACTACTTGACTTGGAGCTGATGGGTCCTGGAAAAATACACATAAAATAAATAAAAAAGTTTTAAAAAACGTGGAATGAATGAATGCGCTTTAAAGTGTACACAAGATTTGTTATCATGTGGGTAAGACATGCAGAAATGACTGTCATGACACAAATGTGTGTCGTGACAGAAAGGACTGCCACGAAGGAAGGAGTTACACTCATAGGTCCCTAGAAACAGGAAGCACAGCACACCACGCAGGCCACATGCAGAAGCACCAAGGGCCGTCAGGCAGCAAAAGGGAGAGGAGGCAGCACGGGCACATCTTCTATTGTGGCTTTCCTGGGAAGGAATGGGCGAGGCAGGGTAAGCACTGAGCAGGTTTAGGATTCCATGGCTGGGCTAATTTCAGCGGGCTCTGAGCTATGGTGGTGACCCCTAGCGGTCCAGTACCTGGTGATTAGGGCTAATGACTGTCGTCTCCTGGAATGGAAAAACCAGACAGAGGAGGTGGTTCTGAGCATGGGCTCTGGATGCGTTTGTTTGCATATTAAAGGCTTGCTCACTGGCAAGTCGTTTGCCCTCAACAGGAACTAGCTAACCCTGGGAAGGGCAGTCCCTCCCTGAGTCTGCAAAACCCCAGGATGTCAAAGCATCGGAAAATATAGGAAATAAAAAATGTGACTAAAATAGAATGACTCTTTGACATGTGCAGAAACGTAAAAGCTGTGGGCACAGATATTTAGACAAATGTGAAAGCAAACATACTTGGAGTGAGCTAAGAAACTGGGGGAATCATTCTGTGTCCATTGGTCATGAAATCAACCTGCTTCCTTTGAGTAGTTTTGCCAACGGCACCCTCAGTGGAAAAGATCTTTTCTGACACCACTCGCCTCTCCATGTTTTTATTGGCGTATAACATACATACAGAGAATTGGATCTATCAAAGGTATATAGCTCACAAATGTTCTCAAACTGAACACTCCCAGTAAGCCAGCACCCAGACCAAGATGTTGCTAGGAGTCGCAGGCAGTATCCCTTCCATTTGCAATGGTAAGCACCATCCTGACATCCAATAACATGGGTTGGTTTTGTCTTTATTCGCCTTCATATAAATGGCTTCATATTGCAACTGGCTTTTTTCTAATTATAGTTGTGAAATTCATGTATATTATTGCATATGGTTGAAGATAGTTGATTCTCATTGCTGTGCAGTATCCCATTGTGTGGCTATATCACAAGTTATTTATCCATTCAAATGTTAAGGAGCCTTCAGGAAATTTTCAGATTGGGATTATGAACCCTGTACTGATTTTTGGCCCACCGGTATGACAGGTCCTTTAGTTGTGATCCACAGAACTTAGCCTGGACAGCTTGATTCAGGAAGTGGGTTGATTGGAACCATTCTAAGTAGCTCACAGAATAGGAGGACAAAGGGGAGACAGCCAGGCTTTGAAAAGGATGCAAATCAGGGCTCCGCCTACTGTGGGATCCCGGTAGCGAGAACTGGAGGACAACCTCTCTAAGATAAACAGTACGTTGCTCCACCTGCCTGGAGGAGGGTTTCCTGTCTTCATTGTGTGGAACTTTTATAGTGTGTCATGGGAAAAAATTTTAAGAACTCTGTGGCTAAGTCATTTGGGAAAACTGGTTAAAAAAGCTTATACTTCTCAGGACCTTTAATATGAGAAAAGATATTTTAACCTTGCAGGAGGGCAATATTTCCCAAATTTGAATTTTTTCATGGAATATCAACTTACCTCTTAAGGGGCTTTAGTGTTTCAAGGGACACAGCTTTGGGAAATGCTGAGCCAGAATAGAGTGTGAATAAAGGGGAGTAGCGGGAAATGTGTTTGGGGCTGAATTTTCAATGCAAAGGTAAAGATTTGGGATGTTATCCCCCCAGAAAATAGGGAACTTTGAAAATACTCGGTCAGAGTTATACTTCAGGAATAACAGTCTGCCAAGTGTTACAATAATACCATACTTTCATGTGAGTTTTGCAGGTTAGGGAGTACCTTCAAGTACATTACCTCAGTCAACGCTGAGGGTCGGAGTTATCAGCCCAGATTACAGAAGTGGTCATTGATTCAGTGTGCTCTTCGCGAGCTGAGGGGCCTGGACGGAGGAAGTGTGTAAAAGTGAATCTAGCTGCCCACTGACCCTCTCTGATAGCTGCCTGTCCAAGACTTGGTTCTAAATGGGGATTGTAATGTAAGCCATGGGTGTGGGTAAGCTCACCTGGGCGAGAGCGTGAAGTAAAGGCCTAAGGGCAGGGCTTGGACAATACCAGCATATAAAGGCCACGTCGATGAAGGTGAAGTCGCACAGAATTCTCTGAAACAGCAGCCAGCAATGTTTGAGGAAAACCAGGAAAATATTGAGATACAGAAGCCCAGGCAAGATGGCATCTCAGAAGAAGGAACAGGATAGCTGTCTCTGAAGGTGCTTCAGAGAGGCTGGGTAAGAAGAGGGCTGGAAGACATTCACTGGATTGCTGTCATGGTGGCGTGGCAGAGTGGGGCTACACCACTCAGATCTCCCTTCACGAGACAGACTGTCCCAAGGAGTGCTGTTATGATAGCCTCCAGCTGTGGGTGACTCCGGATCAGCCTCGGCGTTTGAGCGAGGCCACCATCCTTCAGGGTAGCCCTCAGCCAGCAACCGGGCCACGTGATGATAGGAGAGCTCACACTTCTGGCCAGTGTGAGTACACTTTGCACTATAGCCCCATATGGGCTGCCCAGACTTTCTCAGAGCTGCTCGCAGCTTCCTACCCTACTCCCTCCCTGCCTCTCTCCTTCACAGGTATCAGATCGGCAACTTGGTTGGAAGGCTCTCCCTGCCTCCTCCTTGTCCTTTCCACTTTATCTCCTTCAGGTGTTACCCCGAGTGAATCTGTGTCCTTTTAACTCCACCTTGGAGTCTTCCTCTGGGATGACCTGGATTGACATGGTAGCCGTTGATGACTTCAGTGAGAGAGGTTCAGATAGAATTATGATGCTGGCAGCCATACTGGAATGAATTAAGAGTGAGTAGGAAGTGATGAAATAGAGCCCAAGAGTATAAATGATTGCTTTGAGGAGGCTCAGATGGGTCCAATGCTTTTGACCATTTGAGACTGAAACATCCTGTAAGAATCCAGTGGTCCTCAGAAAGAGGGGAGCACCGTGTAGAAGAAAATCAAAATAAAAATGATGAATCATTTTCTCTTTTGTGGGTGCCTCTTTCTCAATGCTGTTTCTCTTTTTTATGTCTTCGTATAAAAGAACACCTGAGAAAAGCTGGTTGATTAGCACTGACTCCTTCTTTCTATTTATTGAATAGTCTTCAACTTCTCACTTTCTTTAACGTCCTTACCAGATAATACAAAAGCTCTTTGAAAGCCTTTTAGGATATGACTCAGTTAATAAAGTGCTAAAACTAGCACTTTTCAGAAAAAGATAAACTTGGAGTGTTTTTTTACAACAAACACTAATTAAAGGAAATTCTGGGATGCACTTCAGCCAGTAGAAAAAAGGTCCCTGATGGACAGTCTGAGAAGCAGTAAGAACTGATGAACAAAGAAAGTGAAAATCTGGGCATAAATGTAAATTATCTGCATAAAACAACGTCTTGTGGGTTTTTTTTTAAAAAAGAGATAAAACATAAAAAAAAAGCACTTAAGTTGGAATGGGAAGCTGGGAGTTTAAATATTCTAAGGTCCTTGGATTGTTTGAAAGGAGGGTAAAAATATTGATTACCCATAGGTACGCCATGTTTCGTATGCATGCTAAAATGTTTAGGGAAACAAAGCAAGGAAAATAGAGTGTTCACCTTCTACCCAAGGACAGAGAAAAACAGAAATGAGAACAATCACTGTTTCTGAGGCTTGGGCAGGTCTCTTTTGTGGAGGGCGCACCTGGTGTATGGACCCCTGGCCCCTAGGGGTGGCCAAGGGGTAGGTATGGAGCTGCAGGGTTATAAGAATAGAGCTGGGATGTGCACCATTGAGAGTGAGGCCCCTCTCAGTGAATGATGAAGCCAGGGCAGGGAGAGAAGGAGAGTAGACTGTAGGCTGGGGCCTCCATTTGTAATCTTGGCCAGAGTCCCACAAGTTTTAGGAAAGGAAGTTAGGGAGGGAGGGAGGTAGGGAGGGAGGAAGGGAAGGAGGGAAGGAGGAAGAAGGAAAGGCCCTCTAAAAGTGGCAACTCTGAACGACCACCCATCCTGGCTGGAATGGAACTGCAGTGTCCACCATTGGCTAAGAGCTGCCAGGCAGGAGGAGGGTGGAGGGCGTGAGACATCCCAGGAACTCCCAGGCATTTCTGACTCTGACTCCCAGATGCAGGAGTAGGAAATCCAGGCTCTCTGGCCTTAGGTTAGTATAACTCCAGGGCACAACTTACCCTCCAGAGTCCCCTGCAGGATCAGGCTGAACCTGCGTCTGCCAGGTGCAGCCATAAATCACGCTGTTGCTTAGCTTCCTCCTCTTCCCTCCTGGCTTCCCTCCCTCTCACCCATCTCCCCTGATGGCACTTCTTCAATATATCACATGCAGATCGATCCTTGTCCCAGGACTACTTCTGGGGAACCAAACCTAGACCCAGAAAACTCATGAGCAAAGCAGAGAGTGTGTGTGTGTGTGTGGTGTTTATGTGGTGCATGTGTTGTACGTGAGCGGTGTGTGGTGTGTAGAGTACATGTGTTTGGTGTATATGTGTGTCGTGTGTGTTTCGCAGTCCAGGGTGTGAAGTGTAAAGAGATGGGCTTGGGGCAAAGTCAGCCCCTCTGACCCCACCATTTGTTGCTGAATTTGCTTTATCCATCTGTGCATTCAATACCCGAGCGGAGGGGACCTATGGGAGAACTCTCCCACTCTCCCCCACAGCTGTCTCCTCCCCGTCTGTGATTCCTGCTCCCACTCTCTCCTCTGTCCCCCGCCCCCACACCCATGCCAATGATTAAGTTCCCCCTCCAATGGGCTCTGCTCCATTATGTTGGGACCATCACAGGGCTCGGAACCTTCCCCTCCAGTGGCTTTGCCCTTAGTGGGTACTAGAGAGAGGCTGCAGGGCTGCAGCTGGAAGCAGACCCACGCTTCCCTCTGTTTGTTCCTGTTCCTGTCAGCATCACCCCCAAAGCCCTGTGACTCCAACAATGGCTGTGGTTTCCAGTTACCCAGTTTGCTTCCCTCAGTCCTAGGACCGGCCTCATCACCTGCGTCCCAGAGCTCGGCGCCACTGGCTGGCACGTCCACCTCAAAGTCTAGCTCTGAGAAGACCCACCTCCAGCTTTTGAGGTCCCAGTGCCAGCGAGGCACTGACGTCTGGTTCCAAATCCTCAGGCAGAGCCCCTTCACCAAGCTTCAGGACCTGGGTTCTCAAAATCCTGCCTTTTCCCCTTGGTTCCTTAGGGACACTAGCTATTTCTTTCAGGTACATGTCTGTGTCTCTTTTAGTCCTCCAACACCCATTCAACCAATCCACTATATAAATTGTCTCTGTTAAAATAAGGGGTCTGGTTTGTCTTTCTGACTGGACCCTCACTCTTAAGAACTCTCTCTTCCCCTAGTTCTCCCAGAGACACGCTGTCACAGTATTGTTCACCATTCCCTGGAAGTTAAGAGATAAATCTACACAATTAGTTTAAAACGGTAGTGTTCCTTTTTGTTTAAGCCAGTTTGCGTGACTTGCATCAAAAGAAGTCTACCAGATCCAACAGAATTTTCTAGAACACTTAAGTGAAAGAGTTGAAGCCACCATAATGGCTCAGGCATTAGTGCAATGGTAAATATTAGAAAGGAGGAGGTAGGGTCAAGATATGTAAGAGGTAAAATCTGTGAGACTTGGTTACTGAATAAAGATAGTGAATGAGAGAAACGGAAGCATTTAATACAAAAAATGGTGCTCAGATTTGGGTATTAAGGTCAATGACTGACAGTAAAATCATGCAGTTAGGAGTTAAATATAGGAGAAGGACAAGAGTAGAGTTGAAGATAACGAATTCCATTTCGGACATCAGTGTGAGGTGCCCGTAGATCACCCAAGGGTCTCAGGGTTGTGAGTCTGAGACTCAGAAGAGGTGTCTGTCAGGGGTGGTGCTGAAGGTCTGAGATCTCCCACGTACAGATCAGTTAGAAGCATGAAACTGAATGGAGCCTGCGTGGTGTGAGACTAACCCTGGATTGAAGGCAGCATCCTAGGAAATGTAAGGGACAAGCCGGGAAGTGGGAGCCTCCCAAGGAGACTAAGACAGGACTGGCACAGAGGCAGCAGGACAGCCAGGAGCACAGCCTTGTGAGGGGGCAGAACACGCAAAGAGGTAACGATCGGCTGCGTGACATCATGGGCCTCCTCGTCCCCTCCAGGAAAGCCAAAGGAGTTCCTTCAGGCTGCTCTGTCTCTGTTTACGAGGTGCCTGGACAACGGCCAGGCACAGGAGTTGAATCACGCTGGTTCCTGGAGCAATAGTTAGCAGCACTTTACAGGTGCTGCTTCTGTTCACTTCTGGGAAGTAATTGGTGTTTAAGAAAATAGATCTAAAGTTACTAAGGACACCTGAGAGTTAGACTGTCTCTGCAGAGAAATGCTGATACTAAAACACCCCTCACCAAAAATCTGAAGGAAAAAAAAGTATTACAAATTGGTGGTTACAAAATAGTCATGGGGATGTAAAGTAAAGCACAGGGAATATAGTCAATAATATTGTAATAACTATGTATAGTGCCAGTGAGGTACCAGACAGTCAAAGGGATCACTTCGTACAATATATAAATGTCTAACCATTGTGCTGCACACCTAAAATTAATATAAAGTAATACTGAATGTCAACTGTAATTGATACATTTAAAAAGGGGGGGAAAGTGAAGAGGAATAAGAGGTCCAAATTTACAGGTATGAAACAAGTCATGGGGATGTAATATACCGTATGGGGAATATAGTCAATAATATTGTGACAGCATAATAATAGTGTCAGATGGTTGCTGGACTTATCGTGTTCACTTCTTTAGGTCTATAAATGTTGAACAACTATGATGTATACCTGAAACTAATATAATATTGTATGTTAACTACATGTTTAATAAAAAAAGAAATTAAAAAAAATAAAAACATCCCTCACCAGAAAATTAGAAAAATTTATCTTAAGAAAGAGTAAGCCACCCTCTTTTGGTTATGCTCTCTGGTTACTTTTTCCGGATCGGTAGCCAAGGGTTGTTAGAACGCGTGGTTATTGCACTCATAGATGCCAGCACCCAGCAACTACTCCCATCGTGATGATTTTAAGTCTTATTTACATTTCGTATATTTCACATCTTCCTGGAGTCTTGTTCTGCACCCAGAGGAGACGGGGGAAATCTTTCAGTCTCTGAGACGGACACCTCCTCATTCCTGCCCCAGCCCCATTTGACTGATTAATGGAGTGTGGGTGCCATGGGCGTGATACAAGCTTCGTACTGAGAAGCTCACTGCTCCATTCTGAAACTGCATTGAGTTTTTTCAAAGCATCAATTTGTATACTTTTTAGATGTTAACATAGAAAGCATTAAAAACATAGTTAAAAGAAATAAAACATGTTTATGAGGTTGGACAATTAAGTTCGCAAACTCATCCTAGAAAAAGTGCTGCATACCTCATTGCTGAATATCACTACAGTCACCTTCGAAGTACTCGCCTTGGGAAGCTATGCACCGATGCCAGTGCCTCGTCCACCCTTCAAGTAATTTTGGAACTCTTTTTCTGGAATGGCCATCAGAGCTGTCGTCATATTACCCTTGATGTCCTGAACGTCATAAAAATTTCTTATTTTCAATATTTCCTTTATCTTTGAGTAAAAAAAGAAGTCATTGGGGGCCAGATCAGGTGAGTAGGGAGGGTGTGCCGATACAGTTATTTGTTTACTGGCAAAAACTCCAGCATAGTCGTGTGTGAGCTGGTGCACTGTCGTGATTCAAGAGCCATGAATTGTTGGAGAAAAGTTCAGGTTGTCTAACTTTTTCACACAGCTTTTTCAGCACTTCCAAATAGTAAACTTGGTTAACTGTCCAGTTGGAACAAATTCATAATGAACAATCCCTTTGATATCAAAAAAGGTTAGTAACATTGTTGCAACAAGTTCACGAACTTAATTGCCAGACTTCATATAAATGTGTGGACAGTTTCTGAAAAGGACCCAGAAGAAGCTGGTAACAGTGAATGATGACAGAACTTGTCCCCGGGTGAGGAAAACTGTATGCTCTTTTGTACCCTTTGAATTTCATAGGATGGATCTATACAGAAAAATTAATTAAAATTATATAAAAAGCAATAGTGCCACTGATAGGATATGTATCCCAGGAAGAAAAAAAAAAGGCATGAATATTACATAATAGGTAACTTCCACAAATAAGAAAGAGTGATTCATTAGAGCAAACACTCATTAGATAGTCCCTGCTTACTGTTGTCTCCAGTCTCTGCCCATTTTATCCAGGTCATGGAAGGGCGGGTGGGGAGAAATCCCCCTAATTCCTAGGCAGGAAATGGGGCCAGGCACCCTTGTGGTATGATTTGTGGGTCCTGGAAAGGGGACCACTGCTGACTGCTGATTTCCCAGGCACTAATTACTAATAGAAATCCCATCCCTCCCAGGACAAAGACCGCCCAGACAGGGCCTCATTCACATGCAAAGGAAGTGGCCAGAGGCTGATGCTTGGCAGGACTGGGAACCGGAGGGCACTGGGGGTGTGGCGGGCTCCAAGGAGCCTGTGTTTGTGGGAGAGGGAGGATAACGTCACATGTCTGCCTTGGGGTCAGGACACCTGTGGTGCCTGCAGGATGCTACCCAGCAAGAAGAGGGGAGAGGAAGCTGCTGGGTGACCAGCAGGAGGAGCTAAATTTGGAGACTGTTCTATAACTCGCCCAGCGAGAACCTCGGATGACTAGTCCATTCAAAACAGCGGTGGGGTTCTGAGGCGGTGCAGATCCAACCCCACCGGACACCCACCTGCCCCACCCACCTAGTTAACAGGTGGTCGCTGCCATCTGGACCTCAGGACACAGCTGGTGCTGTGGGTGATTCCATGCTCCTTAGGAAGGTCAGGGTTTTCTGCAGAAGGCACTGCAATGGTGGAGAAACAGACTCAGGGGTGCCTGCCTGGCTCCAGACTGTCTCTGCTGCTCACAAGCTGTGTGACCCTCTGTGCCTCAGTTTCTTCCTCTACAAAACAGATGATAACAGTACTTACCCAGAAGGGTTGTTGAGCAGTTAAATGAGAAAATCCACTTGAAGTTTAACAAATGTCACATAGTAAGTCCTCAGTAAACGCGGGCCCTTGCCCTCAGAGTCCAAGCCGCCCAGGGCCTGCTCAACAGAGGAAATAGGTTTACAACCGCCAAGGTCCCTGTGTGTTTTAACACGCTCTTGGAGGAAGCGGTGTGGAAAATGGATTAAGGAGGGAGGAGGCTAAAGCCTAGGAATCCAGGGAGCAGTCTGCAGGCGTCCAGATGGGAAGTGGAGGGGCGAGAATTCGGGCCCTTGGCACTGGGATTCGGGAAATATTTTGGAGACGTTCTCTCCAGGACTTGATAACAGGCTGGGAACCGGCAGTTGGCCGAGGGCGCCGGCTTTGCTGGCGCGAGGAAGGTGGAAGGTAGGGAAGGCAGCTGCGGGTAAGATCTTACGGGGTGTGGGCGGGAGCTGTGGCGGCTCGGGCCATGAGGCAGAAGCAGCAGGCCCCGAGGTGCAGGGGTGGGGTTCAGGCTGGAGGTGGAGTATTTCGTGCACGTGGGGGGCCTGCTTCCCGGCGCAGCTAGCCCCTATCGGGATGCGGGGAGGCGAGGCGCTAAGCCCAGTTTTCTAATTCGGACCCTTAGCTTCGCGGCTGTCGGGTGTGCCCGGCAGGGCCGCCCAGGGCCACTAGCTGACAGCACGCTCGGGTCAGGCCAGGAGGTCCACCTCGCTGACCTTCTTTCCGTCCACCTCCCCGCGCCTCCGCCCTCCTAATTCCCTTGACCTCCGACGCGCTCGGGATCCAGTGGAGGCTGGTTTCCCAGCGGGCCGCCCGCCAGACCGCAGGAACCGCCGCGGTTCACAGCCAGCGGCCGCGCGCAGTCCGCGGTCCGGAAGGGACCGGCGCGGGCGGCGGGGGGGGACCCTCTCGGCTCGATCCCCCCGGGCCCTGGCGGCGGAGGGCGGAGGGGCTCGCCTTTCACAACCAGAATTCTGACCCCGCGGGGTCGAAGTGGTGTCTGCGAATCCGGGCGATCGCCGGCTGTGCGCCGCCCACGGGTGTGAGCGCGCGGGAGGAATTAGCCAGCCTGGGATCCCCGCCCCGCCCACCGCAATCTGGGGATTGCCCCACGCCCCCGCCTGCCCCCTGCAAACTCCCGCCTCGCTGCCCAGACCGCGGGGCTGGGTGTAATCACTTGCTCCAAGCTCCCGAAGCTCGAGGGGAGGCAGAACCCTACTAAGGGCTGCTGCTCCGCCTTCCGTGCCTCCCTTTTCGGGGGTGGGGGGGCGGGTGGTGAGCAGCAGCCGACCACCCATCGCTTCCTGCGCGCGAAGGCACTTGGGGACTTTTCTGAGGTTTGCGACTAATGGCAGATAACGCGCCCTCGAGGCGCAAGCCCTTGGATTTGCTTTTCTGTTTCCCATCAATACGGCCGAGTGTAATTTCATTAGCTTTCTTTCTCTTTTCCCCAAATAGAGAAAAAGACCCCGTTTCGGAGGAGCAGATTGTCTCTCCTGCTGGTGGGGAGAGGGGGGCGGCACGAAACCGCCTCGGGTTTGGTGGCACCGCAGCAGGGTTTGCAGCCACGATCCTCAGCGGTGGGGGGTGGCCTGCAAACTCGCAGAGGAAAACGCAAACGAACTTTGTTTTAGTGGAAGCAGTTTCTACCTATATACGCTCTCTAATGTTTGCCGGCCCTGCGGGAGGGGCAGGCCATACCCTGCGCGAGGCTGAGTCACCCTCGGCGACGCTCCTAGGGATGGGTGTGCAGGGCCGAGCAGCAGCCGGGCTACGGGTGGCTGACACCATCCCACAGAGTCACAGGCGAGGAAGGACAGGACAAACAGCCGCCCCGCCCTCCTTGGCTAGACTCGGGCCGTGTCCAGGGCTAGTATCAGGCGGGAAATCTCCGCGCGCTTCTGCGGGTCCCAGACACTCAAGACTCTCTGTCTGGCTCAATCTCTCTGCCCTTTTGCCCCTCATCCCCCACCAACCTCCGTGTGTATCTTGGAGGTTAAGTTAATTGTAGGAAGCTCGTACATTTGGCCAATCCGAAACATAGATTTCTCTACTAGAGCCACATTCCCGCTGCCTGGGGTTTGGAAGGCTAGGGGAGACAGGAGGAAGTGGTGTTCTGGCCTTTCCATTCTCTCAGGCCTGGCCACCAACCCATGCCCCGGAATTTGGGGGTAGCCTTTTCTGATCACTCCAGCCCAAAGCATGTTTCCTTTACCTCTCTGGACTCCGGGAGCCTGCCTTCTGTCCAGCACGTCTTGTACCCTTCTTCACAGGCCCTCGTAGGGGACACTGAGCTTCCTGAGACCTGCCTGTGCACCCCAACACCCCACAGCACATGGCTGTGCCTTAAGAACTGCAGGAGCTGCTGTGCCTTTCAGGGCAATGTGGCAGCCCTGGGCTATTTCAGGAGGTAAGTGGCACTTCTGCAAGGGCTCCGCAGACTGGCTGGTTTTGCCTTTTCCTGGCAGGTCAGTGAATTGTTGCCCCAGACTGTGACGTGCACAGTGATCTGGCTTCTGGAGTGTCCCAGGTATGACATTTGGAGCTTCCTCCCTCACCTTGCTCAGCCTGTTGAATTTTGCTGATGGGATTTCCCCCCAAGTGGAGCAGGACGGTGAGGTATCTACTAAAATAGGGGAATCCGGGAGTTCAGAGGCCTGAGTATGATACAGTGTTCCGGGAGAGGGGTTGGGGAGGGAAAGCTGTTAGGTTGCTGGGCAGGGCATTGAGGGCTCCATGAGATTGCTGAACAGGGTGCTTGGGGAGAGAGGGAAGGCTGGGGTTGGGAGTCAGGCACTGACCTAGAAGGAACCTGGAGCTTCTCAGGCAGACCACGTAGGGCATTAGCAATGTGGACAGAGGGCAGTGGCTGGGGGAGGAAGGCAGAGTCGAGTATTGGAAGGGGGCAGGTGGCTTTCTCATTTTCTTTGGACTGATAAAAAGTGTATCAGCAACTCATCTCTGCAAACAAGGCCTTGACCCCTTAGGGCCAGCCACACCACTTGCAGATGTTTTTAATTTACTCAAAGAAGTGGTGTCAGGGCTTTAAGGGAAACCTAAGGAATTCAAGTGCAAATCTTTCAGTATCTTGCCTCAGTTTCCAACATTAATAACTGCATTGAGTGCTAGCAGCCAGAAACTGTATCATTGCTTTAAAGAAAAGTAAAAAGACAGATTGTAGCAATTAGGCTCACAAAACTTGAATTTGGAAGGTTTTTTAGTAATGATCTCATCCCTGTGGTTTTCAAACTAGTGCCCCACGGAACCACAGTGCTGCTGCTTGAACCAACAGACCTCCATTTTAATTGCCTTAAATAATTGAGCTTCCTTAAATTTAAGAGTTCAATTGCTTAAAAAGATGCTTGAACACCATTGATACAGTCCATCTCAAATGTAAAGGGGAAACATGCTGAAAGAAGCCCGGGGATTTGCCTGGGGCCACCTATTTAGTTGGCAGAACTTGGTGACACACAGCCAGTGGGAAGGAATCTTACTGTCCACCCTTCATAGGGTCTGTTCCCAGAGTCATCAATGGTTCAACCAAATCTTGCCAGTGCTCCATTGCAGGGAAAGCCAACCCTCAAAGTAGCTCTTCTGACACATTCTGACTGGCTCCTTTCCACACTGGACCCTGTCCTCTGCTTGGCACACTGGTCCTGTGTGATAATAATGACTGATGTTTCACTGCCAACTGTTGGAAAGTAATTTTCAAACTTCAGCTCTGTATTTTTGCTCCCATTTTGACTATTACTGATAAAAATCTCTGTAATAGCACTTCGTTATATTTGAAGAGTATAGAACTAGTATTTGTATGAACATTTTTTGACTGAAGGTCATGTCTACGTAAAAACTTTAAAATGTACTTTATTTTATGAGAGATGCACTTTTATTGAAATGTCTGAACTCTCCTGTCTGGTATATGAACTCAGATGACACGATATCTACTTGCTTATCCGAATTCCTTAACAGCTGATCGCACAACTGGCTGACTACGGTTATGTGTCAAGTCCACCAGACTGCACAACATGTTCATTTTGTAGCAAGCACCTCAGTGGTGAAATGTAGCACCTGATAAGTCTGAACATGACTCAACTGCAAGTAGCAAAAACAAAAAAAACCCAACCAACTAACAAACAAAACACAAAAAAACAGTGATTTTCAAAATGTGGGTCCCAATCATTAGTGGTCACGAAATCAATTTAGTGAGTTATAAGAGCATTAAAAAACATAGATGCACAAGAGCCAAAAGTGCAATGGAAGACAAAATATCAAAGAATGTAGCATGCCTCAAGGGTAAATAAACATTTTATTTCAATTATATATATATATGTATATATGTATGTATTAACACATATATACTGGTCATGATATAAAATATATTTCACAGCCTTCATACTTGGCCATTCAGTCCCCTGAGAAAAGATTTCTTTCTTTTCTTTCTTTCTTTTTTTTTTTTTTGATTTCTGGGCAATGGCTCCTCATCCTGGGTCCCCTGAATGCCCTCTCCCCTTAACACAGTAACAATGACCTCTGAGCACCACCATTTCCTGATTCATGGCTATTTTCTGGACACTTCCTCCTATCAGAGCCCTGCGAGCTCAACTGAGGGACAGTTTCTACAGTGCATTTGAACGTGGGTCCAGAGAAGCCACAGGTCCCTGCTACCGTGTGCCAGGCATGATGCCAGGGACTGCACAGAAATGACCCTAATGGATAGGGTTTCCTTTCTTTTACCTGTAGCAGTGCCGCACCTGTACACCTTAAGCTCCTAGCACAGTACACACATAGGCTGAGGGAATGTTTCCAAATAAATGAATTTGACATTGAGCACGTTCCATTGGTTATCAATCATATAAATTAAATCCAACAAAATATATGTTTCAAATAAAATAAAATGTTTAATCATTTCTTTATACTTGAGATAGAAAATTACTATACAAAGCTTTACTTACTTGTATTGATTAAATCATAATAGTTACATAAAAAGTTGAGACTGGCGTTCTGTGGTGAAGGTAGTAATGATATTACTTCATCACGTCATATGGTAAAGTTACACAACATTAACCTTTGATTTTGAGCAGTTATAAACTTACTATCCTAACACAATAACACATTCAGCTCTAGTAATTACTGTCATAATTTAATAATAGTAATTTAATAAATAATAGTAGTACATGATACTGAGGGAAAAGGAAAACAGTTAATAATTTTCCAAATGTTAGTAAGAAAGAAAAACACATCAATGTACACATGAATTGGAGGGTTAACATCATTTGGTCTACGATTCAACAGAATTTGGGAGAGTGAACCAAAGTTTTTTAAATTACAAAGAAGCTTATGTTGATCGAGTTCATGCTCTTCACCTTCTGTATTAGGAAACAGCTGTACACCAGGGTGAGTGACTTACCCAAGGTCACATAATTACACAGTAAGAGACATGCCCCAGGTCTCCTGATAAATACAGAATCTTTTCCAGTCCATAACGGAGGTTTATACTATAATAAAATCACATTTTTAAAAAGATTAGATAAAATATCAAGGAAAACAAATGACAACATGACAACATTTTAGACTTGAAACAACAACCCTAGAGCCACAGTTTAAAGCTAGATGTTCACAAGTGTGTTCAAGTTAACATAATTAGTGTGGAACACAGGGCTGTAAAGATTGATGGCAGAAGTGCATCGGTGAAGTGCTTCATTTGTGTTTTTAGTCTTGCACATTACTTGTGTTTTCATCTGTATCACTTGAGTTAAACTTTTTCCACAAAAAGTTCTCATTGGATTTCCAAAGAGAAGCGTCTAACTCCTCTTTCTTTTTGGAAGAGGCAGCAAGGGGTGCTTTTTCACACAGAGTCTCTATCGCTGCCAAGTCGGTGAGCTTACTAAGACTGTCGTCATTCTGCTCATTCAAGATGTCCCAGAAATCTTTTGGTCTCTGTTTTGCTTTTTGCATGGGCCCTGAAAGAACTTTCTTTGGCAGTCGTGTGGGACTGTTCCCGTGACTTTTAAAGAGGTCATCAAGAATAGAGGTGTCACCGAGTAAGCCTACCACAGAAATGTTTTCTAACGCTGGATTTTCTGTCTTTTTGTTTTCCACTTTGAAAAGGGGCCCATTTCTTGAAACGCCCGTTCTTGTGAGGTCCGGCTGGTTTTTCATGGTATTTTCTAACTCTGTCTCATATGCTCCAGACTTACTGTTCAGGAAACTGGATGCTGTAGTATCTTTGGATACTTGGCTGTTTTTCCCATTGTCAGTCTCTTGGGCAGAGCTTATAAGTAATTTCTTAGTTTCTGCATCATTAGAAAGCACTTCTTTACAGAAGCCATGATTTTGAGGCTTACTTGATTTTTCTTTATATGTTTTTGTGCTGCAAATCTGAGAAGTTTTTTTGGTAGAATCTTTAAACGACAAAGTTTCAGAATCTGGAAGGCTTTCTTTTATAAGAGGTTCTCTCTTTTTAGACTTATTCCTGACTCTGTTTCCTTCCTCATTGGCAGGTTTAATGAATTCTACAGCAGAATCTACAAAAAATTCTTTTACCTCTGGAAACTGAGAAGCATAAAAGTCTCTTAGCATTTTCTGCCGTTCTTCTGATGTGGCATTAGTTATATGCTTAGCAAATTCCTTTACAGGAGACAAATTAAAATAAGAAGCCATTTCTTCGAATTGTTTTCTGCAAATTTAATGAACAAAACCAGCGGTTACTTTTATTACAGTTTATTTTTAAAGAACTCATCATCAGTGATATGAAATATAGAAACAAAGCAATCTTATTCATTTAGCATATATTAGCTTATTTCCATAATAAAAATACATTTTACACTAGTAGAATGTGACCTCTTTTTTTACACTACTGAAAAAAATATTTTAGCTCATGAAATCAGCAGCTTTTTAAATTATTCTGATTTATACTATTAGGCATTTCCTGGGAATTATGGGATCCCAGCTGCTACTCCTCTAGTCAGCCAATTTATGACTGACCTGAGAATCATAATTTATATAGTCTGTATTTGAAAATCTATATTGCATTCAAGTTCCATGAAATAACATTGTCAAAGAAGGGCCTTAATAAATAGAAGAGAGAAAATTCAAGGAAATAAGAAAGGAAATTTTCACTTCTGTCCTTTTTTCCCTTCTTCCACACAAATGCAACAAAGAAATTTCACGCATTTTTTTTTGATGAGCCTTATAAAGGGAAGTTCTAAACTGATAAACCTAGATTCTTTCTTCCCCCAAATGGTCTGACTTCAGTATAGAGAGATAAATTAAGAAGTGAGGTGCTATTTGAAGAAGCAAGTTTCATTCTCAGCATAAGAGACTAATAAAAGCTGTTATATGCATGTGTGAGGAAATGGGCCTTCTGGAACTCTGGTAAGATGGAGGCAGAGATATTGTTCAGGGACCCTGTGCACTAGACTCTGCTCTTTATCTCAGGTGAGGGTGCTGTGGACAGAACTGTGTCCCCCAAAAGTCATATGTTGAAGCCCTAATCCCCATGTGACTATATTTGGACACAGAGCCTTTAGGAGGTGTGAAGGCACTAAGAGGTCATATAAGAAGTCAACAGAGAGCTCTCCCTCAGCCATGGGAGGACACAGGCAGGAGGTGGCTATCTGTAAACCAGGAAGAGAGCCCTCACCAGGAACCAAATCAACTGGCACCTTGACCTTGGACTTCCTGGGCTCCAGAACTATGAGAAAGAAATTTCTGTCATTTAAACTCCAGTCGCTGGTATTTTGTTATGGAACCCTGAGTGGATTATGACAGAGGGTATTGCTTTGCTGATGCTGAGTTTGGGTCAGGAGTCAGAAGAGCCCAATGCCTGTAAACATTCCTTTAAACAAAAGCCATAGATGGCGTGGCAGCACATGATTCAAAGTCCCAAAAGTTTTAGGATTGTATCTATATTTGAGATAATATTTCCTTCAAACATTTGTTTGTTAGACACTGTAGTAGGAACTACACAACAGTGAACAAGCCCTAGCTCCGTCTCTTCAAGGACTTTATAGTCTAGCTGGGAGAGACAGATGCATGAAAATCAAACCAGAAGAGAGCGGTAAATGCCATGATGGAGGTAAGGCAGGGCTCTGTTGGTGCCCACAGAACGGGCCAGTGAGTGGCAGTGGGCAAGGCAGCAGGGAAGGCTTCTCTCATGTCACCTCAAGCCAGTCAGGTGAGACGAGTGAGGAAGCCTTCCTGGAAGAGAGGGGATGTGCACAGGCCCCGTTCTGAGAGGACCTGGTGCACAGAGGGGTAGGAGAAACTGCCAAGGAAGAGACTGAAAGTCACGAGGGGTCCATGTGCCAATTTTAGAAGTCTGAATTTTATCCTGCACACAATAGAGAATCCTGAGGGTAAAATAATATATATATTTTTAAATGTATAAGTAGGGGCTGTAATGTCACTATTATTTTTGCCACCCAGATCAGGTTCTATAAAGTTTGTATTTCCTCTGATTTTTGTGGCAATCCATACTGCGTGCTCATGACTTTCTTTTGTGGCGTCAGGTGAAGACCATGACTTCTGGTCGTCTCCACATGGGTCCTGGTGGAACTGCTCCAAATCCAGGCACTACCTCTGCCTGATTAACAGCCACTTCCCTTGCCAACCGAACATTTAATAACAAGCTTCCAAATTTCTGTCCTGGAAATTGCCAATGTTCTTGTTGGAAAAGCAACAAGCATGTTCTGAAAAGGTTCCAGCTGTCACTTCACATGAAGCAATGAGGTATTATTTTGTTTATTAATCATCTCCAAATCCATTTTCGTGGTCTTTCTAATAAATATTTGTGCTGTGAGGATTAAGTTATTGGCAAGGTTATGGGCTGATGTCTTTTATTTATCCACTGCTTGGTGGTGTCTCAGCAGTGGCCACAGGACTGTCCCCTTTGCTGTACTGACCTTGCCCTTGACCCTGTGATTCTGTTACCTCTGGAAGGAGAGCTGCTTCCAACCCCATTTTATGCACGTCAATTATGCCGCGTGGCTGCCCTTCACAGGATGAGTTATAATTGTAATTCATTTTATTTTGCCTTCTAACTTGCTTTCGTAATTCTTGGTCTTTAAAAGAATTTTCTGTAAAAATTTAAGGAACTGCAAGATACAACGAGGGGGTATAAGCTAGCCAGTTTGTGAGGAAAATTTAGTAAACTACAGTAGACACTCATAAGCCACTTAGAGGGAAAAAAAAAGGAAACCCAAAATAGGTATCTTTCAGTAAGTGCATCCAGAGTAGTTATGTATCATGGATAATATTTAAGTTTCTCTCCCCTTTTCTTGAGAAGTTGGGGGAACAGGGGTGGAACACAGCTAAAATGATCATTTTCTCTCTGCCTAAGCTTTCTGAAGGGAAGGTAGGACTGAACACTTTATTTAGACCATCCGTGGGGCTGCAGCATGGAACAGGCTAGATTCTCATAGTGTAGGATGGTTAGCAGGAAAGAGGTGCCAACTGTTCGGACACTGTTCCCTAGTTCAGATGTTGGCTTTCTAATATTAGACTCCCTTCTCCTTTCTACTCAGCACGAGGCATTTATTCCCTAGGCTGGGTAGAGAAAAAAGGAAGAGAGGCAAAATCTAACCATTGTTAATCCTTTACTTATATTTTTATATACCGTGCTAAAGGGAATGACAACACGTGCTCCTCAAAGACATAGTAGATGCTTAGCCTCCTAGCAAAATCATTGCCTAAAGTGAAAAGGCACACCTGGTAAAAATCATTGTTATAGATCTGGTTGTGAGGAGATGCACTGCTGTAGTAATGTGGGGTGTTTACCTTTCTGGGCAAAGGTGGGCAGCGGAGAGCCATGCCCCAACCTGCCACAGCAGCACCCAAGGGGTCGAGGGACTAGCCTTCCTGGGACAGCTAAGGACCAGCTGCCTGGGAGTTGCCAACCCCCTGAGGGAAGCATGTGGAACCCAGAGAGCCACCACGACTGTCCCCAGAGGCCATGAGAACCATTTTGACCCCGCCTCCCATCCCTGTTTACCTCAGTCTACTCCTTGGTTACCATAACCACTGGCATCCCAACCTTCTACTCTACATCCTTGACCTAATCCAACCCCCCGACCATTCTTCAGTGCCCCTGGAACCCGGCTATGATCTACCAATTCCCCTGTGTCTCCTATGCCGAATGGTCCCGCTGTTGCCTCGTGATACTGCCTCCTCCCATGTAGCCCTTGCAAATCAAGGCTCATACTTGACACCCTTCAACCTCAGGGTTCATGCTTCACATTGCTGCTTCTAGACCACTGTTTTCTCAAAAACTCTATAATGTTTATGCTATCCAGCTAAACCATTCTCTCCCCCATTTTGTTAACTCACTCCTTAGTTGCTTCCTGCTAGGAACTGAACACTCAAGATTCTGGATTAATGGTGCTTCCTATCCGTCCCCTGCCATCACTCTTGATAATTATTATCAATATCCATGTGGACGTGTCACCCAACTCCTGGTCCACCCATTTCTTACCTCACCTGCAAAGACTCAATTCCATGTCAGGCCCCTATTCCCGAGCTCCTACACTGCCACTGTCGTTACCACTAAGTGCACCACCCCCAAACCCCTGAATTCAATCATCTCATGCTCCAACTCAGCTGCTCAGTTACCTCATGATACCAATGCTGGAATCAAGTCGTCCAATTCACTGACTCTCTGCTTTCTCACTATCTCCTTGTCCAGCTCAGGTTCAATTTTATAATCACTCCTTCGCAAACATCCTTCACCTCCCTTGCTTCTCTCTCCCTCCACTCTAACCCCTAGGAAAACCCAGCCATCTCCCTGTTTTGTGTTTGCAACTGGGCAACTGAGGCTTGCTGAATGAAGTCTGCACGACTGCACAGGTGGTTTTCCTGGCCTTGCTCTCAAACAAGGACTTAACATCACCCAGGAATTCTAGTCCCACTAAACTTGCTTTCTTACTTTATAAATGATTTATTTCACAACTTCTCTCTGCCCAAATCTCTCTCGCTGTGAACTGATGACTTTAATTCTCAATTAATTGAGGAAATATCACTATATCTGGGCCTGTCTTCATCTTTTCTCTTTCAATGCCTCTCAAAGGCTAGAACTAGCCAGTGGATCCCAACCTGTACTACCTCCAGGACTTCATGCTGTTACCACCTTTTTGGCATGATCTCATTTTTCCCTATTAGTCTGTTCTCCCGACATACAAACAGGTTCTGTCACCTTACCAACTTAAAAAACCTACCCTTGATCCCACAATGCCCTCCAGCTACTGCTCTTTGTTTTTTTATTTGTAAAACTGGGCCATTTTAATGTTCTTTACAATAGAATAAATAGTTCTCTTGAGGACCACAGGCATGTAAGCTCTTTGGTAGTACTCAGAAACATCACAGTGAAGGTGGTTTTCCTGATTGGTGCGGAGTCTTCAATAATTATAAGGAGTTACTTATATGAGACTGCTGTCAAACCAGTAAGACTGCATTTATGCATCCATCATTTTCAGCATTGTTGGTAACCTGGGCTTATATTCCCAAATAACCTTGCCTCCTTGTGTCACAAGGCTGAACTCGCCCACGTTCACCTTGGTGAGCGTACCCTTGGTAATAACACCCAAAGCTGTATACAGTGGAGATGAGGGAACTCTTCTTTACATCCGGTACTGGCAGGCAGAAGGTGGCTCTCAGTGGTTACATGGGCCTTCTGGGAACAGAAACCCATCAGCCTAATGAATTTTTCATATTTAGGTGGTTTTTAAGTAAAGCCATCTCCGACAAAGCAGACTTTAGTAACCATCCTCTGCCATGCTTTCTTCTTTCTCTTTCCTGTTCGAATAACTTAATATCTCTGTTTCTCCCTGGGCACGAACTTTGGGCAGAGAGACTTCCCATTTTCCTGCTTTCTCTTTTCGTTTCTATTTAATCATACTGGAAAGTACTTAAGCTGGGGCCTGTCCCTCTCTGTCCAGTAGATACCCTTGTGAAGTCTTTTCATCATTCTTTTGTTTGGTGTTTCTCTTTCCATGCATCTTGATGGTCTTTTTCATTTGTCTTTTCTCAGCATGGCGCTCTTTATGGTAGAGCTTAGCTTTGAGACCAATCATCTTTTTTGCCTTCTTTAAATGTTCATGAGCCTGTCGATCTTCCTTTTTTCTCTTTTTCTCATGGTAACCCAAATGATATCCATAGCGCTTATGGTATAACTCCATATATTCATTTTATGGCATGGTTACAACTGCTGAGACACCGGGCGCCGTCCCTCTGGGTGTGAAGAAGCTCTCAGCTTTCAGGTCTCCCAGCTACTGCTACTTTTCACATCCAAACTTGAAGAGTTGTCACAGGGTCTGCCCATTCACTGTTTTTTTTTTTTTTTCTATTGGGGAATATTGGGGAACAGTGTGTTTCTCAGGGGCAATCAGCTCCAAGTCACTGTCCTTCAATCTAGTTTTGGAGGGCGCAGCTCAGCTCCAAGTCCAGTTGCTGTTTTCAATCTTAGTTGCAGGGGGCGCAGCCCACCATCCCATGCGGGAATTGAACCGGCAGCCTTGTTGTTGAGAGCTCGCGCTCTAACCAGCTGAGCCATCTGGTCGCCGCCCATTCACTGTTTGTGCACCTCACCCCAGCATCTGCCTACTCAGACTGCTCATGTAAGGCAGCTAATGAGTTCTCTGCTGCTAACTGCAGGGGGCACTTTCCCACTTCATCTGAATCTGGCTCTTAGCAACGTTTATAAAATTCAGAGCTCCCTCTTTTTTGAAACTCTTACTTTTGTTGGACTTTAGGATCTTACACTGTGCCTCCTACGCAATAGGCCACTATCACCTCCAGGCCGAGTCCTGGGGCTTCTTCTTTCTTCTCTGTGCCCTGTTCCTGGGCAGTTCACCCAGGTCCATGGCTCTAAAAACAATTTATCATCTCTGTGCTGATGACTTCTAAATTTATATCTCCAGTTCCCAAATCCCAGAATGGTATTATAGATCCACTGCCTATTTGACATGTCCATAGAACCTCAAATTTAACACGAGCAAAAAAGAACTCTTGATTTTTTTTTTAAACTCCAGACTGTTTCTCTCCTGTTTTTCCCCATTCAGTAAAATCTATCTGTTGCTCAAGACAGAAAGTTGAGAATAATCCTGTTTTCCCTCTTTTCCAACAACCAGTCTAACACCAAACAAATCCATCTGGCTGTGTCTCCATGGCAACCACTGTATTGCAAATCATCATCACCTAGTTCTTATGGTCTCCTCTAGTCCACTCTGCCCTCTTTCACACAGAAGCTGGAACAATCGTCTAGAAATATACATCAGATTATGTCATTCTTCAACAGCTTTCCACTGTATTTGGAACAAAATCCAAACTCTTTCCCACCATCTAGGAAGCTCTGCATGCTCCAGCCCCATCTACATCTCTTACTTCATCTCATGTCACTCTCTGCTTGGTTTATTATACTAAGTCTCTCAGTTCCTCAGACACACTAAACCTCTTCCATCCTCAGGGACGTTCTTACTCTGGTTCTTTGCTCAGTTATCCCTCACGACACAACTTAAATGTCACCTGTGTAGCGAGGTCTTCCCTGACTACCCAAAATAACGGTACTTGCACCCCTCCCAATCCCATTATTCTCTATCAAGGAGGCCTGTTCCCTTCTTTCTTATAATATGCCATTTTATAATCAGTTATTTATAAGTTATTTTTACTTTTGAAAACTTAGTGGTTCAATGCCAGCCTCCATCCCACTGCACTGTTAGCAATATGTCTTTTTTTTTTTTTTTTCAATGTATACTCAGCACGCAGCACAATGCTGGGTGCATATTAAGTGTTCAATAAATATCCAATGAATATGTGAATACAATGCACTTAAGCATATCATTTATCTGTATCAAGCGATTTATCAATTCAGGGATTAGCTTTCTAAAACCATCTAAAATATTGGGAATTTTATTTTTTAAACTGTACAAATTTAGATTTTTCTGAATTTGATATTTTAAGATACCAGGTATGGTTAAAATTCAAATAATTTATGTATTTTACTAAGGAGCTATATTTCTTTTGAGAATTATTCTTGAAGTCCAATGTTGTTACAGACGACATACCTGCGGATCCCTTTTGGTGTTTCTCCAAGTATAAATGTGGTCTGGTCTGTACGATAGACTTTTTTCTTCTTCTGGCTCACGGGATGTGAAATGTAAAGGGGAGATGAAATGCCTCCTTTACTTGCTTGTTGTTCTTTCTTTGTATGTGTCAATGTATCTGCCTTCATTTTTTCTTTATATGTCTAAAAAAAGGAAGGAAGTAAAACCTGTCTCAAAAAATAGTCATTTTTGGTTAAATGAGGCTGTGTTACTTTTCCCCAATACTCTTTATAATCAAGCATATCATATTCTCCAACTGACATCCTTGTTAGAAGATGTTAACCTAGATATTTAAAAAGAATATGTGTTAGATCTTTCTTAAAGATACAAAAGTAATGGCAATATTATGATGTTTCCATTATATCTATGGTTTAAGATATATGTTAAAGATATATCTTTCTTAAAGTAATGACAACAATGTGATATTTCTATTGTCAAGACTGTGGGCCTACTGACACAGGCTAATATCCACTATTCTAAATAAGGATAAAACTTGATGATTATATAAATAATGGCATGAAAATGGGAATTTTTAAATTTTTTAATTCAGTAATTTCTCTCAAAATTATTAACCAGACTTTCAGTTATTTAATTTTACATAAGTAGTCAAATTTAAAAAACAACAATCTTTATGTGATCATTAAATAAGAAACTATTTTCACAAATCCTACTGTTCCTGTCTACTGGATTTCAAGAGTATTTAGTGATTTTGAAGATGCTAATATAAGTTGATTGAAATTATGGATAGAATTTTATTTATTTTACAGACTATGGGTTGCTTGCTTAACATAAATTGTTTAAAACAGTAGGTCAAGAAAAAATAATTTTAAACTATATGGTTCCAATTTCCCTGACAAGATGGTACAGTGAATATGTGGAAAGTTGCCATCTCATTCCCCAAAAAGAAATACTGGATACAATTTGACAACAACAACAAAATTATATCTGAGCTAAAAGTAAGAAGGGAAAATCTTTAGGTGCCAAAAAGAAGTAACATAGTGGTGAGTGGGAGCTGAAGCTCAGTACCCCTCCAAGGACAGGGTCTTAAGTTATTGTCTGCAGGGCCCCATGTGTAGAGGGGAGATGAAAATGATTTAACTCTCTGAATTAAAAAACCAACCAACCAACCAACCAACCAACCAACAACACAGCAGGAATTAAAAGGATGTCCAATTTGCAAATTAAAGCTAGGGAAACCTGATAAAGACACAGGATAGAAGCAGGCTACCTTCTTACTCTAGATAGAAAGAATCACTGGCAAAAATAAATAAATAAATAAATAAATAAATAAATAAATAAATAAATAAATGAAATGAAATAAACAAAAGGAATGCCCAGCCTGTGCTATTTGTGGCACCTTAATTTGTAGCACTTGGGAGGTATGGAAAAATCTAAGCTAAGAATTATCATAAAAAACTGGCCTAGAACTAGTGAAAACCATAGCTCAATGAGGGATGAATACAAAAATATACCATAGGAAGACTTCCATAATCTGGGGATTGCTTGTTATACCAATGGAGGTGGGGTGGGGGGAATTTAGGCAAAAATTATAAAGAACATATAAAACCCACCACCATGAAAGTGGGCAGATGCAACAAATGTAAGAATCAATACCTGAGGAATTATAGATAATAAAGCAATCTGAAAGAGACTTTAAATAATGAACATGTCCAGAAAGACAAAGGAGGGGATAGAATCCATTAGAAAGAACTGGTTATTACATAGGCAGATCTGAGAAAAAAACAAATACAAAATCTAAAACAGAAATACAGTTTTGAAATGAAAAATAGAGATAGAAACAAACTCAAAATATGAAGTTAAACAGCATACTAAACAGCCCTACAAAGATAGATGATAAACTGGTAGCATAAAGCAGTACAGAGATTAAACAAGAAAGAAAGAAAAAGAGAGAGAGAGAGGGCGGGAGAGAGAGAGAGAGAGAGAGAGAGAGAGAGAGAGAGAGAGAGAGAGAGAGAGAGAGAGAGAGAGGGGAAAAAGAGAAAGAAAGAAGAAAGAGAGAAAGGAGGGCAGGAGGGAGGAAAAGAAAGAAAGGAAGGAAGACATAAAGGAAGAAAAGAAAAAAATTAAGAGAGAGAAGACATACCAAAATTTCTAAAATACCAGGAGGAGAGAACAAATAAAATGGAAGAAATAATGCCAAAGAGATAATGGCAGAGAATTGAAGAAGGCATGAATACTCAAACTAAAAAACGGAGAATTTCTAGTGGAAAAAATGAAAATAAATTTATACTTTGTTATATCACAGAGAAAGGGAATATCTTTTAAAAATACCAGAGAAGACAGGCTATCCCACAAAGAAATGACAATCAAACTAAAGGCAGACTTCTGATTAACATTACCACGACTATGAGAAGATAATGAGATAATGTCTTCAATGTGCAGAGAGAGAAAAAACTGTCAACCTAGAATTCTACACCCAGTTAAACTATCATTTGAGAAATTTTTCAGACATACAGAGACTGCAAGAGTTTACTAGACAAAGATTCTTGCTGATGACATTTTTCTTTTATAGGAGTTCAGTGGGATCGAAGTGGCACATATCGATGAACATGGGTAGAGAATAGCTTTTCATTTTACAAACATTTACTAAGCACTTATTATGTTCCTGCTACCATGCTCTGCAGTTGAGAACAAAGATATTTACAAATACAAAGATACAAAATACCCTTACATATATGTATACAAAATACCCTTAAGGGACTTAAAATTGACAATCTCATTTCTTTAAAAAAATGGTACATTTAGAGTTTTTCATTTTTAAAATAAATCATTTATATCAACTTATATTCCAAGTTCATTTTACTGAAATAAACTAACATAAGACAAAACATAAGACATGACTACATGCTCATTGGCAAACCATTTCTAATGAAAATAAATCGACTTCTTTCAAAGTCTACTGTGACTCAAACAAACACAAAATGTTCAAAGTACTTTCCTTGAAGACATAATTTTTTAAATCTTAAAACATGAAGAAAGAGAGGAAAATGCTGATCTTTAAAGATAAATTTGAAAGAGATTTGATGCATTTATTTTACATTACAAGCAAGTAAGATGAATGTTAAAAGTTCCTAATAAAAAGGCTCATTATCTTAGATGATCCCCAAGAAAGAATTACCCATTCTTTCTTGGAGAGATGAGAATGTTTACATGAGGGTAAAGGGAGTAAACAGAAAGAGAAGGAACTGGGCCAACCAAGAACACACCCTGCCATATACTGCAATTTACATGATTGCTCTGGGCCTTTCTGACCCTGGCAGCATTACAAAGCTCACATTTTGTACAGATACAGTTTTCATAAATCAGTTTTATGAATTCTTCAGGAAGATTCAGCTTTTCTAACCATAGCTATCAGAAATGTGGATCTTTAGTTTTTGCCACATATTCTACATTTTAAAACCTGATTATTTTATACAACAGTAAAAAGGGGAAAGCATTTGTCTCCCACATGGGCTCAATATCCCATCTTTTATTTTTAAAAAATCTAGGTTCAGATTTCCATTTTCGAAAGAAGGCTGTGAAACAAAATTTTGTTAATTAATAAACATTTGGTACTCTTCTTATAAAATCTAGTTTCACTACTTTACAGTAAAATCCTTTATGATTGCATCCAATCCAATACAGATTAATTTCTTTACAATAGTATCCTTTACAACTGATACAAGGAAAATAGTGCCATAGTTGCAGTTGCAGTTGTAGTGACAGTTATAATTTATTATAAAGCAAAGTACAGGGACTATGGCCAGATTATGTGAACTGGACTCAAACTCATTCATTATCATTATGTCAAATCCATGACCTAATTCCTGGAGACACATCAATAGCTGGCACAGATAATGCTGATTCCTTCTTCTCTGCTCATCTATACCCCCATGGAGCAGGGGAATTGGAGGGAACAGTGCTCAATGAAGCAGAACGACCTGATAGGGTGTGCAGGCTGTCCACAGTTGGCTACCAGAAATTACTGAAGTGTTTTGTGAAGCAATTTTGGAATGAATCTGTCTGTGGAGCTGGTTTCTCCAGAAGACACCTTACAGAGAGCATATGCCAGAACAAAGAGCAATGTGTTTTTAACAGTGACGTACTGTTTTTCCCATAACTAGATGGTTATTAGGCTGGATTAGTTATGGAGAAAACTGGAAGCAGGAAGGATATATTCAACGGCTGGAAGGTCCTGATGGTTCTGACCCATTGAGTAGCCTGAGTGGAAGAATTAAAGTTTGGATTCTAAGATCACCAGAGGATGTGCCCGCCACAGGAGAGAGCTCTTTGGTCTACACCTTGTTCCTGAGAGTAGCACAGAATGTCACACTGTAGTCACTGCTGCCGGTGGGCCTATGTGTTGCCACAGGCCACACTGACCTGATCACACCAACTTTGCCATAAAGCTTAAAAATATCGAGTGCTCTTTCGTTTTTTTCCTCATTAAACCTTAAATAGTGAAGTCTGAGAGGCAGCAATGCTTTTGTTTACACATCTGTTCAAACAAAAGATTAAAAACCTCTCTTTGGGTAAGGGCCAACCCTGTAAACACATAAAAAGTCATAAACTTGCTTGTCTTTGCAAAGAGGGGAATCAGGGGTACTATGAAAACATATAGCACATGTAAATAAATTCATTCCAACAGCATCTGAGAGTCTAAAATGACAATAAGTTTTAAGGATCTTTGTACAAGTGTGAAAAAGCCCTTTCCTCAAAGTAATCATTCAAGATATCTGGCTGGAGGTAGGAAATGTTACTGTAAATGCAGTTTTCCAATACTCAACAAACACCTAAGGCAACCATGCTACCCCCTTCACTCACTCTCTAGAGAAAAGCCAGCTGGTTAGAGGACCCACCACGAATATATACTGAAGTCAAATTTTCTGTATGTGTTTAAAAATGACATTCAAATCTGAAAAAAAAATAACCACTTGATGCAAATCTAAAACTTTTTGGGGGGTGAGAGAGAGATTCAAGTTTGTAACTATGGTTCTGACAGCCTCGGGAGAGCACACACTACAAATAGAAACATGAAAGCCCCATCTTCCTGGGATCTGTTAATGGGAAGGCACTAGATTCATGACCACAGCAGCCGACCTGTGGGAAAGGGCCAGGTGAGATGGTGGCCGTTACCTTTACCAAAGCCTGCAGATGAGCAATGAGGAGTGCTCACTCATACCCTCAGTCCTCCACAGGCAGGTGGCCAGGGCGTAAAGTCCCTCTAATACCTCCTACAAAGGCTAGGGCAGGATCGGGGCTTTTGGGGGAGATGTCTGAGCACTGGACTCAGCACCACAGGCCCCGGGGCCCAGGCCTTACCCAGCCACGTGCTGTATAAACTTGGGGAGGTTTTCTATCTTTTTGAGGCTCATTATCCTGGGGGATAATGAGGGATTTGGGGATCAGGATCTGGGGATGGGGAATTTGGATCTGGGGCTCCCATCTGTCTCTTCCATATTTAAAATTCATAATTCTTCCAGTCTTTATAGACATTCCAGAAAGTAGTAATGAATAAATAGGTCCTTAGCATCTTGTAGCCCTGATCTCAGCTTCAAATCTTTCTATGTATGTTTTATTTATATTTCTGTAAAATTTTCTCTAAAGACTACTTGAAAGTTCTATGTTACATAGTACCTGTTATATGAAACGATCACAGAAGGGTGGTGTTGATGGGAAAAAAAAAATTAAAAAGCCTTGCTTGGCAAGCACTCCCCGCTGCCTGCCTTTCCGCTGGCTGGCACTTCCCATGAGATTAGCCACCTCACTTCCCTCTTCCACGGCCTCCAGCTAGAGTAAGTACAGGCTGATTTGGTTACAAGGCCACCAATGGCTCTTCAGCATCTAAGGGAGAATATGTGAAGCACCATGCCACAGATGACACAGAGACACTGCGACTCGTTGTGATGTGCGATGCAGATTATTATTAATTAATAAATAAATAATTCATAATACATAATAAAACACTTAAACCTCTGAATAATTCACTTTTTTAGTAAATTAGAGCAGATTCCCTGTAACTACATCATTTTTATTCTCTCCTATTCTGATTTGCTTTCTTGCGTCATGTAGGGGAGGAAGTAAAGCTTTCACACAGAGAAAGGCCAATTGTAAGCACATCCCTCTAGCACTGAATTTAATGATCAGGTGACTCTCTTCATATGATCTTAAATAGTAGTTCTGAAGCTTTTTGGTCTGTGGGGTGGGGCACAAAAACATAACCTTTGCCCCACCTTCTGTTTTTCTAGCTGGGCTAATAATCAAATTAACAGAGGCAGATTAACAGGAGAAAATGTCTACAGTGTACATTGGGAGTGTCACAAGATATGAGACCCAGTGAGTCGCTGGGCAGTTGAGGTTTAGACGCCACTTTGGGCAAAGGACGAGGGGGTATTCGGTCTTTTACCTGGCAGCAGTAACAGCCTTAAATACTGAATAAGATACAGTAAGGTATAGATTTCTAATTCCATTTTGAAGTAGTGAATGCTAAATAGTCATGAAAACTGTTTATATAACTGATTTTGATTCTGATAGTAACTTGGCTACAAGATGACCCACACCTTTAAAATAAAACATCAATTTACCAATAATCTTGCCATAAAAGCTGTGAGAACTGACTCTAATTTTGTTAAAAGGATTATTATCTTCCTCGGGAAATTTGCAAAACTATCACAAATTCCATATTAAATCAAGGACCACAGTTCAGACATATTCATCCTGCCTAAGCCAATCCACCACACAAGAATTCATGCTTATACCAATAAATTAGAGTCATTCTTCACATTTTCCCTTATAGAATCTTTTTGAGAAGGCTTTATTTAGCATCTACCGGAATTTCAATTACAATCAGTAGGTCCTGTTGATGTAGGATCTACCGGCAATTTCTGGGTGTGGGCTGGGATTGTGTTTCGTGAAGCTGAAGAATGGACACGTGGATCAGGGAGAGGCAAACAGTTGTAAAGGAAGATAGTTTATTAAAAGCAGGAGAAAGGTTATAGCTCCCAAGCGGGAGGGGGTACCCGAAACTGGGAAGCCCACTAGCTAAGGCAAAAGCTTGTGTTTATATACCTTTATTTCTACCTGGGAGGGGGCATGCTGGGGTGCTGGTGCTTACGGTTTATTAAATTCGTTCTGTTGTGTAGCCTGGGGGAGGCTTTTCAAAATGTCCTTCGAAATGTCTTTACTGCCTTGGGGCATGATTGATTTTTCTGTTTTGTGAAGAGTGTGTTATTTTGAAAACTTAAAAAAAATAGCCAGTGTTTTGTTTTTGGTCAGTGTTTCGTTTTCGCTCAGTTCACCAGGGAATTCCTGACTGCCTGATGTCATACTAACTAACCTGTCTCAATGTGACTAATAGACTAAGATACAGTTCCTAAAGCAAAAGAGATTCACAGTCTCACCAGGGAAATGGTGTCAGGCGTTGTTGATGGGCCGTCAACAGACACTGCCGCCCTCTTTGTTGTCTGAGCAAAAGTGGGGTTCTCTCAGAGATGTGCTCAGGGAAGGAGGATTGCTCTCTCAGTTCTTGGGGGAGAAAGTGAGAGTAGTCAAGGAAGTCGTGTTCTGCAGAAAGATTTTCCTCCCTGATAAAGGAGAGATACTTGAAGAGAGCCAGCCTTCCTGCCTCTGGATACATTTGCATGAGTCCTTGAGATGCAGGAGTCATCCTGCAACACGAGGCAAAAGGCCCAGGGACCACAAGTTCACTTACTAAGGATAGTGGGAGCAGAAATGAAACAGCCTGAATCCTTACGATGTCACTGGGCTGTAGCACCAACCCTGGAAATACCTCCCTTCAGACTTGCTGATACATTAGTTAGTTAATGACCTACGTGTAGGCTGCTTTTAGATGCTTATTCTATTCCTTGCAGCTAAAAGCGTTCTCTAGACATACATACAATATCACATAATACAATGTGATAAGAGCTATATAGATACACATACACACAAAGTAAAAATAAAGGAGACATTTACACTGCTTTGGGGAAGTCTTAGGGGCAAGCTGTCACAGGTGATACAATGGCAAGGAGTTCAACAGGCAGACACAGGTGAAATGGAATTTTAAACACAAAACCCCCAGGAGCAAAGGCATGGAAGGGTAAAAGGAGCCCACAGTGTGCCTGGAGACTGGTTTGTAAGCTGAGGGCCGACTGGAGGAGGTTGCCTGCCTTTATGTCCCTGGCGTCTAGCTCAGGGCCTGGCACACAGTTAGTGTCAATCCTCGGGAATGAGTGTCTGGAGTGACACTGGAAAAGCAGCCTAGGGCCAGAATGAAATAGGCTTTGTGGGTCGTGGAAAAAAAACACAGTAAGACATTTCACAGGACTGTGGAACACAGAAAATTAAGCCCCACAGTGGCTGCTCAGATTTCTGTGCTAGACAAGGAAAGCTCATAACGTCATGTACGAATAGGGTTATCTTTCTGACGCTGTTCTCCATGTCTTCCCATCTCGAGTGGGTTTCCTATACGGCGCTACGGCCAACAGATGATAAGGCAATAGGTGTTTCCATTAAGTGGCCATGTCCAATTGATACCATGGCTTTCAGAGAGGGATACAATATAATTTGAAAAGGGCTAAGTGTCAACATTATTTAAGTCACTAAGTCAGTCGGAGTTCCATGAGACCTTGTATCTGTAAGCTTTAATACGGTTACTTAGGCGGCATTCTTTCACGAAATAGTATTTTTTACCTATTTAGAATCTTCTAACTATTCTAAACAGAGGAAGTGTTCAAAGAAGCCGTATCTATCTTCTGTGCAATTGGAACAATGACCAGCTGGGAGAAGGGTTAGTTTCAAACTATTTCCTAATAAGTAAAGATTACTTTTGTCAGTCTAGTCCATTGCCAAATTAGTTTATAATTCCTTTCAAATAAAATTTTTTTCTCTAGTATTCTTCATGACAAACCACCCACAGTTCAAGGCAGGTCTTTCATCTCTAAAATTACAGGACTAGACTACGTATCCTTAATGGTATACTAACATATTCTACTATTGGTACGATGAAAAACAAAAATAATAACAGGTCAGTGTAGACGATAACAGAGGGAGTTTCACTCAACACCCCAACTGATAATCAATAATCATAATTATAATAATACAAATTTACATTATATTCTGAACACATTTAATGCCTTTCTTTCAAAGAGTTGAATGTGTTTTGTACACATTAGTCACGTTACCCACTAATCCTGGTAACATCATTGTGAGGAAGGAGGGGAACAGGTATGTATGTGTATAGTTAACACCGGATTCTCCTTCTGCTGACTAGGTAACAGGTGTTCTTCACAAATGACATACTATCTTTCTGAATCAATCCTAGTTCTAAGGCTAGAAACACAAAAGCTTTTCTCATGCCAACACTAATCACATAATTTCATACATTCATACACACCATTTAAAAAACCTTGATCTCTACTAAAATTACTTGAAAGAATAACTTTCTGTTATAAACACCATAAAATTAACATCTAGCTATAGAAAGAAAAATGATAAGACCATGAAAAATCCCACCCAGTAAGAGTTAATTCCATTACATGCTGAAACCATAAACGTTACTTACTGGACTACTTCATAAACCAGTCATTTGTGAACAATTACTTTAAACCATCATGCCATTCACTCCCCTGAAAAATAGGATAATGGAATGCTATATCTCCCCAAAGTCTGCTCATTGTAAACAGTCCATCCCTCCTTGCTGTCTCCAAAAGCTGTATAAACATACTGCAATCAAATCCACCCTAGCTCCTAGAAACCCTTTCTTTAAGTCATCTACAAAATGCCAATCTAATACAAATACAAGACAGAGAAGTTCTCACTAACACAACATTTTGTATTTACAGTACTCTGAACAGTGCTTAAACCTGCACTGGTTATATAAAAGGCACTCTCCCCCATGCCACCCACAGCCCCCAGGCTGACAGCATGCTTAGTTCTCTCATTTACACCACACTGCAATAACATAAAGAAGGGTTTACTATTAATCCAGGTTTTACTACAAAGCGACCCGTTATTTCTCTGTCAAATACTGGCGAGAGTGCCAAGTGTCTGTCATCCAATTCAGGGGATTAAGTCTTCTTTTATAGTCTGATACTTGTACCAATTTATAAAAATACAGATATAGTTTCTTAGAGTTGGTCACAGTCTATATTTTGGCTTGGATTCAGGCAGCAGAGGTTGACTATGACAGCTGGCAGGAAACTGACTGGAGAATACATCCTCCCCCTTTCAGTTGCCACATCTCAGTTGCCATAGTGATTAATCCTTAATTGAATGCTGTCTTTGTACATTTCTTTTCAGAAAACTTTAAACTTAAGTTGAAAACATGCAGTTGATTGAAAAAATGAGGCACCACATCACAAACAGGTATAGCTAAGTTTTGTGACATACTTCCATATATTAAAAGAACAAATTAACTTTAATAAAGGTATTATCAGTTCCTTCACATACTTAAAATATTTCTTTTGGTCTGAGCTTAACCGTAAATCACACAGGTTTTTCCTCTGGTTATCAGATATCTCTTAAAATAAGCGGTCTTCAGAAATGGTTGTAAAGTATCCAAGTACAATTTAAGGGAAAACGAATTCTTATTTTATATTGTTTGTATTACTACTATATAACAAAGGTATAACTAGAAATTTATTTTAGGAAAGATAGGTTTTCATTCAAGACATCTATAAAATGTGTTCCATAAACAGAAATTATTTATAAAAGTATAAACTATAAGAAACCAAAGGAAAGATGGAAAAGATAGTATATTAGGCCTTATCTTAATATATAGTTGAATTTGAAAAGCAGGTTCATAGCTTTTGGCATTTCAGTTATCAGTAATTATACCAAAATGATTGAGAGGTAAACTCTGAAAGACCACAAGATTTTACCTATAATAGAATCGTGGTGTACATTACGTCTCTTTTGTAAGTTCCCCATGTAGTATACTCCTTTGCAATTTAGTTAAGGCTTTAACTTAGACTCAACTATAGACTCAACCTGCATATTGTGGTCACTGTCAATCATGTATTGCCATCGTACAAATAAATAGTATTTGTTTTCTTAGGAAGTGAGGCAACACATCTGCATCTGGCTATGGGCGCGTGCGCGCGTGCGCGCGCACACACACACACACACACACACAGACCACACGCACTCATGCACACACACAAAATCTTTTCAAACACAAATAAAGGTCTCTAATAAAACTTTGTTGACAGATAAGATGCACTCAGAAGAATTCCCAGTAATCAAAAAAATTCTGGATGTGAGCCCCAGATGAAAGACACTGTCCTGTCGGTGGGAGGTCTGGGGATTTTTAGATCTTCAAAAGCAAGAGGTTTGCAGAGTTTTCTAACACCATGGCTGAATCTCTTTTGTCTGTACCTTGCTTCATTTCCCTTCACCTTAGTTTCTTCTATTTTCTTACCATAACTACTTTTAAATTTTTTCAAAATTGCAAATTCACTATTGCCACCCACCTCCATACTACACGCTACAAAAGCTCTCAGTGAGTGATATACATATCTCTAATCAACGTTTCAATGATTTACTCATTAAAAGTGTTGAATAGTGACGAGATATGATGAAATCAGTGAATGTGAACATTTTTTTCTTAGAAATTCTTTGAGATGGCTTTGAAATGTCATCAATATCTCACCTATGTGAAATAATATTATTTTAAAAAGTCACTTCAGAAATCCTTAATTGAACTATCTTTACAAAGTTTTAGTAAAGAGAAAAATAACACTGGCATCATTCTATCTCCCTGACATTATTGAGGTAGTATGTAGTTTCCAGAAGTATTATAATGAGGAGAACCAAGAATATTACATATAAAGATAATGCAAAAGGACTAGTTTGATGGCAGAGTGATATCTCATTTGAATGTCTGTCAGCGGTTGTGAAGATATCTTAAATTAGAAGCAATCACTTCAATTGATGAATCTAAAGAGAAAATGTATCTATCAGCTTCAAAGAGAAAAATTACTAATAACTTCAATTCTAATACAGACTATCATAAAATAAATTAAAATAAATTATAAAGTACTGAGTGACTTTCTATTTTCATAAGCAAAAACTTAATACTCACATACAAAATTTTAAAAAATATTCCACCCTAAACATCCTTTTTTTTTTTTTTAAGGGAGTCCAAAGCCCCAGATCTGCTAGTACCACCCATTCTTTTATCTATAGTTAAATATGGTTGCATACAACTGTTCAAGATTACTCCTCATTGATCCCCAGGGGGATCAACAACTCCAGAGGACTCAGACCTGACATCAGTCATATCCAGTGGTAGTAATAACAATAGCTATTATTCGTTTAGTGCTATTTGGCGTCAGACACTGATCAGATCATTTTATAGGTATTACTTCATTTAGTTTTCATAAAAACATTTTGAGGTAAGAAGTACAGTTATTTGTATTTTAATCACAAGGACATTGAGGCACAGAGAAGGTAAGTAACTTTCTTATGGTCACACAGGAAGTGTGAGTTAGAGCTAGAATTCAAACTCTGGCATTCTGAGTAGAGTTCATGCCATAGGCTAGTTATAACTATCACAATTCTTTCTGCCTCTGGAAGATTACAGAGTTCAACAAATTGAAGATGAGTCTCATTATATGAATTATCTATTCCTAATTAAACTGAAGAAAAGAATGAGGTATGTCTTAGGGGTCATAGTCTTATGTCAAAAATATAATAATAAAAAATATGTAATAGTTTTAGTTTTTGATATTGGTGAAAAACACCACAAATACGATCACTATCTATTTTGAAAATTCTAATTCTCATGTAACAAGTAAGACCTTTCTTTTTAACAGTAAGTTTATAATATTGTCCCTGAATAATTTTTGCATATAGGTAATACAACTTTCAAGATGTTGAAGTACATCTGTATTATTTACCTGATATATTGAATGGTGTAAGTCAAACCTGAGGGATTGAATCTTCTTGTGTTGGAATTTTACCGTACCAAATATTGATTTAAAGAAGTCAGCCACTGAAATCAGTGTGTTTATTCAGACAGCTCTTGGCTTGCTACTATCGATGGCATGGGATTGGGCCTCCGGCTTAGTGGCTTTAAAACTTCCCTGGCTCTCTTTGGCCCTTTCTCTCTCCCCCTTTCTCTCTTCTGCCCCCTCTCTCCTCCTCTCCCCCATCTTGGCTAGGCCTGTTCTCTTCCCTGAGAATGTATCACTAATAAATGCTGCTTGCATTAAAAAAAAAAAAAAACCACCAAAAAAAAGCATTTACAAAAGGGTTTTTATCAGCCTAAGATTGGAACTAGGTTTAGAGCATGAGTGATTTGGGAACAGAATTTAATGATTCGGGATTAGGTGAAGTAGGCAGGTTGCAGTCACTTAATTGTTACAGGGGCACAGAATAGGTTTTCAAGCAATTTGTTTATGAAAACTTTTAGGGTTTCAGCTTCTTTCTCCCACAACAGTTTGTGGCAACAGGGGCTAGCCCTTTTCAGTCTTAGTAAATTTCCAATTTTAGTTTTCTAAATTTAGTTCTCATTTCTGCCTTTATTTCTCATAAGAAACCATAACAACGACCTATTTTAAACTTTTGTACCTCAAAAAAACACATTTGCATATCACCCATAGAATGGTCAGTGTATGTTAAATCTGTTTTGTCCTGTGCTTTGACAAGTTTTAATCTGGGATTATTTCGCTTCATTCACCTCCATTTGATACAAATGTTACTGAATTCTGGAATTTCTCCAGCAACTCCTGGGTCACCTTATTCATGGGGTTTCTGATTTTAGAGGTTTGAATCATATTACCTTGTCTACCATTGCATTTTTTGAACAAGATTTTTAATATACGTATAAATATACAAACATGTGGCAAAGATAAGGGTCTATGGAGGCAAATGGGTAGGGGAAAAAGGAAGCACCTAGAAACAGTGGCTATCCTGACAGTTCCACGACTAGAGAAAAAACTTGTCCAGAGCTTGGGTCGAGGGATGAGACAGACCAGGGATAGCAGTTGATATGCAGATCTTCACTGTGGAATGTCTAAAGTCCAGTGCAGTTCTGAAGTGGGCTCATCTGCCTCTTAACCAAACACACACACGCTCCTGAGGTGTGGTCCTCTGGCTTGCTTTAGAAAAATAGCAGGTCAAATGTCACTTATGGGGCTGAGCCCCTTCCCAGTGAAACAAACACCATTCGTGGTTAAAAACTTGGGTTTCTTTGCCGACTCATTCTGTGGGTAGAGACATCAGCAGACAGAAGGTTGACACTGGGTGGTGTGGTTTCAGAATCAGGGTGTGGTATGTAAAATGGGACGTGGTTCTTCCAGGAGACCAGTGGAGATTGGAAAATGACAGCCTAGGGAGGAGGCGTGGTGTCCATAGGTTCCGAGTCCTTGATAGGGTTTGCAGAGATGTTGTTTGCTGGAGCTTGGGTGACTGCAGAGGTCACGAGGGGTGCATTTGTAGTGCTAACAGCAGTGCTGACGAGTGAGGTTTTACTTTTCCTATTACCAGAGGTCCCTGATGTGGCCTGAGGGGTGGTTTGGGGGCTACCTGCATAATTGGGGACAAGGCGGAGGTACTTCGATACAGATTCGCCAGGGGAGGTGTCTGAGTTTGGAGGGTTTGCCACACGGCAATAGACTTGAGGTTTGTAATCGACTTGAGGTTTGCGATAGACTTGAGGTTTGCGATAGACTTGAGGTTTGTGATAGACTTGAGGTTTGCGAGACCTCCTTCTGGGGCACGAGGCAGCTGTGAATACGAACACCTCGAAAGGGGGAGGAGGAGTCGTGTCCATGTCAGTGACATCAGAATCTGAAGTAGACCGGCCGGTCTGATTTCCAGATGCATTGGTTGAGGTGGAAGGGATGGCCACAGAGTTGGTGGGCAGGGCAAGAGGGAGACTGGCAGAAGGGACTGGAAGAGGGGTGGGTAAGGATAAAGCAGGGGGAGGAGAATCTACACACATAGGGATCGGGGATTCATTGTTGCAGGAGGGCGGCTGGAAGGTCATAGAAGGTGTGGAGAGGTCAGAAATAGATGTAGTTATGACTGAATGTAAACGGCCTCCATTCCTATTGCGTGGAATTCCCAAAATGTGATTAGAACTGAGAGGTGGAAGAGAATGGGAAAGAGGAAAGTGATCAATATTTTGTGTTACACCTGTAGGGACAGGCTTGGTTTGGGGCCCAGCTGATAGGTCAGCTGAGTTGGCAGCAGTAGCTGGGACCTGCCCAGTGTTATTAGCCTGTAGCAGGGAGTCTGTAACCACCCCAGGTGGGGTAAAAGAAGGGGCAGACTGAGTGGCACTGCAGTTTGCCTTGACCTTGGTTTTATCCTCCATGATCTTATTCCTCTGACATGTAGGGATCTTCAAGGTGTCCGGGTTTCTGTCAAAATCTAAGCAAGGAAGCTTACATGGTACGGGAAGCATCCCTCGATCCCACTGCAGTGGTGGCAGGGGTAGTGAAAGTGGCATGGGCATTTTGCGTTTGAGGAGCCTACTGCTGGCAGATACCCGTGAAGAAGAGCTCCTGGATGGGACATCTGAAGGTTTTAGGCTGTGTGTCTCCTTACCCGACATTAAGGGGTCTGAATTGATGGGCACATGGTCTTCACCTAGCACTTCCTTTGTGGGTCTCTCTGGCAGCAGGGAGCAGCATGCGCTTGGGGCAGAGAGCACCGCTGGTTCAGAATCACGCTTTGGGGGTGGGACCTGGGCGTTCTCACTCGAGCTGGACTGTGGGTGCCTGGGACCGCCGGCCAGAGGTCCAGGACTGCGCTCGGCAGAAATGGCGACTCCGTCGGTCTTCGGGGGCCTCGATGTTAAAGGCAGATCCCCACTACTCTGTTGGCTTTTCTGATCATCCTGCCCGTTGGTCTCCACATGATGCTCTTCATTTTCTGCCATCTCTTTTTTGGGCTCTTCTTGGATCTTCACCTCCAGCTCCTTTGAGCAAGGAAGTGGGATGGTACTGGATGGTACTGGCATCGCACACTTGACTACCCGCTCAGGTGGTGAACGCGGGAGAGTAAATTTTCGCATTGGAGGAGGGATAAATATAGTTCTCGAGGGGCCGAACATCCTGGAATTGGAGCTAGGCAGTACAGGCGTCTTTGGAGGATTTTTCCAGGTCACCAAAGGGAGGCTCCTCAGAAATGAATATATGGCCTGTGGGATACATGCCCTCCTGGCCCACTGGGTCTCGCAGGCCGTTGATAATCCCACACGCCTCGGGAGGCTGAAACCACTGCGGAGGGCATGCGCGGGAGCGGCAGGGTGGTTCCGGCCAGGTGGGCCATCGTCGCGGAAAGCAGGGAAAAGCACCGGGCGATGGCCTCCGCGCAAGGCACGATGGCCACCCCACAAGGCACGATGGCCACCCCACAAGGTACCGTGTCGGAATATAAGTAGCAACTTAGAAAACAAATTGCCCATATAGAACTAGTTGTGCGCCAAAAGAACCTGAGAATAGAGTACGAAACTCGGAGTGCTTCTCCTTAGCTTCCGTCTTTTCTCTGGGTACAGCAGGCACTGAAACGCCCAGCCAGGCGTTTGTGACGTCTCCCTGGAACGTCACAGAGAAAGCTGCACCCACTAGTCCAACACGTGAGGAGATGACGTAAAAGGTCAAAGGTCAAGACCTCAATGGCCAGCTAACCCCTTCTGGACTTCCCAGGACCTGGGACTTCCTGCAGAGGGTTATAGGTGTTTGGCACCAGATAGGCCACCATGCGGGGACCATTCAGAGGACCCATCCACCACGGAGGCCCCATGTTCCAGAGCTCACCCGCCTGGGCAGTGTCTCTGCAGGCCTTCCCAGGTCCGGGAGGCCGCAGCCTGATCAAAGCCTAGTGCGACCCAGATCCAGCCCCAATGTGGCCCACGTCCTCCGGGGCCCTCCCCCTCTTCTATGTGAGGCCTGGAGGCAACTGCACTTTCTCCATGGCGGCCCTGCCTGCCAGAGTCAGCCGCTAGGTGCAAAGGTTTCTGAGGCGTGGACGGGAAGCCCTGACCTGGCTGGGTGCTGCACCTCGCCACACCCTTTATGGCAGGCAGGTTCTTTCTTCAGTTCTTTTTAGAAACTTGGTAAAGCAACATTTAAACAGACCTTTCCTCAAATCGTCCAGTTGGTAGCGGCTTAGCCAGGATTCAAACACAGCTTGTGTGATCACAGTGTTTCCTTATCACATATTCATTATGTGGTATAATTTCCTTCCTTCCTTCCTTCCTTCCTCCCTCCCTCCCTCTCCCTCTCCCTCTCCCTCTCCCTCTCCCTCTCCCTCTCCCTCTCCCTCTCCCTCTCCCTCTCCCTCTCCCTCCCTGCCCACTCCCTCCCTGCCCACTCCCCCCACACCCCGTTCCTTTCTGCCCTCTCACCTGTCCTGGATATCTTAGGGAAAGTGCATATTTCTCTAGTTTCTAGTTCCCCATAATATGCCAAGTTACACCCCTACATAGGGATGTTCTCACAGCCTAGAAAGCTTTCCTCCCTCTTTGAATCAATTTGATCTTCACTTTCTCAGGCAATTCTTTACTATGTCAAAACTCCATTATGGGCTCTCATCCTTACCAGGTACCTTCTGTTAGCAGCTCTGATACCATGTGCAATGATCAGATGCCAAGTTACCAGACAAAATTAACCTGCAGGAAAAATAACTGTTTGATCTTTGAATTCTTGGGAGGAAACTAATATATTTATTTGCCTTGATATTATTAGCAAAGATGCACTTGTGACTTTAAGAATGTAACAGAAAATGGATTAAATAGAAACTATACAAGAAAACATCAAAAAACAAATAAATAAAAAATAGAACTTCCCTGAATACTTTATACCAACCACAATTTAGTCATGAAACGATAAATTTTTTCATTTCCCCTGTACTAAGTTGGTGTACATGGAATAGGGGAAATATACAGCCTCAAAAGGCATATTAAAAACTGCAGGGGATGGATACTCCAGCTTGTTTTCTGGTAAGAAATATCCCTGACTCTGAAAATCCCTGTGAAGAGAAAAGCTTTCTGAGGAGACTGTGCCATCTACCTCAAGAACGTTGGGCCTGAATAGGGTTGAAAACTATTGGTATTGCCAATATAAGGATAAATGAACTCCCTTACTCGCAGGTCCCTGTCAATTAAAGGGAAAGGATATTTGTAGCATTTCTATTTTTACAACTTTCCTTAAGAAGGTCCCAAAGGGACTTTTTATTGCTTCTATATCTAGGGGTTGCTTCTCAGGTCCATTTTGGGAGGAATTATATACCTGCAAACTTCTTCTCTGAAAAATATTTAAGTAAGCTAATGGCTAATATCCAGTTAAATTACTTCATTAACATCTTCCTCAGAGGTTTGACAAACTGTCTTACTTTTTCTAATTAAAATTTGTCTGGCAACGGGCACGGTTAAAAAAAAAAAACCTAATAAAAATGAGCTGTTTAAAAGATATGCTCTTCATTTTAATAAAGCAAATTTCTGGCAAACCCAACATATCTCTGACTGCTTTTTCTAAATAGCTCCTACAAGGTAGTCAAACTATAGACATGCTGTCTACAGTGTTGGTTGAGAAACAGTATACTTCTAGATCAAATGAATGAGTATATCAAAAAGCAGCACACTTGGGTCATGAAAGAATGCTTTCATGAGTTGTATTTTGGCATTGGGCCTTTGGATTACATTAAAAAATGCTAAAAGCACAGCCCTTCAAAGTCCGTTATTACATTTACTCTAAGGATATTATAAGACAATGGACTGTTCACTAGATCATTCCGTGGTCCTCATTTAAAACCTGGGAGGCAAATTTCCTTCAAATTAAGGGGTAGGAAAAGCTTTTCTCCTCCTTAGAAAAGCTAGTATTCCCCCCTACCCTCATACTGCCCCCCCCCACACTTAAGGACAACCATTTAGCTCAGTGTTTCTCTGCAGGGTGTTATGGCATTTTGGGCAGAACAATTCTTGGCATGTGGGATGTTTCCCCCACCCCCCCCACGACAGCCATTTAGTATTCCTGGCTTCCAGACATTAATGCCAGTTGGGCACTCAGTCACTGTGACCACCCAAACTGCCCACACACATTTCCAAATGCACTTAGTTGAGAAAACACTAAATAAATTGTTTACTTCCTTTGAAACTCAATCAAATTTATCATTAAAAAAATATCTGGGTAAGAAAATTATGTCCTATATATCTACATTCTAACTTTCTCTCCCAGTCTTGAAATTCCAGTTTAATTTATATTTCCCTTAGTCCTGAATTTCATTTTGTATTCTGATTTTATTGTTAAGACAATCCAAATCCTTTGTTGAATCAGATGAGGTACAAATAAATGAAGACGGTGTGCCAGTTCAGAGGTGTCTTCCCTGCTTCATTCTTAAAAGCAGTACTAAATTGGAACAAGGTACCACTGTTTTATACAGTATGCATTTTTAACTCCTACACATAAAACAGTAGGAAAACTATTCCTCAGACTTAGCTTTTAGGAATTAAGGAAGGATAATAAGCCAAAGAGAAGATAATATTTTTTAAAACCTTTGATGGAAGTGACTATATGTAAATATCACATTTATATAAAGCCTTATTTCTAAACAACAGCGATTTTTTCAATGAGAAAAGTCCATAGGAAGTATCTATTACTTTTAACATAAAATTTCTTTCACTAAAAAAATAAATTTTACATGAAGCTAGTTTGAGTCTGTCCTTATTTTAGACGAAAAATTTGAGGATCTCTAAATCATACACTTTCCTTTTTCCAGATGAGCAGAAGTGGTTTTGGTTCTGATTTAACTGCATGATTTCCACAGATTCCTCATTTTTGGCAAACTTATTAAGCAACTTAACATTATTACATTTAGATATCGATTTGCCTTTTACTCTAAAACATCTTCAGTGATAACAGTGCCGCCCAAAGGGTTCTGTGTTTTTACACTTATTTGGATGTCACTTATAATCTTAGTAGCTACTTTTGCAAGAGTACTTAAAAGAAGATATTGTTGAGTAACATCTTTGAAAATGAGATAAAAACTAAAGATGACAGTACCTTATGTGCTTCTTACCTTAGAAGTGCAAACAGCTATGTTAGCAGGAAGTTGGGAAAACTGCTTCAGTTCAAATACATCATGTGCTGCCCACCGGCTCATGTGATTTTCAGCTTTGCTCGATCCAATCACATTCTGGTTGGAGTGAATGTAAGCCACTTCCTGAACACCATCTAGGAGGTAATCGATGTTGATTAAGCGATGTCTGATTATGAAGCAAAATGGTTCCATGTATACTTTAAAAATTATCAGCAATACACTAAAAAACAATCATGCTTGTTTTGTTTTGAATCCTCAGGAAAAACATTCAATCTGTCTGTTAACATCATATTTGAAAAAAAAAAAAACTGGAGAGAAAGAGTTCAAATAGATTGGCCTAGGTTAACTTGGAAAGGACTTTCCTCTCCTATCAATATGAGAACTTGAGATTAGGTAACGATCTTTAGATTTAAACCTGAAATGTTGGTTTTTGGCCCACAGAAATGTCAGGGTGGAGGGTCATTTCTATGAATTTGTTGTTCCAGTTGATTTAAAAAGCATGTTTACTAATTTAAAGAGCAGTGCTAGCCTCATAATGTCCTTTAAACATGTACTTGATTACAGTGATGGAGTGGGAGCATGGGATTTATGACTAGGGAGTTTCGTTTGGTTGGCTTTGTTCAGTTTTCCTGTTTGTTTGTCCTTTTTGTACATATGCCCAGAGAATGTCAAGACTGGGAGGTTTTTAGGAAACGAAAAAAATTAACTTATAGCTGTTATCTGAAAGAAGTTTAAAAAATGGACATTTTTTATTGCTTTGCTTCTAGGCAACTATAATTTACTTTTAAATTGTGGTCATAAAAGAGAAGGCTAGAAGTAAGGTCTGTAAAACCTCCTTCCAACAGCTCTGGCAATGAACTTCCATCATGACCTCCAACACTGATGCTGTTTTGATCCGGAACCTCTCTCAGCCAGAATCGCCAATCATGTGAAAACAAGATGTTAAATAAGATGATTGAAAGAGAGACTAAGATAATCTCCTTAAATTTCAAAGCACCAGGGAGTATGTATTGGACAGTTTATTACTGTCCAAAAGGATTCTTCTGGTAGAAAATTCACTCAAATTTTTCTTAATCTTGATGATATATTCTATGCCTTTCTTAGAATAGCATTCATCCCACACTAACTATTGACACCTTTTGGACAGTAATAAATAAGCAAACAAACAAACAAACAAAAAGGTATTTTAAAAATTAGTTCATGTAATAATTCCTCAAACCTAAAAATCTAGTTGTAGCACACAAGCCAAAAGATAGTCCAATACTTAGTTACAAGGGTATCAAAATATGTATCATCATGAACTTTTAAATGAGACTACTAATAACTGCAAAAGAAAACTTGATTTGTAAATAAATTAAATACAATGATTAAGGTTTCTATATCACAGTATCCTTGCTTATATATCAGCTTCTTTCACATAGTTTTTTTGGGGAATGAGTCAGACACTTTTGAAAGCAATGCTAACACTTAAAAATTACTAAACAGATTTTCAGCAGGTGTTAACAGGGGAAGCAGTTCAATTTCTCTGAATCCCCGCATGAGAACAGACAGCAACTACCGGTAGAGAGCAAAATCAAAAGCCATGGACAGCATTTACAACAAACTTAGATGACAAGATACTCCCATGAGCTCTCAAATACAAGCAGGTGGGGACAATCCACCAATAGCTACATACTCTGCATGGCATCATGTCTGTGTGAAGGAAGAAGAAGCAACATAGTGGCATCTAATGGATCTCAGAACAGGAGACCCCAGAATAGCCAACAGGTATTCACTAGAAAGCACAGTGGGCCAACTGGCGATAGCAGCTGAATCTGGGAAGGTTTTCTGTCCAATGCTGAGTGGCTGCAGGGGGCTTAAGGTAAGACCTGAGGGGACAGAATAGGCTAGCACTTAGGAACTTCCCAAACTGACCCACCAGGGCTCCCAGGTCAGGGCCACAGATGAGGAAAAATTGCTAGGAGGGAGTCAAAAGAACAGGAACGAAGGAAAGAGAAGCTCTAGAGCAAAGCAGTCAAGAGGGATAGAGAGAAAATCCCACCAGTTTTGAACACTTCACAAAACTAACAGATAGTGATCTTTATGACGATAGAAAAGATTTCCTAAACTCTGCCTCATTTAAAAAAAACTCAGGGAAAATAATTTCTATAAAAATAAGCAAGAGGGCAAATCTCATAAAAGTTATTATAAAAGAGAATAAGCAGAATTTATCCCTACAATTGAACATGCCAGAAATACGTGCTCACAAAACAGATTAAAATTGTAACTGATTTCAAAATGAGGTAAAAGACCAAGAAAATGATAAAATACAGGAAGCAACAACATACATCAGAATTAAAATAACTTAGAAATGAGTGGCAGAATTCAGCAAAGACTTAGAAATAAAAAATTGTTTTAGAAACGAGGACTAAACTAGAAGAAACATAAGAGGGAATGAACACAATAGCTAATGCTTTAAAAGAAAGAAGGAAATTTTAAAAAAGCAAAGAGAAATGAAAAAGAGAACAAAGGATTTGAGAGAACATGACAAATTCTGAGGACAGGAAAAGAAGACTGAACATTTAAATAACAGGAGTCCCTAAAGAAGAAAGCCAAAGCAAAGGAATAAAACAAAGTAACTGAAAACACTAGTACAAGAAACTTTCCTAAAATAAAAACTGAGTTGAAACTACACTATGAGAATATTGATTCAGAATAACCAACACTGCTATGGATTGACTGTCCCCCGGCCAATTTATATGTTGAAGTCCTAATCCCCAGTGTGATGGTATCTATAGTTGGACCTTTGGGAGATAATTAGGTCATGAAGGTGGAACCCTAATGAGTAAGATTAGTGTCTTTAGAAGAAAAGACAGGAGAGAGATCATTTCTCTCTCCACGATGTGAGGACACAGCAAGGAGGGGACCATCTGAAGCCAAGAAAAGGGCCCTCACCAAGAACCTTACCATGCTGGTACTGTGACCTTGGACTCCCAGACTCGAGAATTGTGAGAAATAAATGTAGCGTAAGCCACCCAGTCTATGGCAGTTTGTTACAGTAGCCCAAGTTGACTAAGACAAACATCAAAATACAATCTAGTAAAATTAATGAACAATAATGAAAAGGAAAAAACCCTTTGCGCATCTAGGGGGGAAAAAAAAGAACACAAAACAAAACACTTCATGCCAAAAGAAAAGAAGCTACATATTTAAAATACTTCAGAAAAGAGTGTGTGAGCCAAGGATTTTATATCCAGCAAAAATAACTTTTAAGTATAAAGGGCACAAACTGTTATCAACAAGAATCTCAGGGAATATTATTCTCATGAACTCTTCCTGAGGGATACGCTAGAAAATAAATTTCAGACAACTAAAATGCCTTAAGAGACATTGGTATAAAGACTGATGGGGAGCATTAATTTACCTGAAAATCAAGAATAAACTTAAGTCTAAGAGAGGGAGAGTCTGTATGCAATGTCTATATGTTTTCACACTGTAGACAAAGTATATCCATTTTTTTAAAATAGGAAGAAATGGGAGATCACATGCAAAACAAAACAAAACTAAACAAAACAAAAAAAATCCTAATGTTTCCAGGAACCATAGTGTAGTAGTATTGGTATTTTTATTCTTTGATTTTTATATAATATGGAATAAAACTAATGAGCAATTATGGGACATTATAATGAAATCATTCCCTATATGCTTAAGAACCAGCATTATCATTGAGTAAATGCTATACAAATTTGACAGCAAAGAGGTTTAGTAAGGGCTCTATAATCTCAAATTAAGTATCAATATAAATATGGAAGTATCATACAAACTCATATTTTATCATGATATATAAAATATATGTGTAAATATGTATATAAATATATAATAAATATAAACACACACACACACACACACAGTCCCCTGAAAAGGCCCAGAAATAATAACTAAGCTAGTAGTAGCAATGATCATTCCTAGCAAAAGACTGAGGTCTTTTCTCATTAAAAGAAACCAAGACTTCTTGGAGGAATGACTGATTCTAGATCTGGGGCAGAAAATGTATGAGATGATCCTGGAACATTCTGTAATACTAGGTAGCAATCAAAGATGACTAGCTCACGTCACAGGGTCTCAGGAACCAAAGTGCTCATGTCCAAAGGCTCCCACTGTCCAAAGATGAGAAACCTCAATAATATTAATTGCAATGGATTGAGACCCATTAAATGTGTTTGAATCAATTCATTCATAATGATTTTAAGAAAGATCATTCCTTCTAGGGATGACAGGGAAACAATTTTATTACACTAAAAACTGGCAAAGAAAAGAAGTATATTCCCTGCCTTCTCCATATGAACTATACCCCTGGGTAAGTACCAGTAGATTTGAGTATCTCCTTATAGGAGCATTCTAACTAACAAATGAAGAAGAAATAAGAGAAGTAGAAAACATCATTTTCCTACTCTAAATAAATACTTCCAGGTTTTAAGCATCAAGGGCTGCCAAGATAAGAGAGAGACCAGTAACATTTTGTGCCTCCCATGGTCTTGCCAAACATTAACTTCTGTCTTGTCAAAGGAATGAACCTGAGTTTGATGCAAGTATCAGATACTGCTCATTTGTAGGAAATATAGAGGGCAGAGGAATATGTTCAACTGTACCAAGAATACACAATTAGCAAAATGCTAATTGAGGAAAACTCCATAGATGACTCAGGTTGTTTAACAGATAAATCATAAGGAAATGAAAGGGACGAAGGAGGAATACTACAGATTAAAGGAGACTAAAAATTTTTTTTAAATGAGACTAAACTATAATGTCTAGGGATACATATTTGTGTGATAAAATTGTAAACATGCAAAAGAGTAATCACTATAAAAGTTAGAACAATTAGTATTTATGGGGGTGGAGGGGCTGTGATTCCAACAGGACACATGGCAGGGGTCGGGGGGATGAAAAAGTTCTTTATCTTGATCAAGCTGGTCTTCCCTTTATCCTGCCATCCACCCACTTCCTCATTTGTGCCTCAATATAGTATTTTGATTTTAGGGGGCTATTTTACAAGCTAATTCAAGAATCTTATGGAACTGTTTGCACAAAACAAATAAGTAAACAAAAGTTTTAGAATGTATATGTAGTTACCTAAAAATTTATCCATTGATTCATACATCTGCTCTTGACTGACAACTCTCTCATTTGAAATTTTCATTGCTTTTCTTGGTACAAAAGTGCTATTTTTCTTATGGCTAGGCAATTTTGAAGAGAAATCAATTCTATCTTTTATAGGTTTTGGTCTGTGTCTCTCTTTAGAGAAACTGATATGGCTAACAGAAAAATCATCATCTGAGGATGAGAAGTCATCAATAGTCTGAGAGTTACAATCTTCATCTGTTGCACACAGTTGGTTTGCTTTCTTCATTGATTTAGGAAAACTGTAAAGTTCCCTTTTATTTTCCTTTTTCCTCTTAAACCTCAAAGAACTAGTAGCTCTTTGTTTTCTTACTCTTGACTTGGAGGAAATTTCAACGTCATCAGACTCATCACTAATGTCACTACTGCCTTTTCTTTTCATAATAGATTTCAGGGTCATGTTCTCAGGATTTAATTGTTTTGAAATTAGTCCATTTCCTCTGACATCGGTCTTTCTATCATCACCATTATTTCTTATTTTTACAGGGTTTTCTGTTTCAGAATCTTCAGATCCATCCACCGGTAGCTGAAACCCTACACTATTCTTAGGGAATTTCTGAGTTGTATATTGTGTGGGAAAGATGACATCACTATCTTCTGATTCTGTGGCATTCTGTAAAATGCAATGGTGGTCAGCTGTATTTTTAACATTTTTCTCATCATCAGACTCAGGAGAAACATTCTGTTCTAAAATCTTCTCACTTTTATCAAAAATACAGTTTTTATTTGGATTTAAGATGTTAGCTAATTTTTGATGTTTTGAAGTACCAAGAGAGTCGTGACTTTTTTGACAACCAACATCTTTAGTTTCTGTTGAAAGGCATGTGGGCTGTTCCTCAGAACTTTCATCGTCAGATGCAATATTTTCATCACTATCCTCAACTGCTTTATATTTTGTCTCAAGCAATTTAGAGAAACCACACTGGAGTAAGGTAATCTGTCCAGAAGAACCTGAAGCTTTACTTGAGTCAGATGCTTTGTTTTTAGCAGTCTTTATTCTTGAGTTTTCCACTGATTCATCATCACTAAAATCACTGCAGAGACCACGTGCTTCTTTTGCCAGTGGTTCTGCAGATTGTTCTGGACCTCTGTGTTCTTGACAGTCAGGCTCTCTAGGCTATATGAGAAGCAATGACAGAAATATTAGAAAACATCAAGATAATGACATCAATCTATCACACTGGAAAGGAATTAAATTTGGGCATATAATTTGTATATCACTTGGTATTTTGTAAAAGTACATTTAGTAAATAAATGTAAAGGATTTAATATTATAGTCTGGTGCACACTCTTTCCTCTTTTCAAGTTGAATAACTTTCCAAAATAAATAAAAAGTTAAACTAGAATACCATGTGACCAAATTATTTATAAGAAAAACACAGAGAGCCAAGTTGTCAGCTTGTAAGAGGCAGGGACCGATTTTGGCCTTAAACATGAAAAGCACACATCTTACTGTTTACTGTTGTCTAGCAGATGCTCCTACTCTCGCTTTAAGAACAAAAAAATTTGTAGGAGCTAACAAAGAATTTGCAATTGGAAAATGGTTCTAATCAATTAAAAATAAGACTAGATAGGATCTTGACAACCAGAAATAAAGAAAATATTGAAGATATTTTGAAGTGAAATTTGCTACAAATTTAAATCCAGTATTTAATTTTTTCACACCAGTCAGAGCTAAATATATCCTTCTGGTTCATAAAACTGAGGCTTTATTAGTAAAATTCTGGGAAAGTATTATCTAGCCATACTCCTGTGAACATTTGATATTCATGTATTTCTATAAATTTTGAAAAATATTCAGCCCATATTCCAAATCATTGGGCTAGTATAAATTTACATAAATCCCTAAAAACAAACAAGGTAAAATTAGCAACAAGAACAAAAAACTTCACATATACTTTTTACTTTTAAAAAGGACTTTTGGTGACAATATAGATTTTATACTATATGAAATGACAAACTACTAAAAAGATTACAAGATTAAAAACAGATAAAATAACATATCTACTGAGTAAGAGAATAATTTAATGTTTGGATTTGATAATCTGAAATACACTTAGATGGCTATTTTCCCATTTCATTTGTTGTTTACTAAAAAATTATTTAGGTTAGATTGGTAACCTATACAGCGTATTTAATTTCGGATTTACAGTTTGGTATAGTTAAAATTTCAATCTAGATCAAATGCCTAATGCATGCCCCTGAATTTGCTCTTATAATACAAAACGTTAAATTAGGCTAAATTATTAATTTTTCTGGCAGCCCTCTGACTTTGGGTCCTTGATTTTTTAAAAACACTTTTTCTTTACACATTGAAAAATGAAGGAAAAGGGAAAGTCACAGTCCATGTTTTCTAGGAGTTCTGGGTGACATCCAAAACCTGCTTACTGTTTCTAGTTTGTGTCCTGGAGGCTCCTCTTTCAACCATGTCGTCGCTGTCAGGACGCCTGCTTCCACTTGGCCTTCTCTCTACAAAGAATGCACACGGCTGTGTAAAACAGGGGGTAGAACAAACAGAAGCAATAGCCATGGCGGGCTAAAATGTGGAGCTAAGAAAGGAAAACTGAGAGCAGCTTGCTTTAGTCTCTTAATGTTATTTTTCAATTTGCTAATTAAGGAACTTCTTTATATAACATTTTAAAATACTCTTAATTCTTAGGTAGTAGACTGGCAGAGCGGAAGCATGCTGGGCCCATAAAATACTTATTTCTTGTCTTAAAGCTTACTTTTTCAGATAGAAAATTAATAATGATTTTCAGCCAACTCCATTAAAAGCTCTAGTAGGTGAGGGAGGGTGAAAAAATGCCATATATATATACATATATACATATATATATATATATATACACACACTATATCCATATATATAGTGTATATTATATGATTATAATAACCATGTCTATATAATAATTATACTAAGGATATATTACCTACATTTCAAACACCAATAGATAATGTTGAGTGTTGGGAACTTGATATTCTAGCCTACATTGCTAGCATGTTTATTGTGCATGTTTATTAATATGTTTGTTGATTCCTTAGGTATAGTAGACATCAAAATAAAAAAGTTTCATCCTAATATGAAACTAAAACAAAAGGTCTTGTTTTTGAAGATCAAAGGTCTTAATTATATAACAGGTTTGCTCATCTTTTGGGAGAGTATTTATGCTTTTAAAGCTTTTGGTATATCATTTAGCTGAGTTCTTTAATTGCCTAGATTCTAAAATATTAAATTTTCCCTCAAAAGGAAGTTAATATATTTCTCTTTCTAAGCTTTGTTGCTAGAACAGGGGGAAATAACACTACAATCACCAGAGTTACAAATGCCCACCTTATGAAAATACAGACAGCTCAATGGCATGGCTCCAGCTACCCAGTATCCAGGACAACAAGTGAGAATCCCCCACAGAACTCTAGAGAATGATAAACACTTCCTCAATTGTCATGAGACCTTTTCTTCCAATGCCTAGAAGCCATTACTGCAAGGGAGTGTGAAGCCTCCTTCCCGGTACTGCCTTTTATCTTTTCAACAGAAGCTAAATGGCTGCAACAGATCCAACTGGCAGCACCCGAAATCCCTCAAGCTATCAGAGCCCTGTTTTGATAGGTAAATGGCAACTCCAGTCTTCTGCTCTGCAGCCCAACACCTTGGATTCATCTTTTAACTCCTCTCTTTTTCTCATACCCTCCATCTGATCCATCACCACTATCACCCTGGCCCAAACCACCATCATCTCCTGGCTGGATTATTGCATTATCCTCCTAGCTTGCTCACTTCTCGCTTCTACTGTTGTACTTCTACAGTCAAATCCTTAATATTTAGTCTAGATAATAGAGATCAGACTATGTCATTCTTCTGTTCAGAGCCCTTGAATTGCTTTTGTCTCACTCCAAGCCACAGTTCCTGCATGGCCTGGCTTCCTGTCATTCTCTGGCCCCACTCTGGCTTCCCTGCCATTCTGAAATCACACTGGGCATACCCCTCCCTTAGGGCCTCTGCATTTGTTCCTAGGTCTAAACCACATCTTCCTCCCTAGTCTGTTCAAAGAACCAAACGCAATCTCATGGTGAGTGCTTCCTTGGCTACTCCACTTAAAATCGAAATGCTGTTTTCTTGACAGTCTCTCCATTTCCCTTCCTGCTCTCATTTTTTTTAATTGAGATACAATTTATATATAATACTGTATACGTTAAAGGTGTTCAACCTATTGATTTCATACATGTATGTATTTCAATATGATTACCACCTGTAGCTTCAGCTAACACCTCTATCATGTCACATAATTATCACAGCTTTTTTGTGGTAAGAACATTTAAGATCTAGTCCCGTAGCAATTTTGAAGTATAAAATACAGTACTATTGACTGTTGCCACTATGCTATGCATTAGAGCTTCCAGGACCTCCTCATCTTCTCCCTGCTCTGTTTTCAGCCTTGGAACCTATCATCATAATATACTACATGGTTCACTTATTTTTTCTGTTTATTATTTGTCTCCCCCAAATAGAAAGCACATTTTTTTGTAGACAGGACTTTTGTCTATTTTATTCACTTTTGTATGCCTACTTCTATGAACAGTACTTGACATTTTAACATATAGTCAATAAATATTTGTGAAATGAACTCTTAATATCTAACTCTAAAGAGAAACCACAATATAAACAAGAAAGTCAATGAAAAATAGAACTAAATTGCTTAGAAATCATCAGATTTAAAATGTTCTATAAATTCAAATTTCTATATCTTAAAACATTTTAAAAGGGATTTTCTACAGCTTTGAAAAATTAAAAACATATCACAAGGAATAAAATACTTCTTTTATGTTATGATATATGCTTTCACTATACAGGGCTTGGAATAATATTTTAAAATATCATTTGGCAAAAAGCAGCATGACTATAACCAGGCCTGAATAATTTTAAATTCTGTTGATAACCAGTGAGCAATTGTAATTCAATATTTAGTAACTGAGTGCTAATGACATGCCTAGCAAGAAGTTAAGCACATTTTACCACAAACAAAAGAAGACATGGAGGGTCCTGTCAGTAATAAATAAACACTCTTGGAAGAGAAACAAGACATACTTAGGATGACCAGAGAACAAGAGAAATTTCCATTTAATAATTTGTCATACTGATATCACCTAATACTTGTTTAACAAAGGAATCAGTGGCTATTCTCATAAAATAGAAAACTAAACTGATATGTGGCAGAAAACAGGATAAGTAACATAATGCTAATGTATTTTATAGATAATGATTTCAAATTAGAAACATGAACATAGGCTGGTATGTTGGGTAGTGCGCTGTGATGGAGGTAAGGTCTGAGGGGGTCCTGGAGGACAAACAAGGTTATGGATTAGAGAAGAAGAATGGGAAAACAAGTCCATAAAAAGAAATAGCATATTTAAAAAAAAGAAAAAGATCAAAGAAAGGGGGACTTTAAATGGGCCACTCAATTCAGACTCAAACAGCTACTATAAGATAAAAACTCAGCAGCAGACACCAGACATTGTAGAACAGGGGCAATATTCCCAGGATACAAATGATATACACCTTCCAGTTTACCATTATCAGTGATCACTTGATAGCATTAGGTTGGAGTCACACTGAAGCTGAACTTGCTTAACATATGCTTTCTGAGGTTACATGTTTATTATGTAAATGTTCTCTCCCACCTCCCATGAAGATGATCTAAGTTCTTCAAGGACAGGAACCAATTGTTCCTTGAACTGTTTTTATGGTACTTACTGAATCAATGAAGTTTTTAAGGTTTTACTACAAAGTCTTGAACGTGAAGGAAAATATCCTTCACGTCCAAGACTCAGTCTATGGAATTATGAGGGGGTTGAAAAAGATGATATTCCAGGATTTTATGATTCTCATATCAATATCAACTAGAACATAGGTTAATATCCTTAATAGTCGAGTATATTCAAGAATTTAAAACTCATTTTTAAAGAATATAAATATCCTGTTTGAAGAATAAGAAATATCTGTATGCTGAGGATGAACACAACTGGGAAAGTCTGAAATATTGGTGTGGAATTTTTACTGGGAACAAAAAACAAAAATCTCCATGAGACATGAGAGTGCATCTCAGGGAATATTTGGTAACTTTTAATCAAAACACATTTCATATTTTTGTTTATTTAGGAAAGTCTCGTTTTTTCATTCCTGAATTCAACAGCTGTTTTCAAAATAATAAACTTCTCTTTGCCAGTCTGAAAATGTCTTGGAGGTCACTCTATTTAGTATATATATCTGTATTTCTATGTGTACATAATTTATAACTATGAAGGGGGAAATCTTAGTTTAGAGGTACAATAATTCATTTCTTATTTCTGTAAAAGTAGAAATTCTAAACATAAGGCATTTTTATGAAGAAAACCAAAAACTTCCCTGAAAAGGCACCAGTAATTATATTTCAAGTTTCCTGAGGGAGAAAACCATGTTTAAAAGATTACTGAGAAGGTCAGAGAACAATTTCACACCTCCAGGATGTCCTTCGTAAGACAAGACCCTTGGGACCTTAGTTTGAAGAGATTAGAGACCCCAAAAAGCTCTCCTTGATGCTCTTTTGATCCTTGAACTGCTTCAAAGTATCGCTTGGCATTTTCACTTCCAACCACCACACAGTGAAGTTGCTAAAACAGAAAAAACAAGACATTTTTGAAGTGTTTGCTCCAACAATATGTCAGAATTTCCTGGCATTCCCTGTATATACACAGCTTTAGCTGGAGCAGGCAGAATCTCCTTAGGGAGGAAATTTTATTTTAATTTCCCTAGCAGATGTTGCCATTATGGTGAAATAATAGTAATAATCTGGCCAGTCCTACTGAAGAAATCTTATATTTCCTATTTTATCTGTTTTCTACCAACTCAGTCAAGATCACATCTCTAAGGACTATCCACCTGACGTAAAATGTTTAATAATATAGGCATACATGCGGATACACTTTCCTCCTCTCTGGACTTTTACTACAACAGGAACTACTAAAGCTGTCAGAAATAATCACTATGTTAGCAAAGTTAAATTATAATCTGAAGTCATTATATGATAACCACATTGGTGTCGAACTAACTGTGGCCATGGTTACGTTGTCAACTAACAGCAAAAACCCAATCACTGTTTAGAAACATTGCGTCTTTGAAACAATTTAGAATATAGGAAGACCACTGCCATGGAACCCTTAGGGATATATGCTACTTTAGTATCAACATTAATGGGCCTCTTTATTTACTGGCTATTTTACTGAAGGTCATGTAAATACAATCTGATTAACCCCATGCATACTTTAAAATTTCTTGGAAGAAACAAAGAATGCACAGAATGGAAGACAACTTCAGTGTATTGTTGATAGAAGGGTTAGTCAGATGGTACGTTATTGTGATTATCATCAGAGTTGAATTGCACTGTAATAAATTACTCTAGGCAATTAAAGTTATTTTTAATAATAAGATGCTATTTACTGAGCACTTACTACATGTGTAGCATTTTTATATCCTCTCATTTAATCTCTACACCCCTATAAGATATTATCTCTCTTTTAGAAATAAAGAAACTCGAGTTTCTCTATTTTAGAAATAAAGAAATTTAAGTTTAGAGAAATTACATGCCTTGTTTACAGCTACCCAGCTAGGAAGTGTCATTTTTAGAATTTATAACTGGGTTTGGCTAAATGCTAAATTTATACGTGTAATAATTTTTCACCTCCAGGATGTCCATCTTAAAACAAGGCTCTTGGGACCTTAGTTTGAAGAAGTTCTGAATCAACATACCAACTCAATCAGTTTGACATCAATATCCCCAACATGGGCTATAGTCCTGGGAATACAGACTCACAATAGCAATTGATGCACCTGATGGCCCAGTTACCTGACGATTGTAGCCTTGCTACTAAATCTACCTTAAACACTGTATTTATTGTCAGACTGCAGAGCTAATAAATATAATCACCAAAGTAATTTGTAAGCATTCAATCTGAATCTTTATAAGTTTCCTACCAAAGTTATCACAAAACTTACAAAAGGCACATTATTTTGAACTTAAAATAAGTTTTTCCAGGGTGGTCAGTTAGCTCAGCTGGTTAGAATGCCGAGCTCTTAACAACAAGGTCGCCGGTTCGATCCCCGCATGAGCCACTGTGAGCTGAGCCCTTCACAACTAGATTGAAATAACTACTTGACTTGGAGCTGATGGGTCCTGGAAAAACACACTTAAAATAAATAAAAGTTAAAAAAAAAAAAAAGAAAGCTTTTCCAAAGTGGTTTCAGAAAAAGTGAAGGCTAAATATATCCATCTTCTTTTGTGGAAAGCTTTGAATTAAAAATTCACTTTTCTCTTCAGAAAGTTTATCTCTGGACATTTTAAGGATTTTTCACTTTATCTTGGTGTTTTACAATTATAGAAAGATGGCGTAACCATGGATCTATTTTCATTCCTCCTATTTAGCACTTGGTAGGCACAAATAACCTGTGGACTAATTTTCTACTTTTTACACATTTCTTCCTTTATTTGGGGCTCCTTCCCTTCTCTTTCTTCTGTTCCCTTCTTCAACTATAAGACTGGTCTTGGAACTTCTAGATCTAGCAGCCTGCATTTCCTCTAACTTTCCCTATATGTGTTTTCGCTGTCTTTTTTGCTCTGTAATCTAGAATTGCTTGGCTCTTTCTTTTAAATGAAAACTTTGCTCTTTGCTTCTCAGTCTATCTCTGGAATTTTTCATTTTTCGGATCTCTAATGGATTCTTTCCCTAGTACTCTGTTCTTGTTTCCAAGGTCCTACTACCTCACTTACCTTTTGAATATGTCATTTATATTTCTTTTAAAATCTCTTTTACTCTCTTCTATTATTCTGTTTTCTCTGACGTTAATTTTTTTTTTTTTTTGAGTGACTGTATTAGTTCCCATGGTTCCCGTAACATTATCATAAACCTTGTGGCTTAAACTTGGTGGCGTAAAAAAACCAGAAACTCATTCTCTTACAGCCTGGAGACCAGAAGTCTGAACTGAGAATCACTAGGCTGAAATCAAAGTTTTGGCAGGCCACGCTCTCTCCAGAGGCTCCAGAGGAGAAGCCATTCCTTGCCTTGTTCAGCTTCGGTGGCTCCCAGCGTTCCTTAGTCGGTGACTACCTCACTCCAGTCTCTGCCTCTGTGGTTACACTGCCTTCTCCACTCTGCGCCAGATTTCCCTTGGCTTCTTTCTTATAAGGACAACTGTGATTTAGGGCCCACCTGGATAATCCAGGCTGATCTCCTATCTCAACATCATTAATTTGATCGCATCTGCAAAGACTCTGCTTCCCATATAACATTTACAGGTTCCAGGGACTAGGACCTGATACCTTTGAGGGCCACTTTCAGTGTTTATTTTCCTAAACTGTTCAGTAATTATTTTTGTTGGGTATCCATCTGTCTTCAAATATCTTGGATGCTTATCTCAGCCCACTGCAGTGATTATCCACAGTGGGAGAGGTGCGTGTATTTAATCCTCTGGGCAACAGAAGGAACTTTCTTCTTGATTTCAGCAAAAATTTGGAGCTCTGTCTTGCTTCTTTGCTCCAGTATTTCTAATTATTGTTTCTACTTGAGAGCAGACACCTCCGTTGGCTGCAACTTGGTACAATGGGGTAGATTGTAAGGATTAAATCACCTCGACAGATCATCAATGATACTGCAAAGAAGGGGTATTTCAGTAACCCCAAGACTCCCTTATTTTTTTAGTATCTGCTGACTCTAAGCTTGGAATATCCAGAAGTTACTCCCACATTTTTCGGTAGCCTTTTCCTGACTGTGTTTAGCTTAGTTTCCTCCTCTAATCTGATCCTAATTGCTTTTTGTCTTTCAGGATTCCTTATAATTTCTGGGCCACAGAGAAAACTCTTCTTGTTTTCCAACATTTTTATAGGTTTTTCTTTTTACACGTCATTTTGGATTTTTTTCCCCAAAAGATTTGAGAACCACCTGGGTGGCTAGAGTGTGTACGCCACATGTACCTTTGGTTCAAACTCCAATCAATCTTTTAATCACATTTAATGCCTTTTCCTCGCCTGACTGCCATCTTATCTTTACTTGTGCCTACCAAGTTTATGGCTGAATCTTCTCTAAGCGGCACACATTTAAAAATATTTTGATAAGTAACTAGATCATACAAAATTCTGAAAATTTAAATTATCCTCACCTTCTTAAGCCTTTTTATTATATATTATTATATAATATACATTATGTAACAGGTCGTTTTACTTCATTATAGAGTCAGATGAATAGTTAAAAATGATAAAGATAGTAATGGGATTGAGAAAACTTACTACATGATTGAGGAAAGACCCTTAATTGTGGTAGGCTAGGATAGTATTCTAAGGACCTGCTCCTAAGCTGAAAAAATAATATCCTACTTATTTCCAAGATTGGTTCAATATATCTAAAAAATATTTTTTAAGTAGTTGTGCTATACCAAGGAACAAAAAGATGAAAGGTTTCTTATAGAGCTAAATGCTTAAAGAAAAAACAAAACCTGCTGTGTACAATCCTATTTTTAGAATTAAGAAAACAGCATGAATTTAAGATTGGATCATTCTTAGGTTAACTACCACCACATGTGGCAGATGTTTGCTCTTAAAGGGATGCCAGCTCAATATATAGGGAGTAATTCAAATTTAACATTTATAATTAAACTTGAACCTCATTCCAGATCTTCTCAAGTGAGCAGTTATAAACTAAATAAACTTTGTTTATTTAGAGGCATACATGGAATAGTAATTGATACCCTAAGGATATTAACGAGTTAATGCAATTTTAGATGAATACTAAAAGCACCAGCACAGTAAGTAGTCAGGGAACTTGAGTTCGATTCCTATATTTCCATTTACTGGGGTGGCTCTGGGTCCCAGTTTCATTATGTATAACATAAAGGGGTTGCTTTAGATACCTCTAAGGCATTTCTCCCCACTCTTTTTCATGTCATGGCACAGTATGGAAAACGGTAACATCGAACATCTACCTGGAATAAACAGAGGTTGTTACTCAAGGCTGGAAGCTGGCTTCGGTAAACTTGCTTCCCAGAGCTGTGGGCTCAGTGTCTCAGTGCACCTGTGTACCATCTGTGACATACCATGTCTTGGCCCACAGTTTGGGAAACTGTGACCTTGCTACTCTAATTGTGGTCTGCAGACTAGTAGTGTTGGCACTCTTTGGAGCTTGTTAAAAATGCAGGATCTTGGGCTCCACCCAGACCTACTAAATCATCTGTGTTTTAAAGATCCCTAGGTGATTCATGTGCACATTAAAGTTTAAGAAGTACTGCCCTAAGAAACTTTCAGCTCTAAAACTCAATGAACCTAAGCATTAATCTGTTTTATAGAAGTGTGTTCTAGAGTATATTTCATAATCTTATTAAATTCCATATTATAGTTAGAATAAAATTAAAAACATATTTTTACACAAATTTGTTCCTAATTTTTGAAAACAGCATGTTTACTTTTTAATGAGAAAACGGGAAATCTATTTACCTGCTTGTATACCTGTCGTAAGTACATGATCTCCTCCACAGTTCCCAGGGATATCAGCCTAAACACTTTGACATCCCTGCATTGCCCAATCCTATATGCTCTGCAGTGAGATTAAAAACAAAAGCAAACAAAAATCAAGTAACACAACTTTGCGTTCAGGCAGTATCTTTTGGACATAAAAATGGAGTATTAGTAAAATTTTAGTTAAAAAGAAACACTTGGTTTAGATATGCTATATTACTTAATAATAATGCAAAGTAGAAATTCATATAAAAAGATCAGTCATGGAGGAGAAAAATATTATAGAAAATGTACATCTCAACTTCATTTCTGTTACAAACATCACCTTCCATTGTCCAAAACCTTTTCCTAAATTCAGATTTTTCTTTCATGATGGTCTTAAGCTTATGAATATTCCCAAATGATTCCATTTATATAAAACTCTGAAAAATGCAAACTAATCCATAGTGATAGAAAGCAGATCGTGATTGTTTAGGGCTGGGGTCTGGGGAGGGGCAGGATGTATGGATTACAAAGTGGCACAGGGGCCTTTTGCGGGTGAGGAATACGTTCACTGTCTTTACTGTGGTGATGGTTTCATGGTTGTATACATATATAAAAACTTATTAATTGTACACTTTAAACACATGTAGTTTATTGTATGTCAGACCTCAGTGAAACTGTTTAAAAAAAAAAAAACCTGGGGAAAAGCAGTTAATCAACTGGCAAGGCCTATGGAAGTGTAGATTTACAGCCCTCATCCACAGAGATTTCCATGGGGTCTGCTTGACTGATTAACTCAGTGGACTAGTACCGCAGGTGTTTTGATAGGAACCTCAGTGCTAATTAAAACTCTAACCTGACTCACCACACTGGTTAACTATGGGGCTAAACCCTGCAGCTTCTCCCAGGTGGGGGCTTTATTGGATGCTCTGAATGAGGTCACCTGCTTCTAAATACCTGTTATAGTCACGGGGCGGGGGCGAGGGATTAGGGGCAAGGCCATACTGCTTCATGCTTTTGACCTTGTACAGTTATGCTGTGTTCTTATAGATGGTGCTCCCTCTACCTCCTGCACCCATTCCTCCACAAAGAAGGGCTTTACGAGAGGGCATCTTGAGGTTCTGAAATATCTTACACTCCCAGAGGAGAATGGGGGCTCCTGCGAACAGCTCAGGAGGGCTAAGTTACTAACTACATTATCACTTCCATCCTGCAGCCTGGATACAGAGGGGCTTGGGCTCATAATCCCTTTCTCTCCCACAGTGGATTTAGGCTCTAAAACAATATGGATCTAAGGAAACTTCTTTTCGGTGTCTGCTCAGCCAATTGTTTGGTGAATGGGATAGACTGTGTTAGAATACATATTCTTTCACCTTTAAAGACAAAAACCTTATACACATTACTTTGGACCTATGCGTCACCAATTTCTTGATACATAAAGCAGGGATATATTACATGATGGGTCTTTTACCATGTAGAGACAGTGTTGAGAAACTGTTACACAGTATGGAGGTCAAGATCTTCATTTCTTTTCTTGTTTCCTCCTACCAGAGTCAATGGAAGGAGAGGGAAGGGAAGAGGAATGCCGTTCATTTAGTTTTATTGTTAACTAACTTTCATTGAGTACCACAGCACGGTGCTTTATGGGAATCCTGGGATAAATAAGATATTAGGTCTTGAAGGCCTAGTGAAAAAGAACAAAATTACAACAAATATCCTAAGACAAAGGAACAATGGAGATTTTTCTGTGGTTTTCATTTGACAATTTTACTTGACAGCTGTCAGTGGCGAGAGGCTGGTTAAACACGTAGGCTCTGCAGTCATACAGATTGCATGGATTCAGATCCTGACCCTGCTTGAGCAATTACTTAAGTTTGTTGTGCTTCAACTTCCTCACGTGACATGGGTATGATAATAGTGCCTATCCCGTAAGGATATCCTGAGTTTTAAATAAGATAATCCATGGAAAGCACTTGGAACAGTTCCTGGCTCACAGTTAGCATGCAATCAATGTTGCTCTTATTTCTTTGCCCTTATTCTTACTGCCTGTTAAAGCACTGAGGCTAATTTGCCAGCACAGTATTATGTGTATTATAACTGGGGCGATCATAATAACAGAGTGTGTTATAAACTGAATTACATCTATCCAGGAAATAGTAATGGGTAATTCAAATTTCTATAAGGACAAAATCCACATCTGATTTGCTTTGACTACCATAGTATTTCATGTGACATCTTATAAATACTAAGTGACCAATACATATTTTTGATATTTATTTGTATAGCATTGAAAAATAAATGAAGTATCTCCATTTAAAAAAACACCACCACAAAAAATAACTGAGCCCAAGTCCTTCATAAAGTTTACATCTTTGACTATCCTGTCAGTTTCTTCTAAAATTATTTGATTATTTTTTCACGTCATCTTTACTCAGTCTTAATCAGTAACCTTTTTCTAGAAAAAGTTCCTTTCATGTAGATTTCCAAATGTACTGGTATAAAATTGTACATAAAAATGTTAGCTATTACAAATAAATACTATTGGTGGTTATTTGGACTTTCTGCTTCCTAAGCTTTTCTGTGTATTTGCTTTTTTCCTCAGATTAGAATTTTCAAAAATTTATTTTATTCTTTTCAATGAAAGATGTAAAATTTCGATTTATTATGTTTTGCTTTTGACTTAATAATTTATACTATTTTCTCTATTTCCCTTAGGTTTATTTTATTATTTTTCTAGTTTTCTAAATGATATCCTTCTTTCATTTACTTTCAGTCTTTCTTTTGTAAGAAATAAATTTAAAACTCTAAATTTGCATCAGAACTTCAATACTGACTCAGTGATTTCATTGTTATTTATTTATAAATAATTGTTTTTCTCTCTTGAGTTCCTCTTTCTTATTGTAAAATACACATAACATAAAATCATTTTAACCACTTTTAAATGTACAGTTCAATGACATTAAGTACACTGACAGTGTTGTGCAACCATCATGACTATCCATTTACAGAACTTCTTCATCTTCCTCAACTGACACACAGTACCTAATGAAAAATAACTCTTCATTCCCATCCCCAACCCCAGTAACCACCATTCTACTTTCTGTCTCTATGAATTTGACAAACCTAGGTACCCCATATTAGTGAGGTCATATAATATTTGTTCTTTTGTGGTTAAAAACAGGAATCCTTTACTTTTGCTGTTGTTAGAGGAAAAGTTTTAATCTTTCAGCACTGAGGTGTGATGATACTTGTAGGTTTTTCATAAACGGCCTTTATTATGTTGAGACAGTTTCCTCCTATGCCTAGTTTGCTGAGTGATTTTATCATGAAAATGTTGAATTTCATCAAATGCTTTTCCTGCATTTATTAAGATGATTGTGAGTCTTTTTTCCTTCATTCTGTTAATGTAGTATATTACATCGATTGATTTTTGCATTGCAAACCAGGAATAAATTGCACTTGGCTCTTTTAACATGCTATCAAATTTGGTTTGGTAATATTTTGTTGAGGATTTTTCTATCAATATTCATAAGAAATACTGGTTAGTAAGTTTTCTTTCCTTATAGGTCTTTGTCTGACTTTGGTATCAATGTAATGCTGGCCTCATAGAATAAGTTAGGAAGTACTCCGTCCTCTTCCAGTTTCTGGAAGAGTTTGAAAAAGATTGGTATTAATTCTTTAAATGTTTAGTAAAATTCACCAGCGAAGCCATCTGGTCCTGGGCTTTTGTTTGTTGGCATTTTTTATATTGATTGAATCTTTTTACTAATTGTAGATTTATTCATATTTTCTACTTTTTTATGGCTCAGTCTTGACAGGTTGTATATTTCTAGGAATTTGTCCATTTCATCTAGGTTATCCAACTTGTTGGCCTATAATTATTTACAGTACTGTCCTATAATCCTTTTTATTTCTGTAAAATCAGTAGTAATGTCCCCCCTTCTCATTTCTGATTTTAGTTTTTAAGTCTCCTTTTTTTCTAGTCAATCTCACTAAAGGTTTGTCAAGTTTGTTGATCTTTTTGAAAAAACTCTTGGTTTTGTTGATTATTTTTCTAGACTTTCATTTATCTCTGCTCTAGTCTTTATTATTTCCTTTCTGTTGCTACCTTTGAGTTTAGTTTTTCTTTTTCTAGTTCCTGAAGGTGTTAGGTTAGATAGCTGATTTGAGACCTTTCTTCTTTTTTAATGTAAGCATTTACAGCTATAAACTTCCCTCTTAGCATTGCTTTTGCTGCATCCCATAAGTTTTCATATGCTGTGTCTTAATTTTCATTTTTCATAAGATATTTTCTAATTCTCTTTGTGATTTCTTTTTTGACCCATTCATTGTTTAAGAGTGTTGATTAATTTCAACATATCTGTGAATTTTCCTGTGTTTCTTCTGCTGTTGATTTCATTTTCATTCTATTGTGATTGGAAAAAGAAACTATATGATTTTAATCATTTAAAATTTATGAAGGATTATCTGTGACCCAGCATATAGTCTATTGTGGAAAATGTTCAACTGGCACTTGAGAAAAATGTGTATTTTGCTGTTGCTGTAAAGAGACTTCTCTATTAGGTCTATTAGGTCCAATTTGTCTGTAGTGCTGTACAAGTCTTCACTTCCTCATTGATCTTCTGACTGGATGTTCTATCCATTATTGAAAGTGGAGTATTGAAGTCTCCTACTATTATTGTGGAGCCGTCTCTTTCTCCTTTAAATATTGTCAGTGTTTGCTTTATATATTTTGGAGCTCAAATGTTTGGTACATTTATGTTTATAATTATTATTGCTTCTTGGTGAGCTGAATCTTTTTTCATGTCACTAAAAAAATACGGTAAACACAAAGTAATGGATGAAATGAAGGAGAAAACAGCTATAAGAAATACAGAAAATAAATGAAAGGGCAAAAATAACTATAAAGTGTAACATTCTTCTTTGCTGCTTGTAAAAGTTTTCAACTTAAAGTCTATTTCTTATGATATTTGTAAACCACCCCTGCTTTGTTTTGGTTACTATTTGCATAGAATACCTTTTTCTATCCTTTCACTTTCAACCTATGCATGCCCTTAGACCTATCAGTATTATAGTCAGAATATAGTTGGATACTTTTTTTAAAAAAATCTATTCTGCCAATCTATGTCTCTTGATTGGGAAGTTTAATCCATTTACATGTAAAGTAATGTTATGGAAAGTGTTACTTTTGCCCTTTCATTTACCTGAGTTTTTTAGTGAAATATTTTGATTTCTTATTTCCTTTTGTGTAAATTCTATACATATTTGTGGTTATTATGCAGATTATATAGAACATCCAGTGGTTACAACAATATTTTAAATTGATACCAATTTAACTTCAGTTGCATTAAAAAAACCCCTTCTTTATAGCTCTGCCCCCTACATTTATGTTATGGATGTCACAAATTATCTTTTTATATATCATATATGCATTAACACAAATTTATAATTATTTTTTATATTTTTAAATTTTAAATCCTGCAGAAAATAAAAAGTTGAATTAGAGTGCAAAATTAAAATAATACTGGTTTTTATATTTGTCCACATAGTTACCTATACTGGAGAACTTTATATTTTCATATGGCTTTGAGTTACTGTTAGAGTGCTTTCATTTGAATCTGAAAGTGTCTCTTTAGCATTTCTTGTAGGGCAGGTCTAGTGGTAATAAACTCACTCAGTTTTGTTTAGGAATTTCTTAATTTCTCCCTCACTTTTGAAGGACAGTTTTGCCGATACAGAATTCTCAGTTGAGTTTGTTTTCTTTTGGCACTTTAAATATATCATCCCAGTGTGTTCTTGCCTGCAAGGTTTCTGCTGAGAAATCTTATTTTAATCTTACTAGGGATTTCTTTGACATTACAAGTTGCTTTTCTCTTGCTGCTTTCAAGATTCTTTATCTTAGACTTTTGACAGTTTAATGATAATGTGTCTCAGTGAAAGTCTCTTTGGATTTCTCCTACATAGTGTTTGTTGAGCTTCTTGAATTTGTTTATCTATGTCTTTCCTCAAATTTGGAAAATTATTATTTCAGTCATTATTTCACCATCTCTCTTTCTCTCTCCTTTTGGGAACCCCACAATGCATATATTGGTCTGTTGCTATGTATCATAGGCTATCCTTTAGCCTATGTTCACTTTTCTTCATCTTTCCCCCTTTGTGCTCCTCAGATCTGTTTTCAGGTGTGCTGATTCTTTCTTACACCTATTCAAGTCTGATGAACCCCGTTAGTGACTTTTTTTTTTTCAATTCAGTTATATTTTTCAGGTCCAGAATTTTTGTTCTCTTTACAATTTCTACCTCTGTTTTATATTCTGATTTTGTTCATATACTGTTTTCCTGATTTCTTTTACTTTGTTGTCTAAGTTTTCATTTATCTCTTAAGGTTAGAACAGTTATTTTAAAGTCTTTTTCTAGTAAGGCCTATGCCTATGTTCTTCAGAGATGGTTTCTGGAGATTTATTTTGTTCTTTGGGAAGGGCTATGTTTTCCTGTTTCTTTGGATGTCTTGCGGGTTTTTGTTGAAAATTGGCCATTCGATAAATCAGTGACTTCTCCCAGTCTTTGCAAACTAGTATGGAAAACATTCACTAATTAGCAGGGTGTATTTTGAACCTTGGGAGCTGCTCAGGATGAAGGCTTAAAATCTTCTTAGGTCATTTCTGGTTATGTGTCCTGCCTGGGCCTGTGTGTATGTCTGTTTCCATATTTCTCCTGTATACAACACTGCTTTTAAATGTCTTAATTTCCCAAAGAATCTCATCTCAGCTTCTTCTCAGGGCCTTACATATTATATTGTATTCCTCTACCCATAATCTCATGTCCCAGGTGTCTACAGGTATGCAGTCTAACTGCAGCTTTCATGTTCCATGAAGCCTACCACTGCCTTCCACAGCTTCTGCCAGTCTGAGATCTGAGCTATGCCACCGATAACTATTATTCAAATAATTTATGTACTTTTTTTGCCTAGTTGATCTATTATTTTTTGAGAGAGGAATATTAGGTATTCCGTCATAATTGTGAATTTGGATTATAAGAGTTTGGGGTTTGTTATGTAGTGACTATTACACTTTCCTCCTGGGTTGTTCCCCATTTTGTTTTCCTTAATGCATTGTGACTTGAATTCTATTAATAATTTGCTTAATATTAACAATGCCACTCATTTTGTGACCATCTCCATGATTAGATATTTTCTACATTTTTATTATTATAACCATTGATATCTTTGTGTGTATACACAAACACACACACTCACACACACAAATAAGCATAAACTTGAATCTAACTTTTTTTACTTTCTCTCTTTTTTAAAAAAGGGAGTTTAATCCATTCATATTTATGTTTGGCCTTATTTCTGACACTTTGCTATGCTTTGTATTTGCCATACTTGATGAATTTCTTCCACCTCCTAACACATTCATATTTCTTATCATTTACTGAAATAATTATGTTTCCTCAGTGCTCTTTTACAATTGCATTGGGAAATCCTGTTTGGATGTTTCACATCTAATTTCCACTGTTTTTCAAAGTGGATTCAAGGTCAATTGTATCACAATCACCTTGGGTCATTTTTTTTTTTTTTAAATTGTGGTAAAATATACATGACACAAGATTCACCATATTAACCATTTTTAAATGGACAGTTTAGTGGCATTAAGAATATTCTCATTGTTTTGCAACTATCACCATCATCTGTATCTATAACTCTGTCATCATCCCAAATTAAAACTTTGTGCCCATTATACAATAATTCCACATTCCCTTCCTTCCCTCAGCCCCTGGTAACCACAACTGTACTTTCTATCTCTATGAATTTGACTATTCTAGATTCCTCATATTTGGACAAAATATTTGTCCTTTTGTATTTGGCTTATTTCAATTAGTATAATGTCTTAAAGGTTCGTCCATGTTGTAGCATATATCACAATTTCATTCTTTTATTTATTTTTTATATCTACATGAGATGATGGATGTTAACTAAACTTATTGCAGTAATCATTTCACAATATACGTAAGTTAAGTCATTATGCTGTACACCTTAAACATGTACAGTGCTGTATGTCAATTATATCTCAAACTGAAAGAAAAAAAGAATTTCATTCCTTTTTAAGGCTGAATAATATTCTATTGTATTACAAAACACATTTTGTTTATCCATTCATCCATCAATGGACATTTGGGTTGTTTCCACCGTTTGGCTATTGTCGATAATGCTGCTATGAACATGAATGTACCAGTAGCTGTTTGACTTGCTGCTTTCAATTTTTGGGGCACATACCCAGAAATGAAATTGCTGGATGATATGGTAACTCTATGTTTAATTTTTTTTAAACCACCAGCTGCTGTTTTCCACAGTAGCTACACCATTTTACATTCCCATAAGCAATGAGCAAGAATTCCAATTTCTCCACATCCTCAGAAAAACTTCTTGTTTACTTTTTTTTTTTAATTGGGGAATACTGGGGAACAGTGTGTTTTTCCAGGACCCATCAGCTCCAAGTCAAGTTGCTGTTTTCAATCCAGTTGCAGAGGGCGCAGCTCAGCTCCAAATCAAGTCATTGTTTTCAGTCTAGTTGTGGAGGGCACAGCTCACTGGCCCATGTGGGAATTGAACCCGCAACCTTAGTGTCATGAGCACTGCGCTCTAATCAACTAAGCCAACTGGCTGCCCCTTGTTTATTATTTTTTTGATAATAGTCATCCTAATGGGTATGAAGTGGTATCTCATTGCAGTTTTGATTTGCTTTTCCCTAATGTTTAGTGATGCTAAACATCTTTGCAGGTGCTTCTTGGCCACTTGTATATGTTTTTTGAAGACCTGTCTATTCAAGTCATTTCACCAATTTTGAATTGGATTGTTATTTTGTTGCTGATTTTTAGTTCTTTATGTATTCTAGATATAAATCCCTTATCACATATGTGATTTGCAAATATTTTATCCTATTTTGTGGTTGCCTTTTACTATTGATATTCTCCTTTGACACACAATCTGAGGTATTTTTAAAAATGTAGTCTGTAGAGCCCCACTCTTAGACCTACAGAATTAGAATGCCTGCAGGGTAGAGCCTGAGCATCTGTGTTTTCAAAAAGTATACCCAGTGATTACTATGTCCTACTCTTTTAATTGCTGCCCTTAGTTTTTTTTGTTAGCATTTAAAAACAATTTTTGGCATAAATTTTGAAAACTGACCAAGATATCCTAATTTTCTCCTGATGAAAGAAAAATTCTAATAAAATTTTACAACACCTCCTCCCCGCTGTTATATTAAAATTACATGGAGTTTTAGTTCTTGATATTAATTTTTTTATACCATCTCTTCATATTTTTGAGAATTCTTTCTTTACAACTGCAGTAAACCTCTCAGCCAATTATTTAGACTTAAATATAAATAGAGCTTTTTGTTCACTGTCATTGCTTTTTGTATGTCTTTTTTATGCAAAGGTTAATACTTCATTTGTTGGAATATATCTTTAAATAATGTTTTCATACCATGAGTAATACATTTCTCAGTTCCTAGACATCAAAAAGTTGCTTTATTTTGCCCTTACATATTGATATTTTAGCCACTGACCATAACTACAGGTCACCATTTTCTTTTGGATATAGTCATATGAATATTCTCACTGTGACAACTCTTGTCTTCTAGAATCCAATAATGTGATAAAAATTTTGTTCTTCAAAGTCTGTTCTGCAGAAATGAGTGTGATTCTCACTTCTTTGTTGATAAACTGTTTTATTATTTTGTCTTTGTTTTTACAAATAATTTTCTCTCCCTCTTTCTCACTCTGGCATCTTTTAGCCCTTCTTTTTACCTCTGGAACTAGAAGTATCACCATATGTGTCAATGTATGTTTTCTCTCCTTATCATCATTGTTTATGTTCTAAAACATTCACTTCTTTTATTTTCCATAACAATTTCCACTTTTAATTCTCTCCATTTGATTATGCAGAATGTCTACTGTGTTATTTTATTTTGGCAATAGTTTTCATTTCTAAGAATTTCTATTTTTGTTTTTCATGGTATCTATTTTATTTTCTTCAGGATCTGTTTTTCACCTTGGTCCTTTTCTCTCATACTGCTGGTTTTATTAAAATGTCCCATAATTCTTAATTTTCCATTCATAATTACAAATGAGGAACTGGATGGATTGTATAGGAAAGCTGGTCAGGGATTCCATGAAGGTACAGGTCTATTTGATCATTTCTCTCTTTTTGTGTCCTGTGTATATCTAGGATTACTTCAGGTTCAGCTCTGCTTTACGATTTGGTTCCAATGGCCACTTTAAGAATCTTTTGTCAGTCAGATTCCCCAGTTATTTATAATATTTATGAAATGATTCTTGCAGCTTAAATCAAAGGAGCACCTGTTATAGGCCAACCCCTCTGTATTATGAGGTATGGAAGAGGAATTTATTTTAGAATCAGCACATTAATTAATTTCCCAGAAGTATGGACTCCGGACTACTCCCACATCCTACAGTTGCTGACTGCATGCATGAAATTCCTCTGTGCTCTCCTGTCGACTTTGGATTGTGGTTTTTCTCTGTTGGTTTCTTGATCATACAGATTCTGTTTGCCTTCTATCTTCTAGGACTTTCTCAAAACTCTGATCTACTAGTAGTGACCTGTCCTATTTTGGATCTATTCTTTCTTTTTAAATCAATTCTGTCATAATAATGGGATTTTTGAGATGAATAGAAAATTAATGGCTGTTATCAGCCTGCCAGTTGGATTCAGAAGTTCATGGTTACCTTAAATAAAAGTTTTTCTGTTTTTTTTTTTTTTTACAAGGTTTTCCCTATCTTCTAATCACAGTCATATGATAAACAACCTAAACAATTCAGGAGAATATTTAGACTAAAAGTATTTTTGCAGGTCACTTTAAATTTTGTCAGTATTATACCTGTCAATGGCTTGAAGGTCATTGGCTGGGTTCCAAGTAGGATCAAATAATACAACAACATTGGCGCCAACAAAATTGAGGCCTAGTCCACCAGCCCTGGAGAAAATAGAAAGAGCACATTAAAACAGCAAAAAAATAATTGCTGCTCTATAACTCAATTGTGCCAGGTTTCTATACCCAAATCAACACAATACTGCACATCATAAAAGTAAGATGATAAAAACACAAATATGCCACAAATGAAATAGTTATGAAATATTCTTTTTCTACCACTCCAGAACATCCCTAAAAAATTTGACCATTAGAGTCCACATAAGTAGACTGTGCTGGTTATACTCAAATACTATTTCTGTAAGATTTTCCTAACAATTTTTAAAAGCTGTTAGTATATTCCAGCTAAATAAAGTAATATGCATATTAAAAAAAAATCAAGCCAGAAGTAGATATACTTCTTATTCCTCCCACTAAGTGCAGCTAAATGAAAACCCTGGCCATTATAAAATAAACATGACTCTGAAAGGTAGAGAGAACACAGTATGGCTAGGAACTGTAAGGCATAAAGAATAACATGCAGTGAGTTTCCTGGCTTTGTTTTTGCCTAATAAATATATCCCCTACTGGGATCTGGAGAAGCCAGTGAACTGGAAATGCCAACAATCATAGACAAAAACAAACAAAAAAACAACAACAAAAAAGAAAATCCTTCTTCTTTTAACCAAAGAACCAGAAAAGGTGAAGCCTTCTAAGACAGAAATACATTAGACAATAACCAGCCTATTCCTGCAAACATCACAGAAAAAAATCTGGCCTCACTCAACCTGGTCAATAAAGGCTGAGTGAAGAGACTAAACTTCCACCCTTGCTTGAATGTAATGAGATACCTTTCACTCCTTCTTTGACACCTGGTGTCAAAGAAGACTGATCGAGGAGCTGGGACTTTCATGTCTGCCAGTCATAACCAGGTCCCCCTGTACAGTTTCAATGGAGGCCATACAGAAACAGTAGTAAAGCACCCCAATCTTAGGATGTCAACAGAAGCTAAGCAAAAAAACCTGGATTTTCATCCCTATGTGGCTGACATAGTATCAGGCTAAAACATTTAAATAAGATATAAATTCTTATAATACTAAAAATCTCCAGCATATGATAAAACATTATTAGTCATACCAAGATCCAGGAAAATCTCAACTTGAAAGAGAAAAGACAATCAACAGATGACAATAATGAATCAGATGTTGGAAGTATCTGACAAGGATTTTAATGTAGTCATAACAAAAATGCTTTGATAAGAAATTACAAATATGCTTGAAACAAACTAAAAGTAGAAAGTTTCTGGGAAGCAATAGAGGATATAAAGAAAAACCAAATGAAAATTTCAGAACTAAAAAATAACTGAATTACAAAACTTGCTGGAATGAACTAGACGCTACAGGGGAGATGACAGAGAACAGAATCAGTAAACATGAAAACAGGTCAATATTATTTACCCAATCTGAACAACAGAAAGAAAATATATTGAAAGAAAATGAATAGAGTCTTAGAGACCTGAGGGACAATAACAGAAGAGCTACTGGAAACACATCACTATAGTCTCAGAAAGAAAAAAGAGACTGAAATAGTATTCTAAGACATGTGGCTGAAAATTCTCTAAATTTGGGAAAAGACATAAGCCTACAGATTCAAGAATTTGCATGAACTCCAAAAAAAGATAAACACAAAGAAATCTATGCCAAGATACATCATAATTAAACTTCTGAAGACATAAGACAAAGAAAAACTCTTGAAAGCAATAAGAGAAATAACACACTACTTTTAGGAAACACCAATCCAAACGACAGTGGATTTCTCATCAGAAACCATGGAGGCCAGGAGGAAGCAGTACTACATTCTTCAAGTGTTGAAAGAACTATCAACCCAGAATTCTATATCCAGCAAAAATATTCTTCAGGAATGAAAGGGAAATCATGACATTCTTAAATTAAGAAAAACTAAGAGAATTTGTTACTGACAGACTTACAGAAAAAAATAAAAACTAAAAAGCCATCCAATGTTAAATCCTAGTAAATTTACCTCAAAAATGTTTTTCTCAAGTCTTCTCCATTCCTATTTCACCTGCCCTATTTCAAGCCCTTATGATACAGCACCTATGTATATTACTTCATTGGATTCTTAACTGTCTTCCCTTACCTCAGACCTTAAATCCATTCTCATATTACACAAAATTTTAAGCACAGAATATAAAAAAATGAAGCATGCCACTCCTCTGTTTTAACCCTTCAATTCTTATACTTTCAGAGACAAACTCTTCAGACCTCCGTGACTAGGCCTACCACCTCAGTTGTATTCTTGGACTTTATTTCACAGAACTACCAATATACTTAAAGTTGCCTTCATACACTACTTGCAGTTTTCTTTGCTCTCTTCTTTGCCTGGCTAACTTCTATTTGTTCTTCAGCATGGCTAATGAAGGATGAACTAAATGTTTCTCCTTTGTGCCTCCTTCTACTGGCATTTACAAACTATATGGGAACAAACCTTTTACATATTTCTGAACAACTATTCCCTCCATCCTCATATTTTTTTAGTTATAAGCTTTAAAAGAGCTGGGGCTGAACCTTTACATCTTTTCTTCTCCAGGACCTGTCACAGAACACTCAATGTGTCTTTGTTAAATTAACTAATGATTCCTTCTATTTAGTCATATACCCAGCTCTTCCCTCCATGTATCCTAAGCTCCAACCACTTAAATTCTCTGGTCATTTCTGTACCGATGCCTAAAATGCCCTTTATGTTAACCTGCTTTTCCTTCTAATGAAATCTTATCTATAAAGGGCCAGTTTAAACATTACCATTCTTCTATGGTCTTTCTTGATAGGCCTATTCTTTAAATGTTCATGGAACTTTAAATATAACTCCAGTAAAGCATGTATTATTTATAGTGCTCCTCAAAGGCAAACAAACAAACAAACAAACAAACAAACCCAAAACTTATTTTTGTTACCCCACATAAAGGGGCAATGAAGACAACTGAATTGAACAATGGGGTGTTAGATTGGCTAGACAACATAACAAAATAATGGATTAGAGGCAGACTTTATCTTTTTGCTCTATATTCTGAGAAATGTCATTTTCCAGTCGTATTATTTTATTTGAAATGATTTTTAATCTAAAATTTTTCTTGCTGTCCAAGCTCTTTTGTTCTCTGAATTAACTTTATTTTGGAACATCAATACCTTAAAGCCTAGCTTTCCATAATCATCTCCTTCAGTTAAATAAAAAAGGGTCATCTGGCATTTTTTCTTGTGTTGGGATTTTTATTGGAATCATTGATTTTATAAATGATTTTGGGGAAAATTGGCATTTTTATGCTAGTGAGCTTTCCTATCCATAGTATCTCTACATTTATTTAGGTCTTTTTATGAGGATTCTTTAAATGAGTATTTCATTTGACCTTTTATAATAGTTAACACATAACAATAACACTTAATTCACTGAAATCATTTTTGTGGACTATGAAGATATGGTTAAAGTATATTTTTTAATATATTTATCTGATATAAGAATTGAATGTGGAGGACCAAAAAGTTAAGGATGCATATGTGTGTTTTATAAAACTTAACTGAAGATAGTATTTTATGTCATTTAATGTTCTGTATGTAAGGACTCGTGAGGAATTACAACTTGAATTCATTCACAAGAAATTGGGAATCCAGAGCTTCTCTCTTTTTGCCTTAGTTGCAAGAATTCAAGAATAATTTCAGTGATCAAAAATTTAATTTCAGTGCTCACTCATTTTTATATATACAATTTTCTTTCTCATTTAAGTAATTTTTATTTTGTCTTAATTTCTATTTTTTGCACTTTCATATGTTTACTGTTAAAGTCTCTTGAAAGTCTTTTTGAATGACAGTGGGAGCAAATCTATAAAATACTTATTAAATTAGATGCAAATAGTTATAAATTTGTTACCCCCCAAAAAAGAGATTCATTTTACTTAGATGTTTATATTGACTTAACTCATTCTCTAAGTGTGTATATTCCTTAAAAGGTTTTAATTAGAGATTTGTAAATAAGTGTTAGAACTGATTTAACTTTTTAAAACCTATAAATGTGGAGCTGCTTTGGTTAAGAAGAGACAGAGACAAAGGGGAGAAACGCCTGACCCACTAGGCCCTGTGGGCTCTCGCCAGCTCCTTGAGCACAGTTTGGAAACCATTGCTACAAGCGATTCTCAGTTATTCGATTGATAACTCAATTATTCAACTTGGTCTCATTGTTCTGAGCACAGACTTGAGTCAGAACAGTACCACAGAAAATTCCTAGAAGAAAACATTCATTTTTTAAACAATTATCATCATCTTTATAAAATGAGACATATAAAGGGGAATTCAGTAGTGATAAGGAAATTGAGAGAAAAGTTTCAGTGAAACTCAAGAAATTGTTATTTCAGTCATAATTAATAGCATTTTTGCTGTTTCTCCTTAAAGCCAAATAAAACGAAGCAATATAAGCATAACGATTGAAAATGAATCCAGCAATAGTTTAAAAATTACCCTAAATCTTAAAAGCAATTAGATAAAAATCAAGTTATCAAATTTTATTTTCTTACATTGTGGAAACAAGGCAAATGTTAACATCTTGTGTACTGTTGAACTCTTTCACGATCTTGATTCTTTCCTCTGATTTTGTACTTCCATCAAGTCGTCGGTAATCAAGCCCAGATGCCATACAGTATTGCTGCAGCACATCAAGCAACTAGAGGAAAGGTATGGAAATGCGCAAAGACAAATTTACGGTTACATAAACTTCCCTCCACTAGAGATGAAATTTACTAAGTATTAATTATTGCTGTTCACAATTTCTTTCTTATAATTACAAAAGCAGCAAATATTTTTCTGACTTCTGACCCACATAGCCCATTATCCTGAAATTGACTTTCAGCAACCTTTCTTTAAAAAAACAAACAAAAAAACAATCTTTCAGGAAAAAAAGTCAGTCTTTAATTTTTAAAACTAAAACCAAATGAAAGGAAAAGTATTGGCCAAATCATTTTTCTAAATATATTTCATTTATTTGTGCTATCTCCTATGTTCTAAAATCTCTTAAATACCTTAAAGAGAATTTTAGTTATCAACAAAAACATCAGAAATTTTTAAAAATCTATCTTTGAGTTTGTTATTTGACAGTAACCCTGATATAACTGAGATTTAAAAGTTGCCTACCTCACTACCATTTCCTATGGTCTGTATAAGACAGAAAATGTGGCTGGATGCTGTTATGCCACTTAGGCTTTATGCCTCAGGAGTTAAGGCTGGGCCAGTGAAGAATACACTTCAGACGAAACTCACCTTGGTGGAAAAGGAGAAGAGAAGAACTTTATCTTTGTTTTTCCTACAATGATTTAAAAGCTGTTGAAGGACCTGGAAGTGAACCACAGAACACCAGTGAACCAGTTCCAACTAAGAGTACACTTTGTACACATAAACATCACTTGAGAATTTCTTAAAAAGTATTTTTATATAACATAACCTCAGTCAGCTTGTCTAATTCCTTTCATTTTTGGCAAGTTATAGAAATAAAGTATTAGATATTACATGTTATTCATCATCATATTGTCAATAATGAGGTAAAGTTCCCAAAGACTTTTATTTCATCTCATCTGGTTTTAATAAAAAGGAAGTATTTTAGATTATGGGATGCATTTAAATGGATTAATTTAATTTCCAAAATACACTTTCTTTATACCTACAATATGTTCAAAAACTAAATTACAGAGCAGCATTCCTTTTAGGAAGTATTTAAATTTTCTCTAGATAGATGTAATGAAATGTGTTTAATTACATCTATGTTCTAAAAGTCTTGATATTTATTTTCTTAAAATAATCAGTAAGATATATACCTCTTCTCATTTTCTCCTCTCTGTTTCTCTATTTACAGTAAGCTCTGACTTCCAGATTTGATTTTGACCTCAAAATGCCAATAATCCGCCCTTATACATGGTGCTTTTAGGGAGGAAGCGAATCATTCAAACCCTGTATATAATAGTAATACTGTTATTTTTAAAATAGGCATTTCCACATCTGGCAATGACATCTCCAGAACACTATGGAAAAGCAACCAACGAAAGACAGAAAAGGAATATTCTGTCCAAAGCCTAAGGTTTTTCGGAACTATGCAATAAACACTTAAGCAATTTTATTTATTCAATGACAAACATTCAAATATCTAAATAAAACATTTATACTCAATATAACATTCTTTGAATATTTGAGCAAGAGAAGACATTGTACTAACTCTGACCCCTACCCCACCAACTCCTCAAAAAGAGCTATGGAGTTTTATAAAAATCTACTCAGATAACCAATCAAATGGTGAGTAAAAATGTCACAGATCGGGTAAACATTATTTTAATACTTGGGGAACATACAAAGTAGTTTTATTGACATTAGCTATATTTTTTGACAAAATAAACGATTCTACATAAAGTATGTACACTTTAATTCCACATAATACGTTAACTTTTTAAAATTAATATTTATTTTTACAGCAATTTTAGATTTACAGGAAAATGAAGCAGAACATACAGAGAACTCCCATGGACTCCCTCTTGCCCCCATTCCCACCCCCCTTCCTTGTATAGCTTCCCCTATTGTTACCATTTTTGTTTTAGGGTGGTGCATTTTTTTTTTCCTGTTCAGCCATTTCATATAGGAGGAGGACACAAATAAATCTTCCCTCTTCAGATCATGGCAATTTTAATCTATCCCATAAGCATAGCCACTAAAATCTATCATTAGGAGAAAATGTGGTAGTCAAATGGGAAAAGGGGTGGTGCATTTGTAACAGCCGATGAATGAATACTGGTAAGTTATAGTTCACATGAAGGTTCACTCATTGTGTTGTACAGTTCTATGGGTTTTAACAAGTATATAATGACATGTATCCACCATATGATACAAAATAGTTTCACTGCCCTAAAATTTCTCTCTGTTCCACCTATTCCTCTCTCCCTGCAAACCCCTGGCAACCACTGACGATTTTACTTTCTCTATAGTTTTGCCTTTTCCAGAGTGTAACACAGTTGGAATCACACAGAATGTAGCCTTCTCAGACTGGCTTTATTCACTTAGCAATATGCATGTAAGGGGCCTCTGTGGCTTTTTGTAGCTTAATTGCTCACTTCTTTCTATTGTTGAATAATATTCCATCATCTAGATGTTTATCCATTCACATATTGAAGGACATCTCGGTTGCTTCCAAGTTGTGGCAATTATGAATAAAGTTACTATAAACATCTGTATGCAGGCTCTTGATGGACATTAAGTTTTTAACTCATTTGAGTAAATACCAATGAGCACGATTGCTGGATCTTATGGTAAGAGTATAATAAGCTTTATGAGAAACTGCCAAACTGTCTTCCAAAGTGGCTGTACCATTTTGCATTCTCATCAGCAATGAATGAGACTTCTTACTGCTCCATATCCTTGCCAGCATTTGGTGGTGTTAGTATTTTGGTTTTAGCCATTCAAATAGGTGTATAGTGGTAACTCATTGTTTCAATTTGTAATTCCCTAGTGACATATGATGTTGAGCATGTTTTCATCTGCTTATTTGCCATCTGTGTATCCTTTTTGGCGAGGCATATGTTCAGATCTATTGCTCATTTTTAAACTGGATTGTTTTCTTATTGTTGAGATTTAAGAGTTCTTTGAATTTTTTAGATACTAGTCCCTTGTTGTTTTGCAAACATTTTCTCCCCATCTGGGGCTTGTTTTTTCATTCTCTCAAAGATATTAACATTTTAAGTCAAGGATATATTGCACAGAAATCCACTGTGATGGTTTGAGATGGTATCATACCTATAGTATTTTCAGGTATGCTTGAGTATCTTACAGTAAAAACAAAATAAGAAAAGTGAATGCTTTTGGACTGGAGGTCTCTATTAGGCTAGTTATTTATTTATTATTTTTTAAAAGACTCATTAAGTAGAGGAATAACTAAGATCCCTCACAAAAATTTCAGAAGTGAGTGCAGTCACTATTTATTGGATTCTTAACAATACAGACCCAGTGTTTTATTACTCATTTGTCTTTCACAGAACAGGCAATCCACCTGAAAAGGAATCTTAAATTTAGGGATGTTCATAGCTAAGGAATATTGGATCTAACTTTACTCAAATTAGTCAGGCATAGATTAACATGACCCTTGCATGATTCCAGCAGCACTAAACTATGTTTCCTAATCCTTTTTCCTACCCCCGATAGTAAGTCGCTCTGTGGCATTTCCCAAGGGAAAGAAAAATGAGGAGTCTCATCAGGGGAATAAGTGCAACTTGTGACCATCCCCTTGAATAGTAGTTGAGGTCAACAAAGACCTTGACACTTAGGAGAAAGAGCTGGAGTTCATGAATGTAGCTTTGAGGCAATGAAGGGTACACTGGGCATTATGTCCACAAATAAACTGCACATGCAGTCTAACTTATAATAAGAGAAACAGAACTAGGATCTTTCATCACTGGAATTAAAGAAATACATGCAACTTGGAGCTCTTAGCTCCATAGGCAATAATTCCATAATAAGCTAACAGGTTTTGAATCACTAAACCACCACATGATGTTGCTAACCAAATGATGAAACACAGCATTAAAAATATGTCCCTACCTTATTACAAAACAAGTAAATTACATGCTTTCTTCACATATAAAGGCACCCAGCCTCCAGCAACAGTTTATGCTTGCTTTTACCCTTCTAAAAATCGTAATAAAAATAAATCTAATAATTATCTTAATCTGACACTGTTATTCCTAGATATATAACTCTAATTAACAGTATGTTTTAAATCATATATTTAATAAATATACAAGAATATAAAATGCAGAGTTATAAACTTTCATTTAACTTCAAGAGTGGTAACTTTTTAGTGAAGAGTCACAATGAATAAAATTTAAATAAACAGCAATGGATAATGCAGATTTTGAAAGACGCCATGATTTTTGGAAATATTCTGTTGGCTTAAATTATGAGATTATAAGTGCTCAGTTCTAAATTAATTGGGTTTATAATATTTTTTAATTTAAAAATAAATAAAACATCAATAAAATGGATGACAAAAATAGATTTACCATTGTCAGGAAATATTATTAGATTTGAAATATTTGTTGTGATAATAAACATAGAATATTCTTACTAGAAAAAACTTATTTATTTTAAAAATACACAACTCTCAACAAAATAGGTATAGAGGGAACATACCTCAACAAAATCAAGGTCACATATAATAATCCCACAGCTAACATGCTCAATGGTGAAAAACTGAAAGTTTGTCCTCTAAGATCAAGAAGGAAATAAGGATGCTTACTTACTCTTGCCACTTTTATTCAACATAGTATTGGAAATCGTAGCCAGAGCAATTAGGTAAGAAAAAGAAATAAAAGGCATCCAAATCATAAAAAAAGAAGTAAAATTGCCTCTATTTGAAGATTACATGATATTATATATAGGAAAACCCTGAAGACCCCACCAAAAAACTGTCAGAACTAATAAACAAATTCAGTAAAGTTACAGGATACAAAATCAATATACAAAAATCAGTTGCATTTCTATACACCAATGAGGAACTATCAGAAAGAGAAATTAAGAAAACAATCCCATTTACATCAAAAGAATAAAATACCTAGGAAAAAATTTAACCAAGGAGATGAAAGACCGGCACACTGAAAACTTTAAGACATTGGATGCAAGAAACTAAAGAAGACATAAATAATTGCAAAGATGGTTTGTGCTCATAGATTAAAATAATATTGCTAAATATTATGAGATCAATATTGTTCTCACTTATATGTGGAATCTACAAAACAAAAAACAAAACAAAAAAAACACCCCAATTCATAGGTACAGAGAACAGGTCAGTGGTTACCAGAGGGCAGGGGGTGAGGGATAAATGGGTAAAGGGAGTCAAAAGGTACAAACTTCGAGTTATAAGATAAATAAGTTCTGGGGATATATTGTATGCTGACTGTATTTAATAATATGATACTGTATATTTGAAAGTTGGTAAGAGTAGATCTTAAAAGTTCTCACCACACACAAAAAAAACTTATAACTATATGAGGTGATGGATATTAACTAAACTTATTGTGGTAATCATTTCATAATATGAGGTGTGATCAAAATATACAGTGAATGTTTAAATTCAAAAAATTTATTACAGGAAAAGACACATTGCCATTAATCCCCCTCAAAATACTCCCCCTTTCTTCGAACACACTTATCCCATTGTTCTTGCCACTTTCTATCTTTTTTTTTTTCTTGTCACTTTCTGAAGCAGTTCTGGAAGTCCTCTTTCATGAGTGTCTTTAGTTGTGCTGTCGTGGTTGCCTCAATGCCCTAAATTGATTCAAAATGTTTACCTTTCATGGTCTTTTTCACTTTGGGGAAGAGCCAGAAGTCACATGGTGCCAGATCTGGTAAATAAGGTGGATGAGGACACATTGTAATGTTTTTATTTGACAGAAATCGCCATATACCGGAAGCAATGTGTGACACGGAGCCTTTCCATTGTGATCACAAAATACGGTGAATGCTGCTGCTGAGGGCCATCCAAAGGAAAGCAGGGATCTTCAATACGGGAAGCACCATATGAACCTTAGTAACAGTGTGTGACAAGTTTAAACTTGTTTGGTGCAGTCGGCTGGGTGTGAGTTACGGTTTTAAAGCATGCTGTAAGTCATCCTCTATCATGACAACGCTCCCTGTCACACATCACTTCTGGTACAGCAATTTCTGTCTAGTAAAAACATTACGATGTGCCCTCAACCACCTTATTCACTGGATCTGTCACCATGCGACTTCTGGCTCTTTCCCAAAGTAAAAATGATTCAGGACATTGAGACAGCCATGACAGTGCAACTAAAGATACTCATGAAAGAGGACTTCTAGAACTGCTTCAGAAGTGGCAAGAACAATGGGATAAGTGTGTTCGAAGTGAGGGGGGGTATTTTTGAGGAGGGTTAATGGCAATGTGTCTTTTACTGTAATACATTTTTTAAATTTAAACATTCACTGTATTGTTTGATCATTGTTTAATCACCCCTTGTACATATATATCAAATAATTATGTTGTATACCTAAAGTAATGCAATGTTATATGTTAATTGTATCTCTATTAAAAAAATATATACTCACAAGTTTTTAATTGTAACTGCCCTAGCTTTCATTGTATATCATTAAATTTTGAGGTCCCAGCAAACGAAACTGTGGTGAGCTTATGTAGATTAACTCCTAAAAATATTTCCAGGATTTTAAAGAAAAAAAAAAATCTACTTCATATTACTTCCTTTATATTTATTTATTTATTTTTTGCCAAAAGAAATAGCATACTTTTTCTTAATTAATACATAAAGTTGGGAATAGTTCTGTAGAAATCTTTGAATCCATAAATAAAGATTCTTGGTAGTTATTAAGGGATTAAACAAATTCTGCCACAAATAGGCTAGAAGCTGTCAGCATTTCATGCAGCTGTGACAAGCAATGCCCAGAGGCCTGGGTCATAGCTAGAGAACCTAGCCTTACTTTTCACACCATTCCTTTAGTAAGAGATCACCAAGAGCAGCACCTACAAAGAACTCATAGAAAACTCTTCCAGAAGTTCGTCTCTCTCTATTCTAACCTCCTACTTATCCTTACCTTCCTATTTGGCATTAGCATTTATATTTATGGTAAATTAGCTCCTAAACATTTGAAGACAAATTATTACACATATGGCAACAACAGACATTTTTAAGAGTGCATGAATCCAATACATCACTAGGAAAGTTTGAAGTATATTTGATGTACTTCTAATTGAGAATCCACTGGATGTAGAGTTCATAGTGAGCTTCTAAATGCAGATACAACTATACCAGTTGTCTCTGGCCACAATGATGGGGCCTGAATGATGGAGCATCTGTTCTGATTAGTTGGTGTCCCTCTCATACCACTTGATAAATATTTTATATATCATCTTTCTGTGCATGTGACCTGGAAGAACAGCACTTACCTTCATTTTTCCACTGTATTTTGGGTCAGAAAGTGTTTGAAAGGCTGCATCTTTGCTTTTCTGCACAAAATCTGGGAATCTGGAAAATACCTGATCACATATCCTTTTGATCAGTGTTTCCTTAAGGAGAAGAGGTAGAAGAAAAGAAATATCAACTTCACACATTTAAACCCGTATAAATTAAAAATAAAATTTTATAAATAAGTGATTTTAATCTAAGCTTAAATTTTCTCACTTTGATTAAAAATTTAAGGGCATATATTTCTTTGACACCTAAATTAAAAAATGAGCAAGTAAGTTTCCTGTTAAATTTCATATAAAAATAACTTAAGTGTATTTGCTTAAGAAATTTATACTAAATATAAACTATTTCTACCAAGTAGCACCACAAAAAGATTTTAAAAGCCAACCCAAACCTGTTGTTTGGAGGTACTCGCAGCCTGCAGTAATGCGATGTGGTTAGCTACCTTCTGAAGGACAGCAAGGTAACTGAAATACAAGGTTTTCACTGTTTCACCATGTGAATTTGTCTGTAACCAGAAAAATACAGAAAATAAAAACAAGCAAGGGACTGATATGGCTATGTAACTACTTACATCACAAAACATATCACTAACAATAATATTTATTATCAGGTTATTATTGGCATAATACATTCTGAGAAAATGATAGTCAACAGTTTATACTAAATATCCATGAATCGCTAATGTGGAATCATACTGTTGGTGAACCATAATACAGTGATGTTTTTAATAAAAGAGGGGAGAAAGTCCTCATTCCAGAAACAACATTTATCATCATGGTACACAGTGATAGAAGTGCTGTCATAGAGGTTCCTGGTAATAAAACTCCTCTCACTTACATTCAAGGTTTCCTAGGAATCTGGGCTATTACAAGAAAAGTGAAGTGGTTAAAAACAGCAAAATAAATGAGAGAATAAATATCGATCTAGATAAATATTTATTTAGGGTCCCATTATGTATCAAGTTATGTGAACATAACTTGATAACAAAATAGAGGTTAAAAAAGGGCAGAAAATGTAGATTTAAGGTAAAAGAAAAAAATAGTATTTGTTTCTAAATAAAATATTTACTATATTGCATATAGTTTCTGTTAAAATAATACTATATCTCATATCAGAATAATATTTTCAGCCTGCTATGAAAGAGTAAGTAAGTTTACTCTTAGTGAATAATGAAAGACTTCCTGACAATGAATGAAATTTTAAGATGAAAGTGGGATACTTCCCTATAAAGTTGAATGGAGGATATCAAATTGAAGCTACTTTCAAAAACTAGTTTTTTGAAGATATTTGAATGCTGTATTTAACTATGATTACTATTTGATGTTGAAAAATATTTTGAATTGACAAATATTTTTTAAAGCTATCCCTTTTTATTATCTCTTTTTATCCCTTCTAAAGTTAAAGAACTGTCTGAAGAAAAGTTACTTTATCTGCTACTTACTCTGACAATAGAATACAGTGCTGTGTAATCAAAACAAGATAGTAAAGATATCATACTGAAATGCTCACCTTGTAACAACAATTCCTCCTTTTTTGGCCACTGCTGCAGGTACAAGGATCAGAGGATTGAAGTATCAAAGTCACATCTTCTGTTTCTAATACTGTCTGATAGACAGCTTTCTGAAAATCTGTCAGAGAACAATACACCATCTGCCAAGAAAAATACAAGGTTATTATTAGTATTATTATTAGTATCTCACTACAACAAAATATTGCTCAAAAAAGGACAAAGTTGTGCATCCGAGCAAATACAGGGAAGCCTATATAAAACAATGCTAGATTAAAAAAAAAAAACACATACAATATTAGTTATATCTTGACTATACTTGAACACAAAAGTACATATAAGAATAAAAAGGGAATATAGAAAATGGGGGTCAGTGATTAAGGTATGGAGGGAATTTTGAGTTATTATCATTTTTCCCAGCTTTATTGAGATGTAATTGACATGTAACATTGTATAACTTTAAGGTGCACAATGTGATGATTTCAAACATATACATTGTAAAATTATTACCATAACAATAAGGTTAGTTAACATATCCATCACTTTACATAATGGCATTTTTTAATTTTTTTGTGGTGAGAACTTTTAAGATCTATTCTCTCAGTAACTTTCACCTATACAATACAGTATTGTTAACTACAGTCACCATGCTGTACATTAGATCCCTATCATTCATCTTATAACTGGAAGTTTGTAGCCTTTAACCAATATCTCTCGATTCCCTCTGCCACTGAGCCCCTGGTAACCACAATTCTACTCTTTGTTTCTATGAGTGCAGCTTTTTAAAAAAAATATTCCATACAAGTACAATCATATAGTACTTGTGTTTGTCTGACTTATTTCACTTAACATAATGCCTTCAAGATCTATCTATGTTGTCACAAATGACAAATTTCCTTCTTTTTATGGCTGAATAATATTCCATTATATTTATTCCTATATCTACAATCACATTTTCTTTATCCATTAATCTGTCAACAGACTCTTAAGATGTTTCCATGTCTTAACCACTGTGAATATTACAGCAATGAACATGGGAATTCAGATATCTCTACAGTAGTAATTTCATTTCCTTGGATATACACTCAGAAGTGGGTTTCTTTTTTATTTCTGTGAAAAATGCCCTTGGAATTTTGACAGGGATTGCATTGACTTTATAGATGGCTTTGTGTAGATGGACATTTTAACAATATTAATTCTTCCAATCTACAAACATGGAATATCTTTCCATTTATTTGTGTCTTCTTCAATTTCTTTCATTAATGTCTTACAGTTTTCAGTGTATAGGTTTTTCACATCCTTGGTTAAATTTATTCTTAAGTATTTTATTGTTGAGTTGGTACCGTGTTTCCCCAAAAATAAGACCTAGCCGGACCATCAGCTCTAATGCGTCTTTTGGAGCAAAAATTAATGTAAGACCTTGTCTTATTTTAATATAAGACTCAGTATAATATAATATAACATAACATAATATAATATAATATAATGTAATATAATATAATATAATATAATATAATACCAGGTATAATATAATGTAATGTAATGTAATGTAATACAATACAATATAATACTGGGTCTTATAATATAATATAACAATATAAGACAGGGTCTTATATTAATTTTTGTTCCAAAAGATGCATTAGAGCTGATGGTCTGGTTAGGTCTTATTTTCGGGGAAACACAGTATTATTAAAACATGTAATAACATTTACTGAACACTTCTTATATGCCACACATTTCAGAGCAACCATGTGAGGCAGACATTATTATCATCATTCCCATGATACAGATAAAGAAACCAAAGTGTGAGAGACTTAGCAAATTGCTCAAGGTCATAAAATTCCTAAGTAGAGGAACAGAGGAGCCAGGATTCAAACCTATGGTATTTGATTTCAGAGCCCAAGCTCTAAACTTCTACGTGTAACTCTCTTTTCCTGTTTTTATGGTTTGTTGTCTCTACTAGACAGACAACTAAACAATATACATTAAATTGCACAAAACATTTTTAAAAAGTGGAGGTTCATGAAGTTTTCCAATTAAATAATAATTGCTTCAGATCAAAAGTCAAATGTTATATCAATTTCCCCAACTTGCATATCATATTTTTCTTTCAACAGGATATTTGTAAGACAGGAAAGTATTTGATGGAATTGCCCTTATGTGGGACAACATTAGTTAGATTTAGTTCACAGTAATTTATAGAAACTTTACTCCACTGCCTGAGCTAGAAGAACCATAAGATTAAAAACTATAAAAGCGAAACATTATATTAAAAAAAAAAATCCTCTTAAGGTCAACTCCTCAAATTTCCTTAAACAATTAATAGAGTTTCACTGTAATTTTCCTATAAAGTTGTAAAATTAGATTAGTCATCGCAACAAATAGCATTCTATAGGCGACAAATCTAAAATAATAAAAAGCTTTTAACCACTTTGGTCCTGTAGCTAGAGTTAAGGTACCAAAGTATATACGGAAGTTTAGATAGTAGACAGTGTAGGAAGGACAAAATACAAACAGAAAACACATTAGGGAGAGAAACTCTTCTTTCTTCATTGAGGAAGAATTATATCAAAAGTCTTTTTGTTCTAAAATAAGAGAAATGAGCTTAATGCATACTAACAATAAATCTGTTAGCTGACAGGTTAGTAAAGTTAGTAAGGAAAATGGGCTCAATTAATGTTTTCTGAAATTTAGCATATAACATTTTTTTTTCCACACTGAGTAAAAGGCAAAAAACTATATTGATAAAATACCATAGGAGATAGATTTCCTATTGTAAAAAATTTTTTTCAGAAGAATATAAAACACAAGAAATTAATAATATATACGTGCAATTCTCACCCGGTCTTCCTTGTTAGGCAACTGATCCTTGATTAGAGTCTTGGTACGCCTCAGAAACCATCCAGACATCTTTTTTGCAAGTCTTTGCATGGCTTTTCGGCCAGTAGCTAGTTCTCTTTTTGTTGCTGTATGTCTCTGACCATGTTCTACTGGGTCAGAAAACTGCTTCTTGAACTGGATCCTGCTACCTAAAAGTCCTGGCACAGCCCTTCATAAAGGCAGTAAGAAAAATGTTAGGGCTTTACTTAATCATCTAAAAAGAAAAACACTGGCTTTCTTTTTGCTTCTAAGAAATCTACTAGGCACTTATTTGTTAATGACAACAATAACAAAAGGCAAACAAATAAACCATTCTTTCTTTATGACAGTTTCAGTAAATAACTATAAGATGATGATAGAATTGGTAAATTAGTTCAGATATTTACTTCAGGGACCAAGAGTAATATATAAAGAGAGGTTTCATGGAACTCTATTCTGCATACTATGTTTGGGATCAAACTCTTCTGTAAATAGATAAATAATTGTGTTTTCCCCCCCAAGAAACTAATAATTAGCAAACAAGATGACATTAAATTGAAAATGTATTAAATAATTTTCAAAAAAACAAAAACTATTTTCACTCACCAGTCCATAACACACCACAGTTCTTTCATATTGTTCTGAAGAATGGTTCCAGTGAGGCCAATGCGAACATTGCATTTTAAAGCTTTCATTACTTCTGTTACTCTGGCCTTTGGATTCTTGATTCTATGAGCTTCATCCACAATGACAGCTGACCATTCCAAACTATTAAGTGAGAAAGAAAGGGGGAGAGGTTGAGAAAACTTTCCTTTCTTAGCCTATATAATTTTTAGAAAGCAGCTTTCTCTACCAAAGTTTTTGACTTTTTCCTTTTACTCTTTGATGATTTCATAGTTAGTTAAATGGTCACAGGGATGGACAGCCCCTGAAAGTAAAATGTGCATAGAGATAAAAGGGTATAGAGATTCTGTTTAGTGATGGTGGAATTAAAAAAAAACTCATTTAAATGTTACTAAAATTACCAACAAAAATTTAATAACCAGACAAATAAATAAAAAATATATGAATCAAAACATGCAATGTTAAATTTGAATGAAAACAATCAATATTAATTCATGATTTTTTATTGTGTAGCTCTGCTTGCTGAAAAGGTTTAGAGTGACTGTTACCCAGTAGCAATGAGCACCCATAAGCAGCCAGAGCCCCATGGAGAAAAGGTTGATTTCAGATGTGCAGCGGGGGAAATACTGAAGAACCAGAAAGCACAGTCCCAAGGACACAGGATCCAGGCTAATCAAAGAATCCGAGCTTCATCAAGAACTGAGTATAAGACATTTAATAAATAAAAGCCCAGGGAAGAGTACTATGAAAGAAATTTAATTTAGGCCCTCACCTTTGAGGGGAACAAATGTTTTGCGACCCCAAAATATGCCTTTGGGATATTAACTTTAAGCTGGCTATTAAGAAACAAAAGACTTGGAAAGAATCTTTGACTTTCCCCCTTCCTGCCTAAAGGAATTCAGACGAAAAACCTGCTTCAGGAAGGGAACCTTAGCAAATTCACCTTATCCATCATCACCTTTGCACATATGAATCAAGTGTGATAGGCAGGGAGGATCCAAGCAAAACTCTGTGTCCCCTTCTTTCTGACTGGCCCAGCAAGAATTTGTTTACCACATGTTTAAATTGCCTATTTTCCCTTTCCAATCCCAGGCCCCTGCCTCCTTCTCCTTTCTTCAAAATGATGTATAAACCTCAACTGTCCAATGCATTTTCAGGTTTCATGTTATGGCACCCCTGAATGTACGTCCATAGTAAATTTTGGATATTTTCTCCATTAATCTGTCTCCTGTCATTTGATTATTAGCCCAGCTAGAAGAACTTAGAAGGTGAGAGAAAAAGTATTTTTTGTGCCCTCACACTTCACACCATATGCAAAAATTAACTCAAAATAGATCACAGAATTAAACATAAGAGCTAAAACTATAAAACATAGGGAAAAAAATCTTGTGACTGATTAATCATACATTTCTTAGAAATGATACCAAAAGCATTGTTAGTAAAAATTTTTAAAAATTGATAAGTTGGACTTCATCAAAGTTAAAAACTTGCTCTACCAAAGATACCATTAAAAAAATGAAAAGATATGCTACAGACCAGGAGAAAATATTTGCAAATCATAATGAAACCAGAGGCCAAACGCGTCTGGGACTCATGCTGCCTGCGCCGCTCAGCCAATAGACTGACACAGGAGTTGGGTCATAGAATAAGTGTTTATTATCAGAGCACAGGTGGTCTGAGAAGGCAGCGGGTTACCACCTCCAAAAACTGCCTTAACATTCTCAGACTAGCCTGAGATATTTAAGAGAAAATCTGGGCATTCCTCCAGAGGCTACGCGATGGTTCTGGGGGTCTGCATAGAGCTGCCCCTCTGGTGATGTGGCTCTCCAATGTGGTCACCAACCCAGGAGCAGTAACCTGGAAAGAATGCTAGGCCATAAAGATTGTAATCAGCAAGCATAGGAGTGGGGGGGGGGGGCATTGTGACTAGTAAGCAAGCATGAGTTTCAGGGTGATTACCTAAAGCAGGGAACTGGGACGGGGGCATCCTAAGCTCAGGAACTGGGCCAGGGGACATTCCAAGCTCAAACTGCAGGGAGGTGGTTGATCAATTGTTAACCTCTAGGGCAGGGAGAGGTGAGGCCTCTTTTGTGGGGGTCCCAATCGGGCCCTGTTTCAATAACCTGGTAAGGGACTTGATTACAGAATAAATAAAAAACTGTTACAACTCAACACAAGCTAAAACAATCCAATTCAAAAGCTAGACAAAACGTTTTAATAGACATTTCACCAATGAAGATATACAAATAGCAAATAAGCCAATGAAAAGGTTCTCAACATCATTAGTCATTACAGAAATGCAAATTAAAACCACAAGACACCACTCCAAATCCATCTGAATAGCTATAATAAAAAAAAGACTGACAATATCAAGTGTTGACAAGGATGTAGGGAAATTGAAACAGTGGTTCTCAGTAGGTATATGGATTTTTTGCCCCTCTACATTCACAACAGACTCGCATAATTAAAATCACTCATGAAAATCACTGTTTTAGTCTTGAGGTTTATGCATAAAAGGTTGTATTTAGAACAAGTCTTATTGTTCTTTAACAGGCACTGTTTGGAGAGGTCATAGAGGAACTGTGGGAAATCTGATGCAAGTTTTTCCTTCTTAGAAAATAAGTTAATTATTATAGACTATATCAATAATTCTGAAATGAAATTAAGTCATGCTAAAGAATATTTAGAGCTTAAAAAAAATCACAATATAGAGGGATAAATATAATTGATGTAAGCAGAATATTAACGTAATCATTCCCATTACTGCCATTACCTGTTAAGTTCATCCAGACATAAGCGCAGTGTTTCATAAGTTGTTAGAGCAATTTCACATTTCCTCTGCTTTACACGAATCAGTTCGTTGTCTTTCTTGTTACCATGTAATATAGTGACTCTGAAATAACCCCAGGTGTCCAATTCATCCTTCCAGTTGTACAGGACAGAAAGAGGAGCAACTATTAAGAACATCTAAAAGAAGAAAAAGATTTTTCTGATATATTTTTAAAAAATGAAAATGAACTCTAAAGTGAAATCCAGAATATCAATAGTCTTATTCTTTAATTTTTGGCACTGCAGTTAAAAACAAATACAACTGAGAAATTGGATATATCTGGACATAGAAGATAAAAAAAAACTTTATTGTTTACTTAGTTTTTTATTAAGACAAAACAGATACTTAAGCTTGCTCAAAGGAACAGCTCTTTTTTTTATTTCCCCCTCAGAAAGGAGTTGAGAGATAAGAGAGAAGTAATTTTCCAAAATGGAGAAAACAGTATAATCAGGATCCCAATAACAACTTCAAAAAGTGGGTAATATAAATATGCAAAGCAGGCCAGGTATTTTTTTTGAAATATATGGTCTCCTGGAGCACTCTTGGTTTTCATTTTCCTACTTCATTTCCTTTCCCCCTCTCTCAGATACTGTCGGTTGAAGACCTGGGAAACTCATTGGAAAATCAAAGTAACTAGAAGAAAACCTCCATTTCTAGTTAAAATGGCAGAATATGTAAATGCTGTGCTTGCATCCTCTGATGACCACATCAAAATTACAACCAAACTACAGGACAACCATAATTAAGAATCGTCTGAAGTCCAGCTGAACAGAAGTCCTATGACTAAGGACGTACAGAAGAAGCCACGTGTAGACTGGTAGGAGGGGAGGAGCATGGAACGGGCTGGTCCCATACCTGCATGTGGCAGTTAAAAACTGGGATGGATATCTTGGCTGTGGAGGTATACCTGAGGAGCGAGGAGTCACACCTCTACTGTGTTTCCCCAAAAATAAGATCTAACCGGAAAATAAGCCCTAACATGATTTTTCAGGATGACATCCTCTGAACATCACCCCTAATGTGTCTTTTGGAGTAAAAATTAATATAAGACCCACTCTTATTTTCGGGGAAACATGGTATATCAGGCTCCCCAGACCAGGGTTCCAGTGTTGGGAAGAGAAGACCCTATAATTTGCAGCTATGAAAACCAGTGGTGATTGTGGCTGAGTGAGAAGAAGGGCTGCTGGAGTCCCAGGCGTTCCTCTTAAAGAGTCTATGCACAGACTTACTCATTGATGGACTCACGGGCTCTGAACTCCAGCACTGGGGCAGCAGCTTGAAAAGCTCCAGGGACATATGGGAGGGACTGGATTGTCTGGCTTCAGGATGAGGGCTGGAGGGGCAGCTTTTTCTCAGACCAGTGCTGGCAGAAACCACTGTTCCTTTGTTGAGCCCTCCCTGCTCCCAGCATGCACTTGCAGGCAGGCTTCCTATCAGAGTCTCCATCAATCTGGCTACACCATTTGCCCGCCTCTGATGATGCCTTGAAACTCCACCCCCAGCCAACTTGCAGGCCCACCCAGGTCACTTCCAGTGCCTTTTTCATACAAACAGCCTGTCTTGGCTCATGCTGTGGACTTTTCTAAAATCTATCAAAGATTCACAAACCCAAAACAAGCAGCATCTGACTTCTGTGTGTCCTGTACCTCTTGCTGAGCAGCCCCAAGCCCAGCACTGGGGGCAGCCAGCCTTGGTTAACACCTTGGCCTCTCCCAGGCACCTCTCAGGCCAGTGCAGTTGGCAGCCATTTGCTCTGTGGCTCAGGCCAGGTGGCCCCAGTCAGGACACAAGCTGCAGTTAAACTTGGCCTGTTGTGGGGCCCCTCCCAGCAGGCCCTAGGACCAGCACACCCAGTGGGTGGCTTCAGACTGAGACAGAGCACCACCCGGCTGCCTCCACATACGACACCCAAAGAGCAGACTGGGCAGGCACCAGAGCCCTGCTAAAGTGTAGCCTACTCTGTAGGGTCAACCCCTGTACCACTGCTCCTCCACTGTAGTCACACTCAGTCCTCACAACCAATCAACCCCAAGGTTCAATCTCTCCCACTGACATGCAAACAGCAACCAAGACTCAATTACAACAGGAGGACACACACAACCAACACAAGGGACACACCTGCAGCACCTGGCTCAAGTGATCAGGGAGACTGCACTGGGCCCCAGAATGCGTCTAGAGATAAGGCCACTCTACTAAGACTGAGAGACATAGCAGCTCTACCTAATACATAGAAACAAACACAGGAAGGCAGCCAAAATGGGGGAGACAAAGAAATATGTCCCAAATGAAAGAGATCAAAACTCTAGAAAATGAACTAAACGAAATGGAGACAAGCAATCTATCAGATGCAGAGTTCAAAACACTGGTTACAAGGATGCTTAGTGATCTCAGGGAGAACGTCAACAGAAAGATAGGAAACATAAAAATGGAGAAAGAAAAACATAAAAAAGAACCAATCGGAAATGAAAACAATAACTGAAATAAAGACTACATTAGAGGGAATCAACATAGATTAGATGAAGCAGAGGATTGAATTAGCAATTTACAAGATAAAGTAGCAGAAAACACCCAATCAGAACAGCAAAAAGAAAAAAGAATCCAAAAAATAAATAAAATAAAATAAGGATAGTTTAAGGGGACTCTGGGACAACATCAAAAGTCCCAACATTCTCATCATACGGGCACCAGAAGAAGAGAAAGAAAGAAGAAGAAGAAAACCTCATCTCTCTCACCTTTATAGGCATACCTCGTTTTTTTTGTTTGTCTCTCTGTGTGTGTGTGTGTGTGTGTGTGTGTGTGTGTGTGTGTGTGTGCTTCCCAGATGTTGCTTTTTTACAAATTAAAGGCAAGACTTTCCACCAGCAGAAAGATTATGACTCACTTTATTGCAGTGGTCTGGAACCAAACCCACAATATCTCTGAGGTGTGCCTGTGTATCAATAACCTACCTATATTTACTTCCATATGTTCTGCCCTCCCACAGCTACCATGGATGAACTGCCCATGTTCTTATCTAAAGACAAACCCTGAACATGTACCATCACTCCTACCACTTCTTGCCAACCTAAAGACAATGCTGGAGAAATCGCCCACAGTCTTCCCCACATGATTAACTTTCCCTTTTTAATTGCCAACATCTATTCACAAGCAAACATGTTCTAGGATTTCCCAGAGTTAAAAAACAAAACAATACCAAAACACCTCTTCTTTAACCCTACATCTCTCTCTAGCTTTCCCTCATTATTTTACTTTCTTTACACCGGTAATAATGATCCTCACAAGTTATCAACTTATTGTCTCTACTGACTTTCCTCCTGTTCTCTTTTGAACTCATGTAAGTGGCACTTCTGCCCTAACCCTCCAGCCAAAGCAGTCCTTGTCAGACTTACCAACATGTCTCTGTTTAGTCTTCACATGAATGTTTCTAAGTTCCACTGACCTTTCCTGTACTACCCCTACCTAAGTCCTGCTGTTATCAAGCATTTTAATATTTTAATGTTTTTATTTATCACTGTTCCACTACTCCTAAGCTATTGTATTTAGTAGGATTATATGCATGAAGTTAAGTTTCTTTTCTAAAGTTTTATACTTGTCCTACTTGATAAAGATGAACCAATTAACTATATTAAAAAATTACAGTTTAACAACAAAAAAATAATACAATACTACTCTAAATCCTTCCCTCTCTTCTATGATGTATTTCAGTGAGGCCATTTGTCAGCGATAAGATGTCAAATCTGTGACTGTTTTCAGAGAAAGAAGAAAAAAGACAGATTAACCTACTGAATGTGGGAGTTCCCTTTTCCCACCCCACCATCAAGCTTATACTATAAGTACTTTCTCGTCATATTTGATTCATCTAAAATACCTTTGCCTTTTGGCTCAGAGTTTATCCTATGACTTCCATTTTTCTTCTACCTTCAAATATAAAACAAGGGCTCTAAGACTAAGTCCAATTATAGTGTCTTTCCCCCCACTTTTTGTATATTACAAGATGAAAATGTTGGGTCCAAAGTCCGTCTGAGCACTTTGAGCAGTCTTCCACTTGAGCGGGTCATTCATCAAAGGTGCATGAATCTAAAGATTTCTAGAAACAGCACTAAGAGTCCAGAACAGGTTTAAAACTTAATACAGGTCTTACAGTCATTATTGGTCTTCAAAATCGTGAAAGGTAAATCACATAGTTCAGTAACTTATTTTAATACTAAAAGAGGTCAGAGAACTGAGTTATGCTATTTGCAAAGTCCAGAGAAAGTATGTAAGAACTTAAAGTGTTTACTACCATGCTGTAAATAATATTTCATTTAATCAGCCTTCTTAAGCAAAGGAAGCCAAATGATAAAATGGAAAGCAGTGTCCAACTGCTAAGTCACACAAAGAAATTCTATTTTTTATTTTGAACCTAAAGAACAATTTTAAAAACTAAGTCTAAAATATAATACAAATAAAATTAAAAACTTCTCACTTAAATATTATTAAAATTAAGAGGCCATGTTTAATAGTGCAATTTAAGAATGCCGAATTATTTTTAACTTTCAACAAATCAATTATTGAAGCACATGCTTTTAAAGTTTGATTCTTCATGCACTATGGCTTTAAAAAAATGATGTGGTATGGACTGTGACAAGACACCCAAAGATGTTTCACATGTGATGATTTTTGTAGTCGAAGGTAGTTATAGTATTAGCAATTAGCATGACCATTATTGAGCATTTACTGTGAGCCAACGACAATGCAAGAGGTTCACTCACATTAATATACAAACTTTACATTGAAATGTTATAAAGTAGAAATATTCAGTATTTACTTTTTAGAGATAAAAAACTAAGGTGTAGAGATGTTAAATAACATATGCAAGGTCATACTGCTATTAAGAGGCAAAGTAAGTATTTGAGCCCATATCCATCTAATTCCAAAACTCTTAACCACCACGATACAACATCATGTTAGCACCTTAAGTCAGAAAGCCCATGATCTTGAGACATGGAACTTTATTTACTACTGTAACTCCAGTACTTTGTATGGTGCTTAGAAAACAAAGGTGTTCAATTGATAAAATAATAAAGGAAACCATGCATGCCAATGCCAAGGTAGGAAAAGCACTGTATATTCAGAGAACAATGACAGACCAACAGAGTTGAAACAAAGGTTCATATAGGTGGCAGTAAGAAATCAAAGTGAAAAATAAAATGGACCTTTACAGAGAGAAATCACACACCATAAAATTGGAATGTTTGCTATATTGTTGACCCTTGAATAACAGGTTTGAACTGCATGGGTCCACATCCACGCAGATTTTTTCCAATACATATGCATATACAGTTAGCCCTCTGTATCCCTGGGTTTCAGATCTGTGGATTCAACTGATTGTGGATTAAAAAAACAGTATTTTGACCCACAGTTGGGAATCAGAGGATATGCAGGGTTGACTACATGCACTATTCTACACCATTTTATATAAAGGCCTGGAGCATCTGTGAATTTTGGTACCCATAAGGGGTTCTGGAACCAATCGCCCATGCGCAAAATGCACACCTGTATAGCAAATGTATAACTGAACAACAAAGTTCTAAAGAATATTCCTTGCAACAACCTCCACAATTTTAATTCTTTCAAAAATGCCCAATCTAATTTATACCCTGTTGTGCATAGTTGCTAACTTTTCCTTTGATATACTGTGGCTATTTTATATATGGGAATTTTAGTTTAGAATCCACTCTAGTCATCCAAATCTAGAATCCCAATCTTTTTTAGAAAAACAGCATAATAATATTACCAAAATTTGACAAACATTCTATCCTAACAGAAAATTACAGATCAATATCATTTATGGATAGCAAATCAATAAATATCAAATTTACAATTAAGCAAGAGAAGTTAATAAGATATGGGAATGGTAACAAGTAAAATTACAATTACTTGCAGAAAAGATAAGTAAATCAACTAAATGAACAGTGAATCAACTATTATAAACAGTAAAAGAATTTAAAAAGCGGGATTTATAAAATATATGTGGCTTTAATATACACAAAAGCACAACCAGTTAGAAAATAAAATTCAGATAGTAATATTTTAAAATGAATTTACTATGATTCATTTTCATAAAGACTGAATTCCAATCTTAGCCTAAATCTAAAGAATCATTCCAAGAATTAACATTGGAAATGCATAGTTTGTGTCTTTTCCTTTAGGAATTTATTATTGGCGCAAAACATCTATTTCACTCATTCTTAGATGATTTATTGAAAAGTTTTAAAATATATATGAGATGTATCATATACCTCAAACCTACCTCAAACACATACCTCAAACTTACCACTCCTTAATTTATAAATTCAATTCATTAAAAGGATATTTTCAAGGAGTTCCAACATTCATTTTATAGGATTCCGGTGCAATTATGGCACTAGCAAATTAATATAAAGGAATTTATTTCTTCTCTAGCTATTTCATAGACTGTCTTTGAAAAATGCACAGTTTTAAATGGATCAATATAAATTTTTCTTTTAAGAATTTCACCACACAAAATTATAATTTTTGTTCTGATTTACTTCTGGGATATACTTACTGTAGGATGTCACTTATAATCTCATTAAAAACTTTCTTTATGGAACAGTTGAAATGATTAACTATTTTTTTATTTATTGATGCCAATGAAACAAAAATAACAAAAATAAAAATAAACCAATAATACCATAGTAGTAAAATGCCTTGAACGGTGCTACCAGCAGGTCAAAACAGTGGGAGAGCACATGAGAACTGACATACTTGAAGAACTGAGGAATCTATCCTATACCTATGTAAGCGAATACTTCAAAAAAAACGTAAGTTTTCCTTGGGGGAACTTAAAAATGATAACAACAACAAACAAACAAACAAACAAACAAAAAACCTCAAAAGAGCTGAGGCAGTTGAAAGGACTGGATCATAAAAAGGAATGGCACTTTAAATGTAAATGGACTAAATTCTCTAATCAAAAGACATAGAGTGGCTAAATAGATTAAAAACAAACAGAAAAAAAAACCACCACACACAAGACCCAATTATATGCTGCCAACCTGAGACTTCCTTCAGCTTCCAAGATATAGAATGAAAGTGAAGGGATGGAAAAAGGTATTCCATGCAAATGGAAATAAAAAGAAAGCAGGGTTACCTATATTTACATCAGAAAAAATAGACTTTAAACCAAACACTGTAACAAGAGACAAAAAGGCTCATTAGATAATTATATCATCGAGGATATAACAATTTTAAGTATTTATGCACTCAACATCAGAACACCTAACTATACAAAGCAAATAATAATAATACACTTGAAGAGAGAAAATGACAGCACTACAATAATAGTAGGGGACTTCAATACTCCACTTTCAAAAATAGAAGTTCATCCAGACAGAAAATCAGTAAGAAAACATTGGACTTATACTACACATTAGAACATATAGAACTGACAGACATATATATAGTACAATCCATTTCTTAGCAGCAGAATACATATTCTTCTCAAGTGCACAAGGAATATTCACCAGGACAGATAATATATTAGGCCACAAAACAAGTCTTGATAGATTTAAGAAGATTGCAATCATATCAAACATCTTTTCTGACCACAATGGTATAAAACTAGAAATCAATTACAAGAGAAAAACTGAAAAATTAAAAAATATGTGGAGGTTAAACAATTTGCTCCCACAAAAAGTGGGTCAAAGAGAAATAAAATAGTATCTTGAGATAAATGAAAACGGAAACAACACATCAAAACTTACAGGGTGCAGCAAAAGCAGTTCTAACAGGAAAGTTTAGAGATAAGGGCTCACATTAAGAGAAAAGAAACATCTCAATAAAACAACCTAACTTTTCAACTCAAGAAACTAGAAAAAGAAGGACAAATTAAACCCAAAGTTAGTAGAAAGAAGGAAATAACAAAAGTCAGAGTGGGATATAAATGAAACAGAGGGTAGAAAGACAATAGAAAAGATCAATGAAACTAAGAGCTGCTTTTTTGAAAAGATAAACAAAATTGACAAACCTTTAGCTAGACTAAGACAAAAGAAAGACTGAACTAAATAAAACTAGAAATGAAAGAAAAGACATTATGACTGACAACACAGAAATACAAAGAATCATTAAGAAACTACTATGAACAATTATATGCCAACAAATTAGAAAAACTAGAAGAAATGGATAAATACCTAGAAATGTGCAACCTACCAAGACTGAATCATGAAGAAATAGAAAATCTGAACAGGCCGACTACTAGTAAAGAGATTGAATCAGGAACCAGAAAATCTCCCAACAAAGAAAAATCTTGGACCAGATGACTTCAATGGTGAATTCTATCTAACATCTAAAGAAGTAATACCAATCCTTCTCAAACTCTTCTAAAAAATAAGAGGAAGACTCCCAAACTAATTTTATGAGGCCAGCATTACCCTGATACTAAAACCAGACAAGGACATTGCAAGAAAAGAAATGTACAGACCAGTATCCTGATGAACATAGATGCAAAATTGCTCAACAAAATATTCACAAATGGAATTCAACAGTACATTAAAAGGATCATATACCATGATCAAATGGAATTTATTCCTGAGATGCAAGGATAGTTTAACATGCAAAACAATAAATGTGATGCATCATATCACCAAAATGAAGGATTAAAATTATATGACCATCTCAATAGATGCAAAAAAAAAAGCATATGACGCAAAAAAAGCATTTGACAAAATTCAAAGTCGTTTAATGATAAAAAAACAAAAAACAAATAATACTCTCAACAAATAGGGACTAGAAGAAAAGTACCTCAACATAAAAAGGCCACATATGACAAAGCCACAGCTAACATCATACCTAATGGTGAAAAGGTGAAAATTTTTCTTGTAGGAGCAGGGACAAGACAAAGATGCCCACTTTCACCACTTTCACTCAACATAGCATTGGATATCTTATCCAGAACAATTAGGTAAGAAATAGAAATAAAGGCATCCAAATTGAAAAGGAATAAGTAGAGGGTGGCCTGTTAGCTCAGTTGGTTAGAGCGTGGTGCTAATAACTCCAAGGTTGCTGGTTTGATCCCCACATGGGCCACTGTGAGCTGTGCCCTCTTAAAAAAAAAAAAGAAAGAAAGAAAAGGAATAAGTAAAATTGTCTCTTTTTGTAGATGACATAATATATATATATATATATATATATATATATATATATATATATATATATATATAAAACCCTAAAGACTCCACCAAAATGTGTAAGAACTAACAAACAAATTCAGTGGAGTTGGTAGACACAAAATCAATATAAAAAACCAGTTGTGTTTCTATATACTATCAATGAACTCCTTGAAAAAGAAATGAAAAAAACAATGAAAAGAAATGGCAGAGTATTTAATTAAAGAAGGAACGATTATCTTCAGAGAAGCTGATTCTAGCATCAGTACTCTGTTCCCTCTACACAAAGTACTGTGTGTAGTTTTCTGAAGCAGTAGAATTATTTTAGAAGAATTCTACAGTGAGTGTTGGGGCTGAGGAGAGTTCTTGTGGGGACAGAGTCCCAGAGAGTGGTTTCCAGGGTCTCGGCCTCACGTGGGGAGGTGCTGGCTCTGGTAGTGAATGACCATCAGCTGTGACTGGTTGTCCATCAGCCGTAACCGGTTAGCCAATTGGCTACTGATGTAACTGTGGGGCTGCGTTGATTGGTTGGTTGGCAGGCAGAGAAGTGAATGGCGGACTGCGGGTCGTGTGGCTACTACTGCGTGTGTCTCGCCCAGCCACCAGAGAGAATATAGTGGTATGACTCCCTATCTATGGCTCCGTGGGTGTTCCTTTTTGGCCTAGCCATATCCTGCGTTCTTATGTGGGGAGCAAGACCAGAGGCCCCGCAGGCCGCCCCGCACGACAGTTCTGAATTTCATGAATAAAGAAAAAGTCCTAAACACTTTCAAACAAAAAGAAAATTTCCTTTCCAAGGGAAAAAGGTCAGTTCAGCATTGGATCCTCATCTGCAATATGGAGTGACAGAAGACAGTAAAATCATTCCTGTTAAACCTTAAAAGAAAATTCTGAACTTAGAATTCTACACTCAGACAAATGTGAGCATGAGGGCAATATACAAGCACACAAAATTTATGAAACAATTAACTGAAGTTGTTAAACAAGCAAAAACTGGCACAAACACAAGAAGAAATGAAAAAGCTGAAAGACATAGCACAAAATTTTAATATATATATATGCGTGTGTGTGTATACACACACACACACACACACACACACACACAAATCCCTCAGGATTTAATTGCTCAAATAGACCAAAAAAGAAAATTTTAAAAACCCCAGTATTAAGAATTTTAACAATACAATTCACAAGCCGCATTAAATAGCAAAGGCCATATTATTTGATGCAACAAAACTAGGAACCAACAACAAAGCTAGCCCTCCCAGAACTCTCCACCCAATAATATCTATTCACTTGGAAAATTTAAAACTTCCTTTTAAATAGTATTTGAGTAAAAGAGAACAAAAACTGAAGTCAGAGATAATTTAGAAAAGAATAATGAAAAGACTACATATCCAAAATTATGGAATTCAGCCAAAGTAAGTACTCCAAGGAACATTTATAGCCCTAATGGAATTAATTAGAATACAATAAAAGATTGAAAATACAGTAAATGAATTAAGAATTTAACTGAAGCAGGTAGAAAAATAGCAATGCATATTACAGCAAGAAATTTACTTGTGTGGAGAGAGACAGGAAGGAGAGAGGGAGGGAAGGAGACAGGGAGGGAGGGAGGGAAGGAGGGAGGCAAAAAAGGAGGAGAGAGGCAGGCATTAGTGTCAATTAAGATTGCTACCAGCATATTTCATCACACCATCAAATGATTTTCTTTACTTCTCTCTTCTCCCATTTTTGTTCTTTGTAAAATGTTTTAAATATTTTAAAATATTTAAAGTATTACTTTACCTATTTTTTCTCTCTCCTCTCTCTACTAATGGTCACAAGTGATATATAAAACACATCTAATCTCTGCACTGACATTTAGAAGCAAAGAACAACTGAATCCAGGGCTAAAAACAGTATTTGAACTCTTGAAGACTTAGAACACATTAAGAATCATAGTGTTTTTTAGGATCAAATTGAATTTGACACTCAGGATCCATTTATGCTATTAAAAATAATAAAGTGAATTTAAAGTAATAATTATAATGCCTTAAACCAATAAATACTCTCAAAAATATTCACTTCAGCCCCTAATGATACACAAGAGTAAACCTTGACTTCTCAGCAATGTTACATACCTATAAGACTATTTTAAAATTTGTGGAAAGTAATTTTCATTAACATAATATAATAAAGGTTTCATAGAATCACTTTCTGTATTTCTATCCAGTTTCCTAGATGCTGAGGAATATGAAAGTCAGACACATAAGTATAGAACACTTGTTTTGCATTTCATCATTTTGTTAGAAATTTTCCATTTTTTAAATAAAAATCAGGTATTCAGGTATAAGATATTTATAAACATACATTTACGAAGGAGAAAGGATGGACATGAATAGCATTCACAGTCACATGGGCAGAAACAGAAACAAGTCTAGCTAGACCTTAGTCTTTCTGATTCCAACTTCAACATTCTTTGTATAAGAAGAATTTGTTTAGTATTTTGGGGATGGAGTCTACTAAGCAACTTTATCGATGATGTGCCTCTGCTACCAATATCTACAACTGTCTCCTTTTCATTCTCACATAAATAAAAACAATATAATGAACTTCAACTGCCTTTACATACACATTCATGGATACTTAAATAAATTAGTCTCAAAGTAAATCATATAAATCTAGTGAAGCAAAAGATGGGAACAACTTCAAGCTGAAATTGTATTTTGCCATTCTGAGAGTCAATCATATTTAACTTGAGGAAGAAACTCATAATTCTTCAAAAATTAGATCTACAAAACAAGTATTTTAATAATATTTTTAAATTCTTATGTTTTAAATTTATACTATAATGTGTGATGTTTAAAATTTTCTATATGTTCTTGCAATATCAGCTACATGAGTTGCATACTTCCAGATAGCTTACCTTTTTTGCTACAGAAGAGGGTTCTTTTTTCAGACTTCTTAATAAAAACTCTGGCATGTTATTTTCAATATCCTCACGAGTTCCCTTTTTATGCAAAACTGCAGCCAAAAATGAAATAACCTGGGGGAAAAAAATCTTTTTCAATTAATGTGTATAACGTATCATGATGGACATTATTTTACTGCTTACATGACTACCACAAAAACTAATATTGGTTTTCTTTATTTGTATTAACAAATGTATAATATACATGTTAATCTTGATTACAGTAAAATAAAATTCCCACCTTGCCATTTCTTCCATGATTAAGTTCTACCTACTCAATGAATTATTTCTTTATCTCATCAGCTGGGACATTATCTTCTTATTTGTTTCAATCCATGGAAACTAACTCTTCATATTCTCTATTAGAATAAACTGTGCACATTCTTTTTTCCTTGCAAAAAATAAACTCCATAAGGGAGTAATATTTAGCTTGTAAATTTGTATACTTATTTATACAATAAATATAGGTGGAATGATAATGTTATTTTAATACAGACTAAGATAATTCATCAATATACACATCATTCCAAAAATCAAGTGAAAAAAACAAACAGACATAGAAAAAAAGGAAAGACAACCTCAATTAATGAAGAGAAAGAGAAGTTAATCAGTTGGACTTTGGTTCAAATTTCAGGCTTAGTTACTTGGCACCTATGTGAACTTGGGCCAGTTAGTTTTAACCTCTTTGAATAACTGTAAAAATATGTAAAAATGTGAAAGTAGTAAAATAATACTGGCAGAGTTGTTTTAAAGATTCGACAGGAAAAGTATGAGATATCCATATAGGGGGAAAGAACTGATCATTACTTTAGAAAAATAAATTATATAAATATTAAAACCTAAACAGAAAATGAGAGAATTAGCAAAGCTACAGGAAAATAGTATTTTTAGCATGGGTGTGGATACCTATAATATGAATCCCAAGTGAAAGCAGAAAAAGAATGGTGCAGTGGAAGTATTTGAAGAGATAAAGGCTGAAAACTTTAAAAAACTGACCAAAAAAAAAAAAATCAAGCCATATATTCCAGATCCACTAAGAACATCAAGCCAAAAAATAAATAAATAAAAATTTTTAAAAGACACAAGTATGACCTTTATTTAAAAAAACTATGCAAAATTTGAGACATTAAAAAAAAAAATCTTAAAAGCATCCAGAGGAAATAAAAGATGACCTATAAAAAAGCCACAATTGGACAAATGACTTTGACTTTGCAGCCAAAACCATGGAAGACACTACAATAGAATGATACTTTGAAAGTGCTGAAGAAAATAAAGGCAATCTAGTTTTATAATCAGTGAAAATATCATTCAAGAATAAAGATATTTTCAGACAAACGAAAACTGAGCCAATTTATCCCCAAAAGAGGCACACTAAAAAATAATAACTAAAGGATGTTTTCAGGCATAAGGAAAATGATCCCATTTATATATAGACAGTGATGCAGGGGAAAATTAAGAGCAACAAAAATGATAAGTATATAGAAAATATAAATGTATACTGACATTATGAAACAATAATACTAATTAATAAATTATTTTGTTGGGATCAAATAACAGAAGAATTTTAAAATATGACAATAAATTTGAGTCAGAAAGGGCACACGTAGTTGATATTCTGAAGTCCTTATGCTGTCCAGGAGTAAATAAAAGCACTAATTAACATTAGATTTTTGACAAATCAAGCATATCTGTTGTAATCTGTGGGGAATTACTAGGAGAATAATGCAAGAAATAAAAGTTAACAAATGCACAAGCACAATGGTAGATTTTGAAACAATTCACTAAGAATAAACAATCAGTAAAGATATAGACTATTTGAATAACATGATTAGCAAATTTGACCTAATGAACATATGATAGAACACTGCACACTGCTGATAAACAGTTTCATTTAAAATTTGTGTATTATGTGCTGTAGAGTCAGCTCTGACTCCTGGTGACCCCACGAACAAGTGACGTCTGCAGTGTCCTGTCGTCAACAGCCCTGCTCAGCTCCTGTAGACTCACACCTATAGATTCTTTTATGGAGTCAATCCATCTCATATTTGGTCTTCTTCTTTTCCTGCTGACTCCTGTTTTCCCCAGCATTACTGTCTTTTCCAAAGGACCCTGCATTCTCAGGATGTGCCTGAAGTAGGACAACTTTGTCAGTTTTGTCATTTTTGCCTCCAGCAATGTTTCAGGCTTAATTTGCTCTAGGTCCCATTTGTTCATCTTTCTGGTGATCCAGGGTATCCACAGAGTTCTCCTCCAACACCATATTTCAAATGAACCAATTTTTTTCCTATCAGCCTTCTTCACTGTCCAACTTTCACATCCATACAGAGTACAAGGGTGTAGATGATCTTAGCATTGGTCACTAATGACACATCTTTGCTCTTGGTGATCTTTCCTAATTCTTCCATTGCTGCCCTTCTAAGTTGGCCTTCTTTGGATTTCTTGGCTGCAGTCTGCATTTGAATTGATCACTAAATCAAGATAAGCAAAATCTTTAACAACGTCAATGTCTTTTTTGTGTATTTCTTCTCATAATTTTTGTCTTCTTGATGTTTAAATGCAGTCCTGCTTTGGCACTTTCTTCTTTCACTTCTATCAGAAGTCATTTCAAATCAGTGCTACTTGCTGCCAGTAAGATGGTGTTATCTGCATAGCTTAAATTATTGATATTTCTTCCATCAATTTTCACCTCCTTCATCTGAATCTAGCCCAGCTTTTTGTATATGTTCTGTGTACAGACTAAATAGGGAATTAAAATGCACCCTTGTCTGACACTTTGCCTACAGGAAACTATTCTGTCTCTCCATAGTCTGTCCCGACAGTGGCTTCCTGTCCATGATATGGGTTATGCATCAGGACAATCAAGTGCTGAGGCATGACCATTACTTTCAGAGCAACTCATAGCTTTTCATGATTGATGCAGTCAAAGGGTCTACTGCAGTCTATAAAGTATAGACTAACCTTCTTCTGACATTCTTTGGAGCACTCCAGTATCACATGAAATATTTACCGAAGTTGACACGCCAGATCATAAAGCAAATTTCAATAGACAGAAATCATATATAACATGTTCTTTGATCACAACGCAAGAAACTAGAAATAACAAAAACACAAGCAGAAAATCCCTAAACGTTTGGAAAGTAAGGAATATGCTTTAAATAAGAACTCACAATGGAGATCAGAAAATAAATTAAATAATAATGAGTAATAATTACATATCAAACATGTGGAATATACCTAAAGCTATGCCTTAGGGACTTAAAATGCATGTATTAGGAAAGAAGAGAGGCTGCTAACCGGATATCTAAGAATCTATTGCAAAAATTTATAAAAATAACAGAAAACTTAAAAAAGAAATTAACAAAACACGAAAACATGCAATAAAAAGGATCAACAAACGCAAATGATCATTTTGTGAAAAGATTTAAAAAGCGATAAACCCCTGGAAAAACTGATAAAGAAAACAGAGAAACTAAGAGAAGAGGCAAACACACAAAAAAATACATATAGGACATAATAATCAATGTTATGACAAAAATTGTGAAAATTTAGGTGAAAAGGAAAAACAGAACTTAGCAAACTTATCAAAACTAACACTAAAGGAAACAGAAAATTTACATATTCATATGTAACTATTAAATAAATCTAAACACAAAATTATAATCCTTCCACAAAGAAAACTAAGAGTCAGATGGTTTCACCGACAAAGTCTACCAAGGGTTTAAGAAATGTATAATGCCAGTCTCAAGCAAATTATTCCAAAGTTTAGAGAAAGGAAGAAATGTTCTCAACTCATTTTAGGAGTTCAACATGATAAGAAAATTGGACAAAAATATTACAATACAAGAAATTTACAGATCAATTTCTCTTACTTATAAAGAAGCATAACTCTTAAAATATTAGCAAATGGAACACAGAAATATAGAAAAGAAATATACACCAAAACCAAGATTGATTGATTCTGGGAATGAAGTTTCATTTTACCTTCAAAATTTAGATATTAGGTGTTAGGTAAGCATTACAGATATTATACTTAGCTTTCTTCACTCTTACTTTCCTTAAAATAAGAATAGGAAGACCTATTTCATTACAAGATACCTATATTTTACAGAAAGTGGTACATTAACTTTTAGTAAATTGTGAAAAGTTAACTGTATATTTTCATCACTCAAGCAACCACCAAAAAAAAATGAAAAGAAAAATAGTTATAAAGTCAATAGAAGAAACAAAATGGAATTCTAAAAAATATCCTATCAACACAAAGTAGGCAGGAAAGGAGGAAAAGTAAAACAGAAAATAGTCTGTCCAAACAGAAAACAAATAATAAAATGGTATGTCCAAATCCAAACAAAACAGGAATTACATTAAACATAAATGGACTAACCAATTCAATATCATAGATTGTCAGAATGGATAAGAGTTGTGTACAAGAGATATACTGTAAATATAAAGACACAGCTTGAAAAAGACATACCATGGAATCAGTAAGCAAAAGAATACTGGAGTGGCTATCTTAATATCAGATAAAATAGATTTCAAATAATATTACCAGGAATAGAGAGACATTTCATAATGATGAAGGGTTCAATTCATCAGGAAGACATAACAATCATAAAGGTTTATGGCCCTAATAACAGAGCTTCAAAATACATGAAGGCAAATTATTAGAATTAAAGAGAGAAATAGACAAACCCACAATCATAGGAGAGGATTTTAACTTCCCTGCAAGCAATTAATAGTAAAAAAATAGAAAACCTGAACATTATCAATCAGCTTGATCTGTAATTGATTTTATAGACTATATCCAAGTGTAGACTACATATTCTTTTGATATGCACATAATATGTTCAATAAAATGGGCCAAAAAAAAAGCTCTCAATAAATTTTCAAAATACTGAAATCTTACAGACTATCTACTGTGAAATTAGAAAAAACTAATGATGATATACCTAGGGGAAAAAATAGGTAAATAATGGCAAATCAAATATATACTTATAAATAACCCAAGGATCAAAGGGGAAAAAATCACAAGTTAGAAAAAATTTTTGATTGCATGGAAATTAAACTATAACACATAAAAATGTGTAGGATGCAGATAAAGCAATGGTTGAACATAAATCTAAAGCATAAGAAGGTAAGTATGAAATTAATGACCCAAGGTCAAGCTAGAAAATGAAGAGCAAAATACTTCCACAGTAAGCAGAAAGAAAATAATGGAGTTAATTGCAGAAATCAGTGAAATACCAAACAGACCAAACAATAGAGAAAATTAACAAAGTTAGAAGCTAGCTGGTTCTTTGAAAAGATCAACAAAATCAATAAACCTCAAGGCAGCTGAATCAAGAATAAAACAGAGACTATACAAAGAATCCATTAGGAATGCAAAGAGGTATCCCTCAGACCCTACAAACATTAAAATAATAAAGGAATATCACAAATAACTTTATGCCAATCAATAGACAACTTAGATGAAATGGATAAATTCTTTGAAAAATACAATTTATCAAAACTGACATAGCAAGAAATAGATAATCTGAATAGCCTCATACCATGTTTCCCTGAAAATAAGACCTAGCTGGACAATCAGCTCTAGTGAGTCTTTTGGAGCAAAAATTAATATAAGATGCGGTCTTATTTTACTATAATATAAGACCCGGTGTTATATAATAAGACTTGGCATAATATAATATGATTGATATGATATGATATGATATATATGATATGATATAAGACTGGATCTTATATTAATTTTTGCTCCAAAAAGACACATTAGAGCTGATTGTCCAGCTAGGTCTTATTTTTGGGGAAACACAGTATCTACTAAAGTAATTGAATTCATCATCAAAAACTTTCCTTTAAGGAAAACTCCAGGTCCAAAATATTTCACTAATAAATTCCATCAAATATTTAAGGATAAAAATTACACAAACTCTTTCAGAAAAGTGAAGAGAAAGATGCAGTTCCCAATTTATTTTATGAGGTCTACATAACCCTGCTACCAAAACCGGATAAACATATTACGAGAAAAATTATACACCAATATCAGTAATAAATATAAATATAAAAATTCTTAAAATATTAGGCAACTGAACCCAGTAATATATAAAAATAATACCTCATTACCAAATTGGGTTTATCCCAGGAATAAATAATGGTTAAACATTAAAAAACTAGTCAACATAAATCATACTGATTCATATATTATGTTAACAGAATAAAGGAGAAAAAACATGATTATCTAAATAAAGGCAGAAAAATTATTTGAAAATTTAATACACGTTAAGTATTTAAAAATTCCAGTAAGTAAGGAGGACTAGAGGGAATATCCTGTATCTGATAAAAGATACTACAGAAATCCTATAGCTAATATACTTAATGTTAAAATATTGAATATTTTCTCCCTAAGATCCTAATGAGATAAAGATATTACTCTCTCATTTCTATTCAAATTGCATTGGGGTCCTACCTAACCAGTAATGCAGCCATAAAAATTTAAAAAGTTAAACTGCCTCTATGGATGACATAATTATTTATACAGAAAATCCTAAGACATCTACAAAACAACTACTAGAATAAGTGACAAATTTAGCAAGGTCAATATACAAAAATAAAGTTGATATTTATATACAGAGTCCCCCCTTATCTGCAGGGGATATGTTCTAAGACTCTCAGTGGATGCCTGAAACCACAGATATATATAGGTAGATAGATAGATAGATAGATAGATAGATAGATAGATAGATAGATAGATAGATATAGACCGACTATACATATATACATGTATATAAACAAAATGATGTTTTTCCCATACATACATAACTTTTCTCTTAAAGAAAGCACTTTATGGCTTCAGTTTGGCATATCCAAATTGCCAGCAGCACTACTGTTGAGCTTTGGGGCCATTATGAAGTAAAATAAGGGTTACTTGAACATAAGCACTGTGATACTGCAACAGTCAATCTGATAACCAACATGGCTACTAAGTGACTAACGGGCAGGTGGCATATACAGCATGGATACTAACCTAGACAAAGGGATGACTCATGTCCTGGGCAGGACAGGGCAGGATGGCTCAAGATTTCATCACAGTACTCAGAACAGTACACAATTTAAAACATATGAATTGTTTATTTCTGGAATTTTCCATGTCATATTTTCAGACCGTGATTGCCCATACAAGCCCTGACAGTTAAGTTCACAAACTTGCCACCGTGCGCTTACACTGGCAGCACTGTACAAACAGCTCAGTAAGGTTTCGTAACCTTGGTATATCTGTGTCTCACAGCTGTGTTCGTGTCGACGTGTGGCGGTGTCTCACTGAGCAGCGTTCATTATTTTGTTGCATATTTTTGTGTGTCCTTGTGAAAATGTCTGAGCTTGAATTAGAGCAATGAACAAATATTAAATTTTTTGTTAAACTTGGCAAGGGTGGAAGTGAAATCAGGGACATGTTAGTCCAAGTTTATGGGGATAATGCCATGAAGAAAACGGCAGCGTACAAACAGATTAAGCGTTTGTCTGATGAAGAGACATCAGGGCGGCCAGTAATGAGCAGAACTGACAAAAACATTGCAAAAATTCATTGAATTGTGTGTGCAAATCGTTGGCTGACTGTGAGAAGCATAGCAGACCAAGTAAACATCGACAGAGAAACAGGAAAATCTTAACTGAAAATCGTGGCATGAGAAAGGTATGTACAAAAATGGTCCCAAAGGAGCTCTTGCATCACGACAATGCACCAGCTCACACGGCACTGTCTGTGAGGGAGTTTTTAGCCAGTAAATAAATAACTGTACTGGAACACCCACCCTAATCACCTGATCTAGGCCCCAATGACTTCTTTCCTTACCTGAAGATAAAGGAAATATTGAACGGAAGACGTTTTGATGACATTCAGGACATCAAGGGTAATATGACGACAGCTCTAATGGCCATTCCAGAAAAAGAGTTCCAAAATTGCTTGAAAGGTGGAGTAGGCGCTGGTTTCAGCGCATAGCCTCCCAAAGGAGTACTTTGAAGGTGACCGTAGTGTTTGATATTCAGCAATGAGGTACGTAGCACTTTTTCTAGGATGAGTTCGCAAACTTAATTGTCAGACCTTGTAGGTAACTAAAACTGCAGATAATGAAACCAAGAATGAGGGGAAACTACTGTAAAACTAGCAAAAAATTGGACAATTAAATGAAAAGTATTCTACTGACAATACCATCAAAAATAGAATTAAGAATGATTATTTTCTATTTCTTGTTGCATCAGTTTTGTGAGTGAATTTCACAAAATATGTGTAAGGCCCATATTAAAACTATAAAACATTGTTTAGAAAAATTAAAGTTCTAAATAAATGAAGCTATTGCTGCATCTTAATTCTCCCCAAAGTGTTCTATAAATGCAACTCAATTCAGTACAACTGAACTCCACACTCCTAATCAAAATCCCAACAGATTTGTTCATGGAACTTGACAAACTGATTAAAACTTTACATGGAAATACAAAGGAATAAAAATAGACAAGGGATAGCAAGAAAGTAATTAACAAAAAGGATAGCCAACCTGAACAATGGTACAGAATAGAAACACCAGAAACAAACCCACACATATGTAGACAAACAACTCAGTTTTAAAAAAAAGGGCAAAGAACGTATCTTAATTACTTAGGGCTGCTATAAAAAATTATCATAGGGGCTGGCGCAGTGGCTCAGGCGGTTGGAGCTCTGTGCTCCTAACTCCGAAGGCTGCCGGTTAGATTCCCACGTGGGCCAGTGGGCTCTCAACCACAAGGTTGCTGATTCAACTCCTCAAGTCCCGCAAGGGATGGTGCAACTAAGATTGAACACTGTACCTTGGGCTGAGCTGCCTCCTGGATGGCTCAGTTGGTTGGAGTGTGGGCTCTCAACCACAAGGTTGCCAGTTTGATTCCTCGAGTACCACAAGGGATGATGGACAGCATCCCCTGCAACTAAGATTGAACACGGCACCTTGAGCAGAGCTGCCACTGAGCTCCCAGATGGCTCAGTTGGAGCGTGTCCTCTCAACCACAAGGTTGGCGGTTCGACTCCCACAAGGGATGGTGGGCTGCGCCCTCCACAACTAAGACTAAAAGGACAACAACTTGAAGCTGAACAGCACCCTCCACAACTAAGATTGAAAAGGACAACTTGACTTGGAAAAAGTCCTGGAAGTACATACTGTTCCCCAATAAAGTCTTGTTCCCCTTCCCCAATAAAATCTCTAAAAAAAAAAAAAAAAAAAATTATCATAGGCCAGGTGGCTTAAACAACAAATTTCTATTTCTCACTTCTGGAGGGGCTAGCAAGTGCAAGATCAAGGTGCTGGGAGATTCTAGTGTCTGGTAAGGGCCCATTTCCTGCAGATGGCAATCTTCTCATTGTATTCTCAGATGATGGATTACAGAGAGAGGAGGCAACCTCTCTGGAGTCTCTAGCACTTATAAAGGTACTAATCCCATCACAAGGACTCCATCCTCACCACCTAGGCACCTCTCAAGGGACACATCTGGATTAGTGTAACACGTGAATTGGGGTTGGGGGGGTCAAGGGGATATAACTTGAATACACATTTCTACAAAGAAGATACACAAATACCATGTTTCCTCAAAAATAAGACCAGGGCTTATGTGAAGTTCTGCTCCAAAAGACGCATTAGGGCTTATGTTCAGGGGATGTCATCCTTGATTTTAGGTCTTATTTTTGGGGAAACATGGTAGCCAAAGAGCACATGAAAAGTTGTTCAACATCATCGGTCAATAGGAAATGCAAATCAAAACTATAATGAGATACCACTTCACATGCACTAGGATGGCTACAATGAAGAAAACAGAAAATAACAAGTGATGGCAAGGATGTAGAGAAGTAGAAAACCTGATAGATTGCTGATGAGGATGTAAAATAATAGCCACTGTGGAAAATGGAATAGTTCCTCAAAAAGTTAAACACAGAATTACCACATGACCTAATAATTCCACTCGTAGGTATATATACAAGAGAAATGAAAGCAAATGTCCATACACAAACTTGTACACAAATGTTTATAGCAGCATTATTCATAACAGCCCAAAACAGAAAAATCCCAATGTACACAAAGCATGAATGGATAAATAAACTGTAGTATTTATATACAATAGAATATTATTCAGCTATAAAGAGAATGAAGTACTGATAACATGCTACAACTTGGATGAGCCCGGAAACATTAAGTGAAAGAAGCCAGACATAAAAGACCAAAATTGTATGATTCCTTTTAGATGACATATTCAGAAAAGGCAAATCCATAGACAGAAGGCCAATTAATGGTTGCTGGGCAATGTGGGAGGGGATAATAAAGAGTGATTACTTAACGGGTATAAGGTATTTTGCGGTGATGAAAAAGTTTTTAAACTAGAAAGACATGGGGGTTGAACTACATTGTGAACTCATGAAACACCACTGAATTCTATACTTTAAAATGGTTAATTTATTATGTGAATTTCACAACAAAGAAATTAATCTTTGCATTTTTATGAGCATGAATTTGTCTATTTTAAGAATTATCAATATTATTTTACCTCTTAAAAATAGTAAAAATAATATATGTAAAATATCAAACTAGTACCTATTAATGATTCAGTAAACAGGAGCTATTTTTGTTAGCATCCACTTAAGGCTTTATGCCCTGTATACAATTTTGTACATCACAACAAGTATTTTCAGCCAATTTTTATCTAAATGATTATAAAATGATATACGAGAATGGTCAAACTTATGCTGAGTTTTAAAATTTTCTAACAAAATTTGCATTCCTAATCCACATCACATAAGGCAGTGTAATGTAGGAGTTATGGAACACTTTGAAGGTTGACCAACGAACTTTATCTGTGACCTTGAGCAATTTACATTAACTATAAATTTCAATTTTTTCATCAATAAAATGGGGACAATAATGCCTAATTAACATGTATGCTTACTAGAAAACATCTATCATAGAACCTGGCATATAGGGATCATTAAATATAAGCTATAACCATACGATTACCCAATTCAAATTAAAATTCATGAGTGCATTTAATAAAAATATACATATTACCTACTACATGCCAGGTACTGTGATGGGTGCTGGAAAAGGTTAGATGAAAGGCTTATTTTTATCCTCCAGCAGTTTGAAATCCAGCTGATTTGGAGGAGGATCCTGGGGGTGGGGGTGGGGTAGAAAGGAGATGAATTGAAGAAGCACGGTTGAGAAAAAGTAAATCCATGAACAGAAAGTTACTGAAGAATTCACCAAGCAAGTGATGTGAGCAAAATGGCTGATGCACTATGTAAAACCAGATTAAAGGAGGCAGAAAGGATATTCCACAAATAACTGAGTTAAAGCATTGGACAATTTAAATATTTTTAATATAACCTCAGTAAAAGACTTCTGATGCATACCACAATTTCCACTTTATAATTATTTTAGTAAGTTAAGTTTAAAGTTATTCATGCTTTGTATTCAAAAAATATGTAATCTAAATTTAAAATTTACTGAATTCCATATGATGTAAATATTCATAACATTTCAGGTTCTGATCGCTTCTTGTAATGTAATACTCAAAGAATCACAGAAAATTTATAATTAAAAATTTAGGCAACTAGGGTATTGACAGGAAAGAGACATGAGGAAAATTTCTAGGGTAAGGAAAATCCTTTATATCTTGATTATAGACTCTATAGAACATATAGAAAACATTTTTAAATGTGGGATAGTTCTAAAACTGTTTAGGGATGTAAAGAACAAATTTAAGTATGTAAATCAGATACTTACAGAATAGTAAGAGTCCAAAAACTGCATTTCAGAAATAAAATATCACTTTGGGAAAGCTTTCTGTTTTTACAGGCATTCCTTTTTAAATATCAGGCAAACATTTTTATAGGTCATTTTCCTCACATACAGTCAGTTCATGATATACAGAGTAAATCAGAGGCAGGGAAATAATGCAACAAACCTTCCCTTAGACCAACAGAAGGCATAGCAAAAACATTGTCTCTTTCTTATAAGACCAAAAAAAAAGTCTATATTCCTCATTTTTCATCTCCCTGGGACATAGAAAGGTGAGAGAGTACTCTGAATCTTACTTCACAAAGTATGACGATTTTTGCCTGCTTACAAACAACAACAAAGACCTGTTTTGAAAAGGGAACTAGTCCATTTATCTTTACAAAGTTCTACTCCTAAAATCTGAATACATGCCAAAAGAAAAGCAATTTATCTCTAAAACAAGAGGACACTTTTGTTTCTGCTTTAAGGGTTTGTGGCTCTGTAGGTTAATTAGTCTCTCACATTGGAAATTATGGCATTTTCTCCATGAATGACAATACAGTCAATATTACTTTTTCTTTATTACTATATTCCTGAGTGAACCACATGACTTGTGATCTACAGAACTTTTAAATTTTAGTATAGCTTTTGAATCTAAGATCATATTATCCAAAAAATGATATCAACAATGACCTAAGAAAGCTGTATTTATCAGCAATTTCCTCATTTCTCTCAGAATTGAGGTTTACTGTATACATCTTTTTTAAATGACGTCCTTCAGTGACATCTTTGATTATATAATATCTAGTAATACAGAAACAAAGATTCAAAGAAAATCTTTATAGCTTACAAATTTCTATCTTTCCTCTGCTGCTCAAAACGTAGTAATATCATCTTCACATAGCAGATGGGGAAATAAATATGTAAAACACATATTGTACTTATCTAATCGTTTTTAAGACTTTGTGCCTATGAAAGCTAATTACCAAATTAAGATTAAAAAAAAAAATCTGACTTAACAAATGAGATCTTCTTTTATGATAAACCTTTCAAACACTGTACTAGAGCTATGCCTTCAGTGAAAAAGAGAAAAAAAAACCTCTAATGTCCTAATTGATACCGCTCAAATTAATTCTAAATTTTGGTGGCAGTTCAAAAGTAAACCCAACAAAAAGCAAAGGATGAAAGTACCAACTTCCCTTTGAAGCCTTCCTCTCTCGATTCTACTCACCAGACTGGATAATGATCCTTTGGTTTCATTTATTTTTATCACCCATTTGTGAACATGTAAGTATTATGATCATGTGTATCTATATTACTGCCTATCACAGAGCCTGACTCACATTAGGTGCTTAATAAATTCCAACTCATTGAATAAATGAATACAGTTAATTAAAAGCTGAATAAAAGACTACCAGATAGAGGCAGCAAAGGGTAGAGACAGGAGAAAGAGTACTGAATAGAAATGAAAATGGTTACTTCCTGTATATGACCTTAGATAGGAAAGTCATTTAGTAAATAAGCTGAACAAGATTATCTCTAGTATCATTTCCATTTCTAAAATTTTATTTTTTTAAAAAGTGAAATGATCATCATCCTATACATAAATATTCACATAGACTAAATAAACACTCTTGACCAACCTCCACTGAACCAATTCACCAAATTAACCGGTTTTCCATCCCCTCTGAAAAACAATAGTCTGAACAAAGGTTCTCCAACTTTAGTGGGCCTCAAGTTAACTGGAGGGATTGCTGAGTCCCACTCCCAGTTTCTGATTCAGTACGTCTGGGGTAAGATCCACGCATTTACAACGCTAACAAGTTTCTAGGTGATCTGATGCTATTGGTCCAGAGATTACACTTTTGAGAACCACCGCTCTACAGTAGGTGCCCATTCATCTCCCTTCCTATCAGGTGAACTGTTTGATTATCAAAGGTCAGTTTCCCAAACCTGTATAATCCAGTTGAAATTATTTATTATAGTTATATTAGCTAATTAAATATTAGGAGAATGTATAAAGGGGTGTCATTTTCAAAATACCTATTGAATTACATGTGGGAATGCTATAAAATATTGGGAAATTTTCATAAAAATCTAGAATTTTGCATTCCTTCCCAATTTAATTTCTTAGTCCAAATAAAAACTAAAAGTGAAAGTAGTAGGTGATGAATTATTGATGTTGAACATATCACAGGCACAAATGGACATGAGGAAACTTCTGGGGGTGATAGATACGTTCATTATCTTGACTGTGGTGTTGTAGTGATCACTTCTTGGATATATACATATATATATATATATATATATATATATATACGCACACACACATACATATGTGCTAAACTTATCAAATTGTACACTGTAAATTTATGCAATTTATTGTATGTCAATTACACCTTACTAAAGTATGTAAACAACACACAAGCAAACACATACACAGATACCTAACAAAACTGCTAAAATAATCACAAAACCAAATTTTATGAAGATATGGAATAACCATAACTCTCATACACTGTTGGTAGTAAGGCCTAATTATGTAGAAATTATTCTCTGAGTTACAAGAACTAGACAACTAGTCCCCAAGAATCAGACAAATCCTTAATGTCAAAATTAGGACAGAATCTTTTTTCTAATCTTCAGGAGATGAGCCCTCAAAGACTTTCACAGCACGTAACACAGCTCAAAGCCTTCCAGTGATTTCAGTGTGTCAGGTAATATAAAATTATGCAGTAAAATCACTTTAAAAACAATCCTATGAAATGTAACATGTGCTTCAGAGATGAAAGCTAAATCTGAGCCTAAAATATGCAAAAGAATTTGAATTGTATTTAGTAGTTTTAGGGTGGGGGTTCCTAAACTGCAGGTCACATTTTGTAGCACCCTCATGTTTCTGACTTTGAAGATGAACAGGCATTGGCTGGTCAAAGTATGAGAAAGATCATTCTATCATGGGCGAAAACAGTAAAAGTATATGTAAAGATAGTTACAGAAGGGCTTTATTATTTATTTTCCTCTAGTATTCATCTATGTATCTTAGTCACAGGCGGTAGTATCCGGAAGGCTCCCTTCATTATTCTTGCCTCCTCTTCTCCTGAGAAAGCAAATTCATTTATTCCACAAGCAATTACTTAGCATCTTCAATGTGTAAGCCTAGAACTGTGTGCACTGCCTGAACCTACAGGAACAGAGCGTTGGCCTAATGGTAATACACTATGATTATTGAAAGACTTCATTTTACCCTTGCTTTTGACACCACAGCTTTATACATAGTCCCATTATTTGCCTATTTTTACATGTTAAATAAGTTTTTCACTTACCTTTGAGTTCTACTAACAATGGAAGTACCATGAAGAATAAAATAGCTTAAATTCATTTATAAGGAAGAAACACGGAAGGACTTAGTCACAAACTAGACAAACACTCCTGACAATCCAGAGTGATTATTTAGTATAAGGTCTAGATTCAAAATGCTAAACTCTTTGGATCATAAACCCCTTCGAAAATCTAATGAAAGCTAAGGAGCCTGTGGTAGGCAGCTTGTGACAGGGCTGCCCATAATCCCCAACTCTAGGTGCTCACAACGTGGTTTCATCTGCCCTTGAGTATGGACTGCACCTAGCAATTTGCTTCTGATGAAGCTGTCTCTCCTGTGAGTAGGTAACAAAGATCATGACTTGTCTCACTAGTGCTGTCTCTCGTCCTCTCACTTGCTCTCCCTGATGAAGTACACTGTCATGCTTTAAACAACTCCATGCAGAGGCCCATGTGGCAAGGAATCGAGGGAAGCCCTTCACCAATAGCTCACGAGAAATGGAGGCCTCTGTCTAACAACCCACAAGGAACTGAATCCTGCCAAAAACCATGTGAGCTAGGAAGTGAATCCTCCCTTCTCTAAGGGAGGACTACAGCCTTGAGAGAGAAAGAGCCAGGGGACCTAGCTAAACTGTATCTGGATTTCTGACCTACAGAAACTATAATATGATAAATGTGTATCATTTCAAGCTGCTAAAGTTTGGAGTAATTCGTTATACAGTAATAAATAACTAACATGGACCCTCTCTGCAGAAACGTATATAGTACATGTACAAATTCCGGCACACATTTTAGGGAAATAGCAGCCTCTCTGAAATCTACCCGTAGAACTCCTAGTGGCCCAGGTATCCCAGATTAACAAATGTCTCAAACAGTATGCACAAAAGGCCTGCAAGAAATCAATTTAACCATGCTATACAGCTTAACAAATGTCAGAATACTTTCCTTCCATAAACTATTACTAAGAAAGTTAAACTACTGTATAAATATAATTGATAACTTAGTATTAACAAAGGTAAAATCAAGCCAAGTTATACCTAAACGTTATTTCAAATAATATATTTCATAAATACTAAGTAATTACTGAGGATAAAATAATGACTAAAGCACTGTCCTTAACTTTGAGGACTTGACTGCCAGGTGGGAGACACACTCATACACACAACAGCTATCATAAGAGTTGGGAGTACACATAGAGATTTGCATATGGTATCTACTCATGTACATAATAAAATGACTTTACTGGATTTTAATTATAAAGTAATTAAAATAGTTACCTGTATTGTTTTTCCAAGTCCCATGTCATCGCCAAGAATACATCCTCTCCCTTGGACGAAGTGTCCATAAAGAAACTGGGCTCCTTCCCTTTGATAGTCTCGCAAGTATCTATTAATAGTATAAGGAATGGAGTCTCCATCTTCAGATAATTGAAAAGCAACAGCAGATGATGGAAATTTTTGGTCTGGGAAATAAGGTTTTTCTAAATCTTCATCATCAAATATGAAATTCCTGGAGCAATCTTTAACAGATTTTACTTCTTGAAGTCTTTTAAGAGGTACTTTCCTTTCTTGAAGATCTGAATATAAGACCACTGCAAATGACTTCCCATTTTCATCCACTATGATAGACTTTATGCTTGCTTCACACAGTTTTTCATTATCTGGAGAAGGGACAAGACATCTTTCTCCTGGATGCCATATGTCTGTAATGAAGAAGAAAATAAAGTTTCCAAATCTAGTTTATAAAGTAATACCTCATTTATCCACTGCTATGAGAAAAAATAAAAATACCTCCCATAAATACTCTTTCCAAATAACTGAAACAAGATAAATTATACCAATAACATGTATAGATATTTTCCTAAAATACATCATCAGATGTCCTTCTATAAAAAGCAGAATAAACGGTACATAATTTTTTCCAGTGGTTCTCACTCTGGCTGTGTCATAATCTCCCCATACATGCTTGGACATTACCTCTGTTGATTCAGTGCATATGGACCATGGGCAACTGGTTTTATTACTTTGTTTGGTTGTTATTGTTGAATTCCAAGGTGGTTCTGATGCACAGCCAGGGTTGAGAATCACTGATTTAAATATTCATGATGACTCATGAACATTACGTATATTATTCATGATGGTAGCAGAATAGTGAATGGGACTTGGTGAGGAGTAAGCTAAAATCCTCTGGACAGCAAAGCTTTTGTTGTCTTCTCTCTTCTTTTTTATAGTTATTCCATTTTTGTTCTCTGAAGACAGCTGTTTCTTCTCACTGTCGATACTGCTGCTTCTAAACTGTTGCTTTAATATGTATACAACTAACCAAGGGAGCCTCCAATTCAAAGATGTGTGCCAGTTTTGTCACAGCTTTTTCCCCTCGAGGTTTTTTTGAAGGGTTGAGGTTCTTAGAAAATAGATGAATTCCAAGATCTCTTTCTGTTAACATTTTATTATTTTTTTAAGAGCCTTGACTTCTATATACATGAATTTATTCTGTGCTTAACTGTACAGCTATTTTATTTTCTCTTCAGAAAATATAGCACTATGAATGGGGAGGAGAGTCTCAATAAAGTATACTATTGATGCAATTAAGAAGTACCAAATAGAGGAAACTAAGTAAAAATAATTTTACAGATGGAATTTCTTATAGCAAGAATCCCAGAGGATTTGTGGGATTGGCTACAACTGTAAGAACTGTAGGAATTATTTTTCTCACACATTTCTCATTGAGATAAGATGACCACTGCTAGTTTCCTAGTGTCTTCTTGATGATTTCAAGTTTGGTTTTTGTAACATTCATGATTATAATATGACCAGTATGTCTATACTCTCTTAAAGAAGAATAGCTCATTATGCTATTTCTATCAGTTGTTCCTCCAAAGTAAAACCATTATTCCCACTAACTTTGGTGAGGTTGTGTTTTGCATAACAATTAGAAGTACACAGAGAACAATCTGTTCTCCCACTCTAATCTTTGGATCTGAACTATCTGAGAACTGCAACACTATTCTAAAAGACAGTTTAAATGTGAAACTAAAACTCTGATCCAGTGTACAGAGATAACAATAGGTCAATGGGCCCTATTTTCAAAATAGTATTTTTTGAGCCTTAAAACCTAAATTAACTGATACAGCGATTCTTAACACATTATTTCTGTTTCACGTGATTTGTTTGCCTACTCAGCAAACACCTTCTAATTTTAAAGACCTAATTCATTAATCTATTTACTATTCAACATATATGATTTGATATCATTATTCATTAGATACTTTTCCACACAATGGGTACAAAATGAAAAATAAACAATGCCAAAAATGAGAGTGATTAAACATTGCTCAGAACCAGATTTTCTGAATATTAAAAATGGCATTATCATCTAAGCAACCTTTCAAAGTAAAAAACCTTTAGCCAGCCCTTACTTATCTTTTTATATCACTCCCTAAACCCAATCCATCAGAATATCCTGCTGGCTCTACTTCAAATATGTATCACTTTTCCTCCATGCTTCCTCGAAAAGAAGACCTAGCCGGACAATCAGCTGTAATGCATCTTTTGGAGCAAAAATTAATATAAGACTGGGTATTATATTATATTATATAAGACCTGGTCCTATATTATAGTAAAATAAGACCAGGTTTTATATTATTATATTATACCCGGTCTTATAATAAGACCGGGTCTTATATTAATTTTTGCTCCAAAAGATGCATTAGAGTTGATTGTCCGGCTAGGTCTTATTTTCGGGGAAACATGAACAACTGTTGGCAAACTATTTCTGTAGAGTCAGATTTTAGCTATTTGTTGTTTTAGATTTTGCAGGCTATCCTGTCTCTTGCCCCTTGTAATGCAAAAGCAACCACAAACACATAAACACATGGTCATGGCTGTGTCCCAACAAAACCTTATCTATGAAAACAAGTGGTAGGCCAGATTTGACTCAACCTCGGCCCCAAAGCATGTCACCTTCAGCTTTCTCCTAAATTCCTGCTATATATAGACTCCTAACCATTCTCCGTGCTGCCGCTACTTCCCCCCTAAATCCATTTCCTACATAGTGGCAATACTGGCTATTTAAAAATATAAATTATTAGCAAAACTTTAACTTAAAATTTTTCAATAACGATCCATTGCACAAAAAATAAAGTCCAAACTCCGTACTATAGCCTACAAAGCCCTGTATGATCTGTCTACCTCTACTTATCTCTCCTACTTAATCTGCCAATTACTCCCTTGACTCAAACATGCTATGCAGGTCTTCTTTCAGCTGTTTTTATGTCATCTCCTTAAACCTCATTTAAACTAGGGTACCCCATTTTTCTCTACGTCAGTATTTTATTGCCTCCGTAGCATATATCACAATGTTTAATTATGTTTACTTGTTTTTATCAGCCTGTCCCACTAAAGAGTAATTTCTTTTCCAAGAAAATGTCTGTATTGTTCAAAATTTTATCTCCACGACCAGCACACAGTAGACATTCGATAAACATGTGCTGAATTTATGAATGAAAACACATCCTTGATCTCACAGATCCTTGGTATCTACTGAGGGAGACATATTACAAACATGAAATTGTAGTAAGTGCTCTGGAAGAAGAGAACAGTGGGCTATGAGAAAGAAGTGCTGAGGAAACATAATTTAAAAGGGAAGGTCTAAGAAGAGTATGTCAGTCAAAGGGTACCCCATGTCCAAAAGCCTTATGGGCGTCACACAATTTATGGAAATCTATTTGGTTGCTGAGTTTGGATAATTTCTTGAACTAAATACAGTTAATTTGAGCTAGGGGTAGAATCTCTCCATATTCAAACTCCAGAACAATAGCTTAAATTGGAAGGATTTCCTGTTGGATTAAAGGAGGGGGAGGGGAGTGAGGTTCCTTATCTGGTCCCTGTCTTCCTCCTTCACTTCATTTCCTGCCCTCTCTCCCTCTTGCATTCCAAACTGGCCTCCTTGCTATTCCTCACCATGGCAAGCATGCTCCTACCTCAGGGCCCCTGATCTTTCTGTTCCTTCCACCAACACACTTCCTAAATACCAAAGTGACTGAGTCTTTCACTGCATTTGGGTCTCTGCTTAAATGGCATCTCCACATTTCTCTGACCATCCAATCTAAAACAGCACTCCCTGCCCTCTCTCTTCCTCTACCTTGTTTGATTCCTTTTTCAGAGAAAAATATGAAATATCGGTTATTGTTTTGCTCCTCAATTTGAATATGAATTCCTTAGACCAGGATTTAATTTGTGTTCACAACTACATCCTGGACACCTAGAACAATGTCTGAAACTCAAATACTCGTAGAATTAACAAATATTTATGTATAGCTAACATTTGAAGGCTTATGTGTTCCAGCATGTGCTTTACATGTAGTTTATTTAAGCCTCACAACCTTTTCATTACTTCATGTAGGTAATATTATTTGTTCCATTTTACAAATGGTGAAACAGATAAAGGTTAACCAACTTGTCCATCATCGCACAGCTAGAAAGTGGCAGAGCCTGGACTGCACCAAGCTATCTGACCTTGTAGCTACCATGCTGTACCAGATCACACATGCACGAACAATTCCCTGGAACTGAGTAGCCCCTGTCCCTTTTAAATGAAGCATCAGTACTCCACTCACTATAATAGCCACTCAGCAGCTTTATCTGTTTATTTCACTTGCCATGTTTCTATAGGTAATGATATTTGTAGTCCCTAAGTTACAGTGTCATCAATTCCTAGCATCTAGAGTTAAGGCTTATTACATGAACCTCTTTAAACTTTAGCTCTGAATTCCTTATCTACGTAATGAGATCGAGCTCTTCCTCAAAGGAAAGCATGTAAATAAACAATCCGTATATTGCAGGGTGCAGAACAAGCACTCAATATCTGGTAGCTTTTGTTATATCACCATGAATGATGAAAGCTATTAACTGGGGGTAAGAAGGCACCTCAGATAATTTGCAGCAGACAACCACACCCTCCTTAAGCCCTCTCTTGGTGACTCCTTAAAGGCAGAATATAAGGCCCTGATTCAGTACATCATATATTAAGCTCTTTGTGTTATACACGGAACTAAATATCTCAATCTTTTTTCAAGTACTTAACAAAACAACTTCTACCATTCTCAAAGAACCGGGGCAAACAAGTTTAAAAAGTAAAAATATCAACTATTTACTATGGGCCAGACACTGGGTCACATAAGTGCTTTGCACATACCATCTCTTTTAATAATCACAAGAACTCAGCAATGATCTCAATATTACAGATGAGGAAACTGCCCAAAGTTGCTTAGCAAGTAACGTCAGAGCCAGCACCAGATCCAAGAGCAGTATGATTCCAGAGTCCAGATCTCAGGACTGAATCTCAAAGAATTGGTCCCAGCCTTAGAGAGGTTCACAATCTCCAGCTGTCACTCAGAGGAGCCACAGGGTGAAATCCCAACCCCAAGGGAACGGAAGGAACAGGTCCAACCCGGCGCAGTAAAGACGGGTGTCAGAAGAGAGGCGAACTCGGGGCTTATACCTTTGCCGCTGGTTTCCGCGAGGGGCTTCGGGGCAGAGGGATCCATCTGGCCAGAGGGATGGGCCTGGAAGCCTGGTTACTTTTAATACCCAACCAATAGCGGAGGACCGCGAGGAGGCGAGCGGGCGGACCGCGGCCAACACCACTTCCCGCCGCCCTCCGTACATCGCCCCCCTACGATCCCACGCCACCGGGCGAAAGGGAACAAAGATTCGGCCTGAGGCGCTCCAGGGAGTAGGGATGGCGACGTCCGAGGCAGCGGCAGAGCCGGAAGGCGCTGTGGAGGCTGACAAGGCGGCGATCACCCAGCCGTCTTGGGCTCCGCCGCCGAGGGAGGACAGCAAGCGGGCATGCCGACCCCTACCCCTCCCTCTCAGGGTTGAGCCTCCTTCTACCACCCGCCTCAACTTCTAACCCTGACTCGGGAAATCCCGCGAGAACGGGCTCCCGAGCTGTCATCGGGATGTCGCGAGAACAGAATCTTGGTCACATGGGCGGAGCAATCTTCCTGCAGTATTTTTCTCCCAGGGCCGTGCCACAAAGATCCGTGGTACTTGGAAGTATCGCGAGGTTTGATATTGCTTGCGCGCGCGTTGTGCGGAATCTTGCATCGCCTGGAGGAAGCAGGAAAATATGCGGGTCCTTGGTTCTGCTGTGGCCTTCTAAGGGCCGGTAACAAGGTTGGCGGCTTGGCAGGAGATGGTCGTCCCTGCGAGAATGGCATTCTGGCTTATATTTGGTGCTTAGTTACCTCGTCCAAGCCCCAAACCCAGGACCTTGAGGATGCCAGCGATTCCCTCCTGGAGTGCTGCCTCAGCCGAGTGGGACACCGACGCCTCAGGACACCCCCCACCCCCCGAGGCTGAATGAACTTAGCACGTTTTTCTTGCATCATACACTAAAATATAGTAAGTCATAAATAACTAATGTGAGTACAAAACCAGCAACACGTGCCATAAATGGAAGGCAAAGGTTAAAATGCTATGAAAATTTAAAGTGTTTTTCCGTGTACCATCTAAAATTACCAGTGATTTGTATAACACATGGGAAAATGCTAAGCAAACCATCTGGTATGTTTTGTAAGCAAATTCATGAGTTAAATGGATACTGCTTATCTAACACTTTTCCAATCTAATGCTCTGAATTAATACAAAAAGGGTTCCTTCACTTGTTAAAATGTTTTCGTATACTGTACATTATTTTATTGAATTAGGTTAGCCTAAATAGGCCTGTATCAGTTTCCTATGGCTGCTTAAACAATTCACCAGAAACTTAGTGGCTTAAGCAGCACAAAAGTATCTTACAGGCAACACAAATGTATCTTCCAGTTTTGTAAGTCAGAAGTCCTGCAGGGGTCTCATGAGGCCCCTGTAGTTGGACTACACTTTTTTCTGGAGGCTCCACAGGAGAATCCCTTTCCTTGTGTTTTCCAGCTTCTGGAATCTACCTACACACATCACTTAGCTCATGGTCCCCTTCCTCTGACTTCAAAGCTAGCAATGTTGCATTTTTGGACCCTTCTTAGTGTAGTCACATCTCCCTCTGATTGCAGCTGGGAAAGATTCCTTGATTTCAAGAGCTCATATGATAAGATTGGGTCCTCTTGAATAACCAGGACAGTCTTCCCATTTCAAGGTCTGTACCCTTAATCACATCAACAAAGTCCGTTTGCCACATAAAGTAACATCATGGGCTTCAAAGATTAGGATGTGAGCATCTTTTGGGGAGTGGGGGGAAGCAGAGATTATATTTTGCTTACCACAAGATTTTAATGAAGAAAAGTATATGGTTATTTGCTCTGCAAACAGATATCCACTCTTTGACATACTAAAAATTAGCAGTAATGTTTTCATAAAATTCTGTTTACCAGTAGGTAAAAACTTTGTATCTAAGGGAAACATCTAACTCGTACACTAATTATGTGTGCATGATTGGCCTTCACACATCATTAAGAGGTTAACTCATTTAACCTCACAGCTTCAGTGTCCTCACCCATGACAGCAAAGAGGTTAATAATAGGAAGCTACCTAAAAAGGGTTATTGTAAGAATTAAGTAAAACACCTAAAACAGTACCTGGTCATAGCAAGGAATATATGTATTGTATTACTATTGTTATCAGTGGAACGCATCCACTAGAAAGTTGCATTCTACATAGCCATTGCTTCAGTATAATATTGTTGATTAATAGTTGGTAGTACCATTATCACTTAGATTGGAAATTTGGGCTAGATTCTCTTTTAAAACACCATGAATAGGAAGGCATATTATTTAGGTACAGCTTTTTAAAAAGGAAAAAAGAAACTGCTTATTACAATTGTAACTCTTGATTTTAATATGCATCCTAACGTTGGAATTTTAAAATGTAGAAAAAAAATATGTTTCTTGGAATTAATGAAATATATCTGTTTTACTTAAACTCTTCACATTGTCTCTAAAATCAATGGCAAATGGACATTTCAATCAAGTTTACTTTTTTTCTACAACTACCTGAGAAGAAGTTTGGTTTTTTTCCCCTACTGAAATGACTAGTTGTGTAATACTGTCTTATTTCTCCAGAGGTCCACTGATTTAAGATGTTGAGCCTTAAAAAGCTGACCTGTAAACAGAAGTGATAAAACAAATTCAGAAGTAAATTTTGATTTAAATGAAAGAGGTCACCTAGTGGAAGGAATACCCCTGTGACTCACAGAGCGGAAGAGGCCTCATTTTCTGAGTATTTATTATTTCACCTCACCACCATGGTTATGATGCACAGTGAAGCAGAAATAACCACGACATAAAAATACGTTTTAGTGAATTAGATGCCTTTCCTCACAAATTAGACATCCTCAGGTATTCCTTCTCCCTACTTTTAACAGTAGCTTTAGTCTGAGCCCGTAACAAGGACAGCCTTGTTACTTGTTACTTGTTAGTACTGATGTTGTAAACATCCAATACTGTGATGCTAATCACTGCAAAGTGAAATTGAAAGTCTTGCAAAATATTCAGGAATTCCTGAAGTCAATATAAATGATGTTGGATAACTAATCATGAGCAAACCATTGGCAAAGGAGGATCTAGCCAAATTAAACTTGTTAAAGCTACAAAAAGAGAAAAAAAACTGGGGTGGCTGGACGGCTCAGTTGGTTAGAGCGTGAGCTCTGAACAACAGGTTGCCAGTTCGAGTCCCACATGGGCTGGTGAGCTGCGCCCTCCACAACTAGATTGAAGACAATGTGCTAACACTGAGCTGCTGGAGGGGCGGCTGGATGGCTCAGTTGGTTAGGGCGCCGGCTCTCAACAACAAGGTTGCCGGTTCAATTTCCACATGGGATGGTGGGCTGCGCCCCCTGCAACTAAAGACTGAAAATGGCAACTGGACTTGGAGCTGAGCTGCACCCTTCAAAACTAGACTGAAAGAAAACAACTCGGAGCTGATGGGCTCTGGAAAAACACACTGTTCCCCAATATTCCCCAATAAAATTTATAAAAAAAGAGAAAAAACATGATAGCATAGGCATTTCAAAAGAATGTTACTTGAATATTAAAGATGTTCTTGCGAAAGATGATTAAACCTTCTAATGTTTTACCAAAAAATAGTCTTTAGGTTCACACTGCAAAAGTCAAATAAATATCTATTTGTGGTTCATAGATCTCCAAAGTTGTGAGTTAATCCAACAGAAAGTCTCAAGAAAAAGATACGTGTTTTAGTCCATTTGGGCAGCTATCACAGAATGCCACAGACTGGGTGGCTTATAAACAACAGAAATTTATTTCTCATATTTAAAAGGCTGGGACGTCCAAGATCATGGCATCAGCATGGTTGCATTTTGGTGAGAGCCCTCTTCCTCGTTCATATCTGGTGCCTTCTTGCTGTGTCCTCACATGGTGGAAGGAGCTAGAGAGTTCTGTGGCCCCTCCTTTTGAAGAGCACTAATCCTGTTCATGAGGGCTTTATCTCGTAACCTCATCACCTCCCAAAGGCTCTACCTTCTGATACGATCACATAGGGCATCAGTCTTTAGCATATGAGTTTTGAGGAGACACAAACATTCAGACCATAGCAATATGTCTCCCTTGATACAATGTTCCAGCCATTGTATCAAGAGAAAGAAAGGAATAAGAAAGAAGAGCTGAATAAGGAGGGAACTGAAAACTAATTTATAAAGCTAGCACTTAAGCCACTGGTATCCTGGAGGCATTTGCCGATCTCAGTTACCAAAAAGTCTAAGTTTTGACAGTCTTGTGGGTACAGAAGACATGGTCTTAAGCTCTCATAAGGTCCCAAATTGGAAATGAGACTATAATTTGACATCAGAAGCCTGGAAAGGTATAAGTTCTCAATAAAAAGGGGGATAATAAAATTTAATCAATCCAATACAAGGCAAGAAAGGAGAAAAATAAAGCAAAAGCATGATTAATAGAAAGCACAAAATAGTAAAAATTAATCCATATGTTTCAGTAAAAGCAATAAATGTATTAAACAGATTAATTTTCCCAGTAAAGAGACTCAGATTGGATAAAAACTAAATACAGCTGTATGTCACTTACAAGACATACACCTAAAAAATAGAGGCAAAGTTGGAGGTCAAATAAAAAGATATAATAGAAAACTAGTAAAGAAAAAAGAAACACTTAGAATATATCAAAATATTAATAGCAGACAAAACAAACTTCAGTATAAAAAACCTTAAAGGTAAAGAAAATGAACCACATGTATTTTAAAGACATAGTGTACCAAGGAGGTTAAAAAGTTCTCAACTTAATCACCACCTACTAATGATACATATGAAAGTTGTCAGAATTTCAATGGGTAACTTATAAGTCCATAAACATGGTAGGATTAGAGAGAATAGTAGAATCAAGCCACACAACAGTCTTGATCTAATGGACATATATAGAATACTCCACCCTGTTGTTAGAGAGTAAACATCTTCACAAACATTTGGGGTACATTTATAAAAATTGACCATGAACTATGTCAAAAAGAAAGTCTCAACAGCTTTCCAGCAATCTGCTTCCATAGATCATGTTCCCTGATCCTATGAGTTAAGTTAGAAATCAATATTCAAAATATTTTTTAAAGATGATATAGTTGGATATTTAAAAACACTTCTAAATAGCTTATGGGTCAGAGAAAAAATAATGATGGAAATTAGAAAATAAGTATATAACAGTTTAAAAATGTTTTTCAGACTTTCAGTTGAGATCCTAAAATGATACACCTCACATTTTAATATAAGATGTCTTCCATATAATATTTTCAAAGGAAGTCATCAACGTAGATTTTATGATCCTAACTCCTCATCTACACTGAGGATATAAAAGGGTTGTGGAGGGAAGGGGAGGGATTAGAGGATGTGATGGGAGATGAGAAGAAGAGAAGAATATATTATTGATAGAGCTGTTGCCGTGCTAAGTCCCACACCTCAAGACAAGCACCGCGGCTTCAGAGAGATCACTTGGAAAGTTTAATGTACGTCCTCTGGAATTTGTGGGACATGGTGGACTGACTATTTGACTCAAGCCTTAGAAATCTGAAGGGCGGGATAACTGCTCTGAAGTTGAGTAAGAAAGGTTGATGCATTTGGGTCTGCCTTACTCTCAGGGTTTATTGTGACAAAAGGATGCACATTTCCTCTGGAGCAAATGTGGGGCTTAGATGAGAGAAATCCAGCAGAAACTTCAAGATGACCCCAAAAGGAGACCTGGACAGCTGGATGCCCGAGGGCTAAAGCAGTGACTCTGAAGAACACAGGGAAGCATCCTATGAGAGAAAGATATCCGAGGAGGGCCTATACAGTCTCAGGACACTAGTCATTAAGACTTTTCCTGTACTTTTGTCTCCTTTTCTCAAATCAATCCTGGAAAAAGTCAGAAGCAGCCTAGCAAGTAAGGGAAGAAGGTGGAGGCATAAATCATATAAAACAATCACCTTACTTTCTCCACTGCACACAACTCACCTGTAGCAGGTATGAGCTCTAGGTGGGCAAGAAGTTTAAGTTTGGATGAATGTTGACATCTTAATTTTAATATCACAGTGGACTTATTAACTGCCAAATTGAGACTCTTTGCCTACTTGTCTAGTAGCTAGAAGTGACCACAGGATTTTTAAATTATTTTTATTGGGAGAGCAGAAGATTCATGTGATTTTTTTCTAATTTCCTTTAAAGGGTATGGAGAAAAACTTGGCCTCAACTGGGTTTGAATGAGCAGTGAAGCAAATAAATGAACTTATATTCTGATTTCATCTCAGGAGTGCTGTCATTTCAATATCCCTTAGGACTGGATAATAGAAATACTGCCTATCAAAGTTTGTGGGAAATTGATACTTAGGGGGTAAGAAGAAAAGCTGAAAATTAATAATCTATGCTTCCAATGTAAGTTGCAAAGGAACAACAAACTAGTCCTAAAGAAAATAGAAAAATAATGAACATAAATTAATGAAAGAATAAAAAACATAATAGAGATGATAAACAAAGCCAAATGTTAACTCTTTAAAAAGAGTAATAAAGTTGGCAAACCACTAGTGAAATTCATTAAGTAGAAAGAGAGAAGATACAATAAAACATAAGAATGAAAAATAGGGCAAAACTAAAGACAATTCAAAGGTTAGAAAAATATGGGAGTTTATTGTAAACAATTTCATGCCAATTTTTTATATATATTTCCTTTAAAATATATCAAACAGGAAAAGAGGCCCTGAACAATACTATAGCTGTTAAAAAAAAAAAAAGTCAGTAGTTGAAAACACCCCTCCAATAAAAGACCAAATTCACAGGGCTATATAGGCAAATTATACCAAATATTCAAGGGAATAAAATCAGTAGTACATAAACTCTTCCAGAGAATAGAGAAAAAGAATACTCCCCAACTTATTTTATCAACTTGGTGAAATCCCAGCAAAATCTAGTAAGTTTATCATGACAAACAAAAATAATAAGCCTGTTAAAATTGTTATGATTATAGATACAAAAATTCTAAATAAAATACTAGTGAACTGAATCTAGTTGAATAACAACAACAATAATAAATGCATCATGTCCAAGTTAAGTTTATCTTAAGAATGTAAATATAATTTAAAATTAAATTAGTAGTGCAATTTATTAACAGATTAAAGGAAAAAATTCTAAGATCATCTCAGTAGAGGGAAAAAAATCATTTTATAAATTCAACCAAATATTAGCAAGATAGCAATAGAGGGAAACTTCCTTAGCTTAATAAAGTTGTCTTTTCCAAACCTTCAGGAAGCACTATACTTAGTGGTGATGTGGAACACTCCTTTTAAAACCATTAGTGCAGTGATGTCTGTTATCATATCTGTTCAACATTGATCCTAGTCATTTCAAAAATAAAGGAAAGCTAGATATAAATGATAGATATTAGAGAGGAAGAATCAAAACTGCTGTGATTCAGAAGTAGATTCTAGGTAATTGTGGAGTAGAAAGCACCACAAGTCTGTCTCCCCACCTAGACTATAACTTCACTGACAGAATCTGATGTAACTATTTTTGAGCTCTGAAGTCTGTTGAAGGCTTGCAACTTCTAGGGGGAAACCTGGCTAGTAAATTGTGATTAATTTTGCTCAATTTCAGATCTTAGCACAATAGCACCAACCCATACCCGACCTCCAGCCAGTGGCAGGTGGCTGTGGATGTGTCCTTGAGCAGCTTGAACAAAGTGTGTGGGAGCTAGGATGTGCAAAAAGGAGTCCGGCCTCCAAATATTGGAGATCTGTGTTCTAATCACTGATTTCTGCTTCTGATCACAGAGGTGTAGACACAGAAGAGGCATCCATTGTTGTTGCACTTTCCCCCATTGTTGCAAGCCCTGCCCCCTCCGGCTGAATTACGTCCTAGGGATTTAAATAGCCAGCACCTTCCTTCCTTTTTTGCTTTTTCCCCTTTTGGAAGCCAGACATTAAAAACTAGGACATTCAAAAACAACAGCATATATGGGGGAAATGCAGAGGGAAAGGCTCAGAAAAGACAGAAGATGCGAAGTTTATGCCTCAGGTTGATCCTTGGCAGAGACAGCCTACACAATCACAAAAACAAAAACAACAACAAAAATACCCCAGCAAACCCTGGGAAAGGGTGAGAATCTGATGTCCAGAGTTACTACATTATTAGATTTGAATGTCCAGTGTTCAACAAGAACCTCACAAGACATACAAAGAAGCAGGAAAGTATGGCTCATTCGAAGGGGAAAAAAAATCAACAAAAACTGGAAAAAAAAAACCTAATGGCAGATAAAGACTTTAAAACAGCTGTCTTAAAGATGCTCAAAGAACTATAGGAAGATGTGAAGAAAGTCAAAAAAAAATAAGTGAACAAAATGGAAATAACAGAGATAGAAAACCTAAAAAAATTCTGCAGATGTAAAGTACAATAACTAAAATGAAAAACTCACTGGAAGGACTCAAAGGCACATTTTAGCAGGTAGAAGATTCAGTGGACTTGAAGATAGGACAATGGAAAGTATTGAGGCTGAGAAACAGAAAGAAAAAAGATTGAAGAAAAATGAGCAGAGCCTAAAGCACCTGTGGAATACCATCAAGCAGATTCACGTATACATTGTGGGAGTCCAGAAGGAGAAGAGAGCGAGAGAAAGGGGCAGAGAGAACATATGAAGAAACAATGGCTGAAAATGTCAACAAGATAATTAATTCAACAAGGTTTGTGGGTGCAAGTACAATTTATAAAAATCAACTGCATTCCTATGTACTAGCAGTACAAATTTGAAAATATAATTTTAAAAAGAACTTCTTTATAGTAATAACCTCAAATATATAATAACAGCTAATAATTACCTTTTAAAATATATGCAAGATATTTGTAGAGGGAATAATCAAACTTTATTGGAAATCTACATAAAAGAAAAAATACACCATGTTTATGGTATGAAAATTTAATATCATAAAGATTTCAACTTTCCCCCAAATAATTCTATAGATTCAGTGCAATTCCCCATCAAATTACTAGCACGGTTTTTTCCCCTGGACCTTGACAAAGGAATTGTAAAGGGAAAGTGTAAAGTAGCAAGAATTATCAAGATAATTTTGAAAAGGCATCAAAAGGACAGGAGCAACTGTTCAATAAATAACTGTTCAAAACTAGAAAGATAGGTTTTTCACACAGGGGAGAAATGGAGTTGAATTTCTTCTAATACTACACACAAAATTAAATTTCAAGTAAATGAAAAACCAAGTATAAAATGCAAAACTTGAACATTTTTAGAAAGTTTTATATTTAGAAAGAAAAAAGACCAATCCAACAAGTTTTTTTTTTCATATTCAAAATTTCTAGTCAGCCCAGCACAGCTATCAAATACTAAACAAGTGGTAAAGTAATAGTGTAATGAAAGAAGTGGTATAATTATACCATTTGTAGGAATACTTACAAGGCAGTTGCCTTTCTACATGTCTTTATCCTATGTCTTTAAATGACTAGGACTATATTTATTGTTTGCACATCAAAATTTCCATGTTAATGGTACATACATAATGAGGTTTAAAATATTTCTTTTAGCATTCTTTTATTTACCATAAGATTTTTAATGTAATGCCAATGAAATGAAAAAGTTATGAACATGAAACATTTATAAAAGGTCTCTATCATATCTAATTAATTTATTATGAAAACTGTCAGCGTAAAACACAAGCACTATCCATATAAGAACATGCTATTCAACTTCAGGTTAGCATTATAGAAATGAAACAGGTTGTTTAAAACTTAAATGTAAATCAATAGGTTACTAGTGCTTTAAATAAATACACCAAATACAGGCTTAATTACAATGACATTTTAAAATGCCAAAACTATCTTCTAAAAACTAAATTGAATACAATTTCAGATAAAATATTGAAAAACAATACTTGGACTAAATCCATATACCCTATCCCTCATATTTATTCAAATGTGTGGTAGCATAGAAAATTAGCTGATAAAACTACCATAGAAAGCTTTTTGGCCCAACTAGGTAAATACTAATGAAGATGTATTTCTCCAAGGAATTAAGTAAATTCCAAAAATTTAGTACGTATTCATAATAGAATATTTTTCCCCAAAAGATTCCGGTTAAAGTAATGGGAATTACATTTGAATAACAGCTAGATAAAGCAAAAAAAATGTAGATTTGCCTTCACTAAGCAGAACAGAAACATTAAATATCTGGATCACATTAAAAATTATAGGGTGAAAAATGTTTTCAGTCCTTATCATGGCTCCCCTAATGGTCTTCAATTTACATGATCTATAGGGTCCATTTCAAGTCTGCAATCCTGTGTGATTTCTGTTAAAGATAACTGTTTCTTAAGTTATTTTAGACCACATCACCTCACTATTGGTGACTTTACCTGAAATTTCATTGCTTAAATTCTTCAAACAAGGCAACTATTTCAAAAGAGAAGCTATATACACATGGGTTAAAATGTTAAAGAGAAAATTTTAAAGTATGCCTATGTACTTTGTAAAGATGTCTGCCAAAGTTTTACATTTCAAATATGTTCCCAAAGGGAGCAATACCTTAGAATCCATGAAACAATGTGGTCATTACAGGATGTGCAGACATGAATAGGAGTTTATTCTGAAAGCAAATATAATATTATGCTTCCTTCATAAGAATCATTTTATCACATTTCCCTATATTCATCAATATATTTGAATGAGATGGCATTAGCTAGGAATTGATAGTGTTTGGTTAATAAGAAGTTAACTTGAGGAACTAATTAAGATGGGGAAATATGAAAAGTATGTAAAAGTTAAATGAGTTTATTTTTAAACTGGATACTATTTTTTTAATATAAAGCAACTCTTTCAGGGGAACTGCTCGCTCCAATTTATGCATAGATTATTTGGCAGACTGGTTGAAATATCCCATACCACTTTTGCACAGTAGAAATGCTCAACCCAAAGAATTCATATTTTCAAGACTGTTAACACCTTCTCAAATTTCAATAATTCACTCAATTTCTGTAGAAAAACACTGGCTTTATTTTTCTTACTGTTAGTTATTTATATAGTTCAGTTTTATAAACAGATTCTTGATATCCAAAAGCCTGCAAGAATTTCATCAGGCAGAGCATTTTCTTAACGTCCATTTGCATTTACCAGTGTTGTCACAATAGTACGTACCTCTTATAGCTATGAATTGTCCTGAAGCTTTCTATATTCACAACCATGAGAGGATCTACCTTTTCTTTTTCTATCAACTTTTTTGTTACTTATGTTCAAGAAAGATTCTATCAGTTCCTAAGTCTGTGACAACTTGCACATTTGCATGACTGTTTAAGGTGGACATTATTGCTATTATTTTAGATGGTAGGAGAATCAGAAAATATGATGATAGGGGTTCACACATGGTTATCATTAGAAAAAAATCATACCACTAAACAAGCCTATAACCATAACAAAGATGATTTAACCATAAGAAAGATGACTTAAGCAGAGAAAATCTCCATTCTCTTTTCCACTTTTTTTTTAACTTAGCATTCATTCATATAAGTGAATATTCTTTTATATGTATTAAGATATAATTGACATATAGCATTAGTTTCAGGTGTACAACATAATGATTCACTATTTGTATATATTGCAATATGATCACAGTAAGTCTAGTTAACATCCATCATACATAGTTACAACATTTTTTTCTTGTGATGAAAACTTTTAAGATCCACTCTCTTAGCAACTTTCAAATATACAATACAGCATTAACTATAGTGACTATACTGTACATTATTAACTATAGTCATTATTAACTATAGTCACCATGCTTTCCCTTAAGAATACCCTAATGGATATTCTTGAGGGGAAAAAAAGAAGTACTACCACTTTTTTCCACTTCTAAGTATCTTAATTATTATATAATGACTTCTAAGTCTTTTAATTGTTATATAGTGGTATGTATCACCAGTCTAAAAGAGTACAGTGTCAATTTTGTCATCTACATTATTTCTTCAAAAACAGGTGGTCCATCCAAGTTGGTCACAGTTTAGTAGGGGAGAAAAGGCTGTAGACCAAGTACAGTGTGTTACGTTACATGTACAAAGAGCTGTTGTATTTTTGATGGAGACTAATATCTGTCAGTCTTCAGATATCAGTATATAAACCAATGATAATTTGCATGATTCTTTTCCTGTGTATTTTATATTTCATATAATCCATACATCATTTAATGGAACTAACTCAGATTAATGATAAATTGTATTAAATGTCTATTTCTTACTTTCTCCTATGAAAATTTCCTAGCTATTGAGACAAATTAAAAAAGAAACATTAGTACATTTTATAGAATCTCAGAAACGTTGTCAGTCTCCTTGATATCTATTTAGTCATTCATTCATTCAACACATTTTATTTAGTACACTTACTATGTGCCAGGAACCCTGTGAGGCACTGAGATATAGCCATTAACCTCATAAAATTCAAGGTCAATGATGTGTCCAAATTTGTTAGCTAAAACATGGAGATTGCATAGACTCTTATACAGTTAAATAAGATAGATTGCTATTATTTATAGTACTCTCATAATTTTTTTATTTCTATAAAATCAGTAGTAATGTCCCCTTTTTATTTCTGATTTTAGTTATTTCAGTATTCTCTCTTTTTTTTCCTTTGTCAATATAAATAAAGGTTTGTCAATTTTGTTTATTTTTTTGAATCACTAACTCTTGGTTTTATTTATTTTCTGTGTTGTTTTTCTATCTCTATTTATGTCTGCTGTAATCTTTTTAATTTCCTTCCTTTTGCTAGCTTTGTACTTAGTTTGTTCTTTCTCTAGTTCTTAAGTTGTAAAGTTAGGTTGTGCATTTGAGATCTTTGTTCTTTTTGATGTGTTTTCATACTTAGACCTATTATACTAAAATTTAAGTATATCAAAAATAAAGAATCTTCCAGAGAGAAATAGAAGATCACTCACAAATGGATATATGTAATATATTCATTATAGTATGGGAGAAACATCTGCCCTACTTCTGCAAGAAGACAATTGAATTATACTTTTTAGTACTGAAAAGGAGAAAAATCTCTAAAGCTAAAATTTTGTATTTATCCAGTTTGTTATTTCAATATGAGAATGCAATAAAAAATAGTCTCAGCCATTTCAGACCTCAGAAACTTTGCCACACAAAGATCATCTTTAAAAAATATTTTGGCTATAATCGTAGTAGGAGACTTTAATACCCCACTTTTGATAATGAGTAAAACAACCAAACAGAAGATCAATAAGGAAAGGGTGGGCTTGAACAAAACTATAGAAAAATTGTACCTAACAGATATATACAGAACTCTTCTTCCAGCAACAGCATAATACACATTTTTCTCAAATGCACAAGAAACATTTTCCAGAATAGACTATATGTTATGCCACAAAACAAGTCTTAATAAATATTTAAAGATTGAAATTATACAAAGTATCTTTTTAATTAGAATGGAATGAAATCAAATCAAATCAGCAGCAGAAAGGAAACTAGAAAATTCACAAATATGTAGCCATTAAACAACACATTCTTAAATAACCAATATGTCAAAAAAGAAATTACAAGGGAAATTTAAAATATCTTGAGAAAAATGAAATAAAATACAACATAGTTAAACTATGGCATGCAGCAAAAGTGTGTAAGTGGGAAGTTTATAGCTGTAAATATTTATATTAAAAAGCACAAAGGTCTCAAATGCACAACCTAACTTTACAACTTAAGGAACTAGAAAAAGAAAAACAAACTAACTCCAAAGCTAACAAAAGAAAAGAAATTTAAAAGATTAGGGCAGATATAAATAGGATAGAAAAGCAATATAGAAAATAAATGAAACCAAGAGTTAGTGCTTCAAAAAGATCAACAAAATTGACAAACCTTTAGCTATATTGACCAAGAAAAAAAGAGAGAAGACTGAAATAACTAAAATCAGAAATAAAAAGGGGACATTACTACCGATTTTACAGAAATAAAAAGAATTAGAGTACTATAAACAATTGTACACCAACAAATTGGATAACCTAGATGAAATGGACAGATTCCTAAAAATATACAACCAACTAAAGGCTGAATCATTAAGAAATAGGGAATCTGAATAGACCTATAACTAGTAAGAAGATTGAATCAGTAATCAAAAATGTCAACAAACAAAACCCCAGGATGAGATGATGTCACTGGTGAATTCTATCTAATATTTAAAGAATTAATACAAATCCTTGCCAAACTCTTCCAAAAAATTGAAGAGGAACATTTCCTAATTTATTTTATGAGGCCATCATTATGTTGATACCAAAGCCAGACAAAGAAAACTACCAACCAATATTTCTTATGAATACTGATGCAAAAGTCCTTAACAAAATACTAGCAAACCAAATTCAACAGGATATTAAAAGGATGATACACTGTGGCAAATTGGGATTTATTCCTGGAATGGTGCAATATACAAAAATCAATCAATATAGTATACCAATTAAAAGAATGAAGGGAAAATGACCATCTCGATGCAGAAAAAGCATTTGACAAAATTCAACCCCCTTTCATGATAAAAAATCCTCAACAAACTAGGGATAGAAGAAAACTACTTCAACATAGTAAAGCTCACTTATGGAAAACCCACAGCTAACATTATACTCAATGGTGAAAGACCAAATGCTTTTCCTCTAAGATCAGGAAGAAGGCAAGGATGCCTGATTTCAGAACTTCTAGTCAGCGTAGTATTGGAAGCCCTAGCCAGGGCAATTAGGCAAGTTGGAATGGAAGAAGTAAAATTATCTCTGTTTGCAGATGATATGATCTTATATGTGGAAGTCTCTAAAGACCCCTCCCCAAAAGGTGTTAGCACTGATCGATGAAATCAGCAAAGTAGCAGGATGCAAAGTCCATATGCAAAAAATCAGTTGCATTTCCATACACTAGGAATGAATAATCTGAAAATAAACCAAAAATGGGCAAAAACTTCTATAGACATTTCTCCAAAGACAACATATAAATGATCAATGAGCACTTGAAAAGATGCTCAATCTTAGAAAATATCACTAATCATTAGGGAAATGCAAGTCAAACTGACAATGACATATCTTACTTAACACCCATTAGGATCGCTATTACTAAAAAAGAAAAAAATGAAGTGTTAGTGAGGATGTGGAGAAATTGGAATCCTATGCATTGCTTGTGGGAATGTACATGTAAAATGGTGCAGCCACTATGTAGAACGGTGTGCCCGTCCTCAAAAACTTAAACATAAAATTATGTGATTCTAGAATTCCAGTTCTAGAATTACCATCAATTCAGAAATTCTCCTCTGTATATACCCAAAAGAACTGAAAGCAGGGACTCAAACAGATACTTGTATATTCATGTTCACAGCAACATTATTCACAATAGGCAAAAGGTGGAAGCAACCCAAGTGTCCATCAATGGATGAATGGCTAAAAAAATATGCAGTATATACATGCAATAGAATATTTTTCAGCCTTAAAAAGGAAGAAAATTCTGACATCTGTTACATGGATGAACTTTGAAGACATAATAATAAGTGAAATAAGCCAGACACAAGAGGACAAATACTGTATGATTCTGTCTACATGAGGTACCTAGAGTAGTCAAATGATAAAGACAGAAAATGGAATGGTGGTTTCTAGAGGCTAGAGGGAAAGGAATGGAGACTTACTGTTTAATGGGCACAGAATTTCAGTTTGGGAAGATGAAAAAGTTCCCGAGACGGAGACTGGTGACGGTTGTGCAGCAATGTAAATGTCCTTAACACTACTGAATTATATACCTAAAAATAGTATGGTGGCAAATTTTATTGTAATGTGTATTTTACCACAATTAAAAAATAAAGAATGGTTAAAATGGTAAATTTTATGTCGTGTATTTTATCAGAATTTTTAAAAATATAAAGACTTTTGGAAGAACTCCAGTAAGAAGAAAGATAAATTCAGTATGATGTCATAGAGATATGGGAAGAAAGGTGAACAAATAACTTTTTAAATTTGATATTTGTCTAAAAATGTAAGGGCAAAAAGATAAAGAACAAAAAGAAGAAAATGGAGACAAACACATTTATAACAATCCCAAACTGAAATTCTAGATGATGTAAACCAAAACATTTCAGTAAAGAACTGAAAAGACGTGAGAGAATACTAAATTATTTGTATTGTTTAAGGGAAGATATGTGTATTGATGAATTTGGGAAATAGAAAAAAACATGTAACAATGATCTCAATAAGTTAGGGATAACCCATTAGAAGAGTAAGATTAGAATGTAAATCTCAAACTAGCAGAAGAAATTTTTATTTATTTGGAGGAAGGCAGGAAAGAACAGGAAGAGGAAAAAGAAGCAGAATAATAAAGGGAAATGAAATACATGATATAAGATTAATTATACTGACTGTAAATGGTACTCATGTTGGATTACAAAAAAAAACAGTAATAGCAAAAATAAGAGACTTTTAAAGCAAAATGATAAAGGTAGAAATTAAAAGTGTTGAAAAAATGTACAAAGGAAATATAAACAACAACAATAAAAAGAGAGTACTGATCAATCTTAACCTTAGTATCTATCAAAAGAGAATTTGAGGCATAATATTAATATTATAAAGGCAAAAACAATATTATGTACAGATGTTACAACAAGTCAAGAAAGTAAAGCAAATCGGGAAGTTCAGCAAAGATGCTGGTACAAGATCAATATTTAAAAGTCAGCAACATTTCTCTATACTAGTAATAAACATCTAGAAACATAATAGAAAATAAGCTACGATACAAACAGTAGAAAAATTATGAAGTGCCTAGTAATAAACTTTTAAAATAATATGCAAGACCTCTCTGGAGAATGTTTTAAAATCCAATTACAGGGTATAAAGTTCTAAATAAATAAATGGAGAAATAGTTAACCCTCATGAGTAACTTAACATTCTAAAAATATCAATTTCCTTCCAAATCATGCATAAATTCTACAGAATGCCAATCAAGATTAGGTAGGTAGGTGTTTTTGACACTTCCAATACTTATTTTTAAATGTACATAGAAGAATAAAGATCCACAAATAGCTAAATCAACTTTGAAAAAGAACACTGAAAGGGGGGAATTTGTGCTACGAAAACTTGAGATATACAACAAAGCTACAGCAATCAAAAACAGTATGGAACTGTTGCAAAAACAGACAAATGAGGAAATAGAACAGAATGGAGACCTCAAATGGAAGCCTTTTATATGAAAATGTGGTATCACAAAGCCATGAGAAAAGGACAAACTATTTACTATATGTGGTAACGGGAAAATTAGTTCACCATATTGAGAAAAACAAAACAGATCCATATCTTATACCATATACACACACACCACACACACACACACACACACACACACACCCCTGGTGTGGGGTGTGTGTGTGTGTGTGTGTAGGTGTAAATATATCTCTGATGGACTAGAGAGCTAAATATGAATGGTAAAACTATAAAGCTTAAGAAGAAAATACAGGATAACTTTATGATCCTGTGTTGTAGGGAAATTCTTCTTAAACAAGATACAAAAGCACAAATGAGAAGGTGAAAAATTGATGATTTAATTTTATCAAAATTGTTCAATGAACAATTAAAATTTTGTTCAAATTAAAATATTTAGAATGTACAAGGAAACTTTTGCAAATCAACCAATAACAAAAAGTTAGGAAAACTAATTGAAAAATAGACAAAAGCTGTATACAGGCAAATTACATAAGTGGAAATCTATATAGCTAAAGAATATATAAAAAATATTCAAACTTATTAAACAGTCAGATAAGAATAATTTAAACAAATTCATGAATTATAACTAGGCATCCGTTAGATTAACAAGCATTAGAAAATCAGATAAGGCCAAATATTTGCAAGGATGTAGGAAAACACGAATCCATGCGCACTGCTAGTGAGAGTAGACTGGTATAGCTAGTAAAATTCAGTACTTAGTAATATTGACAATGCATCTATCTTCCAAACTAGCCAGCACTTACCTGGGTATTTGTAACCTATAGAAATCTCCACACATAGTAGTCATTGGAGCACTGTTTGTGGTGGCCAGCATTAAAGAAAACCGTAGTGGTCACCGGAGGAATGGATGAGTAAAATGTGAAGGGTGCATACTATGGAATACCCTTTGGCATCTTGAAGTAAGTAAGAAACCACAGAGCAACAGGAATAGATCTTAAAAACTCAATGCTATATAAAAAAGGAACACGTAGAACAAAGTCTACTAAAATACAATAGAACACCATATTTTACAATATTACATATACATTTGTATTATACATCAGACGCATTTAAGGAATTGTCTATTGAGAGGGAAGAGAATGGGAAAGGAATGGAAATGGGGAATGAGATAAAAAGGAATAAATATTTAAATTAGGTGTTTTGCTTTGACTATAATGATTGGATAGTATGAATTAAGGAATGTGATTAGTTCAACTCTGTGGTCAATTTTTCAATTGGTAATAATAAAATACCATCTCTGTACCTGATGAATGTGCAGTGTAACATAGCAAGATGAGACAAGACATACCATGTTTCCCCGAAAATAAGACCTAGCCGGACAATCAGCTCTAATGCATCTTTTGGAGCAAAAATTAATATAAGACCCAATCTTATTTTACTATAATCTAAGACCAGGTCTTTAATATAATATAATATAATATAATATAATATAATATAATATAATATAATATAATATAATATATAATAACAGGTCTTATATTAATTTTTGTTCCAAAAGATACATTAGAGTTGATGGTCTCGCTAGGTCTTATTTTCGGGGAAACACGGTACTTAAAAAAAAATACTGATTTAAATAGGAGAGATACAGGTCTAATTGGAGATTAGTATAATCAGAAAGAAAGCATTCTGGAAAAGATAGCATTTTTAGCTGGCATTGAAAAATAGTTACATTCGGATGTATAAATAAGATAAAATGTTATTCAAAAGAAATTAAACTTTGTGAAGTCAAAAAGTGGAAAATATTCATGTCAAGCATGAAAAACAGTGATTAAGTTTGGCTGGAGTATTTGGTGCTTGAATGGGATTAGTGAAAGAAAGTTCTCTGAGGACCTTAAAGGCAAGGCTAAAGAGTCCGAGGGCAGTGGGCCCCATGGAAGGGTTAGAGCAAGAGAGTGACATTCCAAGGACACAGGGATTACTGCTGATGCTCCCAGAGTTCCTGCTGACCTGAGCTGCTATGGCCATCTGATTAGTGGCAATGACTTTAGGGACACAACTAGGGTTCTCACATTTCCTCATACTTCCACTTGATCAAATAATAAAGAGCTTAGCGAATTGGAGCTACTGCCAGGAAACAGTGAAAACAAATCTGGGAAAACCCCTCCTGCCTAAAATTATGTTTTGTGTGTTCTTGGCTTCTTGTTGATGTTGCAGCTTAAGTTTCTGTTCCTATTTCCACTCTCAGTCATTACAGTCCTTATTTTATGGCTGTAAATTTTCAAGTCCAACACCTTTTTTGTGCTGTACATTTGAAAACCCAGCTCTGGGCTAGGCTGACATCAGACAAGCCCCGGGAGACTAGCAGTAGCTGCAGCAGGTCAGTGCAGTGAGGTAAATATTAAAGAGCTGAACCAGAGCCTTAGGTACCAGGATTGGGAAGAAGGTTGGTCTGGCGACCTTGGGATGGCATCGTAATGATAGCAGGGGAGGGCAAACACTCAGGATTATAGGGGTTTAATCTGAAGTAGCCAGGGTATCCTGACCTGGAGACCGGGTCTCATTTTCTCTAAACTCAATCGTAAAATTTAGCAAGCAACAGAATAGAAAAAGTTCCGCTCAGTTATCCTGCCTTTCCTTGTCACTCAGTGTGAATAGGAGTGATGATTCTTTTCTTCTTGCCTAGTTCCTGCATGCAAAAACTCCTTTGCCAAGAGCAGCTCTTAAGTTTCTGATTCCAGTTGTCTGATTCCCTGGAAACTGACATCTAGTATTTAGATAGTTTTGCCCACATCCTTCTTGTCTGACTTTTGAAGATTTCCTGAAGCTCGCCTATCCTCGCGGCTGGACTGCCAACAGCAGGCTCACCCTCACCCCGTCCGACCAGATAGTAATTAGAGGAATTAAGTTGCTGTGACTCAACACTTAGGTACTGTAGTAGAACTATGCCCAGTGATATCCAGCTCTGAACCTGGACCCCAGTTTTCACATCAGGTTTTTATCTTACTCTCTGCCTGTGGAAATCCTTGCCTGGGCAATATCCTGGTAACAGGATCCCTGTAGGCCATGGCTCAGCCTTGCTCCTCCACTTTGCTTCTCCGTCTCCTCTGCTGCCTTTGCCCTTGAACATTGGCTTTCTGGTATTTGTATGCCATCCTCAGTATGATGGATTAGTAAGGAAATGAACATGTTCTTCATTGTGGGGGAGACGGATGGGGGAGAGCCAAGGACCCATCATAAAGAGTGTCATCCATTGCTGAGGTCCTAGAAGCCAGAAACTTCATTTGGGCGAAGGAAACATCTATTCTACTTTGATGACATCTAAAATTGGGGCTAGAGGGAAAGAGTGGTTCGGTGAACTTCATCCCCAGGGATAAATGCAGAGGGCAAAACCTCAGTGAAGTGTAGTAGTCTGTCCGCAAGGCATATTTCAAACACCTTCCATTCTATACGCTAGGAAGTTACCTCCGTTCTGTTTTTGTAACAGGGACACAATCCCTGTTTTCAGTCCAAATTTGTATCAAGGGAATGTCTCCGCAGAAGAGAGAGAACAGGCGTGCTATTCCTTCCTAAACCCTTCTGGGTTTTGGAATTCTTAAATTCTCACTTCTCATGCCTATATTGCTAGCCATCCAATCATAGTTTCCCTGTAGTTGCATTTGTTTAAGCCTCCTTGCTTCCTAGCAGTTGGAAGACTGACTACATCACGTGTCCAGACTGAACAACAAATAGATGATAGTCATTCTGAGAGACAATCTTATTCACAGGACCAATCGAGCAAACTGTTGCAGTCACCAGGGAAGGGACCATGGATTCTATGCAGCCTTCATAGGAGTGCTACAGTCTCTGCCGCCCTCCGTGGGAGGGATCAGTGACCATACCTAGATCACTGATTGATGACTACTGAGGAAAGGTATGAAGAGTGGGATGAGCTGGGAGGCCATTATCTGGAGGCATCCCCAGCTGGGACCAGTGTCTGCTGACTCTTGTAACAACTGCCTTTATCTTTGGTAGAATACATAAATATCAACATGTTTAAATAACCAGTTGTAGTAACTACTTTGCTTTTTTAGCAAATCCAAAAGAGATAGAACTAATTCATATAATTTAGAGAGAAGATCACGAAAGTCTGATCCTCAGAGACCCATTTGCCATCTTAAAGGCACAAAGATGAGGTAATTTGGTAGATACGTAAGGGTTCTACAACCTTTCTAACTTCTGCCATATTAGCTATTTCATAATCCTATTTCGTTTCGGCAATCAGGAATAAGATTCTTACAATTAAAAGGGCCTGTGTGCTTACCTTCATATGCAGAAGAAAATGAGAAATTAGGGAGATTATGCAGTAATGTAGGGAGCAAAATTTCAAGGACTAGAAAGCAACTCAGCTAGAAAGGAAAGAAAGCTGAGTTCCAGGGCCTCCTTCAAAGATAAAAAGGAAGGTACTAGGAGATAGTCTGGGGCTGAGATAGGTTTTGTGTGGCTACAGTTCAAAGGCCTGCATATAGTTTTTTGATGGGTTCAAATAGCAGAGGGAAATTATTAGTTCCAAGCCCAAATTAGGTTCCAGTATGTTACAGCTTTTAGATACAATATTCAATATAATCCTTCAATTTTTTTCACATATAGTGTTTTTCTTACCATTCTTTCAATAAACATTTATTAAATATCCATTCTATGGCATATATAACTCTAGGAAAATTGGCCAGGAATTAATTGGTTGAAAGCTAGACTACCATATGCCAATTTAGCAAAGGGTCTCTTTGTCTGATCGATAATCAATTTGCTGAATTTGCCAAATTTATCAAAAGTATATTTTAAGAAATATTCTTCTTGGATATATTAAAGGTATGTATTCATGGGAACATTTTAAGGAATATTCAACTTGTAGCCAGTGAGTACATAGACAGTCTAGTGTTCTTTTGACCATTTCTTCTACTTGTAGTCTTTCTTTTTACTAAGTATTGATTAAGGAATTTGTCTCTGGGTTCTTGGCATTTGCTATTCCCTCAGGCTGGACTGTTCTTCCTGCAGATATTTTATGGCTCACGCTCCAAGTTTATTCTGGTCTCTGTTCAGATGCCATTTTGTCAGATGCTTCACTGGATGCACCCCCATCACTCTTCCAGGGTAGGTACCATGAATCCACACATGACTATATTAGTGTCACTCCCTTTCCTGGCTGCTCTCCAGGAGATGGAAATCTAGGTATCAGTCCATTGATACCTAGTCTGGAAAGAAAGGAAGAGGAGGTACACAGGGAACTTTGTAGCACTTATCACTACCCGATGTTATTTTTACATATTTTATGTGTTGATCGTTCATCCCCCCTAAGTACTGAGGCAGTGACTTCCTGTTACTGATGCTCCCTGTTATGGGTCCAACACACAGAACATGCTAAGTACTCAATAAACACTTGGTGAATGAATTAATTTATGTAAGAATAATTTATTCCCAACGGGCAAATATATGCAAGAAGGAAGGATATCAGCTAAAATTAATTTTTGGCAAAGTGGTAAATTAACTTTTAGTAAATTGATTTTCAGAACATTGGCCTCCTCTACCAGGTAATGTACCTCAAGTTCTTACCAGCTCATTTTTTAATTCTCAATTTAAATGACTAATTAAATGGGTAGGAAAACTTTTTCTGGCTTTAATCCTCTTCTATACTATATATAATGATTCTCAGATGCAAGGTGTTATATAGTAACTCAGGTTGTACATTTACTGTTTCTTCTGGGCCAGAAACATGTATGCCATCTATATAAGGCTAATTTTCCCCCTGTATCTAGTTAAAAGGTGAATTTTGGAAAGGTTAAAATGTCCTAAAGCAAACATTGTCCATAAATAGTCAAACCAGTTATATATCAACATTGAGCTTTCATCTTATCCTGAGAAGAGTCTAAAGAACTAACTTATTAATTGTAATAGACTCGTAATTAGTTTAATTTGCAATCACTCTGAAACCTTCAGACATCAGTTTTACAGATATTTGTAATGTGGGTTAATTACAAGTTTCACAATTCTTTAGAGACCATCTTTGTGTTACTCATTACACATTATAGAAGTAGCGTACAGATTTCCCTGACACTTAGTTGGTGCAATAAAAATTTAGTTATTTTTCTAAATTGCATTTATTTTTAGATATTCATAAAAGATATTATTATCTAGAAGCAGATAATCAGCCGTCTAGATAATTCTAAGACTTCAACTGCCTATGAATACAGAAAAGTATATTTAATTAAAAATCACAAGACAGATAATGCTAAGGGAAAAATAGATGGCACACTATGACAGGAAAATGATAACTTTAAGTGTAGTGTACCCCATTCTAAATAAAAATGTTTGAATTACAAGAATGCAAAGAGATTGAATATGAATATCATGATTCAGAAGGTCAATGTGTGTTATAATACATATTTTGCTAAGAAATCATAAAGCACAGGAGAGAGGTCTCACTTAGTAGCACTCATATTTTACAAATTCAGAAAGATTTTAGTTTGTTGCATAAGGGCAATAAACTCTTATGTACATAATGGTAAAAAAGCCAACATAAACAGCTGTAACTCAGATCAAATGTTTCAGATGTATCTAAAAGACTCAGCTTAAAATTCACAAGAAATACATAGGAGAGATAAACAAATTAAATAACAGGATGAAGAAATAATCAAGCACATTAGGAGTGTGGAACATTATACAAAACAACTGGCCTAGACACTTTAAAAGTTCAATGCCAAAGAAAAGAAAATGTGTGTGTGTTGAATGGTAAGGAGTTTTGGGGAGAACACTGTTCTAAATTTAAAAAGACACCAAAAAACTCAGCTATACAATATATTACATAAAATATATTTGGAGAACAAATGAAGAAATTTGCATATGGTCTGGGTATTAGATAATATTATAGAATTATTGTTAATTTTCTTGGAGGTGTCAATGATACTATGATTATATAGTGAAATGCTCTGTTTTTAGGAGATGCAGCTGAATTATTTATGAAAGAGTTTTATGAAGTCTGCAATTTATTTTGAAATGGATTCAGCAAACACACACACACACACACACACACACACAAGTTTATATGGCAAAATGTGAACAGTTGTTGAATCTAGATGATCGATATATGAGTGACAGGAGTGTTCATTGTGTTTTTATCCAAATTTTCTATATATTTGAAAATGTTCATCATAAGCAGTTGGAAGAAACAAAAATGATTTAAACATTTATAATCAAAGGTAGGTCCTTTTAGAATTCTTTTAAAAGGGTCTAAAGGAATTTTCTTTATTAAAGATGCAGAGCTAAACTGAAGAATGACTAGCATTCTTTACAAAGAATGCCATTAGCCTATTACTACATAAAATGCTACTAAAACAATGGTAATCGTCGTTAAGATGTAGGCAGCTAGCCACACAATATCAGAAACATAATACGTGTTTCTAAAGACGTATTATGTATGCTCTCAGGATAAATAAGGATGCTAATGGCTTAGAGCACTACACAGTCTCATAAAGATCAGTATATTTTTAATTATTTGCAATATCACCGACATCCAACCTTCACATAAATTTTAGATAGGAGTCCGATGAAATTCTGGCTTAGTATAAAATCTAACCATCTTTGTAAGCAGAATGACTGAATACATATTTTATGATATAGCTCACATAACGTATAAGTTAGTTGAATTTACCTGAGTAAGTGTGGTTCTCACTGGAGTTGTGTCTTGGCATCTCTGTAATACTGCAGAAAGTCAAAATGCTTCCAGAGGATGCTGCTTTTTTACAGCCCAGGCCAGAGAAACAAACTTAGTAGCAAATTAGTCTACCTGTTCAATATAAAAGTGAAACATTGAGCTGAAGAGATATCTGTTAGTGTTGTGCAATGATGATAAAAAATTAGTCCCTTAATCCCTGGCATTGACATTTTTGATACAATAGTAAGCAGTGTGATCAGGAATAAGTTATTTATCTAATTTAGAGGCGTTTGATAAAATGTAATTGTGATTATATAATTTAAAATAAGGACTCTACATCAACTATGCCATGTGTTGTGACCTAAATTAGCAATGAAAGGTTTAAATTTAAATAATTGATGTTAAATAATTTTAATTATCCTTGCTATTCACTCTACAATTAATACTCAGTTACTCTTTTTTTTTCCTATTTAGCTTTCTTTTGTTTTACTCCTGTGTATACCTTTCTCTTCCTTTTGTCTGTTCACTTCATTTTTTTTTTATTAGTTTCAGGTGCACAAGACAAAGTAATACTTAGACGTTTATCATTTATATTCCTCACACTGTGTGAACCCCCCACCCCGCATCCACTACCCCTCTGACATTGCACACAGAGCCATTACATTTCCACTGTCTAGTCCTAATGCTGTACTCCGCTTCTTGTAAGTATATACATATACATATATAAAATTATAGTTGGCATTCATTATTGTTCAGCTTCAGGTGTACAGTGCAGTGATCAGGCATCTACATCATCCCTGAGGTGGTCTCCCAAATGGGACACGTGTCCATCGGACACCCTACAAAATCTTTACAACATTATTGATTACGTTCCCCAAGTTAATTTTCAAAACCCCGTGGCCATCTTGTGGTTACTGACTGTTTTCTAATCCCCTCACCTTCCCCCTTATCCCCACACCCCCTGCCCATCTAGCAACCCTCAGTTTTTCCTCTATGTCTCCAAAACTGTTGTTTCTGATTAGTTCATTCACTTATTCTCTTCTTTAGATTCTGCATATATTCACTTCGTTTTAAATATATGTTGTGAAAATCTGTTATAATATCCTGTGGTTTCCAACAAGCCCTGGGAGCATCAGCAAGTACTGAGTCGTGGTCTCTCCATCACACTGCAAGCCTAGTCCGTCGTCACTGCAGATTCATCCTGTACTAGAGCTTCTTCCTTCACTGCCTACCCGTTCTTAAGCGCTTGATGATCCAGGTCTGCTTTGAAACCCACTATGAATAATGCACAAGGTTCTTCAGGGCAGTTAGGAAGAGAGGAGCTGGATCTTCTGGCAACCTAACATGAAACATTAGGTTTCTGGTTACCTTCAGTTGAACGTGGATCTCCTTCTTGCATGCAGAAGCCCCTCTCTCAGTCAGCTGCGTTCAGAGACGTTGATGCTGATGACAGCTTCTTAGGAGGAATGTTCTTATTTTTCTGAAAATCTAAAACCTAAAAGAAAGTCTTATTCTTGGTTGCCAAGTAAAGAACTTTATAAAAAACTCCCTACAGCCACAGAAATTCATTGTCTTCCTCTATTTTAAGAGGTAGAACTTGGTAGCAGTAAGCACTTTGCATTACTATAACGTTCTGATCTCTTGAGGAAAGTTTCCCGTTATAAAATTGGTTTGTTGTTGTGACTGAGGTGAAAGCCACCTGAAGGGAAACTTCTAAACAGCAACTCACTTCTTCTGTGGGAAGATGTCAAAAGAAGAAGATGGTTAGTCAGAGTGAGACTGCTCGTCACCAGTGAACATGCTAACTGAGTCATACAAGGAATGTTTAAAATGGACTTTTAAGAAGTTGAAAAGATTGCTTCTCTTGACCAGTAGTGCAGGAGGGTAGAAACAGGCATTCAATGACTCACGGCTAAATACCCTTTCCCATAGACTCAGGACAATTGAAGAAGCCCATGAATGAGCTTCTTCAGGGAGCTCAGGGAGAAAAAAAATAGTGCCGATACAAAAGAGCATAGTTTCTTTTCTTCTTATTTCTATGAAGAATGTCTTTTTGTTTGCAGATTCTCATTACTGCAACAATCCAGAGAATTAGAGGAAGCTATGCCAAGAGTTAAAGCAAAATTTGAAGAATTGCCTTAAATATCTAATTATGGTTTTATAAATTCTCCATCTTAATTTGCTGGAAGTTTAGACCCAGATCCTTTGCAAAATTGTGAAATGAGGGCAATTTTGACAACCTTCCCTCCTTCCTTCCTTCCTTCTTTTCTTCCTTCTTTCCTTCTTTCCTTCCTTCCTTCCTTCCTTCCTTCCTTCCTTCCTTCCTTCCTTCCTTCCTTCCTTCCTTCCTTCCTTCCTCCCTTCTTTCCTTTCTCCCTCTCTTCTTTCCTGCCTCCCTTTTTTCCTCCCTCCCTCCTTCCTTCCTTCTGGTAGTTCTTGTAGTCCTGGTCCCTTCCTCGCTGGTGTCCCTTCTGGCCGTATCTTCTCTGTGCACCTCCCAGCTCTCTGATTCCTTTGCCATAACATCTCTGCTCTCCCAAGGATGCACTTAGCGATTGGCTTGATAATCTGCCTAGCAGAGGATTTGAAACCCTCCATATGTATGTCATGGCATAGTTGCTATGGACTACTGGAATTTGGGTTTTAAAAAAACAACAACAAAAGCATTAAAGCATATAACTGAAAATAAGATGTCCCAAGCACAATTTTTGTAAAGTGCCTGAAGTTTGGTACTATTCACACATTGTTCATGCGGTTGTGGCAATTCCATCTTTACGTTAAAATTTTATAGTAATTTAGTTGCCTTTCTCCTATCTTGAAATGACATTAGACTTTTAAGCTCATTTTTTTGTGTACAAGCATGTGCCTTTCTGGGCACAATGAGATTTTTCCACACTTTGTGACTGGAACATTATCCCAGAAGGTTGGACCAGTGTCCTGCTCCCATTTTAGTCGGGAGAGAGGTTGGGTTTGACCTCTTCCCGGGGGATCTGGCTATCCAGAGAAAAGAGCATCCTCCATGAGGATGTATCTCCTTTTATACCACAGAGCCACCTCATATTCCTTTTCCAAGCATCATGGGGCAAGAGGCTTCTGGAGTCGTGGCAATTACATTCTAATCCAAAGCTGACGCTGCCTTTTGTTTTCTTCTGACAAATAGACAAAAAAATATCATCTGTCTCCTGTTGCCTGCTGCTATCCTCTGAGGACCCTGACATAAGATGATGACCACCAGATGTTATCACAAAATGTCCTAAATTCAGGGTGTGCCATTCCTATTGTAACCTAATTCCAAGGACATGCCATCATCTGACTAAAAATAGGCCATAGTTATAATGACAACTCCCTGTTTGCTCTGCAGAAATTCCAGATTCTCATATCCCTGCCAGATGTCTGGGGCAGTTATTGGAGGCACTCAGTCACCACTCCTGATGGTCTCGGTAGAGGACATCTGTTCATGTGGCACAGCGCTGCCTTAGTCTCTCCTTCTCTGGGAAGTAGTGGCTTATCTGAGTAGGGAGCTTGGGTTAATGAACTGAGCATTTAGATCTTAGCTCCTTCCTCGTTTATCGCTGGGGTCGCTTCCTCGCGAAAGGCATGTGCTTTAGGCTGTTCTTGATCATGAGGTAAATGATAAAGGCTTTGTCATTTCAGGGGAGCAGGGGGCTTAGGTTTCCCAGCGCTGCCTTTAATGGATGAATAAGCCTGTCTAAACCAGAGGTTAAGTACTAAGAATCCTATTCTTCTCATGTTTCTACACTTTCTGCTCCCATTGCTCTATCAGTAATGAGGCTGCCATTTTGTTCTTCATCTGTCTGTTTCCATGTTCTATCTCAAATGATTCAGAACTCTAGTGCAAAACAGGGTATAAATGCACAGCAGTCTCCTGAAGGAGTGGCTTCTATGAACTGTTCTCTTGGCCCCAGCAAGGTAGCTTCCATTTTTTTTCCTTCCACCTCAGTGGTGAAGTCGCCAGTCTCCGCAAATATCAAAAACAGCTGTGATGCCCCCATTGCCAAAACCTCTTTAAACAAAGGTGCTGCTCCAGCAGTTGATGTTGGCACCCAATCTGCCTGAAGGTGAGGACACTGCTGTCTCTACAGAGAGCCGGCTACACTGCTGCTGGCGCTGCCGCCGCCTCTTATTACCAAAGCTGCCTGCATCCGGGACTGTCAATGCCCCATAAGATTTCAGCTGATGACCCCATATACCCTTCATCCTGGGACCCAGGCATGAGAACGTGGGGGTCCAGCTGAAGGAAAATCTGAGTGAAACACTCCATGCTGTACAGCCAAGTGCACATATCTTAAGTGTGCAGCTCGGTTAATTTTATATATGAGAACACCTGTGTAACGTTGATGAAAGAAATTCCAAACCTAAAGAAAGGTTTAAAGAGTTTATTTGAGCTGTGGCTAAGGGCCAGATCTGTAAGCAAAATCTCAAAGGACTGAGACAATGCTTCAAGGAGTAGTACTTTTGCCATTCATTTCATATATTAGAATCAAAGGAGAATACGTAAGGAAGGTTTATGAAATCCACTGCACAAAAACAATGGACAGGGCTTGCTCAAGGTAACTATTAGTCTATTGTTAGAGGCCTAAGATGTGACTTCCTATTATAACCCACTCAGTTAGGAATTTTTATGATCAGGACATCCTGTGTGGTTACTTTTAGTATTGGCTTGTCGGGCCTGCCAGATAACCCCCTTTTTGTTCACAGTAACAACCACCAAGATCAAAATATAGAATATTTTCTGCATTCCAGAAGATTCTCTCATACCTCCTTCTAGCTCAAACCTCCCCCTGACCAAAGGTAAACATGATCCTGACTTCTGTCACTACAGATTAGTTTTCCCTGTTTTTGAACGTGATGTAAATGGAACAATAAAATATGTACTCTCTCGTGTCTCTTATGTGAGACTCCTCCATTTTGTTGCATGCAGCTTTAGTTTGTTCTTGTCATGTATATTTCATTGTACACAAATGCCACCATTTATATTTCCATTATGCTGCTTTTTTTGTTAGAAATATGTCTTTTGATGGGCAGATGCACTTTTTCTGTTTTGTTTTAATAGACTATTTTTTTTAGAGCAGTTTTAGGTTCACAGGAAAATTGCACAGAAGGTGTAGAGATTTCCCATATACCTCCTGCCCCCACGTGCACAGCCTCCCCCACTGTCAACATCCCCACCAGAGGGTATATTTGTTAGAATCGATGAACCTACACTGACAGGTCGTCGTCACCCAAAGTCTATAGTTTACAATAGGGTTCACTCTGGGTGTTGTACATTCTATGGGTTTTAACAAATGTACAACAAATGACATGTATCTTCCATTAGAATATCACACAGCATAGTTTCACTGCCCTAAAAATCCTCTGTGCTCTGCCTATTCATCTCTCCCTCCTCCCTAATCCCTGGCAACTACTGATTCTTTCACTGTCTCCTTACTTTTGTTTTTTCTAGAATGTCAAATGATTGGAATCATACAGTACATAAACTTTTCAGATTAGCTTCTTTTACTTAGTAATATGTATTTAAATTTCCTTTATGTTTTTTTATGGCTTGATAGCTCATTTTTTAATTTTTATTTTTAGCACTGAATAATACCCAATTGTCTGAATTTACCACAGTTTATTTATTTATATACCCACTGAAGGACATCTTGTTTACTTCTACGTTTTGGCAATTATGAATAAAGCTGCTATAAATGTCTGTGTGCATGTTTTTGTGTGGACATAAGTTTTCAATTCCTTTGGGTCCATACTAAAAAGTACAATAAATAGCTGGGTTGTCAAAGTATGTTTAGTTTTATAAGAAACTGCCAACTGCCTTCCAAAATGACTGTACCCTTTTGCATTCCCACCAACAATGAGCGAGAGTTCCTGTTGCTCCACATTTGGTGTTGTCAGTGTTCCAGATTTTGGTCATTCTGTAATAATAGGTATGTAGTGGTATCTCATTGTTGTTTTAGTTTGCATTTCCCTAATGACATATGGTGTAGAACATCTTTTCATATGCTTGTTTGGTTTCTGTGTATCTTCTGTGACAAGGTTTCTGTTCAGATCTTTGGCCCATTTTTAAATCTTTTTTTTTTTTTTATTGTTGAGATTTGAGAGTTCTTTGTATATTTTGGATAACAGTCCTTTATGAGATGTGTCTTTGGCGAATATTTTCTTAGAATCTTTGGCTTGTCTCCTCATTCTCTTAAGAGAATCTTTTACAGAGCAGAAGTTTTTAATTTTAATGAAGACCTACTTATCAATTCTTTCTGTCATGGATTGTGTCTCTGGTGTTGTATCTGAAGTCATCACCATATAACATTAGTAAGGTGACTTGGAAGATGAGGGCAGGTTGCCAGAGGATCCAACCATCCGATTAGAAGGTTAGAACTTTCAGCCCTACTCTTTGAACTCCAGGGAGGGGAGTGGGGCTGCAGATTAAGTTAAGCACCAATGTGCAATGATTTAGTCAATCATGTCTGCCTAATGGAACATCCACAAAAACCCTAAGCATGAGGTTTGAAGAGCTTCCAGGTTGGCGAAGGCATCCATGTGCCAGGAGTGTGGGAGTGTGGCTCACCCCAAGTTAGCTATGGGGACAGAAGCTCCCACGCTCCAGACCCTTCCAGACCTCACCCTATGTACCTCTCATCTGGCTATTAATGTGTATCCTTTAAAATAAACCATTAAATGTAAGTGAAGGATTTCCCTGAGTTCTGTGCATTGTTATAGCAAATTATCAAACTCGAGGAGAGGACTGTGGGAACTCCTAATTTATAGCCAAGTTGGACAACCTGCGGACCCACTACTTGCAATTGGCATCCAAAGTGGGAAATGGTCTTGTGGGACTGAGCCCTATGGGATCTGTGCTAACCCTGGGTAGTTAGTACTGGATTGAATTAAATTGTGGGACACCTAGTTGGTGTCCACAGAGAAACTGGAGAATTGCTCGGTATGGAAAACCCACACATTTGGTGTCAGAAGTATTGTGACTAGAAAAACAATTTTCCTTTAAGCCCTTAACATATTAACTACAGTTGTTTGAAATTCATGGTCTGATAATTCCAACATTCCTGCCGTATCTGAATCTGATTCCGATGCTTGCTCTGTGTCTTTAAATTGTGTTTTTGCATTTTGGTATGCCTTGTAATTTTTTTTCTTGATAGCTGGACATGATGTACTGGGCTTTTAGTAGTAATGTGGTAGCAGAGGAGGGCAAGCTTTCTATAGTCTTACAAATAGATATCAATCTTTTGATGAGCCTGTGCCCCTAGGCTGTAAACCTCACAAGTGCCTCTCAGGTTTTCCTCTCTCGTGAGACGGAATAGGACGGCTAGAGTAAACTGGAGGGATTTTTCCCTTCCCCCACATCAGTTAGGCTCTGATAAAATCCAATAGGTTAAGCTCTGGTAAAATAGTTTCTCTTGAGGGCAGGTCTTGTTAAGAAGAACAGAATTCTCTGGTTTATTTCAAAATGGTTTCTTTTCCCCTCTCCTTTGCTAGAAGCATGAAGGGATTTCTTTCTGATATTCTCCATGAGAACTTGTTAAAACTCACAAAACTGCGCCCCTCCCCCATAACTGGGCCCCTCCACTTTTTAAATCTCAGACTTGTCCACACTGAGCCTTCAGCAAGAAGGCTGAACTGTAATTTATCAGTTACAATTCAGGTTTTCCATCCTCAGTACTGGTTCCCACAGACATTTCTGCTCAGAGGTTTCATGTGAGTTCTGTATTTGCCTGTTTGTCCTTCCAGTTTTGGAGGTAGTGCTTCATGTTGTGGCTGCTCACTCATGGGTTGTGAAAGCATTCATGAGGCAGGTAAAAATACAGAAGGAAGATTTATTAAAGTAAGAGGAAGGTCGGCTGAGCAGAGTCTGCTGGAAACTACTGCCCCAAGTCTTCGTTTCTTCTGAAGTTTTATATTTTCTAACCAGGATGTAAATTGCTTCAACCTATAATGGGATCTTCTATTATGTTCAGCTTTGTCCGATGGGGTGGGGGAAGGTGCCGTTGAACTGGTTATCGCAAACTTTGCATATGTTATGTTGATTTAAGTTGGAGCCAGGAGTGCATCCCATGCAGATGCAAAAGCCTCTCCCAAGTTTGAGGGTCAGGCATGTAAGGCCGAAGTAAATAGAAACATTAAAACTGGTATGTGTAGAAAATGTACAGTAAACAGTCATTAAAGTTTGGCAGAAAAGAGGCAAAGAAAAGAAAGCTTTCAAAATGTCCCAAGCTAAATTACACTTGTTAAATTGAATTATACCAGAGGTCCAAATCTCAAAATAGAAGATTTAGTGCCACCATTACAATCCCCCCTATCTTATCACTTTGCTCTGTGAATCACTTCTCTGGCATTTCTACAAGTTGTTGATTTTTCTCTTTGTTCAGCTTTTTACTTGTTAGGATAGGGAGATGACTTCCAAGCTCCTGCATGCCAAACTGGAAACTAGGATATGCACTTATTTTTGTTACATAGGAATAGAATTGCTGGGTCATACGTTTGTTAATATTACCAAAGAGTCTTCCAAAGTGGCTGTACCAGTATAGAGTGCCTTCAGCAATGTAGAAGAGTTCCAGTTGCTCCACATCCTCACTAGCTCTTGGAACTGGTGATCTTTTCATGTTAGCCACTCTGCTGCATGTGTAGCCGCATCTTATTGTGTGGGATGACGAATGGTGGCACACACATTTTCATTCCATGCTGTATTTAACTTCTATTTAAGTCCCTTCACTGGGGACTTACTTATCTGAAACTTTTCTTGTTTTCTGAGTTTGACACTAAGATATTTGCCTTCTCTTTCCCCTCTACCTTATGTCTGTTGCCATTTGCTTGCTCTGCCCATTGAATCCCGCCCGTTTCCAGAACATTCAAGCCTACCTCTTTCTACTCCAGCTACCTGTGAGGTTAGTTAAGAAAGAACTAAACACCAACACTTTCTTCCTACAATAACCTATACCCTCCAAGCTCCCACCAGAGCTCCCTGGGTTCTCATATGAATAGACCTCTGGGAGCCCAGCAAGTACCTTGACATGTCTGAGTATGCCCAAGTCTCATGATGAGAATGGCACCATCTAAGGCAGGGGCTCTTCTACACTTAAGTAACTCAGGGGCACGATTAAATAATTTCAAAATTTGATTCTATGGATCTTTATTGAACAGAAAATACCAGAGATAGAAATTAACTCCTCTTGGACACGGCTGTAGGTTTTTCCTAAAAGCCAGTTCAAATGTCCAGTTCACAAAGACCTCAAAACTACAATTTAACGATTGAGTGACTGTCATCAAATTCTGCTTTTGAGGGCTAGCTTTATGAAACCACAGGATGATAAAGGTCTTTGATAATAGAAGTTATCTTCTACCTTTGTGCTAATAAAAATATATCCTTGCCTAGGAATGGTTTTAATTTTAGGAAGCTAATAAAAATAATTAATAGAAAGAATTGTCTTAATTTGGAATGAAATTATTTCCAATTGCAGTACAGCAGCTCTTAGAATAACATTGTTTTCTTCAATGTCCTTTTGTTATAACTTTAATGAGGAACAAAAAAATCTATTCCCCTCTAGGGCCAATCACTATCTGTCTGGAATTTGCATGTTCTCCCCATGTCTGTGGGTTTTCTCTGGGAACTCTGGTTTCCTCCCACATCCCAAAGATGTGCACATTATGTGAACTGGTGTGTCTAACGTATGTGTGTGTGTGTGTGTGTGTGTGTGTGTGTGTGTGCCCTCTGATGGAGGGGTGTCCTGTCCAGGGTGGGTCCCACCTTGCACCCTAAGCTGCTGGGATAGGCTCTAGCCACCCACGACTCTAAACTGGAATAAGTGGGTTGGAAAAGAATTATCTTATTTGTATTAATCTTTATTAAATGTATGTATAGCTCACATTTATTTCAATGTTTAATATGAGAAGTGTTTTGAATTTTTATTTAGAAGTTTGGTGATGTTTCTGTGACCAGAAATATGCTGTAGGAACTTAACTCCTGTTTATATCAATTATCCTATGGTAAAGTCATTTCATTATATGTCATTTTGCTTAAAGTCATAGTTTCCAAAAACCTATCGACAGTGTTAAGTGAAGACTTACTGTACTCATGCCTACTGCTGGTGACTATATTGAATTGAGATACCCATTTTTTGAGCAAACTAAAAGCTACACACTTGCCATGGTTAATTATGATAAAAACCATAAACATTACCAAGAACACCCAGAGTATATCAAACATTAGCTGAAAGGGATAGAGGATACCACGAGTTTTGAACTTCAAATAGCAGAATCTTTCTAAAAGCTTTATTCTTGATTTGAAGACTCTTTTAAACAATAAATTGCTCAAATTTCTTCTGTGTAGTATTGAACCTTAAATAAAAATTAATTAATCGGTCTCAAGCCCATAATAGTTAGTGAAAAATAAATCTAGAACAAAATCCACAAAAATCAATCATTATACATCTTTGAAATATAAAAAAATTATTGTTTTGAAAGTTGAAATTAAATCTTAATGGTTTCAGCAGGTCTTTTTTAGCATGTAAAGTCTAGCATTGGTTTCCTAAAGTGAGTTTTAAAACAGGTTCTCAAATAATGATACGCACCTGGGGATCTTGTTAAAATGTGGATTCTGACTCATTAGGTCTGGGGTAGGGCCTGAGATTCTGCATTTTAACAAGTTCTCGAGAAATGCCAATACTACTGTTCCACAGATCACACTTTGAGTAACAAGGGTCAGTGACCCCTGATGAGCCCTCATTATTTATGAAAACACAGCTGGGAATGGCTAGGAAGGTAATGTGTTGCAACAGGAAGAACAATGCCCCAGTATCAAATGACATTAGTTCAAGTTTAAGTCCTGCCAGTTGATAGCTGTGCAAATTCATGCAATGATTCTGAGCTTCCTTATCTATTAAATTTGTGCAATACCCATCTTACCTATTTCAAAATACAGTGAAATTTCTTCTTGCTTGAAGGTTAGGTCCTAAATAAATATGTAAGGCAGAAATGTATGTATATATGTATGTACATGGAACATATGTATGCATATAATATATATGTATATGCTGAGAACTACCTTTAAATCTCCCATTAACTACATCATTTCAATAAATCCAACACAGGTAGGTAGAGGCTTTGCATACTTATCTAGACAGTGATCTCTTTCTAGACGATTGGCATCATGGTTTGGTGTACCATCTTTCAGTCCCAATGAGGTTCAAATTCCCTTCTGCCACCAAGAGGGTGGAGAGTGCAGGAATAGTTCAAATCCCTAAGGATTGCCTCCTGGTCCTCAATGACCAAGAATAATTTGAAATTATCTTTCAAATACATTTGTGTAAACTGTTGTATTCTTTTTCAGGAAGAGCAATCCACAACATTCACTTATAAACAGAAACTTAAATTGCAACAGATGTTTCCCTTTTTGAAAAGGTTCTTGAATTCATTGACAGACCTTTGGCTAAACTGATGAATTAATTTGTTCAGGCCAGATTTCATAAATCCTCTAATAATTCTTCCCTTTACACATATTGACTTGATTTTTGAGATCTACAGCATGTGGTTTAAACGTTTTAACCTTTACTACTTTAATCAACTAACATTTATTTCAGGACTAGATGATGGCCGACCATTGAAAGATATAGTTAACTAAAAAAATAAAGCCTAATTTGTCAGTTAAATAAACCTGGATATCTAAAAAGTAAGTAGAAATCAATCTGTGTTGCTGAATTTTTAAATGTTTGGCAGCTTTGATGTAACTCTCTCTCTTCCAGGGCTACGTTGACAATAAATTAATAGGGATTGCTACCAAGCTTGGATATGCATATTGTTACCACACTTAGATGTGGCTGACTTAACCTGGCTATATACTATCTGGGTTTTAACTATACAAGTAGATTTATTTATGATGTGTTAGACTCTTTTTTCATTAATACTTGAAAGCTAAGTACCAATTTAGCATGGTTCAAATCAGACTTTAATCCAAAATTCAGCAGAGCTTTTAAAATTTTAGTCTTCTTATCTCACTACACTAAACTTGGTATGAACATTACTTACCATAAACAAGTTTAAGATCAAGTTTAGTAAAATCTTTCAAAGAGTGTATATAAACCTTTTTAAGAGTATCTGTCTGAAAACTTTATTTCTTCAGCCCAGTTAACCAAATGTCTTGAGTCTTTTTTTGTGGTTAATTCTCAAAGGGCAATAAGAAATTCAGTGGATCACTTACTGGTTATAACAAGAATGGATTTAAATTGGTAACATTTTCCTTTTTGATATGAGTACTCTTATTGTCTAGGATTCCCATGAGATTATTGTCTAGGATTCCCATGAGTGAGACTGGTCATAATTTCAAGATAAAATGCCTTCTGTGCATTGGGAAGGCCATTTGGTTATGACTGTCCTAATCTTAGGTTGGTTCAGTATAAGAGAAAGGATAACATATACTTAGAACAGTGGTTCTTGAACTTAAGAAAGAAAGAAAGACGAAAAGGAGAACAAATGTTAGGAAGGAGGTGAAAAAACTGAAACCCTTGTGCACTCTTGGTGGGGATGTAAAATGGTGCAGCCACTGTGGAAAACAATGTAGTGGCTTCTCAAAGGGTTAATATAGAATTACTGGATGATCCAGAAATTCCACTTCTTAGTATGTACTCACAAGAATTGAAAGCAGAGGCTGAGACATATACTGTATTCATATACCAATGTTAATAGTGGTATTGTCTGTAATAGCTAAAAGGTGGAAACAACCCAAATATTCATCAACAGTTAAATAAAAAAAATGTGGTGTATACAGACAATAGACTATTATTCAGCTGCAAAAAAGAATAAAATTCAGATACATGGTACACCATAGATGTGCCTTGAAAACATTATGCTGAGTCAAATAAGCCAGACAGAAAGACAAATATTGTATGGTTTCATTTGTGTGAGTTACCTAGAATAGTCAAATCAGACAGAAAGAAAGTAGAATAGAGGTTACCAAGGACTTGGGAGTGGGATGGGAGAAATGGGTAGAGTTTCTATTTGGGATGATGAAAGGGTTCTGGAAATGGATAGTAGTAATGGTTATATAACAATATCAACATAGTTAATGCCAATAAATTATATATTGTACAAATAGTCCAAAGGGTACATTTATATTGCATATATTTTACCACAATAACCCCCACACACATATATTCCTGGGCCTTGTCTTCAGAGTTTTTGACTCCATAGGTCTGGGTTGGAGCCAGACATTTCCCTCTAACAAGTTCCAAGGTGATGCTCATGCTGCTGACCTAGAAAGCACGCTTGAAGAAAACTCTCCTTTAAAGACTAGTTCTTCCGACCCAACAAGAAGAGGAATTCAAAAGAGGATTATAAAAAAAAAAAAAAAAAAAAAAGATTCCAAATTGTGGGCCAACTCTGAGCGAAGGTAATAGACACCTGAAATTCACTGTCAAAAAGGATTCCTGAATTGTGTCCAGGCTCAGTGATTAAAGTCCCAGGACAGAATAACAATGACCACCATCAGTATGGGAGGAACAATTGATAGCACGTATGCCACATACTCATATGTATCATCCACAAGCTTGATTGGTTTTAATCTTGTTCTTGTGGTATCCATTTTATACACTCCAATTTAATTCATATCGCAGAATTATATCTCTTTCATGCAAGGCTACGGAAAAGTTGTCAGTGTGGTCCAGACAGGGTGTTGGGTTGACTTTTTGGTGGGGGTGGGATGGGGAATGGAGGAGGAGATGAGAGGATTGGAATAAAGAAAAGAAGGCACAAGAATGAAATCAACTTGGATAAAAGAGTAGGAAATTGAAAAGTGTGTGCAAAGATTTCTTGTGGAATCCCAAGTACTCAATTAAAACCAGGCCAAAGCTTGAGAACTGGGTTGAAGGCTAAATACAGTGGAGGGCGGGGTGTAAGGGTAGGCAATGCATTTTTCAGGGACCAGCCTCATCACTGGCTCAGAATCTGTTAGGCATGGCTTTTCTTAGGCAAATTGTACCAGAAGCCTGGGTTACATCTGGAATGCAAGAGCTCTCCGTGTTTTGAATAGGCCTAGAGAACACATGTGGTCCACAGGCTACATTTTTGCCACCCACAACTTTGGGCCACATTTATAGGAGCCAGTGAAAGAATCAATCTGCTGACTCGGAATAAAATCTAACACTTTAAAAAATCTTATCCAAATAGGCATTCATACATGTTGCCATATTAAGCAGGAGTGTCATCCCATTAACCATAAACTCTTTAGACACAAAAGGCATTTACAGCACAAATTATGTTACATGTTATAAATAGAGGGTAAAGCAACTGAGAATATGAAGTCAGGAGTCCTAAGTTCTGTTGCAAGCTCAAACACAGGCCTGAAAAAACAGGCATTCGCCTCAATTCAGTTCAGTTTAACGATTTTTCTCAAATGTCTACATGGCACTTAGACAAATGATACATAGATAAGACCAAGGATCTGTCTTGAAAGTGCTGAAAATCTAACAAAGAGGTAAGATAAATACATAAATCAATAAATGCAAGACATGGTATTAAATATGTTATGAGGGAGATATAAGCAAAACACTGACCAAGGTTAAAAAAGAAGCAGAAACAGTAAGATATTAACCTCTCCGTATTCCATTAGAATACTCTTAGCAAGTCCAGTTCCAATGCAAAGTAGGCATTTGATAAATGTTTTATTTTTTTGCATGAACAAAATGACCATATCTCTTCCCAAGCCCAAACAGTCTGCTAATGACCTAGTGTACAATTTATTCACTCTTAATTTGCCTGATTAGACCCAGTATCTACTTCTATGCCACAAAACCATACACAAATTACCGCATTAATAATCGTGAAATGCTTTATAGTCCTGGACTCCTCAGGTAGAAGATGAGCAACTTTGGCGCAATCTTACTAAAGAAAAAAATCATTCAAAGAGGGTTTAAATGGAAGAGGATATTTACAAAGCCATAAATAGCAATATAGCTAAGGAGGAGTTGAAGGAAATGATTATATACTGTTTAGCTGTGAAACTCGTGTTTGTTTCTACCAGAGGAGCCCAGAACAATCCTTAAGACTGTTGGAAGTACTGAGAATCGTGTATGAATCAGTCATCCAAGTTTCTCTTAGTATCCGATTCACATCACATATCATATTTGGCACGGTGACCCATTTTTGCAGGAGGCCACGATGGAATGTTTCTGATGGTTGAAATCCTTGCGTTTTGCACAGTTGAGGGTAATTCCTGCAGATGAGGCTTTGTGTGCTTGGCAATATGGGGCCCATGTTGCAAATGAAAAGGAAAAGGAGCCTAGCTGCTTAGAATTTCTTGGCAGTAGAAAAAAAATTTTTTAAAGACCTGACTTCAAGGCAGTGCTCTCAAAAATTATGAGGTTCTAAATGTGTTTTAGCCACTTTTTTAAAAAGGACCAGCCCAAAACTGATTAATTTATTTCTGTTCTACTAAAGAATACAATAAATATGTTATGGTTCTGAATCTTACTATATAAAATTAATCTCACTAAGTACATAAGCAAACATCAGTCTAGTGAAACTGATGCAGCAAAAAATGGAGAGAAATCAGGACTTTTGCAGACTATTACGATAGAACATTGTAATACTGGATTTTATTATCTGGTTTACAGTTTTTATAATAATAAAATAATAATTCCTTTTACTTCACAGAAAAGTATCTGTGTTTAATGCTTTACTACTTGACATATAAGTGAAAGTCTAAGTAACTAATGTAATAATATCACATCTTACCATATAACTTGTTACGTTAATGATAAGGCACTCTTTCAGCCACCTACCGAGTGTCCACATCTAAGGAAATTACCTAGTTTCTCTGAACTTTATTTTCCATCTCACTTTGTGTGCCCCCAGGAGCAGACCGGAAACAAGGATTTGAGTGCAAGCAGTTTACTTAGGATGTACGGGGAATGGCGTGCTGGAATTGGCAGGTACTGGCTGGGAAGAGCTGACTGTGCACATCTCTTCTCAGGTCCATGTTCAGTGATGGCACATTGAGAGCTTCACATAGGCTATGGCGGGAGTAATAAAATCCACATGGACATCAGCCATTACTACACATCAGGGCTGGTTTTGTTGTTTTTGTTTGTTTCTTTGTGTTTTGAGTACTGGTTTACTAGCACACCACTGGTACAGGAAAGAGAGAGCAGAGAGTACTGCAGCAAAACAGGGAAGACGTGGCATCCAGTTAAGGACACCTTATTAAGCCGACTGTCCCTGGAATTAAGCTGTAGCTTAATTTTGTGGAGAAACTGTGGGAAATGGTATAGGACCCACTGCAAAGTATAACAGTACAAAGGTGTGACACCGCTGAAGGTAGGGGAAGCTGGGGTGTTTATCCACCAACTACAATGCAGCGTTACAGAGCCTGTGAGGGCAGGGATGGCTGATGCCCTGGGCAGTTCTGCCTCCAATGAGTGGAGAAGAGTGGCCTTGCCTATTATCAGCAAAGAGATGTAGCTCCTGGCAGCTGGAGAATGGCAGGCCAGCACTGAAGTGACAAGGGCCAGTGGGACACCAACAGCGTGTGCTACTATATCTTTGTCTATGAGAGAAAAACTAAAAACATCTACCAGCTCATCTTCCATTAACGTAATGGAAATATTCTAATGTAAAATGTATATATACTTATATTCTTTTATAGAAAGTACTTGGCATTCTTAAGAGAAAGAGAGGCAAGATGTCCATTCATTGTATCATAGTTATCATAAAAATAATAATGATAACCCATCAATCTAGAAAACAAGAGGAATAAAAGAAAAAAAAATCCCTAACAGAAAGTCTAGTTTATTTTTTTATAAATAAAATGTCACCACTGGTGACCAGCAATCTGTGACGCTGAGGTTGATAGGCAAATAGTATACATTTGGGACATAGGCAAGGGCCTCTATTTAAAATTGCCTTTTCTCTGGACTATTCTGATCCCTAACATTTCCTCTATTGATTCCCTCACTGGCTTTGGAGCATGAAATGCCCTGGTGATGATTAAATAGGTCATTTTAAAATAATACATGAACCCATGAGCTTCACTGACATCCTTGCAATGATGATTTGTCAGAATTCTGGATGCTAAGGAAACGGACAGTAAAAGGAGGTTTTACAGTAAAAGGAGGTTTTACAGTACAAGAAGGTTGGGGATAGTTCAGAGCCTGGAATCCCGGATGAGGAGGAAAAGGCAAGCAAGTGCAGGATGGAGAAATCAGAAAACGAAAGGCAAGCCGTTCCCAGATTTGACCAGTGCTGTCCTGTCTCTACTTGCCCCTCCCATTAACTGCACAGCACTGCCAGGGTCTGGCCTTAATATGTTAAAGTTGTTGGGTGGTGACTGACCCTAAAATACCTCCCTTACTGTCTTTCCGATGCCTGAAATTCTATTGTTATTTCCTGGGCTTAAGATAGAAATCCCCTGGAGATTATACGCAACTGAATCTTAACAGTAAGTTAGCAGTTTGCTCTTGGTATGTGTGTGTGTGTGTGTGGGGGGGGTGACAGAAGAGAGGACTGAGAGATGGGAGACAGCATAGGGCACAGAGTCCCTGGAAGGCCTGTATGGTTTAAGGTAGATACACAGAGAGGATGAAAGGAAGACCACTAGGAAAAGAAGAAAGAGACCGTGAACTAGGTGTGGACATGCGTTCCAAAATGACCTAAGCCAGTCCGTCAGTGCGCCACTCTTAGTAGGTTCCATGTAGTCTAAGGCAACAGCAGCTAAGGAAGAAGTTTTATGTGGGTAAGAGCTAGTGCCTTACTTACAACCTCACCATCAGGTTACAATGAAAGTAAGTATCACCAAATTCTACCTGACAAACATTTATCAAACACATGTTCTCAGGTAAGCAGGCCCCAAACACATCTTACCAGCTGCTTCATAAGCTCCACCAGGTCCCAGAATCCTACCCTCTTAGGTGTTCTGAGCACTACATTGCATGCGAGGCTCACTTGAGAAAAATGTGACAGTAATCTAGAAGCAGAATTCTGTTAACCTTATTAGTTCGCTCATCAGAACTCTTAACCAATGGCGGGACACAGGACTGTCCAGGGATCAGCTGGGGCACAAGGCAAAGGCCCCACACTGAGACTCATTGGACTCTTACACACATTCAAGGGGGACAGTTTAAAAAAAAATGGGGGCAGCCGGATGGCTCAGTTTGTTAGAGCACGAGTTCTGAACAACAGCGTTGCCGGTTCAATTTCCACATGGGCCAGTGAGCTGTGCCTTCTACAACTAGATTGAAGGACAATGACTTGGAGCTGATGGGCCCTGGAGAAACACACTGTTCCCCAATATTCCCCAATAAAAAATTTAGAAAAAAATTTTTTTTTAGCCAATCCATGCATCTTGAATACTTTTAAATTCAACACTTAGAGCTCATTTATAGAATTTATCATGACAGCCAACAGGTCACTACTTTCATCAATAAAATCCCACTTTCCACATTCACTATGCTGATTTGAAAAGTCTCAAGTGTTAGTCAAGGAATGGCCTCTGAGTGGTCTTTTGACTAGAATGCAAGTTCGCCATCTTAGATTGTGGATTCCTGGTTAGAACAAGCTATAGCATCCAGCTTTGCATGAGTATTTTGTGGTCACTTGTGGATATCGTGATCATTGACATTTGGAGGAGGGAAGAAAGTGAGGGTACATCAAAGACAAAATCCATACACCTTACAATTTTGAGTGAAACTAACCTACCAATTAGAGTTTCCTAGCCAAGTATTTTTCTGTTATTTTATTAAACGCATCCTATCCATTTTGATTTCTCAGGCCTTAGGTTTTCTAGGCAAATAAAACTATTGGCTCTTCTCCAACAAAGAAAAATATTTTCTCTTTTCTTATCGCCACTGGAGACACGCACTTTCTTTACCTCACTCCTCCAGCACACCTGAAAGATTAAAAACTGAAATGATAACAGACTTCAGAGAATACATTTATTGTTACCTCCTTCCTGGATGGCAACTGCAGGTTACCTAACTGATTTTTATGAAATCACCTAGAATATATATTTCAATAACAATTTGAAATTAGTAACTATTTTTCATTGTTGTGCCTTCTTGGAGTTCTGACACCAAAGCTGCAGAAATGCCATGCTGATATTTCATGTCAGGTTAGAGGCATGCCGGTCAAACAATCTTTTAAACCTTCCTAACTTGGCAATGTCTCTGCTAATGTTCTAGCAATAAATAATTTAAATTGAAAAACTAGGTTAGGAATCAAAAGAGGAGACGTCAAGGAAGAAAACACTTGTCTGAATCCATGTGTAATCACAGAGTAATACTGTTCTTTGGCAGAGAAGTGCAAGGAGACTTTTACTGTCATCTATCATCAAGAGATCTGATTGGGGATTTATTAATAATTAACCAATATACTGGGCTGAAAAATCATCAATTCCTACTTAAAATTTTTCTGAATGGTCAGGTTCCTAAGTCTAACTAATTATATTTGTAGAATAAATGCAAGCGTTAATGAACCTGAAACAAAGTGAAGGTGTCATCAAGTTCATAAAACTTATTCAGGAGCGCAAACAATTCATGAGCCTGGATTCAGCTGTTTTGTGGGAGCAGTTTCTTTGCAGGCCACATTAATAAACAGTTTAATAGACAGTTTAAAACAAGCTGTGACCACCCCATGACTTGCAACCCCCTCCTTGATTTAATAGACACTGCTGGAACAAATAGTCTGGCTAAATAAGGAGGTCAACATCTTAATTAAAATTCTCAAAACAGAAATCCACTTAATTTTGAAAATAAACTGGTCTTTAAAAAATAGAAGTAAATTAAGTCTCCACAGGAGACAGCCACATAGGCCACCAATAAATGAAGACTTAGGGACACAGTGGCACATGGTAGAGATCCAGTGTGAGATTCCGTGTTTCATAGTTGGAATCTAGTAGCTCTCTCCCCTGCCCCATCCTCACTACAATACAAATAGTTACTAGTGAATTTGGAAAATAGTACTGGGTGAAGATCTTTATGCCTTCGGAGTTGTTTTAATCCTGCCACGGATCTAGGTATTTAATAACAATTTACTATACTGAAAGAGGAGGTATTACTCCTTCAAGATGGACTTATAAGTAACCCATCATATTTTCAGAAGAGCTACTTTCCCTTTTCCCCAATCCCACACGAATCACCACCCCCATGTCCCCGTGCTGCAGATGTCTCCTAATATTTTGTATGAGATTCGAATGGGCTTCAATTAAGGAAAGTGAGTTTCCTACAGACCTTTTCTATACTTAGCTTTTCCTTACTGAGAGGATGGTTGAAATGTTTCTCAGTATTTATTAATTTGATGCCATAGGCTAAGCCATAAGCGCTCAGAAGATTCCAGGATACAAATATTCTGTCAAAGCCTGTGTGGTCATACCACAAATAGAAGCATATGGATCAGCATAATAGAAATCAGATTCCGATCTTAAGTGGTATAAAAAAATGATATTGTCCTAGCTCTCCCTTCTGTCAAGCATAAATCTACTTGATGATTCAACATGCCGATGTCATGATTTTTAATAATATGATCCAGTAGTTACGATGAGAAAGTGTTATTGGGGAAAACGCTCAACATAAGAAGTAGAAATTATTGTTAGCGTAGAGACTTGAGCGTTCAGATGAAAAATGTAAGTAACTCCAATGAGCAAGTCAATTTTATTTGTTTGTTTGTTTGTGGAAGGCGCAAGAGTTCAATTCCAACAGACTATTATTTTTCTTATAAAACTACAGATTTTTTAATGGCCAAGATGAGTGTGTTAGTTTTCTAGAGCTACCATAACAAAATACCACAGACTGGTTGGCTTAAACGGCAAAAATATATTTTCTTACACTTTTGGAAGCTGTAAGTATGAGGTCAAGATGTCGGCAAGATTGGTCTCTTCTGAGGCCTCTCTCCTTAACTTGTAGATGGCCATCTTTTCCTTGTGTCTCACTTGGTATTGCTTCTGTCCAAGTGTCTGCGTCCAGTCTCCTCTTCTTACAAGGATACCAGTCAAATTGGATTATGACGCACTCTAATGACTTCATTTTAATTTGATTATCTCTTTAAAAACTCTATCTCCAAACACAGCCACATTCTGAGGTACTTGGAGGTTAGGGATTCAACATACAAATTTTGGAGAGGACACAATTCAGCCCATAACAGCGAGTGATGAAAAACACGTGTCCTGCCAATTCTAGCAAAGTTATTTGTTGTGCGTTCTGTAGTGCTGAACTCTGACGCACCTAAACAAAAGGCAAAGCCACTATGAGGAAAGATGGGCCAGGTCCTTACCGCTTACTGGGCAACTCCATTGGCAGGCCTCGTTTCTATGTTGGAAATAGAACTATTTTCCTGCCTCCCTGAACCTATCCTTTCTCTCCCCACCCATCTTCCCATTTCAGGAAATGTAAGCAGTTTTACCTAGTAACTTTGCAAACATCTGGGTTTCCTTCTTAATTTTGCTCTGCAAAATTCTATCCTACTGCAAATCCTGTCTGTGTACTTCACAGTGTGGTCTGAATCCTACCCTACCACACTGCCTGGATTCCTGCAATACTATTCTTGGTCTCCTGGCCTCACTCTAGGCCCTTTATAACTATTTCCCCCATAGTAAGCAAAGTGATTTTTGTAAAGTGTTAAATCAGATCATATCACATCACTCTTAGGAAATACAATCCAAAAAAATCTTGCTGTGGTCTGCATGGCTGAGTATCTTCTGGCCCCTGGTTAACCCTTTGACCTTCATTCCCACCAGTTTTCCCTTCACTTGGTCTATCCTAGTTCACTATTTTCTCAATGCTTGTCATAAAGTACTTGGTCAATAATATAAATTACTTGAATGAGTGAGAAAATGAAAGAATGGAAGCTTACAAGCCCATTTTTATGAACAAGCTGGGGAGCCCTCCATCCAGGAGGGGGAAAAAGTAAGTCACGTTGTTTAAATTTTCTGAAAAAGTGACAACCTGACAATTCACACATACAATATCTAAGGCATAGGAATCTTTCCAGCTAGGCAACCACACAGACTCCTCACTCTCTAGCAAGTTGGCACTGAGTGAGATCAAGACCTGGCAGCTCAGCAGCCCCTGCCTAAATCTGTTCAAGACTGTTCTTATTTGTGGAAACATGTTCAATGAAGCAAGTTAACTTCTTACTTCTCTACATTTTCAGTGCCCTACCTCTAAACCAAGTTAGGACTTAAAAATTTCTACTTCGATAGAACATATAATCCTAAAATTTATATGGAACCATAAAAGACCCCGGATAGCCTCAGCAATCTTGACAAATAAGAACAAAGTGGGAGATATAATGATACCTGACATCAAATTATACTACAAGCCTACAGTAATCAAAGCAGCATGGTACTGGCATAAAAACAGACACATAGATCAATGGAACAGAATAGAGAGCCCAGAAATAAATCCACACCTATATGGTCATTTAATCTATGACAACGGAAGCAAGAATTTATGGGGGGGTAAAAACAGTCTATTCAATAAATGGTGCTGGGAAACCTGGACAGACACATGCAAAAAAATGAAGCTGGACCACCTCCTTACACCATATACAAGAATAAATTCAAAATGGATTAAAGACTTAAATGTAAGATCTGAAACCATAAAACTCCCAGAAGAAAATATAGGAAGAAAGTTTACAGACATTACCCAGAGTAAGATTTTTACTGATATATCCCCTCGGGCAAGGGAAGTAAGAGAAAAAATAAACATGTGGGATTACATCAAACTAAAAATTTTTTTCACAGCAAGGGAAACCATCAATAAAACGAAAAGGGATCCTACTGAATGGGAGAAGATATTTGCCAATGATATATCCGATAAGGGGTTAATATCCAAAATTTATAAAAAACTCACTCAACTCCAAAAAAAACAAACAACCCAATTAAGAAATGGGCAAAAGACATGAAGAGACATTTTTCTAAAGAGGACATACAGATGGCAAACAGACATATGAAAAAATGCTCAACATCACTAATCATTAGAGAAATGCAAATAAAAAACACAATGAGATACCACCTCACCCCAGTCAAAATGGCTATCATCAATAAATCAACAAATAAGTGCTGGTGAAGATGTGGAGAAAAGGGAACGCTTGTGCACTGTTGGTGGGATTGCAGATTGGTGCAGCCAGTATGGAAAACAGTATGGAAGTATCTCAAAAATCTGAAAATGGAACTACCTTATGATCCAGCAATTCCACTCGTAGGTATCTATCCGGAGAAATCCAAAACTCTAATTCGAAAAATTTTATGCACCCCTATGTTTATTGCAGCACTATACACAATAGCCAAGACATGGAAACAACCGAAATGCCCATCGGTAGATGACTGGATTAAGAAACTGTGGTACATTTATACAATGGAGTATTACGCAGCCATAAAGAAGAACGAAATCTTACCATTTGCAACAATACGGATGGATCTAGAGAACATTATGTTAAGTGAAATAAGTCAGACAGAGAAAGACAAATACCATATGATCTTACTTGTATGTGGAATCTAAAGAATAGAATAAATGAATGAACTAATCAGAAATAGTCTCAGAAACATAGAGGAAAAACTGAGAGTTGCTAGATGGGAGGGGGGTGTGAGAATAAGGGGGAAGGTGAGGAGATTAGAAAGCACAATCGGTAACCACTAAATTGCTATGGGGATACAAAAGTCAATTTGGGGAATGTAATCAATAATGTCGTAAAGATTTTGTAGGGTATCCGGTGGACACTTGTCTCATTAGGGAGACCACCTCAGGGATGATGTAGACGCCTGATCACCGCACTGTACACCTGAAGCTGAAGCTGAACAATAATGAATGTCAACTACAATTATATATATGTATATATGATTTACAAGATATATATATATAATTTACAATTATATATATAATTTATATATATGTAAATGTATAATTTATATATTTACTATATATATATATATATTTACAAGAAGTGGAGTACAGCATTAGGAATAGAGGCAGTGGAAATGTAATGGCTGTATGCGTTGTCAGAGGGGTAGTAGATGGGGAGAGAGGGGTTATCACTGTGTAAGGGATATAAATTATAAATATTTAACTGTTACACTATTAATAGTTTAAAAAAAAAGGCATTGTATCCATGGCAACATGGGAGAAGTGATGGATAAGGTTGATGCACTTAGTAATGATGATTTATCTGGATGGACCAAATAGAAGCTTAACTCATAGATCCCAGTAATGTCTTTGGAATTCTTTGGATCATAACACTTCAGGGGCACATGTAGTCTTCTAGATGGAAAATAATAGACAAGAACTAACAATTGCCAAAAAAAAACACACATCTATTTCGAGACAACATAATCTCATAACTGTTCTGTGTTGTTCCTTGGATTATTTGATATTGCTCAGAGCAGGATGGCAGACTATACACTTTATCGGAATAAACCACATAAATATGTTTCTGAATTTTTTTTGTTGCTATCAAAGATATCTGTGATGTTGCTCAAATACCCTTTGTATCTGAATCTTTGGCATAAATTCGACTTTGAAATGTTGTTCCAGGAAAGTGTTTCTCTTCCGATAAATTAGAATTCTTTTATCAGACCGAGGAACACATAACATGTGTTTTCCTTTTTATCTTGGCTGCCAGGCAGCCATCTTCTGCTTCAGTCACGGCACCACCACAGACTATGAAACACATAAAGCACATGTCTGTTGTGTCTACCTAGCTCAGAGTTCATTGAAAATTTAGCAATTATCTAGTTAAATCTATCCACTTAAAAAATCTAAATAATTCAGTTTGAAATTACAAGTCTTAACTTGTAACTGGTTAAGATAGTCAAGGTGATTAAAAGTGTGTAGACAACCTAATAAAACACTAGTTGGCACAACAGAGATAATAACTGTTTATGTAAGATTGATACCTGGTTTTGAATCAGAATTAGTAAGCTCAAGCTTTAGGTTTCGAAAGTAAAATCTTAATTTGTGTCTGATTAAATTTCAAAGTTCTATTTGATTATTTTGTTTTACATTAATTCTAATTAGATGGATTAACCTTTCTTAATATTATTTATTATTATAATGAGTGCATTCTTTACATGTATTGCTCCCTTTTGATATTTTTAATATTGAAAAGTTTAATATTTAATCATAAATAAATATACTCAACATTCTTTTCTTCTCAGTCACAAAAATTGCTACTTGCCCTGGGACATAGAAAATTACTATTTTTTCAGTGTAATATCCATGTCAACTATCCTTTCCACCTTTTACATCATATAACATGTGTATAAATGTATACACAGATAAGTATATATAATCTAGGAAAACATACATGTCCCACACCCCCAGTTTAAAAAAATTCTTAAGCATCTATAACATTCAGCAATACTCACTGAAACCTCATGAACAAGGTACTTTAGATTAACATAACATCTGAGGGTTCTGGTTATTGGAAGGATGCTCTCCTTTATAGAACATTGGATCCTGTGCTATTCATCGGCCTGATTGCTTTCAGTTTTATTCCCCACTCTTTCCCTCCTTTATCCCATTTCAGTGAAGGCTGGTCCCCATGAGCTTCATTTCTCAAAAGCTCCCTTACCAAATAGTTTCCTACTGGGTTTGGGCAATGAGAGACACCGGTTAGAAACAGGAGGGCAGCAAGCAGGGAGAAGCCAGAATGTTATTCCCCCTTCCTCTCTGTATGGGCTACAACTCCTCTGTGCTCCCACTAGCAGCCCCAGCTCCTGGAAGTGATTCTCCTTCCACTGAAAGTCTAGGGAAGGAAGGTAGCTAAAGGATGGTGCCCCCATCTAAGTAGGAGCTTTACAGACAGTGAGGGTCCAGCAAGGGATGTGGAAGGGAACTGTGACTGGAGGACTGGGTGGGGTACCATGTTTCAGGAGGTGGGAGCGGTCCTGCTGAAAATTATGAGAACAATGTGACCTGGCTTTGCCTCTTGGAAGTCACTGGAGGTCATCGGTGACCTTGGAGATGCCTGTCTATGGAGTGAGGGAACACAAGCCCCCCTGCTGGATAAGAGACAGAAGTGGATAATAGGCAATTCTTTTGAGACATTTTGCTGAAGAAGAGCAAAGAAATATGACAGAAGTTGGAGGAAGTCATGGGACATTTATTTTCATTTCTTCTACTAATGACATGAACTTCTTTCAAGGAACAGCTCCTCTCCCAAGCTCAGTGCATGTGATTGGAGAGAGGCTCAACTCCTACTCCAGAGATGGAGCATGTGACCCAGTTTGGCCAATTGGAGCATCATGTTCCATTGCCATAGTGATTGGTTAAGAGATGGGCACGTGACTTGAATTGGTGTAACCCAGAACTTCTTTGGAAGCTACAGGGAAGGCACCCTTTCTTTTCACCTGAATTTTAGCCTGGGAGGATGTGTGTCTGGAACTACAGGAACCCACCACAGGAATCCTTAGAATAAGATGAAATATTCTGGAAAGCAGAGCTGAGAGATAGAATCTTTGCCTGGATTCACCTGCCTCGTGAGTCAGTAAATTTCCCTTTTTTACTGGTCAGTTTGGATTGAGTTTTCTGCTTTCTCACAAAGGAAAATGTCCGAATAACTGACCAAGCTTACAAAGGGCACCCATACACAATTTCCTTTGAGAAAGGCAGGACAGATATAATCTATATTCATTTCTTAGGGCTGCCATAACAAAGTACCACAAACAAGGTGGCTTAAAAGAAAAGAGATTTATTCTCTCACAGTTTGGGAGGCTACAAGTCTGAAATCAAGGTATTGGCCGAGCCATGCTCTCTTTGAAGCTTCTGGGGTAAATCTGTTCCATGCTTTTCTCCTAGCTTTGCGTATCACCAGCAATCCTTGAGGGCCCTTAACTTGGTTTGTGAATGTATCACTCTAATCTCTGCTTCTGTCTTCACATGTCAGTCTTCTGTGTGTGTGTCCCTGTGTCTCTTCTCCTCTTCCTGTAAGAATACCTGTCATGTTGGATTAGGGCCCACCTGGATGACCTCATCTTCACTTGATTGTATCTGCAAAAACCCTATTTCCAAATGAGTCACATTCACAGTAATTAGAAGTTAGGACATCAACACATCTTCTGGTGGGGGACACAATTCAACCCATAATATTATTATTCCCATTTTGCATATTATATTTACATTTTATATAACAGAGATTAAATGACTTGCTCAGAATCACAGTTAGTAAATTGTGAAGAAGTATTTTGATTTCAAGCTACATATTCTTAAATGGTAGTGTAAAATAGTTCAGCTTGAATTTTTTTTTTAAGTGCTTTATTTATTGGTAGAGTTTCACTACGTTGCTCATTATATCTCCTAGACTGTGGAAATAGTACAACTCTTCAAGGTTGAGTGGGATAAGTTTGGACTATTGCTCATTCTTACAATCACCATTTGCTTGAGGCCTGTTTGGAATTGTTGTTTTGTACCAACACCATCCAGGAAATTCAGCCTACTCCTCCATATGGGGTCCCTTAAAAGACAGCTCACCGCAAACGTACCTGAGCACACAACATGCAGATGTCTTGCCAGGGAACCACACATTTCAGCGTGAAAGCCACAGGGCAGTGGGATCACATCCTGGCCTTGGGGTAGGGAGAAAACGTGGCTGGGCTGTGCCACAGCTTTTCCCACAGTTTAGGCCTCCCCTGGAAATCTGGTGGGTGTGTTAGTCTGAACCAGAATATATAAAATCATCAAAAAAAGGCATTAACATGTATACCTATCAGGCAATTAGAATCCTAAAGAGACAGGCTGCTTGAAAGAACAGTTCCTCAATGCTGAACCTGAGTAGAGACTCTGAATCAGTACGCCATTTTTAGAGTTTTCATCTCTCCTTTTAAGGAGTGCGTTCCTATGATTACAAAATATTTCTGTGCATATCAAAAATTAAACCTTAATATGTAGCCAAATAAGAGGCCTAAGAATGCCCATGCGGATAATAAAAGCTTAAATAACTGATATTAGAAGAGGGAAAAGATTGCTACATATTACTGATTTACAAAGATAACTATTTTCTGACTATTTTAGGTGAGTGTCGTGTGCCCAAGGGCTAAAATAATTCAGGAAAAGGCCAAGACAAGCAGACAATAGACTTAAAAGAACATAATCATCTACACTCTATAAAATCCATGCCCTTGAGGGGTGGTTTACTTGGAAAGTTTGATTTGGAGCTGTAGGAGGTAGGGGTAGTAGGGTGGTATATCTGAATATGTTTGCATCTTGTGGTCTCAGACTCTCCTAGAATGGGATGAAGGGAAAATTAGCAAGCTGATTATATTTTTAAAAGCATAGAGCCCTGGGAAATATGACCAGTGAAAATTCATCATTTCATTATATTTGGCATAGTTTTCAAGAAGCTCCCCAAAATGGCTCCTGCTTACCTCTCCAGTCTCATGTTTCCTTTCCTCCTTCCCAGCCTTTGTTCCAAGGATGTTGACCCATCTACAGACCATGTGTGTGTGTGTGTGTGTGTGTGTGCGTGTGTGTGTGTGTGTGTGTGTGTATATATATATATATATATATATATATATATATATATATAAAATTATTATTTATTTATTTATTTTTGGTTTGGATGCCAGAACTTAGCATGATGCCTAGACCATAGAAAGCACACATTAGATATCTGTCGAATAGGTAGCTGAATGAACGAAAACCTTGCCATAGATATAGATTGGGTGCTATTTACTCTTTCTGATTTTCTTATACCATAGAAGGGAGGATTGTTGTGGTGCAAAATAGTAACAATAACTGAAAATGTAAGGAGCACCATTTTCTGGGATAATTAGGACATGTCTAAACTTCTCAGTCTGGTTTTATGGAGAACTCCTCAACTTCAAGGTTAAGGAGAGAGGAGCCATAGGAAAGGGCTTAGGCATTTGGAACCATTGATTTCAAACAGGAACTGACAAGCTCACTCACACTTTACCATATTTGAACATGTATATGGCAGCTTGTAATAAATAAGCTCACAAATCCTTCTCCAAATCGTAAGTTTCATGCAAATTACATTCACACTAGAGAATTTTTATTAGTCTTATTTCCCAGGGGCTCTGTGCTTGGAAGAGATGAAAGCCCAGCTCCTGTGCTGCTGGTTGGGACAAACTCTGAGATGCGACAGATACTCCAAAGTCCCCCTGCAGGATCAGGCTGATGGCACTGCCACTCCTGCAGGACGGGGCCTGAGATGACACCTTAGCTTAGCGTCCTCCTCTTATTGTCCTGCTGCCCTCCCTCCTGACTGGTCTCCTGAGAGCATTCCTTTTTAAATCCCACGCACAAACCCTCATCTCAGAGGGTGGTCTCTGGAGAACCTGACCCCATGAGCTTACTCTGTATGGGATAGAAAAACATGTATAAAATGTGGTAACAATTCTCAAGGTAATTTTCAACCAAGGTGAACTTGATTTGAAGTTGTGTGCATGTTTCTCATTGGAAGGTAAACCTCCAATAGGTCTACAAACATCACAATTACATAGGCGTTCCTGGAATCTTGAGGACAACTGTTTCTTATAGAAGCTGGCCACCTTGTGCATGGCAGTAGGTTTGACTGTTTGGACCTGCTTCACTAAATTAAACAAAAACGAGCATTAGCAAATGTTGAGATTTACTGGAGTGTCTGACTTCAAGTAGCTTGATGAGTCAGTCCTGACAAGCTCACAAGCAGACCTGTAGCCATATTAAGGCTGCGTAAGCTTTGTGGTAGTGAGGTAGGTGGGTTTCCCTCATTTTATTTTTAATCTAACAACACAAACAGTGCTAGCCACACCAATTAAAACAAATAAAGAGTTAACCTTCAAAATGACCACAGTCCAGATGGCAGCATGGAAGTCATCAGGGCCATTTAATCTTCCAGAAGATTTATCACTGCAGTAACCCAAGTCTTTCATGTGGGTTCCTGCCACAATTCTTGCTACACACACAAAAAAAAGGAATCTGGAGTTCATGGCTATGACAGAGCACTGTGAACGTGGATTTGTGTAATAAATAGGGCCCTTGAGGCAGAAGAACTGCCAGGAGAGCCATGCTGACTTTCCCCCCAGGATTTGTGAAGATAGTTGTTGGTATCAAGACTATTCAGAGCTCTTGGTGTTATTTCACAATTATCTACTGCTTTGCTCTCACTTCTCCCTGTTTTTTGTCCTCATCCTCAGCTCCTACCAAATGCCTCTTTTTAGCTATTACACATTCTCCTTACTTCCCATTCTGCCTCAGATATTGTTTTCAAGCTCCGCTCAAAAAGCTTCATTTTCCCTCTCAAAAATTAGTCCTCAAGAATGATTTCCCCCAGAAGTCCCATGCTGCCGTGTCCCACATTGGCAAACTGAAAGCCTGGAAAGAAGGACCAGGATGCGCCGAACGGCTCCCTGGTACAAAAATCTTGTTTCAGCCACCCTGAAATTAAGTACAAGAGCTCATTCTCTATGGTCATGACATTTTACAAAATGCTACAGAAAACTGAATTTAGATGATACAACCACTTAATTTTAATACAATGTATTTTTAGCTAAAGGGGGTTTTCAGAAGAAAGCCATATCTTAAAAAAAAAAAAAAAAAGAAGAAGAAGAAGAAGAAATGTTTATAGGGTACCACACTTGTCAAAAGCAATTAAAAGTTCACAGAAACTTCAAAGAAATGTTCAAATATAATTTGGTATGGTTTAAGTATCTGAATAGATATAAATTTGACCAAGGCTTCTTGTATATGAAATACAGCCTAAAACATATTACTTTTGAAAAAAAGGAAGTTATTAAAATGCTTTTGTCAAAAATAATATAAATGGAGCCACTTTAAAATGGAGCCAGAGCTGCCATCCCAGAGGAAGTGCCTTGCACGTCTTATGCCACAAATCTTTGGAATGTTAAAACAGGGCAAAGTAATCTTTGGACTGGGACTAAAGCAACATTGTACACCAAAGAGCTGTTTGCAAAGATAAAAAGAAAGCAGATATTACAACTACTGGACTGATGACTACCGGAGTGAAAATTAAAAACTTTGCTTAGAATTAACATCATTATGTTACGTTATCTGCACCAGTAGAAATGCCTTCCTCCTATTGTTGTAATTCTTCCCCTTCTTCTTCTCATAAACATTCATTGCCTTTGTCTCCTAATAGGAACACTAGCTGGGCTTCTGCTAGTGTTTTAATACAGTGAATCAGTGCTTCCCGAATAGCTATTCTTTTTGATCTCAAACAAATGCTTGTTGTCACTCACTTTTTTAGGTTAGCATTTTGATTTAAAATTTCTTCCACCAGCCATTGATTTAGAAATGTCATTTGCCATGTAATTCCAAATGATTTTACAGACTATAGAACATGGAATTACTGTGTTGAAAGGAGACTTCAATCATTTTACATAAGCCAGATAGACTTTATTTAAACATTATATATTAACAGAAAGATGTGTTGATTATTTGGCCCAAGAACCTCTGGTTTCAGACACCTGTCATTAAAATGAAAGGATTTAAGCGAATACGTGATGTTTCTAGAAAACTGGTCCCGGGTTGATATCAAATGAAGGATTAATTTGTTGTTTCTATAGTCAGTATATTTCCATGGCACACATTGCTCATTCCTATTAGACATGTGATCTTAGATTCATTTACACCATCGAGATATTCCAAGGCATAATTATTAGTCTTGTTGTCTATTGCTGTGGAACCAACTATCCCAAACCTAATGGCATAAAACAACAGTCATTGGATTATCTTATGGTTTCTGTGGGTGAAGAATTTGGAAAGGACAGTAGAGATGGCTTGTCTCTGCTCCATGTTGTCTGTGGCTTCAGTTGGCAAGACTGGAACAGCCAGGGCTGGAGGATTCACTTTCAAGATGGCTTTTTCATTCCTACGACTGGCATCTGGGCCAAGCTGCTCAAAGCCGGGCTCACTGGGGCTGTTTACCAGGACATCTATATATGGCCTCTCCATGTGGCTTGGGCTTCTCACCACATGGCTGATAGGTCATGCAAGAGCAAGCATTCCAAGAGCAAGGGTTCCAAGAGAACCAGATGGAAGCTGTCCAGCCTTTTCTGACCTACTCTTGGATATTACATACCATCACGTCTGTCATATGTATTGTATAAAGCACTCATAGCCCTCACAGATTTAAGGGGTGGAGTCAATGAGAGGAGGGGTCAAAGGATATGTGGACATTTTTTAAACCCACTACCATTATCGTTTTGGAGAGATGGAAAAAATGTGAGCTGGGTTTTGAATCCTGACTCCTCCGTTTCTAAATGGGTGACCTTAGGCAAGTCACTCGACCTCTTCCTTCACTCTGCAAACACAGATAGTGGTCAATCGCAGGGTTGTTACAAACAGGCACAAATTCGTGTTAAAGCTCATGGGTATTCATAAGCAGTCGGCTCATTGAAATTCTCTCCTTTCTTTTCTTAGCCACATTCCCCTCCTTTCTCAGGCATCTTAATCTCCTTCCCATAATTCTATCAAAATGTGCCCTCAAAGCCAGTGTTCAGAAGGTGGGATCTCCGGGGTGCCCCTCAGTGACTGAGGAAGGAACTGGTGGAAAGCCCACTGAAGTTGCACCTTGTAGCAGCTCCTACTCGATCTAAAGACCCACCCCTCCCTCTGACTCAGAATTCTAAATTTCCCCTTCTGTGGCACCTGTAGGAGCCATTGGCCAACATTCTTTAAGCCCTCAGGAATTTCCCTTTCCTTGAGAGAAAGTGAAATGGAATTATGCCAGATCGGGGTCCCACAGGTAGAATGTTTCCAAAGTATGTGTTTCTGTTCTTTCCACCTCCTGTCCCACCTGGTGTCAAATCAATTGAGGTGACAGCATTCTGAGAATGTAAAGGGCACTTTCAGCCTGGTTTCTCTTCCTGCCTAAGTTCATTCAGTGCATTACTCAAATCTGCTGCAAAGCAGTTTCCATTCATCGCCAGAGCCAAAGAACACATGGATATTACACATGTGGGTGGTGCTAGGACACTATTGCATCCAGGTATGACAGAAGAGTGCCACACTGAGTTACTTCTGTATTTATTGTCATTGTTACAGTTCTTTAGCCATCTCACTGGCCTCCCTTCCTGTCACTTCTGGTGTTCCCACAAGAGTCAGAGATCCTTCTAGAAGCATGTTAAGCCATGCCATTCCTCTACTCAAAACCCACTGATGGTCTCCTAATGCACTTGGAATACAGTCTAAAGTCCCTACAATGGCTGACAAGGGCATCCATGATCAGCTTTTAGTATTTCTCACACCTCACTTCCCACCTTAGAGCCAGCCAGGCCAGCTGCCACCTGTGCAGTTGTGCAGGCCCTGAGCTTAGAAGGGCCACACTTGGTTCACTGCTCTGCTGTGGCCATTTTGAGGATTTTGATAATATTTGAACAGGGGGGCCCTGCGTTTTCACTTCATTTTTATTTTGCACTGGGCCCGGCTAATCACACTCCAGTCACACGAGTCTCCTCTGGTCTTACAATGGGCCAGGCACATGGCCACTGCTGCCTCAGGTATCGGGCACCGACTGCTCCTTCTCTCTTCTGAAAAAGCTCACCTGTGAGATGATCACTCTGCTGCTTCTCTCCTTCACTCAGGTCCCCATCAGAGAAACCTGTGACCACTATGTGTCACCTTCCTCCCCATACACTGAAGCATTCCTTCAAAGGCCCCGTCTCGCCCCTGGATTATGCTGTATATTTACTTAGTGCTCTTGTTTCTTGTTTTCCCCACAGATGCTCCTCCAGGGCAGGAACAGTGCCTGGATTGGCTATATCGTCGTCCCTAGGGCCTAGCACACGTCCTGGTACGCAGGTATTTCTCAGTACATCTTCGTTAACTTTTTCCTCAGTAATACCTTGAATGGTGCCCATCTCACCAGCAGCACATTTTAATTCTACGAACTTGGTTGTGAGGAAAGTTCAGAGGACACAGTTGGAGACACATTGTTTTGCTTTAATGGTGGTCACCTGGCTGTTCTCAGCCTGCCATGAACTCCCATTCATCTTAATGTCTCTGCCTTTTTTTCCCTCTTTCTCTTTTCTCTTTCACTGGTTTTCAATGACTCTAGTTCTGTGTTTTGAACATTCAAGGTGTGGGAAAGTTGAGATTATAACTTCAAAAAGAGAAACAAGTCATAGAAGCTATCAGAATAATCCCCCTGAGCCGGACAATCTCAGCTGGAGGAGATGGCCGTGGCCTTGTGTTCTGACTTCCAACCCCAGTGCCTTGCCACGGCAGCATGGATGTCAGAGCTGGAAGGCGCCTTTGAGATCAGCTAGTCCAAACTTGTGACTTTTTGGGTTCTTTCGGGGTGGAAAGGACATTTCGAGTTACATGTGGAAAGAGGAGATCAGGGGAGGAAACCATAAAAGGTATACTTGAATTATTCTGGCTCCTGGGAAGGAAATTAATTTCTTGAGATTACAGAACTGTTTAGTTGTAGACCAGATACCAAAATCCACATTTTCTGACTTTCTCTTTGATATTAAATGTCCTTTAACTGAAGAAATGATCGTTGACATCTAAATTTCCAATACAGTCAGGTGTTATTGCTATTCTCGATGTTCATTTTAAATGAACTTTTCTACCATTGCTCATTTCATGGTCTTTTAGTCCAGGACTGTGCTCTCTTTGCCTGTGGGTCTTAGTGGCCCTGAATGCCAAAAAGGCAGCAGGTGGCAGGTGCCAGGTCACTGGACTGCACACTGAGGCCTCAGCAAGGTAAGAGGGAGCCAAGGTGGCCCGGTACAGGGGCATCTTGGCAGACTCAAGGCAATATCACATCTTCTTTTGTTTTCTCGCTCTCGTTGTACCTCAGGTGAACAGAAATGATTAATTATAATCTTAGGTTCTTCACATACTCTCATCATTGGGCCATGCATGTCTGTCTGTGGTTTATATGTAGATTTGCTTCATTTTAATAATTTGCTCAGATCCCATGAACTCACCACCCAACTCAGAATCTAGAATACTGACAATACCGTGGCCGTTTGGGTGGTCCCGCCCATCCTGGCCCATTGCCTCCCCAAATCCCAAACCTGGGACGACCACTATCCTGAGTATTGTGTTGCTTAGTTCCTTTGCTTTTAAACAATTCCCCTTTTTGAAATCCATAACATTCCTGTATGTGTTCTCTAAAAGCGTATTTCATTTGGGTTTTTCTTAGCTGTGTACAAAGGTATTGAGTTGTAGGTAATCTTTTGAGACTGCTCAGAAAGGGGAACTGACCTCGTGCCAGGACCAAATCCCTCTGCAGCAGGTGGGGTGGGGAGAGCCGCACCCAGGAGTTGACGCTGGCCCTGAAATGACCCACCAACGTGGAGAGGCCTGCTGGCCACTCCTCCCTCTGCAGAGGGGAGCTGATAGCACCAAAACACATGAGCCTCTTCCTGGGTTTGCTTCTCCTCCGATAGCCCACCTGTGCTCCGGGCAGGGCTCCCAGCCACCCACTTTGCAAGGCTTCTCGCTCCCCCACCTGTACAAACACAGGCCTTCCTGTCACCACGCCGCTTGAGCAGTGCAATGCTCTGGACCCGGAGCTTGCGTTTTAAATTTCCTAATGAGAGTGATTGTAGGCCTGGAAAACAGCTGTGATCCCAGGGGCCAAGGCACAGTGTAATTCAATTGCGCCTTTATGATTTCTGTCTTGTCCTTCGCAATTTCCCACAAACCTGAAACATGTTTCGCTACTCACTTTCCATCTCACGGTGATCACAAGGCTTGGCTCTCAGGGAGACTCTTGCAGCAACGAATGGTTTTTACTCCGCAAATCCCAGGTGGAAATCAGAAGATACTGAGTTACTCATAAAATCGTGTACAACGTAAGGACACCGAGGTTGCAAGGATAACCCAGCCCTAAGTAGGGTCCCCGTTCTTGTCCTCCATCACTGGTATGGTCAACAATTATTAAAAACAAGAGACTGATGTATCATAGTAGAAAGAACATGGACTTTGAAATCAGAAAAAAATAAAGAGTTCAAATCCCACCTGTATCAGTTGCCCATTATGTGACCTTGGACCTCTCGGAGTTAGTTTTCTGATCTGTAAGATGGAACCAGATACCTATTCCACAGGGCGCTGTGCAAGTTACCTGAAATTAGGGATGGAATGGAGAGGCTCCTACAGCCTGCAAAGTAGGTTACAGCCTCGGTGCTTAATAGTTGGTACTTTAGGCCAGGCTCTCATTTCCTCACCCTGAGTCTGCCGCAGTCCCTCACTCCCAAGCCTCGGGCCCCCCTCCATTCTGATCTGTCACACATCATGGTCAGATGAGTCATCCCAAAGCAGTGATTGTATGTATCAAATTTCTTCCCCTCCCAAACCAACCCCACACCCCTAACAACGGAAACCTTCTGTGGTTTCCCAATGCCTTCAAGATGTCCAAATCCCTTAAGTTGGCATTTCAGCTTGACCGCAATTTAGAATCAATTTACCCCTTCACAGTGGTCTTTTATTATGCCTACACCTGAATCCTGTGTCCTAGGCAAACTTGTTGCTGTCTGAACATGCCAGACACATGTCAGATCCATCTCTATCTCTGCATCCCACGTTCATAATGCCCCCCTTGCATGGATTGCTTGCCTCCTCTTTTTCATTGGCATACACTCTATCTGTGGTGTGAGTAAAGTCCCCACCTCTCTACTTCCCACCCTCTTCCCTTCCTGTTTCCCCTTTAATGTATCTCACCTTGCTTTGTTGTTAGTCATTTGTATATATGGCAGCCAGCACCTGGCACAGGTTCTGTAGAAGATGTTTATAACTGTGTGGTGGTGACTGCATATGTAAAAGCACAAATTTCAAAGGCCTTTCCATGTAGAAATGCCTTCATAAACAACTGAAATTCAACTCATGGTGATTTCCTAAAAACCTTTGAAATGTCGATAGCCAAATTGTAATTATCCAGCATTGGGTTTGTGTATTGCTGTTGTGTGTGTGTGTGTGTGTGTATGTGTGTGTGTGTGTGTGTGTGTGTATGTGATGAGTGCTTTAGCTTCACCTCAGCCCTTGGTGGGAAATACTTATTTCAGTCCCCTTTCCTTGGCTACTCTCAGCTGATCTTTCATCAGACCACATGGCTGGTTAAATAATTCAAAATTACACCAGAGTTTAAGAAAGATAACTGAAGAAAAAATGAGCCTGACAATTGTTGATCAGGTTCCTCCCTTTAAGTTTTCTCCCATCCTCCGTGCACAGTTTAATCTTGTAATAAAATATGCCAAGGTGAGTTGTCTTCCCAGAATTCCCTGGCAGTTGGGGAGGGGGGCTCTGACTGTGTTGGCAAAAGGACATTGAGGAAGGGGGTTCTGTTTAAGCTCTAAACTTGGCTGTTTAGATTCCAGGCATTCTCAGTTAGAGTTATGCCTAAACCTGAACTTGGACAAAGACCAAAAGATTATGCATTAGCACCGTACCCAAAATATTTAGGAATTCTGTCAAATTGAAGGTTGGCCAGTGTCCATGTGTAATGGTGCAGCCTGAACAATACTGAATTGAAAGCAATTAAACAGTAATACCTTGAGTTAATGGGGTTTTTTTAAGAAGGCTGCTAATTGGCACCCATTTTTCTGCCTACCATAGGAAGAGCTTTCTGAACTCCAAGAAGGAAAGTATTCATCCAGCTTGGAGATTTCCAATTTCTTCATCATATAAAAGGCTGCTAATGTTCTCAGGGAAAAGCCTCCCCCAAGAACACTTGTATATGGAACGCTCTGGATGAAATATGCTATGTCACATACCCAACACCCACAGCAGCCCTTGCAGACAATCGAAGAAATTAAGACTTGCATAGCAATCCAAAGTTATAGAGCTGGTACTTATGTCCAGCTAAAGATAGCAGATCAAATACATTCATCAGGCTCAGTGAGCAACACTTTAGATGGAGCCGGTCACAAAGCTATGGGAATATTTCTTCAAACAGATGAAACTGATTATTTCCCACGTGTGATTGAAAGTATTGAGACGAGATCATACAACTGGGGGATTGTTTAGGTTTGAATTAATGATAAGTCAATGTGAAGCGAAGAGAATTTTAAAAATAAATATTTCAATATCCTCTCTAGAGAAAAACAAAATAGTATTAAAGAAAGGAAAACCATCCACAGTGCACTGCATTTTTTATATACCATCTGCATTGTCATAATTACATAAACATTAAATATCTATCTATTGAACATTATAAAACTATTTTTGGAGGATGGAAAAGTGAGTAGCAAGTGTGAAGAGGCATGGTAAGTGGGGAAGATAATGAGAAAGAGTGGAATATTTATCTTTCAAATTAAAAACTCAATAAACAATGCTTAAATAGGAAATATCAGGTAGTAGTATGTTATTTTAACATGTGATGATTGCGTCTGGGGGAAAAAAAGAGAATGGGATTATCTTTTTTTAAAAAACAAGCTATATGGGTGAAAACACAGGCTAAGCTACTTTAACAAAATGACCCCAAAATGAATTAGGTTTATATTTCTCTTGTTTGATATGGTCCAGAGAGAAGCAGTCTGGGTTGGAAGGTCAGCTATATGACCCTGAAAATGTAGCTTCCATCTCTGGACCAAGGCAGCCATCTGAGTTCTTGTCATCCCAGCCAGTGGGAAGGGGGAATGGGTCAGAGGCGTACATGTGCTTACCTTGGCAGGAACATGCTCAAGAAGTGGCATACATCCATTGGCCAGATTGTGGGCACTTGCCTTTACCAATCTGCAAGGGAGACTGGGAAATACAGTGATTAGCTCTTGGCATGTGCTCAGCTAAAATTTGAAGTCCTGTTATTAAAGAAGGTCAGGACTAACGTCAATACTCAACTACCAGTCTCTGTCAAATAAGCTTTGTAGAATTATTTCATTCTTTCAATACAAATAAAAACCGAATTTAAGATATTGTGCTTAAAGATTATCATTTGAACAACTGAATAAGTGAGCAAACCTTAGAAACAAGGGTCCTGAAGCAGAATGCAGGCTAACTACCCCCAGAATAGACGATGCGGAGCCCAGAGGCTCCAGGCCTGTTTGGTGCTACATTTCAGGTCTGTTGATTTCAGAATGCTTACAGCTCCTTTTCTTATCTGGGTATGCTACAGCTGCTGCAAGGGTGCATGGCACCCTTGGGAACCTATGATTTTAGAGTAAATTATTCCAAAGGAACAAGACTCTGAGAGGGAAATTAGTGTGTGGGAGGTTTTTTGGGGAGTGCTTTAGTATCAACACTTGTGGGCAAAGGGAAGGAAGCAGGATGGGGCAGGGAGAGAAGTTGGGGGTTCTAGGGCTGGGATGGACCTTCAGAGATCTTGTGGCAAGGGGGCCAGATCTTTATATCAGTATCCCAGTATTCTTCAGTTTTACATGCAAATTGCCCTAGGAACATGGGACCTTGGGGTGTGTACCTTGAATTAAGTAGCTGGCTTCAGCCTAGGCAATTCCTAGAGGGAGGTAAGTGAGGCCCACCTCCGGCAGAGCTCCCAGAAGCTCTGGGAACAAGTCTTTCATTCCTGAAAGGGCATCTGAGCACTGCCTCCCATCATCTACTATATATGGATCCAAGTAGCCTTCTCTGGGTCTCTGTGAAATCTGTCATTGAGTTTGGATTCTAGCAATGGTGGCTCTTGTATTTCTCTATAGGAGAAATTCAATGGTGGCAACTTTGTTGGGAAGATACAGGGATTAGGAAGTGCTAGGGGATTTGTGTGGAAGTTGCATGAACTTGGGCTGCTGTTTGACTTGGGCTATATTTTTACTGGAAGTAGCTTTAGGATAGCAGCTGGGGATTAAAAGGAGGAGGCCCTAAAATCTAGGTAAGCCAGATGATAACTGTGTTTATATTATACTTTCATCTATGCTTTAGGGTGATTAGTCAACAGTTGTGGGTTAATACATAAAGAACCCTTATCAGGAATTCAAGCTCCAGAAGGGAGGGAGGCAACGACTTCAAATTGTCCTGTCTTCTTCTGCCCCAAAGGGTTTATTACTTATCATAGGGAGTGTTAGTAGTAAGTTTTGACTGGAGAAACAAGTGGTGTTAAGACTTGTGGTTGGTTTAGAATATTTTCATTGGCACCTCTTCCCCTGGTCTGCCCAAAACCTTTGGAATGATGCTGCTAGGATAGAATTCTGTCCTGTGGACCCCACCTAATGGAAGGCAGTCTCTGTCACCTCTGTCACTTGATCCTGATGTCAAATTTTTGTGGTGACCACATCAAAGTGCATATTTCCTGCAAGGGGTTTGTCAGCGTACCTAAAAAGACAAGAGAATGGGGGATAGAGGTTGAATGACTACTTTTGTGCTTACCTGGTAATCCATGTTTGTGTGTAGTGGCAGAATTTGGTCTGAGACCTGCTTTCACTTAAAGGTAAGGCCTGGGAATGAGGTTGTATAGGGGGAAAGACACAGACCTCTAACTACTAGAGGCTACCAATATTTTTTAAAAGAATCTCATGATTGTCATAACCAAGTTAGCTTGGAGTCTACTGGAAGTGAATGATGTTTCGTCTTGTTGATGGGTAAATGTCCCAACAATTAACCTGAAAAATAACAATATCTGAAATAAATATGATTATTAACACTAATTTACTGCAATGATTGATCATAAAAATAAACTACTCAGCTGTAGAAATTCAGTGCATAGTATATGATAATGATAACAAAGTAAACTTAATTTGATTATTCTAGATAACTCATTTTCACTTATATGGTCTCTGCTACTGGACTTGGCTTAGGCTCAGTACATGGCTCAGGCTCTAGAATGAAGTCTTTCATTCACCTGTGGCATGGCTGTGTAAGACCTCTAGGTTTCATTCCTAGGTGTGAAAATCAATAGGATTCTAGTGGGGGAACATGACAGAAAAGTAAATCCAAACTCTTGCTTTGGTAGATGTGGTTTGGAGGAGGGGCAGCCTGGGCAATGCAGTTGGACAAATCATACCACCTACATATTGAATTTGCGAGGATTAAAAGGAGCCAGAAAATAAAAACCGCTGTCAGTATGATAGGAATCTCTAACGCCTGGAATTAGATGAGATTCCTCACTGCTCCTTCACACAAACCCTTCATTCTGGCAAGGCATTCCTCTTTCTACCCCCAAGGACTCGCCCGCACATTTGCATTTTGGCTCACGAATCTCTGATTGCCCTTCTGATTGCTCACAAACCCTCACCACCCTTCAACAATTCCTTCCTCACGTAAGAAGATGTCTTCCCCAGCTCCGCTGGCCAATATTGAGCCCTTTGTCTAAACTTCCTTAACCTTGACACTTATGCATCAAATACTCTTTCTTCTTGAGATCCTCAGTCCCATGGAAACTTACTAGAGAGGAGCTTTCAGCTTTTGCCTCATCTGTCCAAGGTTTCTCTACAGTACTTAGCAGAGAGCTGAGAACCCAGGAGGTTCTCAGTAAACTCTGGCTAAGTCTGAGAGGTTGTAAACTCAGAAGGCGTGGGGGGCTAAGCAGGGAGCAGCCAAGCTAAGGTCAACTGGAGAAGGCCTTCAAACTCAAATGATTTTTTAGAAACTGTGCTAGCAAAACAGGACAGTAGTTAACCTGCACTCATCAGGTTTGCAGTTCCTGGTCTCTACGTGATTAGTGTGGAAAGGAAAAACAATTTTCCTTCTACCCTTCTAACTTCTTCTGGCTGGTCTAATAAACAAATTGACATGAGGCTGAGTAACAGGAGAAAATAAGTAACTTTATTATGTATGTACATCTGAGAGCTCCATAGGAGTATGGGACCGGAGCACAGATCTCTCAGCTGAGGACTCTATGCCATCTTGAGCTAAGGAGAAAGGGGAACTGTGGTTTGGACTTCAAAGAGGAGGAAGGCAATTCATAGGTAGATGAGAAGGAGTAAACATGTGTCAAACAAATTCTTGCTGGAACTTCTGGACGCCCTGGAAACAAAGGGACACAGAGGAGAGTCAATGAACGCGTTGCTAGGCTCCTCCCTGTTTATATTATGCTAAGGTGATACCTCCCTTCCTTAAGCAGGTTTTTCTATCTGACTTCCTTTAGGTAGCTAAAGGGAAGGTAAAAGTTTCTTTCTGAGTTTTTTTGTTTCTTAACAACAACCAGCTTACAATAATCAATATCCCAAAATGGCATATTTGGGGGTGGCAAACTGTTCTCCCTCATTAGCAAGCAACTTCTGGCTCCTTATATTGGGTAAATAAATTCATAGGCAAAACAGCTCCATTCTGGACTTCTCCCCTTAACCCAGGTTTGTTTCTGGGCAAAGGGACCAACCCAGGAAGCCACATTTAGACTATGCAATAGCATCCCACTATGAAGGAATCATTATGCTCTGAAAAGTGGTGTCCTGGGGTCTCACCCTGAGCTTTTTTCCTGAATGCCAGGCCTTTGCTCAGAGGTGATCTTCCAGGCAGCTGTGGGGGTGGGCATTGGAGGTTGGTGGACAAAGGACAGAAATCAGTGGACCTTTTTTCTCCATACAGTGCCGTTTGGAGGCAGAAACCATTTTGTGCTCTTTTCCTAAGGATTTGGGATGACGATGCCAGCATTTGGGAGAATGAAAAGATCTAGCTCAAAAGCCAGTTGACTAGAAGGCAGAAATAGCTTTCTTCTGAAAGAAGGCTAAATATAGAGACGTACCCCCAAAGATGTGAGAAAATGGTTGTCTTTATACTTGGTGAAAACAAGGAATGAAAGATAATGAAAGTTGAATACAAATTATCTTTCATTTGCTCTTTTGAAGATGCTCATTTAAAAATAAGGTCACGTGGAGGAGAAACGACACGTCTGACTGTTGCTAATACCAGTCAGGAGATGTGGAGCACAATGAGTTCATAAAGAGATTTCTCTAAACTGAAAACCATTACTCACTGCCCTGCAGCCAAAGCCATTGAAAGCTGGGGTTTTGCTGCTACAAAACTGTTTACGTACAAGGATACACAGGGACAAAAGGTCAGGGGAGGTAAGCAAGCCTGGAGTCCTCAAAGTCAAAAGACAATAAACACACCAACTTTCAAGGCTTTTAAAGAAGCACAATTGGGCCAAACAAATTCCCATTTTGGATGTAAATTCATAACATCTTGTAGCAGATGGAAATAGGACTTGGGCAAGAGCTGGTTCAAATCGAAGTAATATTAAGTTTATCACGACCAGAATTAAAACTGAACTGGAATTGAGGAGAGGGACCAAATTCAGGAACAAGGTTCCAAGGAGAACCAAAGAAGACAGAGAGAGGAAAACTTTTTTCAGAAAAGCCATAAAACACAATGAGTAGCCACTCTGCTGTGATGGAGAGAACATTCAGTGACATGACTAGTAGTGGATTCGAGGTCCAGGGTGTAGACTTTCAACTATGACCTGAACAGGTGTTTCGTCAGCAAATATGTGGGTACCTTTAATTGAAATGCATTTGTAACAAAAGTCAACTCCTACAGAAAAATTGTTAAAATATTCTCCCTGGAAATAACAGAGTTTTTTCCCAAATTTAACTACTCACATTAAATAGACTGAAGAAATATGGTGGCACAAGGCACAAGGCACTCCCCTGAGGCATCATTTGCTAAGAAGAGAATGCTTTTAAATTTCCCAGAACTCTGAGAAAAGGTACAGAATCCTTGGCTTCATAGAAACCCAGTGCTCCTGTCCAAAGCACACCCCACTTCGATCCAGCACGAAAGTTCTTCATAAGTCACAAATGCAAGTCTAACTCACTTCTTTCTTCCTGAGCAATCACAGCAACTTGACTTTGAAATTCAACTTCAAGGAAAACAGAAAATCTATTTTTAATCAGAGAAAAACCTCAAGCTGAGTGAAAACCACTTCGCAGGTTCTGTTGAATGTAGACTGGAACTACTTTTGAGGTGATCATTAATTTTCTGGAAGTGATATACGCCAGGATCAACTTCCATCCTGCTTTATAATCAATCAGTTAATCAACAAGTCCAAGGGGAGTATGAGTGCTTTGCGTTCCCTGTAGTGTTGTGTGAGGTTATGAGTGAACAGAGTGTCACTCACTGTGTATTAATTAAATGTTCAGGGCTGGATTCAAGTAATTTTAACCAAAGAATTGAAACTATCGGGTAGAGGGAAGGAAATGTAGAATGATTTAAACAACTACTTCATGAAAGGCAAACATCTATTACTTGTTTCAATGTCCCCATTTGGTGGTATTTCTTCTGAAGAAATGTGGCAAATGCCATCTTTGAGAAAATCTTTAAACTTAACAAATGTTTCTGAACAATATGTGTGCAACCAAAGAAAATCACTGGGAAATGCATTTTGTCTGTCGTTTATTCATTTTGTGTATTTTTTCCTGAAATCATTATGCATTTATAGTTGTCAAAAATTTCTCTCTAATATTTTTTAATAGTCCTAATTCTAGTTTATCACACTATGAAACAACTTTCTCTACCCAGACTCAATTAGATTCCAGACTCTATTTCATGTATCAGCTCGAAAGTTTTCTTGCATAAGCATCATATCTGTTAGACTCCCAAAGCTTGAATTTATAAGTTATTTTAAAGAAACAATTAAACTTTGAAATTGAACCACCTTACTTGTTGCTGTTCAGGCTATATTCCCATCATTGCAGCTACTAAGAATAATACTTTTTAGTGTTTCTTAAATGCATAAAACCATAAAATACTAACGTTCTATAACCCCACCACGTAGATAATCTTTGGTAACATGTTTTTAAAAATTAATTCGTATACATAATACAAAACTCAAGCAGCACAGAAAGTGCTAAAATGCACAGTAGTATTCTACTTCCTCACCTGGTCATTCTCACCCTCATTATTAGCGGTTTTTATAGTTCTTTCAGAAAACATTTTGCTCATATATCAAAATAGGCATTGCACAGACACAAACGCACACACGCATTTATTTTAAAAGTTTTTCATATAGACAATCATACAATCAACACCCATGGTGTCTCATCTGGGCAATTTTCACACAATAAGATGTCTTGAAGAACTTCTTATGTTAACACAATACATCAATCTCATTCTTTTTAACAGCTGCATAGCATCTAATTCTATTCTGCATATGGTGCAATAGAATTGGATGCTATATATACCCAATATATTTCAGTAGCCTTTTATTAATTGGCATGTAAGTAGTTTCCAGGTGTTTTGTTGTTGTTTTGGGTTTTTTTAATTTAAAAAATGCTGACTGAAGATCCTTTTATAGCTTGGATTTTTTGTTTAAGTGTATTTGTTGATTAAATTCCTAAAAGTGAAAATTTTTTTTAACTAAGTTTTCTTTTTCAATCTGGTCTAGCCTTTTTTGTTGCCTACAATTTAGAGAGGAAAAAGCTTTCTAATTTTGCTTAGGTTAGGAAGAAAACCAATGGAAAACATCAGTGACACCTGGGTACGGCCCTGGCAGCCTTGATTCATTTCAAATTCAAGTGTGGGGGTGCCCATCTTGAAGAGATGCTTAGAAGGAGGTCCGTAACACTGTTCTTCTCACTCCAGAAAAATACACGATGATGCTATTAAGCTAGCATCTGCAGGTTACCAGGCTGTGGAGAGAGTCCGTTGAGAAATATGACCGTTTAAAAATTATTGAGGCACACCCAGCTCTCCAGGACAGGTGTCGGTTCAGCAACTTGCAGAGAGGCGCCGTAAGAAGAGGAAGCCACCTCCCACCTCCGCGCCTTGTAGGGCCTGGAGGAGGGTTCAAGAGAGCTCACTAGATCGTCTCTCTCGCCAATTCCCTTCGCCCCCGCTCGGTACACGAACTTCGCTGTCAGCGTCAGCAATCAGGGACCTAGTGCAGGCATCAGGTACCGTCAAGGATGGGGCGGTGACCTTTACCCGGGATGATTGGGGGCCCCTGGAGCCTGCCCAGAAAACCCTATACAGGGACATGATGCGGGTACCTGCAGGCTCCTGGTCTCTCTGGGATATCCAGTTCCCAATTCAGAGCTGAGTCACCTGCCAGAGCACAGGAAGGAGCTATGGATGGTGAAGAGAGGCCTCTCCCAAAGTGTCTGTCCAGATTGTGGCATTTGCCCCGCCGTGAAGGAGGGTGCCACATATTCCCGACGGGAAGCCCAGGCAAGTATGTAACACAAGTGAAAGAATACCAAAACAACACTATGTGAGTGGCCAATGCCAGCAAACTGAAGGACTGTATTGATCAGAAATTGACAGACAAGGAAAGGACCATGCTCTCAACGTTCTGAATAAAATACGCACAAGTCCTTTGTGTTAGTGGAGCCATCCTTGCCAGGAGCCCCCGGGAAGCTACTCACCTGATCGCTAAGTAGTCTCAGCCACGGTCATGTCCAGGGGTCTGACTAGATGATTCCAGCAATAAGAGCCTTGCAATGGGAAAAAAAAAAATCATTGCTACTTGATCAAATCTTTGTGATCAAGTCACACTGTCAAACCTTTTATTCACCTCACTGAACACACAGAGTCAACTGAAGGAGATATTTACCTTGGGTCTCTCTCACATAAGATTTATGTGAAGCTGTTAGACCTTAACTTCAACTGGAATCACTACAGAAGATTTCTCTGGATAAAATAACTCACGCCTGGATATCACTCGTGTATCCCCAAGCCATGTATAATTTTACAAGAGCTAGATGTTGCAGCGTAGAAGCCAATTTTTAGAATCTTGCTTTCATTAAATGCAGAATGTTCATCCTACTGGGAAAAACTCAACTCCTTTTGCCAGTATTAGCAGCCAGACCAACCTTTCCGTATATCAGCATCAGATGACAGATTCAAATTATGCCTAAGTCACTGGGGTTGGGAGAGGTTGAAGGGGACTGTGTCCTTAAAAAGAACAGCATTGCCAATGTAACTCTGAATATAGAAGTTTCATTTTAAGAAAAAGAGAAACTTTTCTGGGCGAGGCTACATTTGCTTCATAAATCAAGCCAGACAGATTTCCACAAGGCCCTTTGGTGATGTTTCTAGAGGGGCAGAACCCTGATGCCCCGGAACCTTCACTGTCCCTCCTTATCCCCATCCTCTGTACCCAGAAAAGTGGCCCAGTGCCCATTGAGGCAATACCAGCCTGTTTGTGAGCACAGGTGATTCTCTGTGATTGTCTTTAGGACATTTCTGGGAGTTTGAGAAAACTGACACTTCACGAGTTCCTTTCATGTAATCATGAATAGGAACCATTCTTCCATAGGTTTTTGGCACTTCAGTAAATGAATAGTCAGAATTTAGGCGGGGGGAAAAAAAACAGGCAAAAGCTATGGTCAATGATATATTTCTGCCCCTGAGAAATTCCCACTGAAAATTATTAATAGATATTTATCTTAAACAGCTAACAGGAATAAAAAATAAAACAAACGGAAAATTGCAGAAATAGATGGAGATACTTATGAAGCCAAGCAAAACTGAACTGCTTTGATTAGATGTGCTGTTCTATTTTATTCATTAAATCCTTTTAACAAATATTTTTGAGCACCTATGCAACAGACTCTCCTAGCTGTAGGTATACAAAGAGTTTACACCATAAACAGTTTAAGTAATGTTTTAGGTTTAAAATGATTTTCATCACAAGCACTAGAGTATAGCAGTGGGAGGAGCAAATACGGGGGCAAAGAAATACCTGATAAATTCTAAGAAAGCAAGCTGAGTTTGTGAAGTATAAAAATGAGTATTTCTAGAATCTGAAAAAAGTAAATGACTTCTTTGTTATTGTAAAAGAATATACGTTTATCCCCCAAATCCAAAACACATTTATAAAAACATATATTAGGCACATATACCTCAATAAATGTCAAAACTATTTTTTAAAATGCAGATCATATTCCCTGATCACAGTTTCGGGGTGGGGATGGGGGTGAAGATATCAAAGAAAGAAAGAAAGGAAGGAAGGAAGGAAGGAAGGAAGAAAGAAAGAGAAAGAAAAGATAAAAGACAGAAAGAAAGAAAATAGAAACAATGGAGCCAAAGTTCATACAACACTGTGAACGTCTGGATTAAGCCATACCTGAAAACAATGCAACTTTGGACTTATGGTTATTTCTACCAGAAATTCACTACCACTGATTAAAAAAAAAAAAATTCTGATACAACAAAAACATTCTAATATTATCATCCAGAAATTTTATACTCAGACTAATTATAAATTAAGTGATGAAATAAAGGTATTTTCAGACCAAGTTCAGTTCTCATACAGCCTCTCTCGGTCAGTTCTACTTAGGGGTGAGCAATACCAGGATCTGAGACACAGTGAATTGAACCCCAGAGAATTACAAAGGGAGGTTCTAGAATACAGCTGTGCAGTGAACCCAGAAAAAAACTCAGTGTAGGAGAGCTACGTGTCCAGGAAGGAGGTATCTTGGAAAAGAAGATTTCATACGTTTGATAGTATTTTTTGGAGACTGGGGAAAAATTTAAAGATGCAATAAAACTAACAATGCCAGAATTAGAAGCTGCAGAAGGAACAAGAAAGGGAAATATCAACATCGCACAGTATTTGGATCTGCAATGAACAGTATTTATATGGTCATAGTAACATAAGGACTTTATTGAGTTTCAGTTTTTAGATTCAATGTATTGACGCAGCTCAGATGCATTTACCATTTCAGAGCACAATGTAAATAATAAATAACATCAGCCTTGACAATGTGGAAGTTGTCAAATACAGATGACAGAACATGGGAAGTGGGAAGGGGGAAAAGACAGAAGGAGGAACGAATGTGAACCTAAAATCTTTAGCTTAGTAATTGATGAAAAAAAAAGAGAGAGAGAAATAGGTAAGTATATTACTCAAAGTTACAAAAGCAACTGACTGAGATAAAAATAGAAACATGACTATATGGAAGACAGGAGAGGGGATGCGCTAAATCTTTACAGTGGCAAGAATTCAAGAGACAGTTTCTTAAGGGATAAATCAAGAAATAGGAGTTTATGTATGTTATTTAGAGGCATTAAGGAAATCTAAAGATTGAGAATCACACAAAGAACTAAAATCAGAAAATGGTATAAGAGTAACATGGTTCTTCCAGGGAACAGGACTGAGATGGGACTAGGGACTGATGCTTTTCATTTTAAATTCTTATACTCTTATTTAACATTTAAACCATGTGTAAATTACTTCAATAAAAAGAAATTTTCAATGCTTCGAAGAGAGATCATACTCAACTCCACTCATAATTAAAAGAATTCAATCAACTCACTTTCAAACTTATCAGTTTTGCAAAATATGGAAAATGTGATGATTCCCGATGTAAGCCAGGATGTGGGGAACAAGTAGGAAAGATATTCAAAATATTTTAACAACCAGTATAGCACAGACTCCAACCACTCAGAGCTGCTGCCAGCCACAAAATCCCATATATCCACCCTAATGCCTGCCAGCCAACTAGGGAACAGGCATCTTCATGTACTATTGGTGGGGAAGTGCGTTGAATAAGTTGGATACAGTCTTTCTAGAGGACATTAATCATTGCCTCTATTTTTCAAAGCCATTAAAACTGAATTGAATTGAATATTCACCTAAGTAAAACATTAAAAGGGCATAATTTGTTAAAAAATCCCATTTCTCTCAGCCTTAGGTAACCCCTAATCTACTTTTGTCTCATTGAAATATAATTTACATACCATACATTTCATCCATTTAAAGTGTACAATTCAATGGATTTTAGTATATTCCCAGAGTTGTACACCCATAACCACAATTGATTTTAGAACATTTTCTTCATCTCAAAAAGAAACCCCTTACCTTATTGCCTGACTATCCCATTTCTTTCAGCCTTAGGTAACCCCTAATCTACTTTTGTCTCTACAGATTTTCCTATTTTAAACATTTCATATAAACAGAATTTATTTCCATATGAATGTTAAGACCAGCTTGTCAATTTCTACAAGGAAGCCAACTGGGATTCTCATAGGGATTGTGTTGAATCTGTACCTCAATTTGGAGAGGTTATTGACATTATACTGATGTCATTATACATATGGTGTTGGATCAAACTGAATGTTCCAAACTCTGGGAAATGTATCATTGTTTACTATAATTGCCTGTCTGGACCACAGACTAGCAAGAGCTTAGATGGAGAGACAAATACCCCTTCTGTTTCTGGCACTGAGGGCTTGGGCCTAGACCCCAGGTTGGAGGGAATTGGTCATGGTCACAGCTTTCAATTGAAGGTAAGTTAGCCTCTGCAACCCGCTTATCTGATTTTATGTGTAACGGTGTAGGCTTTCATCTTTTTTTGAAAGTGTCTTTTCTATTTTGCCCACCATGAGGATTCTTTATAATGGTGAAGTCAAGGATCTAACCTACGAAAATATAATTGTCCCCTCTTTGCACACACCTTTTCAGTCTCTCTGTACCCATTCTCTTGCTTCTGAAGCATAACAATCAGTAATCAGGGCTGGCAAAGACAGAATCTCCCTAGAGTGCTAGGGAGGAGGCAAAGCAGAATAGGCAAAGACCAAAATTCTCTTTGGATCTGGGATGGAGAGAAGGTGGCAATTCCTCACCTCACTGACTCTTGTACCTATGACATTAGCATGGCATACAGGACTTTTCCTATCATAGCTCTTGGTAAGAATACATGTTCAAGTGTTTTGGACATTCTTTTGCCTTTGGACTAGAAGTTCGTTGAGTCCAGGGGCTTGCTCAGAGCTGTGTCTCCAGTATTTAGCCGAGTTCGTGGTCTTCAAAAAGGCACTTGATCGTTTGCAGCATAAATATTGCCATGCTCCAAAGGACAGTACCTCATGTGGCTGTAATGGCCATCAAATCAGATGACGCACGGGGAAATGATAATAATTCTAAGCACCCACAAATATAACAGCTTAGTTTTCAAAAATAATTTTTTTAGAGAAGCAAAACGTGAGTAGGATACCGCCTGAACTTACTAGTGGTGTTAGAGACACTTGCTCTGAACAAGAAATGAGAAGAGTGGTTCCAATGAAATACGACTATAAACACACTGCATTCAAAATTTTAGTGGTTCTTATCATGCCTCATGCAGATTCCCAATTTCAACATATGGCGTTTAAATGAGTGACAAAAGATGAGATCTTTTATGACTAAACACGTATAACAGTGTATATTTTAAGTCTTATCTTCTCATGACTCTCTTTCATACAAGTTTGTTTTTATTGGACCACCAGCAGCAAATTCCTGCAATTTTATAGCCATGTGACATTGTTGTCATTGCTTTCAGCACAGGCATCTGTTAGTAAAGAGACTAAAAGTATTCTCTTATGAGTCACTAAAATGCACTTGCCAAAACCAATTAAACTGGTGCCAAATATGACAAGTCACCAGAAGACTTTTAACAATTTACAATGTTTTTGCTGGGGAAGGGAAATAAAGAAGAGAGAGGTAAATTTGCATAAACTTTCTCCCCCCTCCTCCCCCCCCAGCTTCGAAAGTTATGGTCACTGGAAGTCAGTAATGCTGAATGTATTATTATGTCTTCTGGTGTTTTTTACACTACAGACCAGAGATGATAAGATTTTTGGTGCTTGGCCTTCTCTGTCTCCATAATACAAAAAATTGCCTTGTTCTTCCTGAGCTGGAAGTACTAACCAAACATGAATAAACAAAATATAAAAGAAGCAATGTAGGATTTTAGGTTTCTGAATAATCAAGTGTTGGCCATATACTTAACAGGCAATAAGGCAAAGTTGCAGTGAAATTCTGCATATGAATCAGCCTGCCCATCGGAATAAAGACCTGGGATAGAGTCAAGGGGACCAACGGGGGAGGTATGTTGCTATCCTCACCTTACCAAGTTCAAGAGAAGTAGCTAGTTGGCAAGACTTTTAGGAAATGGGACATCTCCCTAAATGTAAGTCTTAAAGGAAACAGTATAAATGTATCGTAATTTGGAATGTAAAAAATAAGACTACTTGATTGTGTATCTTCTCACTGAGATCTTTGCAGACTCATCAAGTAGAGAATTGGGGCAGTTATTTCAGCAAAATTGGGGCTCTAATATTATTTTTTCCAAAAATATTCTAAAAATAGAGGGAGACATACACTTAGTTTGAATAATCAACGCCTCACTCGTAATTTTCTTTTACCAGTGAAAGCACAACTTTCCTCACTGTTTTTCAGGTAGTTCACATGGAAGAAGTCATGTCTCTAAAAAGTAAACTCTTCTAAGAAAGATGAAATACTTTGTCTTGCAAATAAAATATTAACATCCATAGTTCTGATGGTTCCATAAAAAATGCAAAATAAATGATGACCCCATATGAGGGACTAAGCCCATAAGAAATGATTAATATTTTATTGTTATCTTTACTACACTATTATATACAAACACAGAAATTTACACACCAAAGACTCATTTGATGTGTGATGAATGTTAGTTACTCTAGGAGTTTTTGTTAGGGAGCAAAGAGGTAATAATGTTTTAATTTAAAACATTATTTTTTAAAATAAATGTCAATAAAAGGTTATTTCCTCATTCATTGCTTACCTTCAAATAAAGCAAGACCTTAACTTTGTAGTACCATGTTCGCATATAGCATATTGAAATTAAAATATCCACATCAGACTTCAAAATATTTATTCTTAATTTCTCTTTGGCAGATACATTATGCCATATCCATAAAAAATGGAATCTCTGCAGTCATTAAAATGATGCCATAGAAAATTCTTTATGGCATGAAAGGATATTCATGATGTATTTTTGAGGGGGAAAAAGCCACATTATGACAGAATAAACAATATTATTACACACACGAAAAAGAAATGATATTTATCAAAATGTTAACAAAGGTTAAACTTACAGATTAACTATGGATACTGTTGATTTTCTTCCCAGTATTTATTTTCCCCATTTTAGAATAGCATTCCTTTAGAATAGCTTGCTTCTTTTGTTTGGATATCTTTCCAAGCTCCATTAATTTATGAGTCTCAGGGGCAACTGCCCACCTCCAAGCTCCAAAGGCTCCGAAAGGAGTGTCATCCCCTGTGTAAGACCTGGTTAAGAAGTAGGCTTGTTCCCCAGTCTGGCCAAAAGGATTTGAGGAGTCCAATAGGAAGTTTTTACAAGAAAATTTTCTCACTTTTGAAAGAGATGATGAAGTCTCTTTCCTTTCAACACAGTTATGCCTGGATGTGACACCTTGAGCTATTGTTGCCATCATCTTGCCACAAGACTGGTGATAAAACCATGCTGAAGATGGCTGATCAGCAAGAGAAAAAGAATCTGGATTTTTAATATCAGTGAACCATTGAATAAACCAGCCCTGAAACACACTCTCCCTTGGACTTCCTATTGTGTCAGGAAATAATAGTTTGTGTTGTTTAAGCCAGGGTTTCTTTTTCTGGAGCTAAAACCCACAAACAGATATCATGGATAACTTTAATTTCCTCTTTTTTGCTTATACGAGTTTTCGAAATCCCTTTTCATGAGAATGTATTTCTTTTGTAACATGAAATAAAACACTAAAATTATTTCTTGAATATAAGGGGAAAATAAGAAAAAATGAATTTTCATCTTCTGGCCAGTGAGGTACGTGTTTCCATTTCTAGTAAAAAATCAGCTGAATTCTTTCATTTTATTGCTACCAAAAATGGGAGAGGGAAAAAAAAAAGAACTTCCAGTTAACCGAACCCACACGAGAACATTTTTGCAAGGCTAATGGCAGTCTTGCCAAATGAGGGTCTCGTGTCATATCCAATAAGGTCTCTAGGTCCACGTGAAGCACTGAAACGCAGAAGCCACCTTGTCAGGGGCTCTTAAGATTCAACTATGTTTTATGGAGTATGTGTCAGGAACAATGTGACTCTCACATTTTTTTATATAGTTAAATTTCTTCAAAAGATCGTCTGCACTCATCAGCTCTGGGTCCTACCCCCCATGCCTTGTGAACTCACTGTGATCTGAAGTCTGGCCCATCTCTCCACTCTTAGTTTCCAAGACCTCAGATGATCTTATTACTGAATTCAATGGATTCTTTTCAATTACTGTCTCATTTATTGTATCTGTGGCATTTTTGTCCCCTTACTATCTTTTGAAACTCTTTTTTCCTTTGATTTCCGAGACTCTTGGTTCCCCTCACTTTTCTGTCTGTTCCTAAGGCTTCAGGCTTCTCTTGTTCTGCCTCCTCCCTCAGAGGTTGGAATTCCCAAGGGTTTTCCCTTCTCTGTTCTCTTTTCAGTGGAGAAAATCCTCTTGATCAGTACTGTCCAATAGAAATTTCTGCAATAAAGGAAATGTTCTATGTCTGTGCTGTCTGATATGACAGCCATTAGCTACTTATACCTATGTAGGAATTGAAATGTGGATAGTACAACTGATTGTCTGAGTTTTAAATTGTATTTAATTTTAACTAATTTAAATTTAAATGGCCACATGTGACTAGTGGCTATCTTTTTGGACAGTGTAGCTGTCCTAGAGGAGAAGGAGGTTTACCTGTAGGGTTACCAACACTCCTGGCTTATCTGGGGTTGAGGGATAACCCACAGGAGGTTTTCAGTGCTGAAACCAGGAAAGACCCACACAAACCGGGATAGAGTGTTACCCCACTTATGTTATAAGAAGCCAATAGAATGAGGTTAGAGGTGGTAAGTGAGGGAGACTACCCTCACTTCCCAGAAGGGGTTGAGTGAGAGGTGGGTCCACATGTGGGCGGGTCCACACAAGTTTCGGGGGAGTGGGGTCAGAGTGTGAACAAAAGAGCCAGCAGAATGGCAATGAAATGTTATACAATGGGCATTGGCATTCCCTTCACAGGATGCCCTCATACTTTTAGTATTAAATAAACCGTGGCATGTTTGGCTCCAGTGGATTTTTTTCATAGAAACAGGCCCAAGGAAGAATCAAGAAGGCAGCAAACTCAGAGGAAGAGACTGGAAAACCCACAAGGAATAAATTTTCAGAAACTAGGAAGGACGTTTAATTATTTCATGTTGTGGGAAAAGGTTTGGGACTCGTTTACCTTAAGTTGTAAGAGGCAGAGAAGGTTCAGGTGTCAAGTAGGATCATCTTATCATGACGTACTGGCCCCTGATGCTTTCTCCTCTACCTCCAGCTCTAGCCATACCTCCCACTGGTCCTTTGAAACTGATGCTCTGGCCATGTCAAAGGACATAGCTCCCCAGCGGCACCTGCTTCCTCCTTCTTTCCTCATGCCTCTTTTTCCCACAAGTGTTGATGCTAAGAGCATTGCTCTTGCCTCCCGCTACCAAGACAAGTTCTACAAGAGGGATTTGACTATGAGGAAGTCAATGTTTTAATAATTTGGGAAGTTTGAAATGAAAAAAATAGGCCCAATCAAAACAACTCATCCCAGGGGCTACTCAAATCTTCCCACCCAGAGTACTTTCCACCAAGGGCACCATAACCACGGGTGAGAGCAAACAGGAATCTGGGGGTAGCAGTTCTTTTGTAGTTTGTATTTCATCTTAAAAACTCATGCAGATTTTCTCATCTATGACACAAAATAGTCATGCTATTTCAGCTGAAAATACTTATTTTGTGTAATAATCAGTTCATTCATTTTAGCTTTTCCCTCGATTTTTGAGTAAAATTGACACCCTAGGAAAATATGCAGTGTTGATCCCAGGGCTTCTTTTGCCACCATTATAAAACCCCTTAATTCTCAAGGAGGATTGATCTCCTAATTTGAGAGATCCAAATAGGTTTACGCATTTTACGGTAATTTTTGCCCAGGTTGTGATTGTTTGCAGGTTCCTGAAGGATAAGAATCCTCTTGGTAAATCTCCACTACCCTCATGGGCAGTGAGGTGGCTCTTGGTAAGTAGTTGATGATTAACTGATTCAGAACTTCAACAAAAATACAGTGTAACAAAACTTGTGGTTATTATTCAGGTATCTTGAAAAACTCTTACCCATGTAACAAAAGTGTATGTGTACATCAACACCGATTATTAATTTCTCAACAGAAGACCCTGTGAATCTCATCAAACTGCCAGGCTCGGAACCCGGGAGGCATCCGTGGCTGCTCTGGCAATGCCCGGGTTCTCTTAGAACCCCATGGCCTGAGACCCTCCACATCAAATAGGCACCCCCAGGAAACATTACCTCTGGACACCCCTCTGGTGAATTCTCCTGGGGCGATTTATGAAATAGGTCCCCACAGTGTAGCTTGGAGGAGATTGAATTTGAATACATTAAAATTACTGTAAAAAATACTTTAGGTTAACTTTTTTATTTTCATAAACTTATCATTTTGGAATAATTTTAGATGTATAGAAAAGTTACAGAGATAGTACAGAGAGCCCCCAAATATCCTTCACCCAGTTTCCTCTAATATTAACATCTTACGTCACTACAGACTTTACTAGGGCAGATTAACTTAGGATAAAAATAGAACTTTTTAAAGGGCATAGAGAAAAATCTGTAGCAGGGAGAAAATAAGTATTTTTTTCCTATGAGTTGAACCTAGGAAAAAGTAAAAATTTAGCACCTTTCAAAGCCTAACTTTTCAGCCTTTAGCAGGTCATAACCAGGTGAGCTAGAGCGATGCCTCTCAGATTTCACTGTGCACATGAAACACCTGAGCATCTTCTTAACACAGATTCCATTTCATTAGTTCTGGGCTGCAGCTGCAGCTGCTCAACTAATTTTCTGTGGAAGCTGATGCTGAAAGCCCTGGACCACACTGCAAAAATCACGGACCTAGAGAAGTGCTTCCAATAGGATGTTCTGTGATGATGGAAATGTTCTGTAACCTGCACTGTCCAATGTGACAGCCAGCAGCCACATGTGGCTACTGAGCACTTGCAATGTGGCTAGTGCCACTGGAACTGGATGTTTCGTTTTAAATAATTCAATTTTAAGTAGCCACAGGTGGGTAGTGACTAGCATATTGGACAGCACCTAATTAGAGCATTTCGTAACCAAAAATATTCTCCTTCATTCTGAAAGGTCTAGGTTTTTAAATACTTCCGAAAGTTTAGAGGGAAAAAGAGAGAAGGAGACAGAGAAAGGGTGGGGGAGATCTATTTGCATGTATTGCACATGATGATACGCAACAAACCTCAAAGCAGAGATGCTGATTAATATCTGGATGGGCAGTGACAGGGACTCCACATTACCACCTATGCCAAGTGAAGCAAAGATGCCTCGTTTTGCAAGCAGGGAGACTGAGCAGACAGCCAACGACAACATTATCTTTCTCTTCAAATGCGGATGCTACAAAGTGCTGACCTAAATTGGGCTCTCCCCTTTGTCCTGTGTGGGGATGGGAACCACTGAAGATATATTTCCAGATGAACCGAGGCTCATTATGCATTGACCTGTGGAGGAGAATTTTGTTCAGCAGCAGAGACAAAGTAGGCACACCAGCCAGAGCACAACTGTCCACCTGTCTCTCCATGAAAGTCTTTTGAGTTCCTTTTTGCCTCCAGCTAAATCCTGGCAGCAGTTGAAGCTTGGAAGACCTCTATACACTGAATGAGGGTCCAGATCCAGTCTCAGACACACCTCTTTGCATCTACTTCCCACACACTGGATGCCAAAAGCTGACGTCAGTCAGTCTCATGCCTATTTCCGACCCCTTCTGCTTTTCTATTTGAATCAATTCTCCAAGAATAATACGTTAAGTATTCTGTTCCTGAACACTTTGTGATCTGAAAACCTAGACCCTTGCAAGGAAGATTCTCTGGTGTCACTAACACCATTAAACCTGCCTTTCATGTGTGTCTTTACTGTAGGTCATAGCAAGTAGGACATTCCCCAGGGCTTCAGCCATTCTTTGCCAAGAGCAAGAGAAGGCGACAGGATCTAAAACTATTAAGTGTTTGGTGGAAGGTTGAAGGGTTCGAGAGAGTTCTGGCTGAGTGTGAACACCCAAGACATTCCACAATGACGCTATCCCTTGGAAGGAGGATCTGGGTCTTACATTTTTACTTTAAGCATTCTCTACAATTTCGAGATTGGTTCTACTCTAGACAATGCCTTACAGTAAGTTGAGCCCTAATTATGTGCCAGCCATTGTTTCTGGTTGCTGGGATATAGCAGTGAACTAAGCAGATAAAACTTCCTTTTCTCACAGACCTCTGATTACATACCCTTCAAAAATTAGGAGAATTATGAAATATAATTCATATAGAATTACTAATAAATTATCATTTCAGAATGGGACAATTTGATTCCAATTTGGAACAACATCATCTTTCTGATAACTAGTTCAGAATGTTAATGTTTATTTTTGCCAAAGGAAAAATGAACATTTCCTATAAGAACTGGAATTAAAAAAAAAGCTAACATTTATTGAGCATTTCTATGTGCCAGGAGCTAAAACTAAGTAACTTTACATAAATTATCTCATTTCATCCTCATAACAATTCCATGAATTAGGTGCCGTATTATCCTCAGCTTACAGATGAAGAGTAATAATATTGGGTGAATAATAAACCACTGGATTTATGGTTCCAACAGCAGGAGCCAAACCCAGTGGACTGAGAGCACAGAGTCTCTTCCGCAGTGTAGGAAATACTCTTCATTTTCCTGGGGGAAGTGAAGCACACAGGGAAGGGGTCTGTTCAGGATTTGAATGCAGCAGGATTTGAAAATAAGAAGAGAAAGAGAACCAGCTAGAACGAAAGCCTGGAATTCACTGCCATCGTTGCTTGGTGAGAGGTTTTGGTAATTTCTTAGTCATCAGCAAGAAAGTAAGCCATGCTGACTTCCACTGACAGCCATGTGGCAGGGTTTGAGGGGGTGAAGCAGCTTCACAATACAGTGGAAGGAAAGAAAGAATCTATTACTTGGTGATGAGTACAGAAGTCCAGCCTACCTTTGCACTTCTCATTATGTAAGATAATACATTTTCTCAGTGCCTCAGGCAGTATGAATTGAAGTTTTATGTTGTTACTTGAAGCTCCAAAATCCTAACCGATACAGGGACACTGCCTTAGAGGCTGCAAGCCATGCATCTTAGCCAGGGGCCAGATGGAAGAGAAGGCTGAATTCTGAAGGGCCTGGGCATCAGTGACAGTCGAGAAAGGCCCAGCCTAGGAAGACCATGGGGTATCACCAAACCAGTATAGCAAACCACAGATTACCTGGCAGAACTCCAGGACAGCAGCTCAAAGATGTCAGAGGCCAGGCAACGCAGCTGGATGCAAATGGCATCAACTGTAATCCCAGGGCAGCTCCCAAGCTGAGGCTCCGCCCCTTCCCCCATTTCCACACACCCAGATAACCTCTGTGGAAGAGCAAGGAGAGGAAGAGGATATATGAAAGGACAAATCACCTACCTACCCCTTAAGAAAATATTTAAATGAGAAGAAACTGAAATACAAAAATTTGGAAAACAGGTAGTTCCCATCACCTCCGTCCTTTACCTGCAACCCATCCTTCCAGCCACCCAGCAAGGTGAGGACTTGCAAGGAAGATTGGATCCCTTTAGAAAATAAAGAGGCTGTATCTTTTCTTGTTCATCTGAAATTGTGTACATTTGAGCCGCACAATATAAGACCTACAGAAGTCACAAAAATGCAGCAGGATTTGAAAATAAGCAACATAATTCTGAACTCTTGCTGGTGGCCACTGTTCTATTCTGTAGAGGATGCAATTCTCTGGCCTACGTGCTGCCTTTTTGCCCTATGGGGTCCCGTGGCAGGCATCGCTGATTGATCCTTTATCCTTCTGAGCCTTTTCCACGCAGTGGAGAAGGAAACTAGAGTTAGAAAATAAGTGGAAAACCATTTGCAAAAAGCAATTTGATGAACATCAGGAATCAAGATTCTTACTTCCATTTCTTATTAGAAGGCTCCAAAACTCCAAAACTGAAGGATACCAGTGCTGCTCCAATGCAGAGAGAAAAATCTGTGTAACTCAGAGCTTTGCTTAAAGAACCTGGATTTTCATACCAACTTTTATCCCAGCAATGAGCAGGCCTTTTATTCCTTCTTCCTCCTGCCTCCCATTAGGCATCATAAATCACACAGGATAGGCTCTTCTCCAGGGCTTTTCAACTGGCTCCAGAACCATACGTAACACCGCTGTTTTTAAGACACCTCACTGCAGCCAAAGTTCAGCCTTCTGGTGTGGGCTTTCTTTGACTTTCAGTGTGGTTGAACATCTGACAACCATTTGGTGGAATAAGTGAAGGGATTAGAGCAAGAAACACAACCTTTTGTTGACTTTTCTGCTGATCCATTGGAAATTCATTTAGGCCCACACAAGCTTGGCGATTCTTCCTTTAATATTAAAAATGTAATTTCTGCAGTTGCCAGTTCCAATATCGGATCAGACTGGATGGACGGATGGCTGTCAATAGAGGATTGCTAAAGGGGAGTCCTCTCTCACATTTGTCTTTGTCTTGCCACCTTTGAAAATTATCCCAGCATTCTTGAGGAAGTGCCAGGTGGATGGCCTCAGCCAATGATGTCATTTCTTCACCATCAGGCTGGAATGCTTTGCCAGGCTGCTGTGTCACAGCACAAAAAGCCACTTTGCCCAAGGAAGCAGTCGCAGGAGTACCTCCATGCAGGCTCAGTTCCAAGGGAGTTTGATTCAACCAAACCCAGAGCTCTGAACTGTCTGCGCTGTGGGCATTCCACCACAATTGGTTTCTTTCCCTCCCCTTACAGTCTCTGATGAAATCTGCAGAACTTCTGCCACCAAACTGTCAAGTTGTTGCGCACATTAAATCTGAAATTTTTTATAAATCTCTTGGCCCTTCTCTAACTCTGAAAGCTGCACATGAAACTACGTAGTATAAGCTCTGGGAGAAGTTCCCACTCAAAGCCACCTCAGAGCCAGGCGGTGAAGATAGAGTCAAGAGCATGGCTTTGACAGCAGACAGGCCTGAGCTAGACTCTCAGCTCTGTCGCTTCTCACTGTGGGTCCTGGGACAGGTTTCTTAAGCTTTTGGAGCCTCAGTTTCCACATCTCTAAGAAGCAGCGTAGTAAAACCTTCTGCTTGGGTTTTTAGGATAACTGAGAATAATTAGGGGAACAAATCTCTTTTCATGGTTCTTTGCTTCCCTCTTCGCCGGCCCTCCCCGCACACGTACGTGTGGCTGGAAAACCCCGCATCGTTTCCCCGTCGTTACTTTGTGGTTGGGAAGTAGGGGTTGCTGTGGGGTGAAGAGGATACGTTTGCAGGAAAACAGGAAACAGAACCTCAACCTCTTGAGCCTCCTCGGGGCATAGCTAATAAATAACCACCTGCTTCTTAAATCCAGGAGCCTCTGAAGAGTGGGAACTGCTGAGCTCTTCACAGAGCTGCCCTAACGGAGGGCACCTCCCGTCCTGGGGCAGTAGCGGCGGGCTTGGCTGTGCGGTGGCCTTAGGGAAACCTAACACCGGGTGTGCTATCGAGTTCTGCTGTGGGATTTTCACACAGGCCTAGTAACTACCGACCTGGGAGCCAGCTGAACCGCTGACCTCAGCAGTGCGGAAGCTCAGGTCGCGTTACCGCCTCCGAGCTCTCCCGCACTGCTGCAGCTTGAACTTGTGCATGGGCACCAACGTGGGCAGGTCCCTGTCGGTCTGCACTGTGATGGTGGCCCTGGCTGAATGCCCCCTAGCTTCCAAGGAAGGGCAGTGAAGAGAACAAGGAAAGGCAAAGTTAAAAAAATAATAATAATAAGTAAAACAATTAGTTGATCCCTAAGTAGATTCTCAGTGTCCTCGTCACCTTGTTTAAGGAGTACCTATATTTAAAACCTTGGGATTGCAGAGATTCGATTAAGTGGCAGAGTGAGTGGATGGCAACCGCTGGGACGCCAGTCCATGGTACCATGCATAGGTCCTGGGCTCACAGATGCTAAGTGCTGACAACGGAGAGGGGAGGTGTATGATACAGGCCAGCTTCTCATCCAGATGATAAAACTAAGACACAAAGAGCGGAATCAGTTGGGAGTGGGGCTTGGGACCCAACTGTCCTGCTTGTCTCTCCTGGTCCCGTCCCACCAGCATTTCCCCAAGTGCACACCATCAAGTATGTACTCCTGGTGAGGATGACGATAGCTGTTCTCAAACATGGACTCCCCACGTTAACTCTGCCTCTTGAAATAAACAGTGCTCCCTCACGTAAAAGGAGGACCGGCGATTCCGAAACTACTAATGGGATCTGCCACAAACTGGGAAACGCTGGAGTAAACAAAAGGAAAGAGTTGCTTCTTTAGCTATTCCCAAACACTGGTGGCTCAAACCATATAAGGACTGTGTTGACATTAGCAAGAAGCACGGCGGCGGTGGGCAGCTCAGGGGTAAGCTGGCCTGCTCCACAGCACCAAGCACTAGATTGGCGTCTTCTGTCTGAATTCTCATGGTCCTACCTCATTGTCACAAGATAGCTGCCACAGCTCCAGATATCATATTCTCTCCCTAAAGCTTCGGCTAAAGCAAAAAGCAAGGAGGTGTCAAAAAGGAAGCACATTCTCCCTGGTCTCTCTTTTTATGCCCAGAAGCCCCCAAAGGCCCCACCCTCTTAAAAAGTCTCATTGGTCGGGAGAACTGAGTCACATGGCCACTCTTTACTCATCTCTAGCAAAGGAGATTACAAGTCCTATGATTGCCGTAGGAATATTGTGATTCAGTCCCTGTGGCCAGGCCCATTATCTCTTGAACAAAATCTCAGTTTGGGTGGCAAAAAAAAGAGGAATGGCCATTCAGAAGCTACTAATTGGACCTGCCATGAGAGATTTCTTTACTCCAAAACTTCTGAAAGGTTTTCTATGTGAATGTACACTGTTTATCTCAAGAGACAAAGTTAATGTACAGTTTTCCAAACTTATCTGACCATAGAACCCCCGCCACCAAGCATCTCATCTGACTTGGGTTCTGTGGAACACACTTTGGGAAACACTGTCCAATGTGTCCCCTCAGCATTTCCCTTCTTATTTTGCATGACATCATTTTCAGGCTAGACAGAAACCTTCTCTTCAGCCTTGAGTAAATAACAATTTTCAGAAATTTCTATCTTCTCGGTGTTTTTATAAGTCACTCCCTGTCCAAGTCAAACCTGGACTCAGAATGGCAATTTTTCTCTTTCTGCCAAAAGCCTTGTGTATAGACACTTAACCTGAAATGTCTTTAGTCCCCACAAAACTCTTCAAAAGTTTAAAAAAAAAAAAAAAGAGAAAAAGGCACGATGAAGTCCCAAACCTAAATTCCAGCAGCTATGCTAAAATGTTCTAGCAAATCCATCCACCTGTGAATACCATGTTCACCCTAGTGTATGTTCCCTATGTCTCTGTCTTTTCTCTCTAACAGACTAGAAGTTTACATTGATTAGGGCACTGTCGCAGTTACCACTTACCAAGCAGCACCCGGAAACAGGGCTAAGCATTTCACCTAGATTATTTCCATTCTGACACTAAACTGTGGGCCGGGTATACTATCATCTCCAATTTTACAGGTGAGAACACTGAGTTTGGGGAGACCAAGCCCAGGTCTACCTGACGCTCCAGAGCCGAAGCTCATTGGAAAGGCTGCTGGCTTCCTGGAAAGATTACCTGCCAGCTGTTGGCAGAGATTTAGGGTAAAACCTTTTCTATTCAGAAGTGAAGCTGGGCTCACCAGCTCCCTTCACGAAGCTATAACCACATGACCAGTAAATATTGCTTATTGCCTTGTAGAACTTCTTTATTTTTTAAGGCTGGACTTGGTACAAATTGCAAAAAGTGTAACTAAGATTTCCCTGAGGAGATTTGGTGTTCGTGTATGCATGTATATTAGGGGTGGATGTAACCCCACTCTCCCCCTATTAGGTAAAAGCAGCTTAAAACTTACATTAAGGACAGTCTTCAAAAAAAAAAAGTATTTCTAAAAGGGAAGCTTGTCTGATGTTTGCAAAGCAACAGAGCACCAATCCCACATATTAATAAAATAAAAATATGTAAAGCCAACATTTTTTTGACCATCTCCTATATGGGAGACACGGTGCTATGTGCTTTACATATTTTGTTTTTTAAGTTCTTAAAACCATCTTGCTCCAAATTTAATAAATTTCAAGAAGTGAATTAGCAAGGTGAAATCACAAAGCTAGATGTGGTGGCAAATGCAGAGTTGGGAAATACAGAAGGATTACAGGCGAAGGAGTCTAGGTCCTAGCAGCCAAGGCCACCCTCCACCTTCTCCTGCCAGACCCAGTGGCCTCCTCAAGGCACTGGCCAGCAGCTGAGGAGGTGCCAAGACACAAGGTTTGGACAGTGATGCTGCAGCACCTTCAGCTTGGGTGCAGGACTGAGCAGAATCAGTCTGGCCTGTACCTTCAGGCCGAGGCGCGGGGAGCTGGAAGGCAACGCTTGGATCCTACATTCCCCATCTGAACACAAGGGTTGTGATTGCTGCTTGTCTAATCAGCTGACCAGGAACTTGTCTTTGAATTAACAACGCTTATAAATCACTGCGAGCTCCTTGGAGGGGTGCTGGTCAACTCAAAGCATGTTTGACTATTACTCTTCTTGCTTTTATACAACCTGTGTTATTAAAATATAGTCCGAAATGTCCACTTGAATTGAAAAATCATTGAAAATGCCCATTGTCTTGATTGCTGGAGCAGCTTCGTCTGTGCCACAAAATCTCTTTGAAAAAAAAAAAAAAAAAAAAGCCAGAAAGTAAATTCAACTCCATGTGGTGAAATAAAAGAGAACGTCTCTTTCACATGATCATGCTTAGGCTTGGCTGCTTTTAAGATGTTTCAAGGGATTTTCTTTCTTTCTTTTTTTTCTCTTCCCAAACTACCTTCTTTGTTTAGGGACCCTATTTGCCCTCCTGCCTTTTCTACAGTGTCACTCATTGCTTTGCCAGAGACTGACTGAATGTGAGGACACAAAGGGACAATGAGACTTGTTACCCGAGGCAAGAAGCCACCTGCATGCATTTAGAGAGGCTCCTTCTCATATGTCTTGCCAGTTTGTACCAAAGGCATTAACAGAAGGGCCACCGCCCAGCTCTTTTACTCAGGGTAGGTGAGGGAGGGGGTATTGCCCTAATGCTCCCAAACTGGTGAGTTCTGGGGAAGCCAGAGGAAAATGTGCTATAATAAAAATAAAAATTATGATTTATTAATTCAGTCCCTTCCTACTACAAAGAAATCGCAGGGCAATGGATCCCTCCTGATTTACATTAAATGTATCTGATTATAACCTATTTTAAGGCAGAGTCCAGTGCTACTTCGGCCAGACTGCATTAAGTGGCCTTCCCAGTCCTTACTCACTGGGAAGTCAAAACAACATGAACAATTCAAGATGTTTTGTTCCCAACGGGCAACGTCAGCTAAGAATATTGTAGACCCTTTTGTTTTCCAGCCTAACAATTGGCTTTGTTTTACCCTTTCATTCCTTATTTTCTCTCCTCTCCACTCCTTGCCAAATTCTATAGAAATAAAATTTGGAGATATTAGGCAGAAACATTGCACAAAGGCCACACACTAAATAATTAATAACCGCTGGCTTCAAAGGCAAAATATAAAGGAAAGGGTAGCAGGGGAAGTCTCAACATAATAAAAGGCCATCTGGGCAGTGACAAGTAACCCAAAATCATATCACTGAGAGTAGAATGAAAGTAAACATTGGTTGTTGAGTTGGAATAAATGAAGGAACTATTTATGCAAGAAACTAGGTTGCATCTGAGAGGAAAGACGCACAGAAAGTCTGTGCAGTTTGCTCACTTCAGATTTTGCCAAGAATGAAACAACATCTGCAAGGACCAGTTGTGAGGTGTTTGTGCATTGGGTACGGCAGGTGGAGGAGGAAGGTGTGTGCCCTGTAATGGCATGCTGCTTTCAGCATAAGACACCGCACGGGGGATGCTTCGAGCACAGGCCCTTCTGGCCCCTGGCCAAGGTGCCTAGTTACTGAATTACCAGAAGGACTCCTGATCAGACAGCCTCTTCTAAAAGGTCAGCCATGGTGTGACCCCCAAGGATGGGGTGTCAGCAAGGCCCCATTACAGTTTTCATTAGGAAATTAAGTTGCTTCCCCAAAGATTGTGTTTAGGATCAATCAATGACCAGAGCCATTATGGTGTCTGGTTCATAGGAGGCATAGGAGGCATATTTGTTGAATGAATGAATGACTACAACTTCAGCCATGACCTACATGAGATTTAATCTTATGTTCCCAGTTATGCTGACTATTCTAGAGAGTATGTGTCTTAGAGATTGTCCTGTCTTCATCATTCTACAAGCTATAATATAGCTACACGCCAAGTGGCACAAAGTAAAGAAGGAAGGGGGGAAGAGAGGAAAGGCAGAAAAAATATCTTTCCAAGTTGCTGAACAAAATGTTGTGTTTAATTCCCCAGGCTAGGGAAGGGGGAGGGAGCCTGCCCCAGCAGTCAGTGCATTGAGCTGGTCCGGGAGGCCAGGACTATCTCTTCCTCATAATCAGATAAGGGCAGAGCCTCTGGGGAGAGACCCAAGCAGGCAATTTAAGCCGAAGTCACCAGCAGCCATATATTAAGACCCAGGCAGAGACCCAGACAGAGCCAGAAAGTCAAGGAAAGGACTGAGTGGTGGGGAGGAGGGGTTGAGACTAAGGAGAAATAAGTCAGAATAGGAAGAATGAGAGAAGTTCTGGACAAAACTTGAGGACTTAAGGAGAGGGATGGGAGAAACCAACTTCTCAGGTCAAACATGCTGTGAATTTTAAAAATAGTTTAAAAACAATAATTGATGTTTTTATATTCCCTAACGCTATCTTCTCTCAACATTTTATTATAAAAGCTTTCAAATACATAGAAGTTGAAAAATTGTACAGTTCACATACCCACTATCTAGATTTACCAGATCATCCCACCATATTTGCTTTATCTCACATGGATCCATCCATCCATCCCTCTCTCCTTTCATCAATCCAATTCAATTTTTTGATATTTTCATTCCCAGCATTTTCTTATGAAAACATAGCTCTATTATTAAGTGCTCATGATTTTCGTTATTATTTACATCAAGATGAATATAGTTGGGATGTCTAATTGTCTCACAATATATATTCTCTTTTTCCATAGTAATGGAATTTTTTATAAGTATATGAAAATTTAATATAAATACTACATTTCCCAGCTTCCTTTGCAGCTAGGTGTAGCCATGTGACTAAGTTCTGATCAATAAAATGTGAAAGAAAGTGTCATGTGAGAGCTTCCGGCACCCTGCTGTAAGAGGCAGCATGCCACTGCCTATGCCAAGTTAGCCTTCTCTTTCATCACTTCCTCCATTCTGTTTCCTGGAACAAGGATGTCACCACGAGGCTAAGGGCCTCAGCCTAGGGATGGCATTGTGGAGCTATGAGCTGGATGAATTCTGTGGCTCTGAGGACCTCATGAAGCAGAGCCATCACAACAGACCTGGCCTGCTTACTCCTGGACTAAATTTACATAAGAGGAAAATAGACATCTTTCTCGTTTACACCACTGTTATTTTGAGTGTTCTGCCACTTGCAACTAAACCTAATTCTAACTAATGCAACAAGACTTAAAAATCAGTACTGAGGGGCTTATCATGAAAAGCAAGTGACACACCCTAACGCCTCCCCAGTCCCAGTTCAGCTCCCCAGAGGCAAACACTTTTACCTCTTTTAAATGGTTACTTCCACATCTCTAAATAATGTGTCCATCCTTATTTCTCCATTTATCTGTTATAGACACTGTCAATTGACGTGAGCGCACTTGAGCCCCTTCTCTGTTTCTCCTTCATTCTTCCTGCCAATAGGGTATATCACTATTTTGGTTTCTCTAATATTTTTGTCTGTAAATGTAGTATTATTTGCACCATTACTTCTTTGTCCATCAACTAAAGATGAAATCTCTTGTTTCCCTGCTTTGTAAAGTGAGGTCATTAGCCCATCTACCTCTAAGCCTTTCTGTCACCTCAGTCTCTCCTGTTTTTGTTTACATTGTCAATGCTGGTGGCATTTACATGCTCGGACTGACAGCTTCACTTTGTGGAAGGTGGGGTGGGACCGCCTTTATTCTTTTGGACCTCGAGATGCCAGACTATAAAAGGCTTTGCTCTGGGATACCAAATGCCACCTTTAGTTCCCTAATTTGGCTTTCGCCCTATGGCCTCCAATCTAGAACTCAATCTATTGTAAGTATGTGTTTACATGTCTACCACATCCAGGCCCTTTATCCTTAGCAACACACAGATGTCTGGCACATGGAGATACAGTGACCTGCCAAAGTGTTTGAGTGACAAGACTGAACCAGGGCCGAGGTAACTTACTTCATATCCATTGCTCCTGGAGATTTCATGATAAGTCAGTACCTGAGGAACAATATGACAGGCCCACATTCTCCTGTAACGCAATGAGCTATATTGCTTCTTGGCAGATCAAACTGAAGTTTGCACAGGCACATTTAGCATACTTCTCTTTCTCCAAGAGTCCTGGAGGCTCTAGCAACTCTGGTGAGCACCCTGGAAACACCATCCATGTCTGAGCTAAATAACCACGTCTCTGTAATGTTAGGTTCAAGCTGAATACACACCATTAATTCCTATTTGGTGGCTCACAGAGGAAGACTGTTGAAATCATGAGGTACTCCCCCAAACATGCTGTTGGTTCTGCACGTGTTTTCTCTACCAAGAATAGATGAGGATGCAAGAACACATGATCAGAGGCAGTTAGCTGGGGAAAACGGCAGCTCGATCATGTGTATTCTTGGCACAAAAATTCAAACCATAATAAACATAAGAAGTACATACTTATAAGGATCACTTTTAGCATGGCACTATCCTGTTGTCAAAAATGAAAATGGAGATAGGAACCATACAATTTTTTGAAAATATACTGATATGCCTTCCCTACATTGTTTCAGGCAAGTTCAAATCTGTCTAATTTCTTAGATTGCAGCTTTCAACAGCTCAGTTGGAGATCTCTGGATTGTAAATTTAGAGAAGATCGTGAACGGTGATTGCATTCACCCTTCTCATCCCAGGTGAGATAGCGTCTAAACCACTTGAGGAAATCCTCAGTCCCATCCCACCTCTGTCCTTGTTGGTATTGTTACATCCAGACCATAGGCAGTAGTGATCAGTGGAAAGAGCTCATATAAGAAAGTGGAAACATGAGTATAAAGCCAGTGAAGTGACCCCATAATGAATGAACACATGATTCAAGTAGCAGAGAACAATCCCAGACAGAATCAGGCTGTCCCAGAAAAGGCACTGAGGTGAAGCTGTGCCACTCCCCAAATCGTACTCTTTTTTATGAACTACTGTATTGCTATGTCTCCTGACCTACACCCTAGACTACCAGGTGTCACCCCAGCATCTTCTCCTTCTTCCTATAGCAATGGAATTCCCAAGTGTTAGCTGGTTACATGGTAACTTAGCATTAAGACTACATTTCCCAGTCTTCCATGCCAGCTATGGTCACGTGACTAAGTTATGATAAGAATACGTGGGATTTCTAGGTCACATCCCTAAAGGGAGTGGTTGTGCCTCCCCTCACCCTTTTCTCCTTCCTGCTGTCTGGAAGGCAAAGCCATCACGTGTGTCAGGGAGCCAGATGGACCAGATGAACACCCTAAGGGAAAGGCAGAGAGCCTGACTTCCAGACAGCATCCGGCCCCTGCTCCAGTCCTGCATGGCCTACCTAATCCGTGAGTAAGACAGAAATAAACTCCTATCTTGCTTCAGCCACTATATTTTTGAGTCTCTTTGCTATCGCTGTCTATCCTGTATCTGACTGCAGCACTACTCTAGGTCATTTTTACCATGTTTCCAACCGATTCCAAAGGCCAGAGCTCTGCTCCCACAGCTTTACCTCTCCACTGAAGCCCTCCTCCATTCCCCTCAACTGAGCCCTAACTTCCCTGTGTTTATTTGTATACTGCAGTTGGAGTTCTCAGAACTGGAGAGCTACTGGGTAGTACTTGATCAGGGAAGCAGTTCCTCGTTAAAGAGAACAAAAGGTATGTTTGCATTCATAGAAGGTATTAAGTAAATGCTTGTCAAATGAAGGCATGACCAATAGGAAGTCTTACCACTAAAGGGAAAGGAAGTAGTTCATTGGAATTTTGTCCCTCAAATTCTTTAAAACAATTATCATCATCATCTTACATTCAGTCAACATGCTAGATATGGTACTAGCAAGCAATCTGCATGCATTGTCTTTTAATCTCACAAGAACTCCAGAAAGTATGTATGTATGTATTATTATTATACCCATTTTACAAATGAGGAAACTGGGATCAGACAAGCTAACTGGTCTCAGACAAGTTAAGTGACAGAGCCAGACTCAAAGCTATGCCTGTCTTGTTCCAGTGCCACCTACACCCTTAACCATTGTGCTAACTGTGATGTTTTATGATAAAGAAACATGTCCATGAAGAACGAGTTGCTGTAGCACTTACTGTTCATATTTGCTGCACTGGAAAGTCCCCCCAAAACCTGAGCCCTCGAGAAAGCACCTGGGGCATGTGAAGCAGATTGATCGTGTAAAGATCATTTGTTATCTGAGAACAGATGACCCAGGTATCCATGGTTCTGGGTATCTAGACTTCCAGAAACACTTAATACCTCTTTCGAATTATTTTTTGAAGCACAATAACTCACATTTGTGTAGCACTTTATGGTGAATAAAAGCTCTTATAAACTCTAGATCATTTGACTCATAAAGCCACCTTATGGGGTAATTGGGCAGATAAAATTATTCTTCCCATTCTCCAGAGGAGGAAACTGAGACCCAGAGAGCTTGTGACTGCGCTGATAAATGGCCGAACAGGGATCTGAACACAGGATTTTTTGTTTCCTTCTTGTCCCATGCTCTTCTTTGTTAGCATCTTCATCGCTTCGGTTTCTCACCCACCCCGTTCCTCAAAGCGAGCTACAGACAAATTGTGATAAATTAGTCTTTACAGACAGCAAAAAAATAATGCTAGGTTTTGAAATATAATTTTAAATTTTTTTAAAGGCATCTACAGTCCTGTTAGCTCGGAAAGCTGTAGAAAGCACGAGGGTTTCGTGGTTTGGATTTAGCTGAGACTGGGGAAACGCCATGGATGGCTCTCACTTTAGGTGGCCAAGCTGCCTCCTTTCTTCCAGTACCTCTGGGAGTTGGCCCATGTCCACACGTGAAGAACCATTTCAAGCCCTGAGAAATCGACTGCTCGTCCGTCCACCTCCGCAGAGAACAGGATCCGCCTAGACCAAGGCAAGGGAAACCACAGCGCAGGCAGGCTGTGTGTTCTGCCACCAGTGAGGGCCTTGTGCTGGGCACCCAAAGAATGCTAGTTTCCATAGGTGCCAAGGCACATGAAACGCCCTTTGATGTCTCACTATTCACATACCGTGTTTCCCCGAGAATAAGACCTAGCCAGACAATCAGCTCTAATGCATCTTTTGGGGCATAAATTAATATAAGACCTGGTATATACTATATTATATTATATTATATTATATTATATTATATTATATTATATTATATTATATTATATTATATTATGCCTGGTCTTATGTTATAGTAAAATAAGACCGGGTCTTATATTAATTTTTGCTCCAAAATACGCATTAGAGCTGATTGTCCAGCTAGGTTGGATCCAGAGTCCACTCACCTGGACACAGAACTTTTTAGTTGAAAATTGACCAATGTGAACAGGGAGATTTTGTCCTGGGTATTTTCCCCTGGGCAATGGTTCAAGAGAGTGGGGTTGCGGGAGGATATAGGGCTGCAGACAAGAGGTTTTGGGGCTTCAGTCGGCTGGGAAATCCAAGCAGGGACTGTTGCTCAGAATGACTGAGATGCCTGTGGTGACAATTCAGTCTGCTGGAAAGAGTGTGCCCACAGCTCACAGCAAACCCGCTGGGAGGGAAGCAGCTGAGAGCGCCCAGCTCAGTGGGGTGACAGGAGTGATAAGAGGTATGAGCTGTTTTCAGGAGCAGCTGCTGGGCCCACAGGGCCACAGACAGAGGAGACGGCCTAGCCCAGGCTCGGCCACCAAACAGCCCTGGTAAAATCAGAGTCTTATTGAGAAAAAAGAAAAAGGGCTAGGCCCAGAACACCAGCCCAGGGCAAGACGTGGGGTGGAGGTACAGGAGGAGAGAGAGCTGGGGGAGAAACAGCTCCTGGATCATGTGTGAAAGAGAGAGAGATCAAATTATTCTTGTAGAGGGAACAACCAGGTGAGGCAGTGGCCCCTGGGGAGTGGTGGCCTTTACTTCCACTCTCATTACACCCTAGTTCTGGCTCAGTGTCCCTGCAAGCACCACCTCTACCCCACTCCTCCCTCCGGTCTCCCTGGCCCCACACATCTCAGGCATTGGTCAGCCCTTCCTCCCTACTTGCAAGCTGCAGCTGCAGCAGCAGCCACCTCTTCCGTTTTCCCAGCACTATTTGAGAAGGTTGGGACACTCTAGACAGTCCTTTGGTCACCTTCCAAACCTATGCGTCTAAAAAGAAAGGCATTTAAAAGAAGCCTTTAAAATGAGAGCTCCCTCACCTTCCTTGAGTAGGAACAGACTCAGAAATCTCCTCGGCAGCTCACTGCTGTTTCTCTCTTTGGAGAGATATCCGCCATCCCCCGCCCCCCAAACCCCCCGCTGTCTGTCGGCAGGGAGGGAGGTTTTGGAAAGCCTTCAGGATAAGCAACAGTGGGAACACCGCGCTTTCACCCAGAGGAGGCCACACACAGAGACTCTGCTTGGAGAAACACACACACACACACACACACACACACACACACACACACACACACAAAGAATTCTTACATTCAGTCCATCTTTCAACATGAAGCAAAAGCATGGTAAACATTGCAAACTCTGGGTTTGGCTGGCAGTGGCCATGGGGTCTTCAGATGGGTCTTAAAACAATCAGTAGACATTAACCCTTTGTGAGCCACTTGTCATTTTATTCCTCAAGTGAGGAGGAGGAAACTGGTTTTCAGAAGGCCTCAAAAACAATCAAAAGGGATAAGTGGATAAAGTATGAAATTAAGGGAGAAAAGCAGGACACCAAATTGAATATTTGAATACTGTTAATATAAAGTTAAAAATAACATTTTAAAAGTCAGCAATTGCAATATTGATTATTCAATAGTTATCCCAACTTTAATGAATGTATAGGAGACAACAAGGACATACACTCAAGTGTAGTTGTGGGATTATCTAGCTTGGGGCTTCTCAAACTTGAATAGGCACACAGCCCGCTAGGAGTCTGGGAGAAACGCAGTCTCTGCTTCAGGAGGTCCAGAGTGGGGCAGTGTCAACATGCGCTCAGGTGATGATGACAGCAGCTACAAGGGTATACGTGGATTTTTTTTGTTTTCATCTCTATACCCTTTTAGATTGTAAACTCTTCTGTAACGAACCTATCGCTTACTTAGTTAATCATGAAAATGTTTTTCTTTTGAAGATAAGGTAGGTATTTGCAGATTAAGTCCAGGGCCTCATCAGACCAGAACCTGGGAGATGAGACTTCTCCACAGGAAGGGCAATTCAAAGCTTTGATTCTCAGCCTAGAGTGGGGGTCGCCAGGGAATCCCCAGGAAGCTTAAAGCATTTGCCCCCTGGGGACTTGTTGGAATGGGGGGAGGGGGGTGCTGTGTAATTGGAGAGCTCCTGGACCACACACCACGCTGGTTCCCCAGGGCAGAGAGCCACCACTGCAGACTTCAGCTCAGACTTTCCACTTCACTGTCATTCAGATCTAGGCCTGCAAGTGGCTATGGCTGCAGTGGCCTGGAGTGGCAGAGTAGACACACTTTATGTTGTCAACCAGTAAAACCCAATGTTCTATACGCTTATCTAGAGTAAATGGGGTTATTCACTGCTCGTACTTTATGCTAAAGAAACCATCCCACAAATCACTTTTATTTTTAAAAATTTTCCCCAAACGGTCTTTATTTTTTTAAATAATTGTTTTATGTTTTAATTAGAGTTGACAGACAATATTGTATTAGTTTCAGGTGTACAACATAGTGATTATACATTCATATAACTTACAAAGTGGTCACCCCAATAAATCTAGTAAACATTTGACACCATACATAGTTATTACAATATCATTGTCTATGTTCCTTATGCTATACTTTACATCCCCATGACTATTTTGTAGCTACCAGTGTGTACTTTTTAATCCCTTCCCCTTTTTCACCCATCCCTCCAACCCCCTCTTATCTGGCAACTCTCAAAATGTTCTCTGTGTCTATGAGTTTGTTTCTGTTTTGTTTATTTTGTTATTTATATTCCACATGTAAATGTAATCAGATGGCATTTGTCATTTTCTGACTTATTCCACTCAGCACAATACCTTCTAGGTCCATCCGTGTTGTTGCAGATGGCAAGATTTCTTTTTTATGGCTGAGTAATATTCCATTATATATATGTACCACCTCTTCTTTATCTATCCATCCATTGATGAACACCCAGTCTGCCTCCATACCTTGACTATTGTAAATAATGCTGAAATGAACATATGGATGGATGCACATGTCCCTTCAAAGTAGCGTTTTGGGTTTCTTCAGATAAATACCCAAAAGTGGGATTACTGGGTCCTTTTTTGTCTTTTGTTATAGCCTTTGTTTTAAAGTCTACTTTGTCTGGTATTACTAGTGCTACTCCAGGTTTTTGTTTTGTTTGTTTCCATTTTCATGAACTATCTTTATCCATCTCTTTCAGTCTGTGTGTGTCTTTCGATCTGAAATGAGTCTCTTATAGGTAGCATATGTAAGATTTTGTTTTTTTATCCATTCAACAACGCTATGTCTTTTGATTGGAGAATTTAATCCCTTTACATTGACAGTAATTGTTGACAGATATGTAGTTACAAGCATTTTATTATTCATAATTTTTATCTTTTTTTTTCATTTTAATAAGGTTTCTCTAACATTCCTGGCAATACTAGTTTGTTTGTGATTAACTCCTATAGCTTTTTCTTGTGTGGGAAGCTTTTTATCTGCACTTTATCTGCACTTTGATTCTAAACGATTGCTTGGCTAGATAGAATAATCTTGGTTGTAGGTACTTGCTTTTCATCACGTTGAATATTTTGAGCCAGTCCCTTCTAGCCTGCAAAGTTTCTGTTGGGAAGTCAGCTGACAGTCTTATGGGAGGCCTCTTGTAGGTAACCAACTGCTTTTCTCTTGCTGCTCTCTTTGCCTTTAAACTTTGGCATTTTGATTATAACGTGTCTTGGTGTGGGCCTGATTGGGTTCATCATTCCGGAGCTTGTATGTCTATTTCCTTCCCCAGGTTGGTGAAGTTTTCCTTCGTTATTTCTTCAAATAGGTTTTCAGTTCCTTGCTCTTTCTTCTCCTTCTGGTACCCCTATGTACAAATGTTGGTACTCTTGGTGTTGGCCCAGTGTTCCCTTAAACTATCCTCATATTTTTGGATTCTTATTTCTTTATGCTGTTCTGATTGGGTGTTTTCTTCTGCTACCTTATCTTTTAAACTGCTGATTTTATCCTTTTTTCATGTACTCTACTGTAGATTCCTTCTAATGTATTCCTCATTTTAGTTATTGTATGCTTTATTTCTGACTTGTTCTTTTTTATATTTTCTATCTCCATTTTTATGTTTCCTATCTCTTTGTTGAAGTTCTCTCTGAGATCGTTGAGCATCCTTACAATGAGTGTTTTGAACTCTGCACCTGGTAGATTGCTTGTCTCCATTTTGTTTAGTTTTTGTTTGTCTGTTTTTTGTTTTTTTTCTGGATAGTTGTTCTGTTGTTTCATTTGGGACATGTTTCTTTGTCTCCCCATTTTGGCTGCCGCCCTGTGTTTGTTTCTAAGTATTAGGCAGAACTGCTATGTCTCCAAGTTTTGGTAGTAGGTGTCCTGTGGGGACCAGGAGCACAATCTCCCTGGTCTCCTGAATCAGGTGCTCCAGTTATGTCCCTTGTGTGGGTTGTGCGTGCTCTCCTTTTGTAATTGGGCCTTGGTTGCTGTTTGCATGTCAGTGGGAGAGATTGACCCTTATGCTGATTGGTTGTGAGGACTAGCCATGACTATGGCTGGTGGAGTTGCTGTTGTACAGGGGCTGACTATACAGAGCAGGATTCGCTTTAGAAGTGCTCTGGTGCCTGCCCAGTCTGTCTTTTAGGTGTGTTTTTTGTGGAGGGGTTGGGTAGTGCTCTTATGTGATAAGCTAGCTACTGGCTATGTTGGTTTTGGGGCCTCTTGAGAGTGGCTCTGTTGCAGGCCAAGTTTGGCTGCTGCCTGTGCCCTGCCTGGGGCCATTTGGCATGAGCTACAAAGTGATCTGCAGATGGCTGCCACTTCTGTTGGGCTTGGAGGTGCCTGGGAGAGTCCAGGCCTCAAACTGAGGCTGGCTGCCACCAATGCTGGGCTTGGGGCAGCTCAGCAACAGGTACAGGGAATGCCAAAGCTAGATGCTGATTGGGGTTTGTGAACCTTTGAGAGGTTTTAGGAAAGTCCTCAGCATGAGCCAAGATAGGATGTTTATATGGAAAAGCCACTGGAAGTGGCTTGGGTGGGGCAGGGTCTCAGGAAATCACCAGAACCAGGCAAATGGTGTTAGCCAGGTTGATGGAGACTCAGATATGGTGCCTGCCTAAGTCTGCATACTGGATGGAGGGGTGGGTGTGCTCAACAAAGGAAAAATAGCTTCTGCCAGCACTTCTGTCTGGGATAAAGCTGCCCCTCTAGCCCTCGTTCTGAAGCCAGACAATTCAGTCCCTCCCTGTATATTCCTGGTAACTTTTGAGCTGCTGCCCCAGTGCTGGAGCTCAGAACGAGTTCATCAGTGAGTAAGTCTATGAACTGGTCCTTTAAAAGGAGTGCCTGGGACTCCAGCACTCCTTCTATCTCACTCAGCCACAATCTCTGCCATTTTCCACAGCCAGAGTTGTGGGGATTTCTTTACCCGGCACTGGAACCCTGGACTGGGGAGCCCAGTGTAGGGCTAGAACCCCTCACTATTTGGGGGGAACTTCTGTAACCAAGATATCTCTTCTGATTTTTAAACACCACCTGTGTGTGGGACCAGTCTGCTTTGTCTCTCCACCCCTCCGACCTGTCTTAATATGGCTTCTTCTGTATATTTTCAGTTTTAGCCCTTCTGTTCAGCTAGACTTCAGGTGATTCTCAATGGTGGTGTGATTGCTTCATAAGTTACATAAATGTCTACGAGGTCAGACAATTAAATTCATGAACTCATCTTAGAAAAAGTGCTACATACCTCATTGCTGAATATCACTATGGTTACCTTTGAAGTATTCCCCTTGGGAAGCTATGCACAGATGCCAGCGCCTAGTCCACCCTTCAAAGCAATTTTAGAACTTTTTTTCTGGAATGGCCAGCAGAGCTGTCATCGTATTACCATTGATGTCCTGAATGTCATCAAAATGTCTTCCTTTCAATATTTACTTTATCTTCAGGTAAAGAAAGAAGTCGTTGGGGACCAAATCAGGTGAGTAGGGAGGGTGTTCCAGTACAGTCATTTGTTTACTGGCTAAAACCTCCCTCACGGACAGTGCCATGTGAGCTGGTGCATTGTCGTGATGCAAGAGCCATGAATTGTTGGCAAACAGTTTAGGTCATCTAACTTTTTCACGCAGTCTTTTCAGCACTTCCAAATAGCACATTTGGTTAACTGTTTGTCCAGTTTGTACAAATTCATAATGAATAATCCTTTTGATATCAAAAAAAGGTTAGCAACATCATTGCAACAAGTTTGTGAACTTAATTGTCAGACCTTGTATTCACTACGTTATACACCTGAAACTAATATAATATTGTGTGTTTACTGTAATTAAAAAATAAAAAAATACTTTAAAAATAAAAGAATAGTTCATGCCACTTACAAAAAATTTCCGTGCCCACCTTTGGGCATCTGAGCACTCCTGAAAGATCCAAGCCTGGGTCTACAATGGCCAGGAAGGTCAAGGCATTTGCACTTCTGTACAGCTAGTGTCAAATGCCAACATGGACATGCCAACATTCTCAAACAGACCTGCCAGGGACTTTTGAGGTTGGAGTCTCACATGCTTGTGCTGTAGAAAAGGGTGGCACCAGGCTTGCCTCTGACTCAGGGTCTTGTGAAGGGACACAAGACTCAGGTGGGGACTGTAATGGTTATTTCTAGCTGCATAATAAATTTTCCCAAAATTCAGTGGCCTAAAACAATGACCTTTTTAAATCTCAAAGTTCCTGTGGGTCCGGAACCTGGCACAGCTTTATGGGGTCCTCTCCTTCAGGGTTGCTCACAGACTGCAACTACAATGTTGTCTCCACTCACCCATAAATCTATAACACAGGTTAAACTGAGGCAAGATCCATTTCCAAGCTCGCTGGGTGGGTGTCCACAGGACTTGGTTCCTCCAAGGCTGTTGGAATGAGTGCCTTGGTTTCTTGATGGCTATTGGCCGGAGGCCACCCTCAGTTCCTTGCTGTGTGAGCCTCTCCAAAATGACAGTTTTTTCATCAAAGGAAGCAAGGAAAGAGACTGTGCTAGCAAGATGGAAGTCACAATCTTTGGTGACCTAATCACAGAGTAAGTCACTTGGTCCAGCCTGTGCCCAGGCTAGGGACTGCATCAGAGTGCAACTACTGGGAGACAGGGACTCTGGTGGGCCATCTTCAAAGCCCACTTTCCTCAAGGACCCTGGACTCTCTGTTCAAGATTTCTCTGAGTCAAGTTTCCTTGGTTCCTCCCCCTGTTTTCTACTAAGTGACAATATGACCAGTCCCCACCACGTAATTTCTTTAGTTCTGGATGCTAGGGCACTCTTGCCCTCTGCTTTTCCAGGCTTCTCCTCTCTTAGTGAAGTTCACCTGAGGAGCCTCCTGTCGCTTACCCTCTTTTGGAAGTTGACTGCATCTCAGCCGGTACACATGATCAAACAACTCTCACTTACTCAGCAGGTTTTAACTCCATTTCAAGTCTCCTAGCCCCAGCCAGACCCAACACCCACGAAACACACTGAGACATCTGGGGAGGGAAAGTTTTCTCCACAGGGAATTTGGAAAGGAAGCATTTGTCAAACTAAGAAATGAGGCCTCGACAGGAAGGATCAATGGAACACTTGGTTCATGTTCACTGCTATCCAGCATTTGCTGAGAGGATAGTTTCTCACAATTTCTCAGATAAATGATGATAATGGATGAATCTAAATAAAAAAAATTCTAACAGTCCTGCTTCAGTCTGGTCTATGCAGGTCAGATTGCATTGCAAAGAAGATACAATTGAGCTTTTCTTCTGGGATCCAGATACGGCAATTCCACCATGGATTTGGGGATAGATGTGGTCTGTGTCATATCCTATTCATAATGGGACATATAGAAACACTGTGCAGTGTTATCTTTGTGATCTACAAACCAACACTATTCTGAACACATGCAAATGAAAAGTAAGATGTGCTAACATACACCTCCTTTTCCCCTCCTTTTTAGTCCATTTTACATATTTTAGTAGAGATTTTCTTTAAATCTTCCTTTTTCTATGTTGGCATCCACCCATAGTGGCCGTTTTGAAATTGTCTGCTGAGCATTTGAGTCACTTATGTCTTTTTCTTCCCTCCCTTCCTCCTTTCTTCCTTTCCTTCCTTCCTTCCTTCCTTCCTTCCTTCCTTCCTTCCTTCCTTCCTTCCTTCCTTCCTTCCTTTCCTTCCTTCCTTCCTTCCATCCTTTCTTTGATGCCATCCCCCTCATAACCTTGAATGCCCTTTGTAAACTCAACTGACTTTTCCAAAGTGGTTTTTAAAAACTCATCAGAAGGAGGCAGGGAGTGCCTGCACTGCTTTCCCCGCAGCCCTGCATGCTTCTCAGCAGACTGAACCCCTTGAAGTCTGGCTGTCCTGAGATGGTGTTGCCTTTACCACAAGATTAGTGTGTCTGGCCCTTTTGGGCAGGATGTCATTGACACGTCTTACTTCTATTCTTCTTGAGGTACCCATGTTTCTTTAAGATGGTTTCTCCTTGTATTCTTACAGCTGGTTTTCAAACAAAGTTTTCATTTCTACTTGGAGTCCCAAACATGTTGACAATGTCTCCTTTGGTTATTCTTTTTAAAGAACTGCTTTCTTTTTCTTTAATTATGTGTTTATGTACACACTTTTCTCTTGTTGGAGAATACTTATTGTATTATTTTGCTAGGGCTGCTATAGCAGAGTACCACAAACTGGGGGGGCTAAAAGAACAGAAATTTATTTCTCACACTTCTGGAGGCTGAGAGTCCGAAATCAAGGTATCAGCAGGATTGGTTTCCTCTGAGGTCTCTCTGCTTGGCTTGTAAATGGCCGTCTTCTCCCTGTGTCTTCATTTGATCTTCCTTCTGTGCATGTCTGTTCCCTAATCTCCTCTTATAAGGACACCAGTCATATTGGATTAGAGCCCACCGTATGACCTCATTTTAACTTAATCACCTCTTTAAAGTCCCCATCTCCAAATATAGTCTCATTCTGTGGTAGTGGGGTTAAGATTTCAACATATAAGTTTTGGTTGGGGCATAATAGTCCATTACAGTCATAGAATACAGATAAACAAAATGTATAATCTCACAATTTTGGGCCTTTCAGTGGCTTCTGATTGTGGTTAGCATAAATTCCAGCCCCCTTACTTCAGTGGTAGTTTCCTACCTGATATGACATCCTCCTCCTCACTCGTCTCCTTGATCAGTCACTCCCACCACACTGGCTTCCTTGCATACGCCCAGTGCCCATCTTTCTCAGGGCTATTGCTTGGCCAGTGCCTTCTGATCATGGACTCAGGTCAAACACAGAGGATCACAGAGCTTTCTGTGCTCTCCTATCTGATGTTGCCCTTTCCCTGTACATTCTAGAGAAGAGCAGCTCCATTTCAGCTCTATTGACATCTTGGGCAGGTTATTCTGTGTGGGGGGTGGGGGGTGTGCTGTCCTGTGCATTATATTTAGAAGCATCCCTGGCCTCCGCCCACTAGATACCAGTCGCACCTTCTCAGTTCTGACAATCAAAAGTGTCTCCAGACAGTTCCAAATGCCCTCTGAGGGGCAAAATGACCCGCAGTTGAGGACTGCTATTCTAAAGAAACAATGTAGTGTCGTGGGGAAGAGTGTGGGTGTGGGAGCATTGATCCTGGCTCTCACCTCTGCGCCTCGGTTTTTTCATTTATAAAATGAGGATATGTATTAACAACATATTAGCTCTTTTAGTATGAGTTAACTTGTTAGTTTAATATGAGACAGGTTATTGTGAGGACTCAATGAGATAATATGCACCGAGTGCTTGGAGCAGTGCCAGACCAATAGCAGGCATTCAACGCGCATTAGCTGTTATTATTCTCTCATTACCCTGGTATTTTCCTATAAATGTGCTTGTTTATTGCCACAAGACAGGTGCCTAGAACACTGCACACACATTGTAGGTGCTCAATAACTACATGTTGAGTAAAGGACCTCTCCTTCCCGAAACCCCACCCTCACCCAGGGCCACTCTCCTCCCATCTCAGTCCATGCCCATGGGCAGTGACCACCTTACCCGCTCCATCAAAACAAGCCATGGACTCCCCCTTCCGTGACTCGCAGGTGACTCTGGTCACACCACCCATAGAAGCTTACAGGATACTCGGGCCCTAAATGTCACAACTGTTACTACATAGGAGATACCAAATGCCCACTTTGCAAGCATCTCAACCAGTCAACTATACAGTGTGGGAGGGTTCCAGTGGACTCCTCATAATGTCCGTAAGTCATGTCCACCATCTGGGTTCTGGGCTAGTTCTGTGGTCACACTGCTTAGCTCTCTGATGCCCGTGTGTAGCACGAGGAGGTGGAGCCGGCCATTTCTAATGTAAACATGACATGAAACATACCAGTGCTTACTGCATGTCAGGTACAGTTCCAAGGACCGATTACCTCCTGTAATCCCCCATCCACTCCACAGGGTCAGTCACCATTACTAGTACCCCCACTTTACAGATGAGAAAACTGAAGTATGGAAAGGTGGATAGCTTGCTCTGGGCCTAGGATGACCGGCCTGTCTCAATTTGCCCAGGACTTTCCTGATTTCAGCACTGAAAGTCCCATATCCCAGGAGACCTCTCAGTTCCTAGCAAACCAGGACAGTTGGTCACCCAACCGAAGTCACTCAATTGATAAATAATAGAGTTGGAACTTGACCCCAGTCAGTGGGCTCCAGAGTCCACATTCTTAACTGCTATGACAAGTAGCCTCAAAGATACTGTGATGCAACCAAAGAAACTCAATTGGCCATAAAGACCTAGTCACTCATTTTAAGATCTCAATCCAGAAGATGTGTCCATTTCTAAAAGGATGAATCAGTTATCTCACATGTTAACATTAGGTGAACATACAACATTCCCTGCGTTTAATTTTCCCAGTACATTGCACACCTGGCAAAGACTAAAGAAAACTGCTCCATAAGAATTTCCTCCAACCAACAGGATTATTTCCTGTAGCTAATGATATGGCTTAGAATAATAAAATAGGGACACAAAGGTCAGCTTTCAGACTGAGTGTAAATCTGTCTTTTGAGGGGGAAAAAACCCAACAAACCTTGATTATTGCTATTTATTTGCCTTTTGCTTAACACATATTATGCTCATCACAGAGATACAGCCACATCCCTTGGCTTAAAGACTTTTTCTAAAAGTAAGAATGGCATTCTTGGCCTCTCTCTCACCTCAAAAGTCTTGGCTAAAGTCCACTCAGGGGTCTTGGGCTGTTTGGCCAACTGCTCTTTATAAATCTGACTCTCTAACATGCTGGGGAAATAGAGAAGGCAAGTGACCCCCTCAGTTCTGAATGCTTCTGAGCTAGGTTCTTGCCTTGCACTGTCAGGGGCATTCATGATGTTTGAGACAATAAGAAACCTAGAAGAGTAATAAAAATCCACCCTCCTTAGGATTTAACCAGACTTCAGACACGGTTCTCAGTGTGTATTATACATAGGAATCAGCTGGGGACTTTATTAAAACTATTCCTGTCCCACTTGGAAATTCTGATGCCGTTGAGCTGGGTGGGGCCAGACATCTTCATTTTTAACAAGCTCCTCAGATGATTCTGATGGGCTTTGCAATCACACTGTGAGAAACTGCCCTGAGACATCAGTTAAGGTTTGTCCCACCTGTGGTTCCTTAAAATTTCCTATTTCAGAAAAAAGATGGAAATCTAAAATGTAAAGTGTTTCCAGTATGTTCTCTTGGGTGTACTTTTTAACTCCTTAATCCTGGGTGCTTGGCAGGCATGTCATCACACCGCACATTTCATGTGTACAGGTGCAGCTCATTCATTTTCACTGCTGTACAGTATTCCGGAATCTGACCACACCACAATGAACAAGTGTGTGGGTTCCAGCTTTGAGCAATTATGAACAATGCTGGTATGAACATTTTTTTTTCACATGCAAGCTTTCTTCCAAAGGTCTAACAGTGAAAGCCCATATGTGCAAAGGCCAGTGTCGAAGACTCGCTGGTTAGAGGAGGACAAGAGGCCAGCGGGCAGAGCAGTGGCCTCTCTGTAGAGAGAGGAACGTCTCAATTATCACTGCTCTTTTTTAATGAATGCAAATAAAAATTTAAAAAAATCATTTATAAGAGATTAGATTTGGGGTCAAGAAATGTCTGAGCTGGAAAGTTCTAGGTAACCAATGCTATAATTTCGCAGATGAGGCCCTGTGAACTGATTTCCCCACAGGGAAGAAGTTTGAAAAAAAAAATAATGAACTAAGTAAGTTATTTCATCAGGAAGCACTCTTTCTAAGAGGATAGTAAAATTGTGACCAGGTTGTGGAGGTCAAACTGTTGCGATCAGTTGTTAGCCCTTTTCCACAGTTGTCTTTCAATATCCCTGCATTTGAAATGAGGAGGGAAAACCAAATGCCCTGTTTCCCCAAAATAAGACCTAGCCAGACAATTAGCTCTAATGCTTCTTTTGGAGCAAAAATTAATATGAGACCCGGTATTATATTATATTATATTATATTATATTATATTATATTATATTATAAAAATCGGGTCTTATAGTAAAATAAGACCGGCCCTTATATTAATTTTTGTTCCAAAAGATGCATTGAAGCTGAGTGTCCAACTAGGTCTCGTTTTCAGGGGAACACGGTGTTCTCCCAAATGCTGTGTCTCAGCCCTGCTTGCTCAATCAGCTATATCAACGATGCAGAGAGATTTCAGCAACACCAGCCGGACTACAGTTGCTGGGCTGGAATCTAAAGTAGGCCCCAATATGCAAGTGCCCTCACTCCAACTCAGTTCTCTGGGTATGCAGTAAATATACCTAAAAACCATACAGGTCCCTTATTTTGGAGGAGGTGGGGACAATCACTCAGCCATACCCTCCTTTAATAAGGCATCCCTTTCTTCACACATTTGACATGGATTCAATGAGCACTGGGCACCTATGAAATGTGGGGCCTGGGGGCACAAAGTAAAGATGACAGCCCTGCCCCCCAAAGTAGCTAGCAGCCCAGAGGGGAGGTGGACAGGAAATTACTAAAAACTAGATCATGTGGTAAAGGTGAGGTACACACAAAGAGATAAAACTGTAAAATATTTGCAGTGACCTCATTCTTGGTGGCCATCCCACCTGGACACCCCGGAGGCTCCCAGCTGCCTGCCCAGTCGTGTCAATACACGGACGCCACGAGGTGGGCTACCACCAGAGGGCAGTGTGGAGATGTTGGCCTGCACATGCTCAGTGTTTTGGTTTCGCCATCATTCTGGGATTGAGGATTGCAAAGCAGATCTCAGTGACAAATTCAACTATTAATTTCTTTTAATCCCAAGAAACAGTGCATAGCACTTCTTACAACGGGATACTATAGCTTCATATATATAAGCTGAAAAAAATGAAGTCTCACAACTTTCTCACTGGGTTGCAAAATTCAAACCAACATTTTTCATAGTTTTTTTCTTGCTGTTTTTTTTTTTTTGTTTTTTTCCCTCCTTGGCCCTCAGAGGCATAAAGCCCTGTCTGTAATGGACATATTAAAAAGTTTCATCATTTTGACTTAAAAATAAAATAAAACAAAATGGAAAAATAATGTCTTTCCATTTCTTTACAGCTTAACTGAATTTGCTTTAGACCTCTGTGGGCATATTGATTTTTACAGTGGGCTCATGGAGTAAAAGGATTATTCATGCAGAAACAATTGCTTCACCAAGCCACCAATGGGCAACTGGTTAGCAGAAGTTCATTGGGTATAAAGAGCAATGTGACTTGACAGAACATGCTAATTCTCCAGTAAATTAATGAAGACTGCTCCTTTCTTGCCGGCCGAATGGTTATGAAGGAAGGAACATCTAGTCAGGAGCGAAGATAGATTGCAACATACTCTCATGTACTATTTCTTCTTTCATTATGAGATCACTTTTTCAATGATTTAAATTAAAGAGGGCAGGAAGGGTTAGGACAAACTGATTATACAATAGAGGATCCCAGCTAAGTTCCCCAGGTGAAAGTTGAAAAAAATGCAAGGTCCCTACAAAAATGCCCTGGAGGGAAATTTATTTCAGAATCCAAATTTAGCAAAAATTTCAACACCCGTAAAAGTCACCATAGCTAGGTTTCTGATTTCATTTTCCCCTGAAACTATATGGGAGGTAACCTGGCTCTGGCAGGATTTTAAGAGTAGAAATGGTAAATACTAACCTTAAATTCTAACTTCTAGTTAATGGGAGACATTGTATAATCTGCATGGTTTCTTTCCCCAAATATGTCAATGATATTTTAACTGACATATGGATGAATTTGGCCTGGGAGCTACCAGGAAGAGAGGCATATAAGTTTTACTTTTAGAAAATTATTACAGTTTTGTCAAAGAATTCTATTAACAAAACTTTTAGATAAACACTTTGTAATAAAGACAAGGAATAAATTTATGTTGTCTCCTTTGCTTTTCAGAACTTTGCTTTGCCAAAAAAAACAAACAAAACAAAAACAAAAACGAAATATAATTTTTAATTTAGTAAATAATGGTAATTAATTTGATGTCTCTAATCTGTACACTTTTAAGAAAAAGAGGCCGAGATTTTTTGTTTTTGTTTTATTTTTTAAAGTAGAAGACTAATCAAATTCTGATATTTATTTGTAAGAAATTTGGTAGCAGAAAGAAAGATGACTATTTAGCATGTATCAAAAACTGACCGCTGTGACCAAGGTATTGTATTATCTATAGAGAAGCAAAGGCTTCATATGAAAGAATTCCTACATTAAGAAGTCAAGAGAGAATGTGAGGATGAATGGGGAAGACGTGGTCTTTTGCATCAGCCAGACCTGTTTGAATCCTAATTCAGCCATTTGTAAGTTGTGTGACCTTAGATAAATTTCTTAACTTCTCTGAACTTCCAGTTTCTGAAAATGGACATATCAATAATCATAATCCCACTTTTGCAGGGCTGTGCCTAATAAGAATATGTCTTCAGAAAATGATAGCTCAAACTAATAAAAAAAACAACAACAAAGTAATCAAACTGCAAAAAAAAAAAAGACAGAAAGTGATAGCTAATAAATTATTACATAGCTATCGTTCGGTATACAGGTATATCTCATTTTATTGTGCTTTGCTTTATTGCACTTCACAGATAATTCATTTTTCACAAATTGAAGTTTTGTGGCAAGTCCATTTTTTCCAACAGCATTTGCTCACTTCATGTCTTTGTGTCACATTTTGGCAATTCTCACCATATTTCAAACTTTTCCATTACTATTATGTTTGTTATGGTTATCTGTGATCAGTGATCTTCTGTGCTACTATCGTAGTTTTTTTGAGGCGGCACCGACCACATCCATTTAAGACAGAGAACTTAATCAATAAATATATGTGTTCTGACTGCTCCATTAACTGGCCGACTCCCCTCCCCCACCAGACCCTCACCCCCAATCTTTCTCCCTGTCCTCAGGCTTCCCTATTCCCTGAGATTCAACAATATTGAAATTAGGCCAATTAATAACCCTACAATGGCCTCTAAGCGTTCAAGTAAAAGGAATAATCACATGTCACTCACTTTAAATGTAAAGCTAGAAATGATTAAGCTTAATGAGTAAGGCATGTCGAAAATTGAGATGGGCCAAAAGTTAGGCCTCTTGTGCCAAACAGCCAAGTTGTGAACACAAAGGAAAAGTTCTTAAAAGAAATATAAAGTGCTAGCCAGTGAACACACAAATGATAAGAAACTGAAATAGCCTTATTGCTGATGTGGAGAAAGTTTTAGTGGTCTGAATAGAAAATCAAACCAGCCAAACATTCCCTTAACCAAAGCCTAATCCAGAGCATGGCTCTAACTTTTCTAAATGCTGAGAGAGGTGAGAAAGCTGCAGAAGAAAATTCTGAAGCTGGCAGAGGTGGGTTCATGAGGTTTAAGGAAAGAAGCCGTCTCCATAACATAAAAGTGTAAAGAGAAGCAGCAAATGCTAATGTGGAAGCTGCAGCAAGGTCTAGCTGCAGAAGGTCTAGCTAAGATAGTTAATGAAGGTGCCTACACTAAACAACAGATTTTCAATATAGACGAAATAGCCGTATATTACAAGAAGATACCGTCTAGGATTTTATAGCTAGAGAGGAAAAATTCCTGCTTCAAAGCTTTAAAGGACAGGCTGACTCTCTTGTTAGGGGCTAATACAGCTTGTGACTGAATAAGCTGAAGCCAATGCTTATTTACCATTCCAAAAGTTTTAAGACCCTTCAGAGTTATGCTAAATCAACTCTGCCTGTGCTCTATAAATGTAACAACGAAGCTTGGGTGAAAGCACACCTGTTATTTACTGAAAGCACAACATTATTTACTGAATGTTTTGTTTCCACTGTTGAGAATTGCTGCTCAGAAAAAAAGATTTCTTTCCAAATATTACTGCTCATTGACAATGCACCCAAGAGCTCTGATTAGAGATAAATGTTGTTTTCATTCCTGCTAACACAACATTCATCTTGCGGCCCGTAGATCAGAGAGTAATTATGGCTTTCAAGTCTTATTATTTAAGAAATACATTTTGTAAGGCTATAGCTGCAATAGATAGTGATTCCTCTGATAGATCCTGGCAAAGTACATTGAAAACCTTCTGGAAAGAATTCACCATTCAAGATACCATTGAAAATATTCATGATTCATGGAAAGAGGTCAAAATATCAACATTACCAGGAGTTTGGAAGAAGTCTATTCCAACAATTACAGATGACTTTGAGGAGTTCAAGATTTCAGTGGTGGAAGTAAGTGCAGATGTGGTGGAAATAGCAAGCGAACTAGAATCAGAAGTGGGGCCTGAAGTTATGACTGAATTGCTGCAATCTCATGATAAAATTTGAAGGGATACGGAGTTATACTTCATGAATGAGCAAAGAATGTGGTTTCTTGAGATGGAAACTACTTCTGGTGAAGATACTGTGAAGATTGTTATAATGACAGTAAGAATTTAGAATATTACATAAACTTAGTTGATATAGCAGTAGCAGAGTTTGAGAGGATTGATTTCATATTTGAAAGAAGTTCTTGTGTAGGTAAAATGCCATCAAACAGCATCGTATGCTATAGAGAAATCATTTTTGTGAATGGAAGTCAATTGATGTGGCAAACTTAATTGTCTTATTTTAAGAAATTACCAGTCACCCCAACTGTCAGTGACCGCCACACTGATCAGTCAGCAGCCATCAACATTAAGGCAGGACCCTCCACCAGCAAAAAGATTATGACTCGCTGAAGGTTCAGGTGATGGTTAAGTTTTTAGCAATAAAATATTTTATAATTAAGATATGTACACTGTTTTAGGCAAAATACTATTGCTATATAGCATTATAACTTATAGCTTAAGAGCTTATAACTGAATAGACTACAGCAGAGTGTAAACATAACTTTTATATGCACTGGGAAACCAAAAAAATTTATGTGGCTCATGCTCTTGTGATATTCCCTTTATTGCAGTGATCTGGATCCAAACCTACAATATCTCAGAGGTGTGCCTGTAATGTCCACTCTGTCCTGGGACGTCACTGCTGCCCTGGATGTGGTAGCACCTTAATGGGGGACATAGAGAAGCAAATACATTCTTTCCAACTCCAGTTCTGTATTTCCAACTACATTCTGGGTATTTCTCTTTGGCTGTGTGGGGGGAGGAAAAATAGTCTACCTCCTACCTTTCAAAGCCCTTATAGCTGGTCTAATAATCAAATTGACATGAGACAGATTAACAGAAAAAAATACCAAATTTATTACATATGGGGGCTCCATAAGAATATGTGACCCAAGGATTTGGTTTTCTGCTTAAAGATAGCTTTGCAAGTCCCCACAACTTGCTGTTCTCAAAAACAAGGACAAATCAGGCAACTGAGGCTTATATGCCATCTTGAGCTAAGGAGCAAGGCGGGGAGGGTCAGATTTCAAAGAGCAGAAAGGCAATTTACAGGTAGATGAGAAGGAGCAAACGTGGTAAACAAATTCTTGCTGGACGTTGATTTTAAGAGGGAAGTCCAGCAAATGGCTGTTGCGAGGCTCCTCCCTGTCTGCCACACTTAGTTCATATTATGCTAAAGTGAGAGCTCCATTTAAACAGGTGAGAGGGCAGTAAAAGGCTCTGAGTCTTGAGTCTTTGGTTTTCTCAAAAATAACCAGCTTAAAATAATCAGTATCCCAACAAGGCATATTTTGGGGTAGCAAACTCTGCTCCCGTCCAGATGCTTTGCCCCCACATTTAAAGTACATTCAACAAAGATCTCCTTTCATTCTTCAAAATTGTCAATTTCTGTAGAAGGTATTTCACTTTCCCAGTCATTCAGGCTCAGGCCTTGCCTCCAGCCCTGGTCTTGTTGAATCTCCTCACCGAATCCAGCGGACTCTGTCTCAAAAGTATCTCGGATCCTCTTCTCTGGTCCAGCTGCCTCTGAGCTGCTCACCTGTTATGCATCTACTGGCACCTGTCTGTCCCTCAGGCATCTTACCTTCTTAAAGTGTTGTACCTTTTTGTTAGACCCACCAGCCTAAAAGTCACTACTTTCCAGTCCTTCCTGCTGAGGCACTACGAGGGAAAGACTGACCTCTTTGCCAAGGTCATAAACCCTTCATAATCTGGCTGTAACTTGCTTCCCTAATCTTAACTTGCACAGCTCCTTTGGGATGGTTCAACTCTCCCTTGAAAGACACTGTGGATGCCCTCGGTTGTACCTCTGACCATGGAATCCCCTGTCTCTCAGTCCCCACCTAAACCTGACTGACCTTGCAGGCCAATACAACAAGTCCAATCTCCTTGAAGTCTTCGCGTTTTCCAGCTCCCATTCCTTCCTTGACTACATGCTGGCAACATTTATTCTCGGGGAAACTGCTGCCAGTTCCCTATGGCCTTGAATGGTTGATGATGACCTTGGCTGTGATCAGTCTTCTCTTCAGCCCAATTAGGGATTCCCAAAGATGGTTTCCAGACTCAAATGGCTGTAGCTTCCAGCAGTGCCTTGAACTCTAAGCTTACTTGTAGCAAATAGGACTTGAGTCAGAGAAGTCAAGATACTTGTTGAAAATCCCACAGCCCAGTAAAAGCAGAGGGTTCTGGAACCCAGCTCTGTGGGCACTCTCCTGGTATCCTTTCCACCCTCTAGCACAGCCTGACATTAGCCATCCCCACACCATGCACTAGTGGCTTGGAGCTTCTGGAAATGCTGCTCATGTCCAGTGCCTAACTTTGGCTTCCCTGGGAAGATGAAGGCGAAAATGGAGCTGGGCCAGGGGCTCTGCCCTCTCCCACACACCCCAACTGAAAGAATAGGTTTCACTTTTGTTCTTTAAATGTCCTTTTTGGGTATTCCCTTTTCAGCTTTTTAATCCAATAGTTGCCAACCTGAGGCAAGCCGGTGGTTCATTTGCAACCATATTGCTTACTGAAACGCTTCTTTTGTGCGAGCCCCAAAAGGCTCAGTTTGGAATCTGCAATTGTTTCAATGCAGCCTCCTCAGCATCACTTTTCTTTTAGCAAGAGAGAGAGAAAAAACAAACAAACAAAAAGAAAACCCCAGCCCAAACTAAGGGAGCTTGTAAAAGCTCACTTTTAAAACAACTCTGTCCATTCATTTCACCCCAAAATTGAGATTTGAGACTCCAAAGCGCATGAAATACTTTAGGGAGTTCTAGCTCTGGAATTTCCTTTTTACCCCCAAGCATAGTTAAAGAAAAAGATCTGCTGCCCAGGAAGGCTGAAAATGTCCAGGGCTCATGTCATTATCTATGACCTGAATCGAGACCACAGACAGCACTTCAGTAGGAACCCCTCCCTGCAAACAGCCATTTGAACGTCCTGTAACCTGAAACACATACTTTCAAGCAGTTGAGAGCGGTGCAAATGACTGTCAGCTACACAAATAATTTGCCCCCAAAATGTTTATCAGCTCCCTGCCATGGCCACTTACATTTATAGCTTATAAACAGTTATTAACTGGCTCCTTCACATCTGATAACCCAGCCCAGAACAGGTGGCAAAAACAGTGGGTGATTACAGGCCCTCCCTGGGAGGTGCTGTGTGTTAGCTGTGGGTGGTCTTCCTGCCTGAGTCCAGTGCCCATATGAGAAGACATTGTAGAAAGCCTCCAATTTAGGAGATAACAGTCTGTGTTGTCTGTTTGTGTAAAGGGCTGTCCAAGTACAGCTGGCTTTGCTTTCTGGCCAGCAAACATTGCCAAGAAAGGTTGAAAGTTCAGCATCATCAGCCCACCAAACACAGTCCCTTCCCCCCTCCCAGGCTTGGGCAAACCGTCCTCGGTGCTCATATTCTGTGGATTCCTTAGGAGTCAGAGTCAAACTGGAAAGGTTGCTCTAGCTGAGGGGACGCTCACCCTCCACCCCCGCGGCCAGGACACAGAAAGAAGCCAAAAGAGGACACCCAGCCGGAAGGAAGGAGTGCTCTTAGTGCTTTGGGGCTCTGTGATTTGGTTTTCTGCTTAAAGATAGCTTTGCACAACTTGCTGTTCTCAAAAACAGTGCCTGGTGTGATAGATCACAGAGTCATCAGGGCCTAGTCCCGCTGGCATTTCTCAAGCAGAGACAAGAAGAAGGATACATGTCAGACCAGGGTTTCTCAACTTGGGCACTATTGACATTTGGGCTAGACCCACCTTTGTTATGGGGGACTGTCCTGTGCATTTTAAGATGCTTCACAGCATCCTGGATCTTCACCCATGACATGCCAGTCGCAGCCCCCACCTCAGTTGGGACAAACAAAATTGCCTCTGGATATTGCTTGGGGCAAAATCATCCCCACCATGTTCAAGTCTGTGATGAATATAAATCAACTGAAAAGCAAGCCTAGGGTAAGATAGGAGAGATTTCACAATACAAGAGCAGTGTCAAATAGACCTTCAGTAAATATTTATTAATTAACCAATAAAATTCTGATAAAGTTGTCTCTTGGGTGGAAAATGCTCATCAGTGAGTGAACCAAAACTACGCAATCATTGACAACAAAATTGGAAGAAAAAAAAAAGAAAACTGACTTTATCCTCCAAAATTTAAAAGGAAACTGTGATTGGTTAAAATAATAAAGATAATGGCTAACATTTTTGAGGATTTCCTATGGGTCAGGCCCTGTGCTAAAATATGGATTATTTTCTTTAATCTCAGCTGCCATATAAGAGGTAGGTCCTGTTATCAAGCCCGTTTTACAGGTGGAGGATCTCAGCCTAGTCCAAGAAGACTGTTTCCCAAAGTCCTTTCCAGAATGTTCTCTGACTATAAATCATTTCCCATTCCCTAAATCCAAAAAAGAGTTGAAGAGTTGAATGTATTTGCATAATAGGCTTTATAGGATAGGCTTTTAAAAGTTCTAAATGTGAAAGAGTAACAACAAAAATAATAACAGCTACCTTTAGTGATTGCTTGGTAAGAGTTAGGCCTCACGCTAAATGAGTTGCAAACATTCTTTCTTGAGTTCTCGCAATTGTCCTGACTGAGGCAGGACTCCTTTCATGGCTGAGGAAACTCAAGAGGTTAAGGGACTTTCTGGAGGTTCCACAGCAGGACCAGATTTCAACCCAGCCCTTCTGGCTCCAGAGCCCAAGCTCTGGATGCTTCTGCTCCAGTAACGTCGGCAACCCCATGACAAAATGCTGCCTGAGCTGCCTTAGGTGACAGGCTGGTGGGGCTGCCCATCTCGGCCCAAGATGACTTGTGGTCTCTCTGACTCAGGGATACTATGTCCCTTCCCCACAGCTCCCACAGCTGTCTCTTTCCTCTCCCCCTCTGCCATTCCCCCACTCCCTTTTCTGTTTCAAGACTTGCCTTAGATGGCAGTAAATAGTCACCATCTTTGTCCTGTGTCATTAGGCCTGATAGTCACTGGGCTCCATCCATAGTGTGTGCCTGGAATCCTCTAGAAGCAGTGAAGTAGCCCGTGTGCGCAGCACACATCTTCCTAGAAGAGGCATGGGGACACTGCCCCCTTGCTAGTGACCTGATCTATCTCTGTGGGCCTAGCCTTGTGGGATCTTCTTGACTCTCTACCCCAGAGGCTGGTTGACAGGGCTGGCCACCCTGTCAACATCCTCTTGGGGGAGAGCCTGATGGTGCAGGGTCCCACGCCTTTACTCGATTTCTCCCATTCTGAGGGTCTTGCAACCTTGCTTGGTGGCCTATTATACAGCTCTATTTGTCAGGATGTTCTTTCCCTCAGATTAGCTGTAAATCTGTCTTCCTGAAGCTCTGCTAATGGTTCAAGTTTTGCTTTTCAAAACACTAATACTTTTCTTTTCTCAAGACGGCCCTTCACATAGGTGTGAGGGAGCAGACAAAGAGGAAAATGCATGGGCTTTGAAATCTTACCTACACCGGATACAATTCCCACTGACCCTCAGTGTGAGCTGGGAGAGTCGGTATTCTTATCTGTAAGATGGGGACATACCTGTAGAATCATTGCAAGAGTTACAAATATTGTGTGTGAAGAACATGGTCGTTCTCCACCCGTCTCTGCAGCACATCTGGGAAGATGATGATTTTGGGGGCACATCCAAAAGGATTAACAGATGAGCAACATTTTTAAAAGGACACAATTTGGAAAGTTGGAAAAACAACTTTTCATAATTAACATAGTCTTCCCATGGCTGCCCACCCCCCGTTGTGTTGGCATCAGAGTCGAGCTGCTCCCTGCCCTGACAGCACTGTTTATATCCTCACCTCCACATGTTCCAGTAAACACACCACCTTCCCCAGCATGGCTTCACCCTATGCTCCGTCCAGTAACTCACTCACTAGGTGCCCTCCACTTTTCTTATCATTGCCCAACCCGTCTAGCTTAACATCCTGACCTCCAGGTGGTATCATAACAGCACACACAGAGCCCCAATTGCAGACAGGATGCATTTATACACATTGATCAAAACTTGGCAGGGTTTTCCACAGCGTGATGGTGAAGAAAGTGCCTGTGTATGGGAGGTACTCAAAAATGGCAAGTATTATTATTATGACGATTCTCAGAGACTGTTTTCAGGTTTTTCTTTTTAATAGTGCACAGGTCTTTAAGCTGCTCTTTTGTTGACATGGCCTGAAATCATCCCATCATGACTACTAACCCCACTAGCGTTCAGTGTGGACTGGTCAGCATCAAAGACTGAGGCCCACCCAAGATTTCATTCATCCATGACACACTTACCCAGGGCCCAGATGCACCCCAGAAACACAAAGATGAATCACACCTTGCTCCTTCCCACAAAAAAATTGTAGTTTCCTCAGCTGCTCAGTGGATTTTGAAACTGTAGCTCAGACCTCCCTAAGAGTAATGGTTTCTAAACCTAGAAGTGTAAACAAACAGCCTTGAATTCAACATACTTGTAAAAAGCAAATATAGACCTTATATGCCCTTGAGTGTTTAAGACTTACTAGGTATGAGACTGGGGCATGTCATGTAACTTTCAGTCTCACATGTCCATCTTCCAACGGGTAATATCGCTTATCCCGCCTGTTTGAAAGGCTTGCTTTAAGAAGCAAAATAAGTGAAAGCATTTGCAAATTTTTTTAAAAAAAATCACATAAATAAAACTTTTCTTTGTAAAATGAAAGATTTTAAACACCCTCTCTCAGGTCCTTTTCAGCTCTCATTTTAATTAGAGTAGGTATACAGGATGGGTCGGCTATGCAGTTTGAAGCTGAGGCATGTGGGAGCACGCTGTGTGCATTTGGCAGCTCCTTGTAACTCCCCAGGATTAGAGATCTTCCCAAAAGGGGTGAAATGATACACGGTAGCTATCAAGCGTGGGGCGATGGGAGTGGTCCAGTTCAAGTGCACAATGGGATGGATTGTTTGAGAGAAGTTAAAACAGCCAGAAAGTCCACTGCAGGTCTGGTCAGCTTTTTGTTTTCACCATGTGCTAGCACTCTAAACAATGCCAGTGATAAAGTACTCCTCCTTGGGGGCAGGGGGGAAGGGGAGACTTTTCTTGTTTTTTTTCTAACTAGTTGCTGTGATTACTGTTGAGATTTAAAAATATACAGTCTGACAATTAAGTTTGCGAACTCATCCTAGAAAAAGTTCTACATACCTCATTGCTGAATATCACTACAGTCGCTTTCGAAGTACTCCCCTTGGGAAGCTATGCACCCACACCAGTACCTAGTCCACTTTTTAAAGCAATTTTGGAACTCTTTCTGGAATGGCCATCAGAGCTGTCATTGTATTACCCTTGATGTCCTGAACGTCATCAAAATGTCGTCCTTTCAACATTTCCTTTATCTTCAGGTAAAGAAAGAAGTCATTGGGGGCCAGATCAGGTGAGTAGGGAGGGAGTGCCGATACAGTTATTTGTTTACTGGCTAAAAACTCCCTCACAGACAGTGCTGTGTGAGCTGGTGCATTGTCGTGATGCAAGAGCCATGAATTGTTGGTGAAAAGTTCAGGTCGTCTAACTTTTTCACGCAGCCTTTTCAGCACTTCCAAATAGTAAACTTGGTTAACTGTGTGTCCAGTTGGAACAAATTCATAAAGAATAATTCCTCTGATACCAAAAAAGGTTAGCAACATCGTTGTAACACGTTTGCGAACTTAATTGTCAGACCTCTTAGATGTCAGCTTCAAATCAGCACGTTTTTAGAACATGCCCTTTAACACCTTTGTATTGTACATGAGGTCAGTTCGGAGCACTCCCAAACAACATGACACTTGAACAGAGACTCAAAGGAGGGGCGGGAGGGATGCATGTAGATATTTAGGAAAAGAGAATTCAGAGAGTGGCCTGCAAGTGCCATGGCTTGGAGGTAGGAGCATTCCTGGGGAGCCTCCGTGTGGGGGCAGAGAAGTGACCAAAGGGGAAGAAGCAGTGAGCGGTGCTAGAGAAGGAGTGGTTCTGATGGCCATATGCCCGCGAAGGTCTCCTGTGAAGCTCAAGGAGATGAGAAGCGACAGGAAGGCTAGTTGCTGAGGACAGACAATCTGGCAGGTTTTCCAGGGGTTGGTTTGTTGTTACATGATTAGATCGTGGGAGGCTGGCAAACCTGTGAGTCAGTCTGGTCCTCCATTTGTTTTTATACAGCCTGAGAGATAAGAACAGACTTTATATTTTTAAATACTTGAAAAAAGTCAAAAAAGAGTAACACTTTGTGGCATGTGAAAATTCAAATTTCAGTGTCCATTTGCTTGTATAATATCTGTGGCTGTTTATGTGCTACAAGGCCTAAAAGATTTACTATCTGGCCCTTTACAGGAAAAGTTTGTGACGCTTAGGCTAACGGAGCAATCAGGGAGACCAGAAGGCAGTCTTGCAACAACAATCCAGATAGAGAAACTGGTGACATGGATCAAGGTCGAGCGGAGGTGGGGCTGAGAAGTAGTTGAACTACAGACATATGCTGATGGTAGAGGCAGCAAGACTCGGTGATACATCCAGTGGAGTGTGTGAGGGAAAGAAGTCCAGGGCGGTGCCCAGGATGGAGCCTGTGCAATGGCATCAGAGTTGCTGTTTATTGAGATAGGGAAGCTCCAGGGGCAGCAGGAATTTTGTGGGAGAGGAGACACGAGTTCAGAGAGGTCATGTCATAGTTCTGTCTTGGGAGTGATTGCTGAGTATATTTTTTTCTTCATATTCACCCAATTCAGCTCTGTTAGCTGCAGGAATCTCAAATAAATGAATGGCTATAATTATGAGGTCCTCCTGACATGGAATTTAAAGTCACCTGTATGCTAGATAAACCAGGAGACTCAGGTTAATCTGAGGGACATCACATGTGTTGCAATGCACAAAGTTATGTCAATAAAATAGATACAACTGTTACTCAACATTGCATTAGGTCAGGGTCCCCCAGCTGATTTTGATACACAGATCGCTGTGCAAGAGGTTCATTTGGGAGATAATCTCAGGAACCATAGGTAGTAGAGAGGGAGTGAGGCAGAGAGGAGAGGAACACACACAGTTAGCAGGTCACACTGTTCCTGGTGACAGGGGTCTAATCCTGCTGGGAACCTCTAGGAGACTGGACAAAACATGCCTGTTAGTTGTCCTACCAGTGGGTTGAGGAAGTGGAGGTATTTATACCCCAACTCCTCTCTGTTACTGGCTGAGGGTGACTCCAGGGGATTTGAACTCCCTGGCGCTCCCAACCTGTCCCACATGTGGGCTCAGCATGTTCCTGCAGCTGAGAAAGTCGCCAGGCGCCATGGGTCCAGGAAAGAAAGCTAAATGTAGAGGGGACGCAGGCTCCCAGTGAGACACCAGAAGCATCGGGTGCAGCATATATAGTCAGTTATGCAAAAGCCCCCTGAGCACCTTACTGGGAGACCAGCGACCTTGGAGGAGTTTGGTTCATCCAGGCACCTGTGCCAACCTCTAGCTGAGGAACTTTCTCAAGACCAGAGGGAGTTTTTGAAGACTCAAGAATTGTTGCCATATTTGGCCTTCGTAGACTCAATTTAAGATGCTTCTATAACCAGAGTTAAAAAGTTTTTATGCAAAGTACTTCCTAAATTGCTACAAGCATTTTCAATCATGTAGCTTCAACATCTACTTTATTAGAAACAACATGTATTTTCTTTTTGATGCTAATGAAAAGAGAAAACATCACTTCGTTTACTGTGGACAATGGCAAAATCTTCTTCTAGGACATTGACCAAAGTTGGAGTAGGTGCTAATCAACAATTGAAGCACTGAAATGCAACCTCGTGGGTGGAGCTGACGGCTAGGAAGTGATGGGGACTTAGCAGGCAAAAAGTACCTCTCGCTGTAGAAGCAGATTTCATAAATAAAAAGGCTGAGCTTTGACTTAATTTATAGGTATCTGAAAGATTGAACAAATTCCATTAGCTTAGGCTTTCTTATCTTTCTGGAAATTATGCAGATCCACGTACAGTTAAATATAAGGGAAATAACAAGCTGTTCACATAGAGGGGTGAACAAATAAATGTGAACCTCAGAATCATGTTAGTTTTTAGGAAACATACACTCACAGACTCACATATTCACACACTCTCAAGCTTATTTGCAGAACTGTGATACTGTGATTTGTAATAAGAAATATATGTTTGGTTTTCATTCTATTTCTGCAAAGAGCTCCTAAAGCTCTTGAATGTCTTAACTGATAAGTACGATGGGGACATCTTGGATTATGATGTTTGTCTGTTGTCCTCAGTTTCTGAAATAGGTTCCAAACACTAAACATGAAAGGAGTGTCCACTTATTCACAAAGAGCACCTTTCAATCACACCCGAGTTTATGTCAATAGGATGACTTTCAGAAAGTTCTGAGGTAACCTAAGGAGGGGGGCTGGTTGCCAGGAGAACCAACAGTGATTAGAGGGCTGGAAATTTCAGTTTCACCAACCCCCACCCTCCCAGGAGAGGAGGGGGACTAGAGATTGAATGGCCAAAAATGTAATCAATCATGCCTAAATAATGACGCCTCTATAAAAACCCAAAAGGATGAGGTTTGGAGAACATCCTGATGGTGAACATGTGGAGATTTGGGGACAGTGGTACACTCAGTGAGGGCATAGACTCTCCGAGCCCCTTCCCACATACCTTGCCTTATGTAGTATTTCCATCTGGCTGTTCCTGGGTTGTACCCTTCTATAATAAACTGGTGATCTAGTAAGTAAATTTTTTCCTGAGTTCTGTGAGCGGCTCTAGCAAATTAATCGAAGCAGAAGTGGGGCTTGTGGAATTGATAGGTAGTTGACCAGAAGTCCAGGTGACAACTTGGACTTGGGATTGGTATCTGAAATGTGAGTGTGTGTGGAAGGGTTTGGGGGCGGGGCTGGTGGGACGAATTTCTTGTAGGACTGAGCCCTTAACCTGTAGTATCTGACGCTATTTCCAGCGAGATAGTGTCAGAATTGCGTTCAACTGTAGGACAACCAGTTGGTGTTGCAGAATTGCTGGGCGTGAGGAAGAAAACCTACATATTTGGAATAGAAAAGTTTCAGAGTATTATGTGTAATGTAAAGGGAAACAATTGGCTTTTTTTGTACAAGAACCAAATGGCTGTGAATGCCAAATAAGTGTTGAAAACCTCTCAAGTTCTGGGTCATAGTGATAACTATAAATTGCTTACACATTCTTTGTTGAATCATCTGAGTCTTTTAAAGCTTTCTATTTTTCCCTATCAGTGAGGCGCATATAAAACAGGCAGGGATTTAAGGAAAACACAGAATTATGATGGTTGTCAAGAAAAGGATGGTCATAACCTCGGCACTGATCAGGAAACAGTAAGAGCAACCCATTGCTCACGCTTACATGCTTGACTGAGTCATCACGATGAAGTTAATGGACTAGATGAAAAGTAGCATTCCCCAAACAGGACTATTTGCAGATTAGATATGGGACACCATCCGTTAGTAGGGGTATCAACCATGCCTTGCCATTTCTGAACCTTAACTAGATAATCAGTGAAATAATTTCAGCTCTTTATTAATTTAAACAATAAGATAATATCTTGTGGAGGGAGATTTTTAGAGTAGAGTTCAACTACTATCACCCACTCACTCTAAAAGTGTGAAACCTGGAGCATCCCACCTGCTGGTAGTGGATGGAGACCAAGACACCCCCATTCTCAAGATCCCTTTGAGTAGCAGAAGTTGTGTGAGAAATGGGGGTCAGTGCAGTGAAGGGGACTAGGTGGGCAAAGGAGGCCTGCCGAGAGAGCTCATGCCAGTCAAAGCCCAGGAGAACATTCAAGATGCTTTGTTTTCACCAAGAGCAATTCTTTGGAGTCGACTGCCATTACTGAGGCCCAATGAAGGGGCTCCAGCTGAACTGGGAGCCTGTAGAGGTGGGCAGCTGCTGGCCATGGGACAGGCCAGAAATTCTGTGTACCAGTGCCTCCCTGGAGAGGACGAAGGAAATGAGGCATGAGGCCACAGTAGACTCTGTCTAAACGTGTGGGACACCAGGAAAGGAGGAGATTCCTGTGCTGGTGAAGGACCCTAAAGGCCAGGGCTAGCAAACGTTGGAGGAGCTGCTCGGCATGCTCAAGCAGAGCCATTCTGCAGCAGCTATAAGGCCAAGGTCATTGTTTAGCTGCATACTTGGCCTCCAAGGCCTCCCAAGAAGAAAGCCTGCAGTGATACACTAGAAACCTAGAAACCTGTTCCTACATCATCCTGGGTCCAAGCCAGCAGCCAATGCACTGAAGCAAGGCAGGGTTTGATATCACTGGTCTCACTGGCCAAAAGCCACTGCTTTCCTTGTCTCCTCAAGCCACCCCTTATACCAGAAAAGGATGTTAGCTCCATAGACCCTAGACTTTTTCTTTCTTTTCAATCTTTATTGAAAATCTAGCTTTCCAGACTTCTGTGAGTTGTCTGCTTATAATTTTTGCCCATTTTCCTGGAGAAGTGTTTGTCGTTTTCCTATTGATTTGTAAGAACTTTTGTATAAGTTGGCAAGAAAAAACATTTATCTGTTGTTAACTGTTGTGAATATTCTTTTAGCTTTTTCATTTCTAAAACTTTCTGTGGCATTTTATGACATGCAGAATTTTACCTTTTTATGAGGTGATAGCCAAGGTCTTTAGTTTTGTGATTCCTTTCTTCGTTTATTTGTGAGTAGATGAATATCCGTCTATATTTTTTCAGTTCATTTAGGTTTTTATTTAACTCTTCTAATCATCTGGAAGGTCTTTGGTGTGAGGTAAGGAATTTGCCATTTTTCTCCAAATAGTTAACCTGCAGTGGTAGCCATCAATTACTGAATAATCCTTTCTTACTGATTTGTTAACAAGGTAAGAATTTTATTCCCCAAAATTCTCCATGAGTTTTTCTGTTGATGTGAGAAAACAATTCTATTTCCAAGGGATTGCCATATGCGTTTTGTCCACAGGGAACAAGGGATCATCAGGTAGTGCAGAAATTCTAGATGCTCTGGCCATCTTAGAGTGACCTATGATAGGAAACCAGTAGAAATGAAAGTCCTAGTGGCCACAGTAGGGTGGAAGGGAGAAGAGCTTCAGAAGGAGAGAGTGGGGAAGGAATGAGGAAGCTGCCTGGGTGAGAGGAAGGAGAGAGATCTAGTAGCTATTGTGAGTATTGAACCTTGGGAACAGAAAATATTTCTAGGGAAGAACTTTGGGAAGTTTTCTAAATTTCGTGAACTAATTTTGTTCAGAAAATCTATTGTAAAATTTCTATCATTCTTTAAAGCATATTAAACTGAATATGTTCTCTTTGAATGTGACAGCAAAAACTGCACCATATGGGTCATATTTGGGTTACATTTGGAGCAGCACCTCATTTCTAAATACACTATTGGTGCATTCTTTTACTCAGGATGGATGACTATATTCTTAAATACATAAAATCTCTTTCTGAGGTTTCTATTCTGTTCTATCCTTGTACTAATTTCTACCCACTTGAAATTCTACATGAATTCTCATCATTTTTAACTTTCTGTTGTCCAGCCCATGAGGGGACTATGTCAACTGTAAATGATAAATCTGGATTACACTAGATTTTAACCTCCAGCAAAATTCTGTATGAGAAACACAGCTAGAAATGGTACCTGATTTGCCAGGTAAGAACAGAGGGCAAGTCTGTTGTAAGTTGAATCATATCAATCAAATGTTTTATGACTACTTACTATTGGCTCGCTGTTGCCCTTGAGATAACCCAGCCTCTTAAATCTAGCATATCCAGCTCCAGTCTGCTCTAGAGCGTCCTCTCCAGGCATCTCTGTGCTCCCCAATCCCTCAAGACTTACCTCAAGTGTCCCCTCCTTTGTAAAGCCTTTCCCATCTTTTCCCAGGTCAAGTAACATTTCTTTTCTCTGAGAAACTACAGCATTTTATTCCCACATCTATGTAAGCAACTATCACATCGTATCATAATTATTTTTTAGGATAGCTGTCTCTTACCCTGGAGTCACAAATGTATTTCTAGCTCCTGGCACCCAGTGTAGTGCCTGACACAGAACAAAATGATTGCTCAGTAAATGTTTGTTGAGAGAATGTATGATTATTTGATGGAATTTTGTTGAATCACTGATCTTTTTAACTGAAATTCTCTCTTGGGCTTGCTTAAATGATAGGATTTCATGTACCTTATTAAAAGGCAGTAGAATGAACAGAATAGACAAGGTTATAACACTCTGGGGAGTTCTGTGGTCTGAACTCCAGTAATAGCCCTCTCATAGCTGTCTAGCAGAGTATTGTAAGGCCATCTCAAAATCCCTTAGCCGTGGTTTGGAAGGTCCGGGGCTGGAGGTATGAGCTGTGCCAGCAAGAAAAGAAAGAATAAGTCTTTCTTTGAGATTAGTTTTAGGTCCACCTCTGCAACAGTTTCCTGGACAGCAAAATCCAGAGTTTCCTTTAGGACGAACCCTAGTGGCTACCTAGACAGTGCCTTTTCTGAGGTCTAGAATCTTGGTGGTGGAGGTGGGGAGGCAGGGAGATGGCAGGTGAGGGGTGAGTAGTGCTTTAGGGCAAGGAATTAGGAATGGAAATGTTTTTTTGAGAAATTGGAAACAGGGAGATAGACAAGGATCCTGAAGTCCAGCAGAGCACCTGGACACCATGCCATGAGGCTAAGCCTTCACGGCAAAAACTCGGCGGTGAGTCGAAGACCTTGCCCATCAATAACTTTCCTTCCATGGCCTCAGAATTTTGCAGTGATCCACCAGGAGAAATACATTTTACACCACAAGCCAGCACAGGTATACACAAATAGGCATAACTAAAACAAAATTCTCTGATTTCTTTTCATATATGTAGCATAGTCTTCTATTTTCAATTTTATTCTATTTATTTCACTGTTTAAAAAAATAATAACTCTGGTCATGACCCATTGCATTGACTTCAGGACGTGCAGTGTGAAAACCACTGCCCAAGGGCAACTAAAGAAAGAACAGTATCTTTAAAAAAATTTTTTTAAAGTGTGTTTTTCCAGGACCCATCAGCTCCAAGTCAAGTAGTTGTTTCAGTGTAGTTGTGGAGGGTGCAGCTCACAGTGGCCCATGTGGGGATGGAACCGGCAACCTTGTTGCTAAGAGTACCGCGCTCTAACTAACTGAGCTAATCCTCTGCCCCCAAGAACAGTATCTTAATTTCCTGAGATTAAAAAAGGAGTGTTCAGCTGCCAAATGTGAGGTTATCAAACAGAAGAACTGCCATGTGTCCCATCACCATTAATCGTAAGTAGGTGACGAAGGCTTGGAGTCTTCAGTTGTTTGGAAAGCACTAGCCATGTCCTGTTAATTATGTGTCGGGAAGAGACAAAGAGATAGAGATATAAATATAGATATAGAGATAGACGACAGAGATAGATATAGAGATAAGGATAGAGAAAGAGAAAGAGACACAAAGACAGACAGAGATGCAGATACATATACAGATGCAGATACAGATGCAAATACAGATACAGATGCAAATACAGATGCAGATAGAGCTGCAGAAGCAGATACAGATGCAGACCCAAATACAGATGCACATACAGATGCAGATACAGAAGCAGATGCAGATACAGATAGCATGCCCCCTTGGGCTATCACAAGTGGAGTAGCTGATTCAACAGAAGGAAGACATAAAAGACACTGCAGAATGTCAAAAGAGTCTTTCTGAAAGAGAAATTACACACATTCAGCTTTTTGTTAACCACACAAAATCAGAATCTGCTAATTGAATTAATCTGGAGATCGAAGCTCATTCTTGATTCAAAAAAGCGAGAGGCTGATAGGTAAGAGCTAAGCGTACAGCATGAACTTTTTAATAACACAAAGTTCACAAATATTTTTTTCCCACTCTTGGGAAAGTAGAAGGAAATAAATTAGAGGCACATGCCAGGACCTTCAACCTCCCTGCCTCCCACCAACTTCTAGAACAACTAAACATCAAGCATCCCTTAGTGGTTTCCTCTTTGTGTGAACATGCATGAGCAATGGGAAAGAGATATACTTGAGGCCAGTACATTTTTAACTCCCTGGGAGGTATTTTTAATCTAAACATGCCTTCATTTGGGCCTTCAAAGATGAAATAATGAAGCAACTTTCCCTGAGTGCCATATCTTATTCTATCATCAACTTTTTATAGACTTGAACACTACATCAATTAACACCTTTTAACTCGGGACAAACTCCTCCTCTGGGAATAATTCTATCCTAAAGGAAACGCAGATATGGGAAGGGCCAAAGTTATACTGTAGTTCTGTATTTAAGCACTATTTTCCAACCAAAACAGCAACAATAGAATTTGTTTGCTGTGGTTGTAGAATATGCCTCTTCCAAAGGCAATTGAACCAAAACAAGTCTTTTTTTTTTTTCCTTACAAAACAGCCCCACTTTATTTCTGTTTGAAGCCCCCATTCCACCACATGGCAGAAGCTGAATTTTAATCAGTTCTGGATAAATCTCCTTCAGCATTTCCTTTTACCCATTTCTCTCCCAGGTTGCACCTTAGGTTTTATTCCTGTCAGTGATTGGCCTCTGCCACCCGCTGAGGTTCGACATGCCCACCTCCGGCTGAGCAGGCACGCTGCCATCTCTGCTGCCTGCCCTCAGCTGAATGGCAAGTCCTTAGCAGGTCTGTTGTGTTCCACTTTCTTCAGCATCTATTTATTTTTAGTGTTACAGGAATATTCAACTACTCTCCATTGAAATGGAAATTCTCATGAGGTCCCAGGAAAACATTCTTGAAGCTCCAGGATAAGGTAATTCAGCAGTTGGATTTCCTTTCACTTAAAAATATGTGAAATATAATAATCAGGGAATATGTTACTTTTCTGAGCACCAAGTTAGTGCGATGACCTCTACATGAGTGCCTGAGGACGAGGACAGTTAGTGGGCTGAACACCTCCTGTGTCACTCTTCATCCTTCTCCACTATGCTCTGTGACCTGGAAGACACTCTCGGGCCTCTTTGCCCTCTGGCTCCAGCGTGGTTCAGGCAGCCAGGCACTGGCAGTAGATCAAAGGGCAGGGGGTGGGGTGTTGATCTTCCCAGCTCCCTTCCTTCTGAGTCATAGGTGGGCAGAGGCTGCATTCCTTTCCTGAAAGCCATATAGCTGTCAGGTGTCCATCTCCTGCAAACACAGCCGTAGTGATGCCACAGCTTTCTCTGGACTCACTGACCACTCCCTGCCCTGCACTTCAAGCCTAGAGATTGTCACTCTCCAATGTGTCACCCTCCCTTGTTGGCTTCCTTTCATCCGGCCCACCCACAGCTTTGTAAATAGTTCCTTCGCTGAACTCTTTCTACTTACACTGCTTGCCTGTGCCATCTGTTCTCTGCTGGGACCTGACTGAATTTGTGAGTTTTACAGATATTAACCTGTAGGAGGACCCTCCTGCCTCATTGTAGAGTAACATTTGTTGGATCTGGAGTGAGTCAGGTTATGATGCGGAACAGAGGGACTGTTCACACCCCATGGTATTGTACCCATCTCAGTGACCGCCATATTTGTAACCCCTTCGAAGGGGACTGCCCTGCCCTTAGCCCCTGGCTAGCCACTGTCTCTGCTGTGCATCCTACTCTTTTGTCCCCATCTGTCTCCCCAAAGCTGGCTCAGGTCCCTATACCCAGGCAAGGACAATAAGTTCATGGGTTGGCCAGCAACTGATGTCATGCCTAAATGTCATGAATCAGATTTAGCAATGTCTTCCTTCCATAAAGTGAACCAGAAAAAGCAAAAAGAATAAAGTGATTAGTAGCTGCGCCTGAAGTAGAGAGGTGAACAGAGTCACCGGGCAGAATCAAGCCCACATGTAAGGGAGGCCACCGGGGGTCCTGCCAACCTGGGGTTACTGGGAAAGTAGGAGCCATGATAAGGAGATGGTAGAGGTACAGGAAAGCTGTACAGAGTAGGAGGAGAGAATGTGCACGGGGCAAGTTGGGTGCAACTGAGTGACTCTAATAGCAGAACCCTCAAGAACAGAGCCTCTGAGCGTTCCCGGATGTCCGTCTAGAAGACGCAGGGGTGGCCCTCTGAACTGCTTGTCAGGAAGCCCATGTTTGCATGACAAGAACATTGTTTCTACCTAGATGTTATGTCTCTTTAGAGAGACTTGAGAGTTGCTGAGGGACTTTCTGCTGGGCCCAAGGTACAAATCTGAGAACCCCAAATTCTTCATGCTCCCACAGCTCTGAATCCAGTCTGAACAGCTATCCTTGTCCCTGGATTCCTGGGAGATTGCCGAGGTCGTTAAGAGCATGGTCTCTGGAGCCAGACTGTCTGGGTTTCTATCCACTTATTAGTTATGTGGCCTCTGGGCAAACTGTTAACTCTCTGTCTCTATTTTCTCATCTGTAAAATGAGGGTAATAATTGTACCCCTTTCACAGGGTCATTGTCAGGATTAAATGAGTTAATACACAGGACAGTAATTGACACATGGTACATGTTTCCTAAAATTGTTATTAGTATCCCTTGCATAGCTCTAATGAAGCAGTCAGCAGTGGTGGGATGTGGAAACTCAGCCTTCATACCCCTTTCACCGGCTGCACGGCTATGCAACTTACCTCATTTTCAGTTTCCCCACCGGCAAAATTGCAGTAATAATAACGTCCACCTTGAAAAGTTGTTGGAGGGGCCCAATGGACAATGCACAGTGGATTTAGCAGTGCCTGGTGCATAGTAAACACCGAGGAAAGCTGAAGTGTGGTTACTACTCAGGTGAGTGTACGTGGCCCTCTGTTAGTTAGTCCAAAGCAGGACTTTTTCATTTCCATGGAGCTCTTCACACTAAGCTACGCCCCCATCTTTGCAGTAGTTCACAAGGTGAACTTACATGAACACCTATGCCCCCAAAACAGAAAACTTATATAAGTTATTGGTGATTTCAGTTTCTAGATATCTTCAAAATCTGAAACAAAGACATGTTTATCAGACCCTAGAGCTGAGTTCCTGTCCTGTTTATTGAGCATCTGTTGGCCTTGATCTAGGAACTAGTATTATAAAGATAAATCAGATCTTTCCCCTACCATGAGGAGCTTATGTTTTAGGGAGGGGGATGGGCCTGTGAGCTGGCAATTGCCCTACAATGTCGTCTTCCTCTGAAAGACAAACTCACAAAGGGGCAGCGACAGCTCAGTGGAAGGGATGATAAGCTCTTCCTGCAGGTCCAGGCTGTGCAGCCTCAAGGAAAGCCTTGATAGATCACGTTTGAATTGAGTCTTAAAGGATGCATAGGAATTCACTGGGGAAAAAGGAGGAGATGTGTGGAAGGGAGGGAATGCATTGCAGGAGAAGGAGCAATGTGTCCACTGACCTGGAGCTATTTGGAAAGAGGCAGAAAGAGAGGTAGGGATGGAGAGGGTCAGAGCCTGATACAGAAGGGCAATGCAAAGAAATTTAGACCCATCTGCAGGCAGTGGAGAGGGGGTCGATGTTATTAAAGAGAATGTAACCCATTTCTTGTTTCACTCTGGTAGTAAATACAGTGGGCTAGTGACGAGAGCAGGAGAGGAAGAGAAGAAAAAGAAAGTATGATGTGCAAAAATGACCCAATCCCAGCACACCTGAAATATATATTGGAGAAGTATTAGGTTGGAGCAAAAGTAATTGCAGTTTTTACAATTTTTTTTTTAACCTGTTAAACCACAATTACTTTTGCACCAACCTAATAGAAAAGCATACAACTTTTCAAAGAGATGTTTGGGAACCAATCAAATGTGAAATCTCTCAGTGTCGCTCATGAATAAGAATCCTTTTTAGTTAAGTGGAGTGTTTGAAAAACGAAGAGAGAAAAGGATGGGCTGCGTCCCCCATTCCATGGCCTTGCTTTGTCAGAAGTTTTGTTATCACTCATGAATTTCAAGCACCCTGCAATCAGGTGGTGATTAACCCAACCTAAGTTCAAAAACACCCACCACAACAGCAGTCAGAAAGACAAACTTTTAGACGTCCTTTCTTGGGCTTAGGCTCTGGGCTACTCAAAGCAAAACTTCTCTTCTGTGTCCACAAGACATTTCTTAAGAGTTTCCAGGTTAACTGAGGTCTGGGCTGCTGTGAAGAAGAGAGGAAAAGCTTTTAGGAAGCAGGGAAAGCCATGAGAAGGGCAGGTCTCCTGGAATTCAACCAAGTCAGAAGAAGAAAAAGCAGCACGTGTGTCCACGGAAGGTGGCCTCAGCTCTGCTCTGAGTTCTCTCTGACGAGCTCACAAGGAAACCCGCAAAGGGGGATTACAGTTGACTTCAAGAGACTTTGGTGGGTGAACGCAACCAAATCCCAGAGGAAAGGACAAAACCCCGGAGGTCACTAGCCCAGGTACAGCATTTGACTGGATCCCCACCACAGCAGGGGTCCCCAGATGCTGTCTGTGGAACTTGAACATTCTCACTCCTTTTCTTCTTTCTTCTTTGAATACCCTACAGAAAACACCGTGCACCGTACTGTACTGATAAGAAATGTCCAACACTGTGATGAGTTCTTCATAAAGTGAGATACAAGTAGCTGTTGTTGCCATAGCAATCTAATTCCAAGCGACCAGGGACCTCTAGGGCTTTTTTTTTTTTTTAAGTCCATCTATATATAGGTTATTGATCTAAGACCCACCAGGCTACTCTCCAATTCTGAATTGCAAGCAGCCATTTCAAACTGGAAACAGCCCACAACCAGGGAGCTGGACCCCGTGTTTAGCTTTGGACCTCTCACCAAAAGCCCCACATCGGCACCACACACACACACACAAATATCTGTGTCCCCATATTACAGCTGCATCAACAGAGGCGCGCGGTTAAGGGACAGCCCTGGGATCGCCCAGCGAGTCCCCGTCCGAGCCAAGAATAAGATCTGGGCCTCATGACTCTTGCTCTATTCCCTTAATGCTCTCTGCCCTTATAAGGTGATTAAATGGTTCTTTTTCTCCTTAAAAAGGGGGGAGTGGTGGGAAGTGGGGAGGGGGAGAGAAGAAGGGGGCAAAATCAATTTGAAAGCAACTATTTTGCCCAAGTCTTAGAACACTGTAGTTCTTTTATGCGTTTGGAAGGAGTGGGTATACAGAACAGCTTTGTTTTTCAATTCATTAACTTCCACAGAAAAAGGCCATCCTTTCTGTTTATACTAAAGGAACTGGATGTCGGAGCCATCGCCATGTGTGTGGTGTAAATAAGAAAGGCCACCAGTGGAGATCCGTCCCTTTCATGATGAGAAAATAAAAGTTAGTTACTTGGGTTCCAGGGGAAGTTTCTAACTTACCAGATGTCAGCTTTTATTTTTTGTTTTCAAGAAGTAGGTAAAATAGCTGTGGTTTTAAATTCATTCCCTTTAATTTTTAGAGCCCTGGTGACTTCTAAAGCACATCTATGGACATAAATGCTTTAATGAAAAAAAGGAAGGCATTCAGAAAATGCTCCATAGATGAGAGACATCCAGAGAACAAAGTAGTCCGGGTTATCATGGGATAATTACATCCCTGCAGCCTTGAACACAGCGCTGGGTGTCAGTAATTCCTCTGCCAAGATAACCAGGCCCCCAAGGAGTTCTGTTATTGCTGTTCTAACATTTCGATGGCAAAGGAATGTGATATTTGCATACGTCTGTTGCAAGAAGATAAATCTAGCTTTGCACATTGGCCAGAGGTGACAAGGGGATATCAGTAACAGATCTGGACTTTGCAAATGTTCCATCTCTATGATTTGCGCTGGTCCGTGTTCTTTAGCACGCTTGCCCCCAACCAACAGCAGTTTGACAAGGTTTGCACTGAACACGATGGGGTCGCACATTTCATCTACTCAAAACTCTCTGAAAACAAAACTCTTAACTACAGCATGTTTATTATTCATCTCCAGTTATACTTGCATAATTAAAATATATAGCAAAGAAAACATTTTGGTAATGTCAGTGCTGACCTTTGAACTTGTGCTTTGCTCCATCAGTGTTGTTTGATTTACAAGGAAGTGACAGTTTGTTTCTGTCTTAAGCTTGTAATTTTCACCGGAGTCCGGCAGTGACCTCAAAGACACAGGCCAACTTCTTGTGATCAGGGTGGATTAGTGACTCAGAGAAACAGGCTTCATTTCCAAGCAGTAACACAGAAAGCTTTGAGAGCCTAAATTTTTTCCAGGTTGGAAGTTCGGAGACCAACATGGTTAATTATAAGTTTTAATCTGAGTGTAAAGTAAGTCCGTCAGTCATCTGAGTGCCAAAATGGCACACCAACTATGATAGGTGTGAACTTGAGGAAGGAATCTTCTCCCTGCACCTTGGCTCCATTTCCTTCGCTCTGTCGTTTTCTGTCTTGTCCTGGTGGCTCCGAGCCACCCAGATGGCTGATAAACTGGCATAGACACTTGTTAACTTTATTAAAGAGCAAATGCTAGAAAAACCTAGTTGGAAAACCATCTTATTGTTTGTGACTCTTCACTTTGATCTCCAACAGGAAGATGGAAGCCTCAGAAGCAACCAGAACCCCGTGTCTCCTAAGGACTTAGGCTCCAGTGGCTAATAACAAAGTCCAAGGTCTCTGGGCCAGTGGTGCTCAGTGATAACCATGATTCCCGAGACATACCCTTCTGCCTCAGCCCCCCCCACAGCCCTTTACCAAGACTCCTCAGCTCTCCCTCCACCATCTGTCCCATTCATCTGTCTCCCATGCTGGGAACGACCTCTCACTGCGACCCCTCAGTCCCCGCAACCAACTGTCCCCATGCAGGAGGCAGCCAGGGTGCTCTTTCCGAATGCATGAATCAGCTGGAGCCAACCCTCCACTTAGAATCTTTTAAAGGCTTTCTGTTGCACCTAAAACAACACTCACCGTTTTCAACATGACTCCTAAAGCTCCTGATGATCTGGTTCCTTTCTGCCTTCCAGCCCAGTCATGGGCCTGTCTTCCCTGCCCACACACCAGGCCAACAACCCTGAACCATGTTGCTGAACCACGACAGAACCAAACCCTCCCCAAGTGGTGGGACTCGCCTGTGCTGGGTGCCTATTTCTGTGCCTGGATGACACCTACCCCTCGATCAAGTGCCAGCTGAGAATCACTTTTTAAGAGCAGCATTTCTTAAACACTTCCCACTTTCCCAAACACACAGAATTTTATCCACTCCAGTAGTTCTTTCCCTTTTTCACAGCACTTCCCACAATTAATCCTTATATTTTTGCATCATTATTAGATTAATACCTGCCACCCCCATGTGGGTGGATGCCTCTCAATAGTTACTTTCCTCTTCTTTAATTAAAAAAACCCCAACTTTTATCTGGGCACATTGTTAAAAAGCCTATGCTTCCCACTTTCCTCTGTGACTAGTTGTGGCCAGGTAACTAAGTTCTGGCCGATGACACGTATCCTCTTCCTCCTCCATCTTCATTTTTGCTGAATGAAATGGAGTATGATGGCTGCAGCTTGGGTAGCCATCTTGGATCATGAGTTGGAAGTCGTAAGCTTAGAATGTAGCAACAGAAAGAAAGGAGCCTGGCTCCCTGGTGTTACCAAAATAGCTTCCATACCAATCTTGGATTTCAGTCTCCTCTTCATATGAGACTAATAAACTTTCATCTTGCTTAAGCTATTTTTGTTGTTGTTGATCTGTACTGAATGAATATTTACAGAAACACGAATGCATCATGACTTTAAAGGACAGACTAATAATTGAGCCTAACTCATATCTTCTCTGGGCAAGTAAGGGGGAACACAGGCAAGGTTCTAGGTCTTCAGGTTTGGGTCTTTCACGTGCCCAATATCTTTTCACAGTCTCACACATCTTTGGCAAAAATTTCTTTTCTCTCTTTGAAAAACTAAAATTTCACTTTGTTTCTTACCATAGTCTGCTTGTAAATTAGGTCACAAAACTCAACGAGCCAGCTTTTTAGAATTCGTGTGAGTTAAGATTTTTAGATCTATGTTACATATGAATATGCTCTAAATATAGCTTCATTATATGAATAAGTGAATTTGCAAAGAGAACACCTTATATGAAATGTGCTTTGCAGATTGTGTCTCCATAAGAACCTGACATCCCCATGAGAAAACTGGCATCCAGAGAAGCAGTGGGCTTTTTCCAAGGCAAGGCTCATGTTGGTTCTGAAACGAACGCTTAAGGTCAATCTGAAATCAATATAACATAGTGCCTGTAGAGTCACCACCCACAGGCTTCTTGAATTAATTTCTGACACCAATAAAAAAAGGAACCAGTGTTGCAGAAGACTACAAGAGGGGTCAGGAAACAATAACTAACAGACCAAATCTAGCCAGCTCCCTGTGTTTGTAAATAAAGTTTTATTGGAACACAGCCACGTCTATTCATTTATGTATTATCTGTGGCCTTTTTGGGACTTTAATGCAAGCAGTTGCAACAGAGACTGTATGACCCACAAAACCAAAAATATTTACTGTCTGGCACTTTACAGAAAAATTTTGCCAACTTCTGATTTATGTGATAGGAACACATCTTTCTTAGCTACTTTTTTTTGTTGTTAATTATGAGAAAATAGAATGTTCTGCAAGAAGTACACCTCACTTTTGCAAGAGAACTTGAGATCCTAGTTATGCCTGCTGTGTCCCTTGTTACTTGTGCACTTACGGATTTTTGAACTCTACCCTGTGGAGGCCTCTTCCTTTGCTGCATCTGCTACATCTCTAGCCCCTCTCCGCAGACAGGGAGGAAAGTTGGCCTTAGTCCTTCTCAGGCTGGGTCCTCACCACCTATCCTTCCAAGGAGGAGCTGCTGATGCCCAGGGAGCAGGAACGTCTCCTTACCTGTCCAGATAATGGCCTCATCCCTTCCCTAGACTAAATTCACACCGGGTCCCGTGAAGGTGAAAGTCTTTTTTTTGCTGAAGGGTAAGACTGTGTGGACCTCCGTGAAAGGGGCCATCAGGGACAGGCTATCTCTAGCTGCTTGGCTCCTCTCTTCCCTGCAGGGGTGAGGCCACTCCACCCAGTCTCCAGGAGGACCTGGGCATCAGCACTCCAGCCTGGGTGATAGATAATGCGGAAGTGCTCATCTTGTCCACGCTCTTCCTTCTCCTGACGCCCAACATGCGTTTCCTGTTAGCTCTCCCACAGCTGGGGTCTTCCTTCCCCACTCCCTCTTCAGAGAGGAGGGTGAGTTCTGGGCCCCAGTATCTCAGGGCAGGGCATGGGGTGGGAAGAGTTCTAATCCAGCCTGCAACTGGTCCTCTCCTAAACTTTCTGAAATCAGACACACTTCATGCTCCGTGAAGCTCAATTCCCTCTTGACTGTGTCCACCAAATTCGCCAATATGAATTAGTAAGAAATTTGTATTTCTTCTTTTAGCATATCTTTGAAGTAAAACCATCTTATCCTAAGGAAGTATTCGCTCCCTCCTGTCCTGAGCGACACCTCAAAGCTTCCCCACAGTAACTGAAAATTGGAGGCACTTTCACGTCACTTCACCTCCTTGGTTCCTTCTCTGCCCACAGGGACCTGACCTCCTCTTTATGGCAGCTTGAGTTTGTCACCCCTGCAGAGGGGGTGACAGACTGCTCTCTTCGTCTCTTGTGTATTTTATTCTCAGAGGCTGCTGGTATGAAGTGAAAGGTTAGCACTGGCATCCCTGAAAGTTTTCATTTGGCCCCATTTCTTTTGAGCCTCCATTTCTGGGAAAGTTTCGCAATGAGCCCTCCCAGGTTACTGGGAGAACAGCCTTATTATACCTCCCTCTTCTGAAGTCCACTCTTCACAGGTTCTTCCCAGCCATGGCCAGTCTCCTTGACGTCAGCAGATGGCCCTGGCAGAAATGTAGCAGCCAGGTTTAGGAACGATGTGGCATTAAAAGACCTTGGGATTATTGCTGAGCATGAAGGATGATAACAACAACAACCACAACAACAACAGCTGACATTTGTTGAATGTTTACCATGTCAGGCTTTACGTATATTCTGTCACTTGACCTGCAAAACAACTTCATGGTGTAAGAACTAGTATTGTCCTCATTTTACAGAGGCACCGAGATTAAACCATCGTTCTAGGATTGACTCAAATGCGAGCAGTCCGAGGACCCTCGTGCAGCTCCCTGCGCGGTTCCCGCCTTCATAGAGGCCCTGGCCAGCTGCTGCTGCTGGCAGCCACGCAGCTTTCCCAGACGACCCTTTACTAGCTTGTTTTAAAAGCCTTTGCCAAAGGGTAAAGGGAGTCAAATATATGGTGACAGAAGGAGACTAAATTCTGGCTGATGAGCACACGATGCAATGTCCAGATGATGTATAACAGAATTTTCACTTGAAACTTGTATGATGTTATTAACTAATGTCACCCTAATAAATTTAATTAAAGAAAAAAAAAAGCCTTTGACCTGGCAGTTCTACATCTTGGCAGTTCTACAATTTTTTCAAACCAAATAACCAAACGTGTGGGCAAATATGTCTGTATATGAAGGTTCATAAACTTTTTTTATTAATGTGAAAAATTAGGAACAACAGGGCATTAATTAAGTAAACTGTGGAATACATTTATGATAGATTATCACAAAACCATTAACAATTATGGTGTAGAAAAATACTTATGGAAATGGGATGCTGTTTATGTTATGAAGTGAAAGCATCAGATTATAAAACAGTATTCCATAATCATAGGAAAAGATGCTCAAAGAAAATACAGAAAACTGGTAGATCTCAAAAGATTGTTGACAGTGGTTATATCTGTTGGTGGTAATTTGGTACTATTTTTAAAAATGAAATTCTAAGTTTTTCAAGTTTTCTGAATTATAATTAGAAAAAAATCAACAAAAAAATCTCTTTATGTTTATCTGTATAGAGGTCCATTCACAAATCTCTCACACCAATAGAGATTTGGTATGTCACTTTTTTTTTTTGTTTTGTTTTTTTTTTTTGTTTTTTTTTATTCTTTTTTATTTATTGGGGTGACAATTGTTAGTAGAATTACATAGATTTCAGTTGTGCAATTCTGAATCACATCATCCATAAATCACACTGTGTGTTCACCACCCAGAGTCAGCTCCCCTTCCATCACCGTACATTTGATCCCCCTCACCCTCATCCCCCACCCCCCAACCCCCTTACGCTCTGGTAACCACCAAATTACGTTCCCCAGATTAATTTTCAAACCCCGTGGCCATCCTGTGGTCACCGACTGCCCTCCAATCCCCTCACCTTCCCCCCCACCCCCCACTCCCCCCGCCCATCTAGCAACCCTCAGTTTTTCCTCATTGTCTCCCAAACAGTTTCTGATTAGTTCATTCACTTATTCTTTTCTTTAGAATCCGCAAATAAGTGAGATCATATGGAACTTATCTTTCTCTGTCTGACTTATTTCACTTAACATAATGTTCTCTAGATCCATCCATGTTGTTGCAAATGGTAAGATTTCTTTCTTCCTTATGGCTGCATAATACTCCATTGTATAAATGTACCACAGTTTCTTAATCCAGTCATCTACCGATGGGCATTTTGGTTGTTTCCATGTCTTAGCTATTGTGTATAGTGCTGCAATAAACATAGGAGTGCATAGAGATTTTTGAATTGAAGTTCTGGATTTCTCCGGATAGATACCTAGGAGTGGAATTACTGGATCATAAGGTAGTTCCATTTTCAGAATTTTGAGATACCTCCATACTGTTTTCCATAGCGGCTGCACCAGTCTGCAATCCCACCAACAGTGCACAAGCGTTCCCTTTTCTCCACATCCGCGCCAGCACTTGTTGTTTGTTGATTTATTGATGATAGCCATTCTGACTGGGGTGAGGTGGTATCTCATTGTGGTTTTTATTTGCATTTCTCTGATGGTTAGCGAGGTTGAGCATTTCTTCATATGTCTGTTTGCCATCTGTATGTCCTTTTCAGAAAAATGTCTCTTCAAGTCCTCTGCCCATTTTTTAATTGGATCGTTTGTTTTTTTGGAGTTGGGTTGAGTAAGTTTTCCATAGATTTGTGATATTAATCCCTTATCAGATATATCACTGGCAAATATCTTTTCCCATTCAGTAGGATCCCTTCTTGTTTTATTGATGGTTTCCTTTGCTGTGAAAAAACTTTTTAGTTTGATATAATCCCACATGTTTATTCTTTCTCTTAGTTCCCTCGCGCGAGGGTGTATATCAGTAAAAATCTTACTCCGGGTAATGTCTGAGAAGTTTCTTCCTATGTTTTCTTCTAGGTATTTTATGGTTTCAGACCTTACATTTAAGTCTTTAAGCCATTTTGAATTTATTTTTGTATATGGTGTAAGGAGGTGGTCCAACTTCATTTTTTTGCATGTGTCTGTCCAGGTTTCCCAGCACCATTTATTGAATAGACTGTCATTACTCCATCGTACATTCTTGCTTCCATTGTCGTAGATTAAATGGCCATATAGGCGTGGATTTATTTCTGGACTCTCTATTCTGTTCCATTGATCTATGTGTCTGTTTTTATGCCAGTACCATGCTGTTTTGATTACTGTAGCCTTGTAGTATAATCTGAAGTCAGGTATTGTTATACCTCCCACTTTGTTCTTATTTCTCAAGATTGCCTTTGCTATTCGGGGTCTTTTATGGTCCCATATAAATTTTAGGATTATATGTTCTATTTCTGTGAAAAACGACGTTGGCAGTTTGATAGGAATTGCATTGAATATGTATATTGCCTTAGGCAGTATGGACATTTTAACTATATTAATTCTTCCTATCCATGAACATGATATGTGTTTCCATCTATTTATATCTTCCTTCATTCCTTTCATCAGTGTCTTATAATTTTCTGAGTATAGATCTTTTACTTCTTTGGTTAAATTTATTCCCAGGTATTTTATAGTCTTTGGAGCGATTGTAAATGGGATTGTTTTTTTAATTTCTCCTTCTGATGTTTTATTATTGGTATATACAAATGCAACTGATTTCTCAATATTAATTTTGTATCCTGCCACTTTACTAAATTCATCTATCAGCTCTAATAGCTTCTTGGTGGAGTCTTTAGGGTTCTCTATATATAGTATCATATCATCTGCATACAATGATAACTTTACTTCCTCCTTACCAATCTGGATGCCTTTTATTTCTTTTTCTTGTCTGATTGCTGTGGCAAGAACTTCCAGAACTATGTTGAATAGAAGCGGAGATAATGGGCATCCTTGCCTTGTTCCTGATCTTAGGGGGAATGGTTTTAGCTTTTCCCCATTGAGTATGATGTTAGCTGTGGGTTTGTCATATATGGCCTTTATTATGTTGAGATAAGATCCCTCTATTCCCACTTTCTTAAGGGTTTTTATCATAAATGGCTGTTGGATTTTATCAAATGCTTTTTCTGCATCTATTGATATGATCATGTGATTTTTATTTTTCATTTTGTTAATGTGGTGTATCACATTAATAGATTTGCGGATGTTGAACCACCCCTGCATACCAGGAATGAATCCCACTTGATCGTGGTGAATGATCTTTTTAATGTATTGCTGAATTCTGTTTGCTAATATTTTGTTGAGGATTTTTGCATCTATGTTCATTAAAGATATCGGCCTGTAGTTTTCTTTTTTTGTGGTGTCTTTGTCTAATTTTGGGATCAGGGTGATAGTGGCTTCGTAAAAAGTGTTTGGGAGTCTTCCCTCCTTCTGGATTTTTTGGAAGAGCTTGAGGAGAATTGGTGATAATTCTTTTTTGAACGCTTTGTAAAATTCACCTGTAAAGCCATCTGGTCCAGGGCTTTTGTTTGTTGGGAGACTGTTGATTACTGATTCAATTTCCGTGGTGGTAATCAGTCTATTCAGGTTTTCTGTTTCTTCTTGATTTAGCCTTGGAAGGTTGTACGCCTCTAGAAAATTGTCCATTTCTTCCAAATTGTCAAATTTGTTGGCATATAGTTGCTCATAGTAACTTCTTAAAACTCTTTGTATTTCTGCAGTGTCCGTTGTCACTTCTCCTCTTTCGTTTCTGATTTTATTAATTTGGGTCCTCTCTCTCTTTTTTTTAATGAGTCTGGCTAATGGTTTGTCGATTTTGTTTATCTTCTCTAAGAACCAACTCTTGGATTCATTGATCTTTTGTATTGTTTTTCTGGTTTCTATTTCATTTAATTCTGCTCTGATCTTTATTATCTCCTTCCTTGTGTTCCCTTTGGGCTTATTTTGCTGTTCTTTTTCCAGATCCCTTAAATGTGAAGATAAACTGTTGATTAGTGATGTTTCTTGTTTCTTTAGGTAGGCCTGCAAAGCTATGAATTTCCCTCTTAGGACTGCTTTCGCGGCATCCCAAAGATTTTGGGTCGTCGTGTTTTCATTTTCATTTATCTCGAAATATCTTTTGATTTCTTCCTTGATCTCCTGCTTGACCCATTCATTATTTAGTAATAAGTTATTCAGCCTCCATGAATTGGTGTGTCTTCCCGTTTTTTTCCTGTAGTTCATTTCTAATTTCATAGCATTGTGATCAGAGAAGACAATTGGTATGATTTCAATTTTCTTAAATTTATCAAGACTTGTTTTGTGGCCTAACATATGATCTATCTTGGAAAATGTTCCATGTGCGCTTGAGAAGAAAGTGTATTTTGCAGCATTGGGGTGAAATGTTCTGAAAATATCGATTAAATCCAAGTGGTCCAATGTATCATTTAAGGCTGTTGTTTCCATATTGATTTTCTGTCTGGAAGACCTGTCCCTTGTGGTCAGAGGTGTGTTGAAGTCCCCGACTATAATAGTGTTACTGTTGATCTCTGCCTTTATGTCAGTCAGTACCTGTTTTATATATTTAGGTGCTCCTATGTTGGGTGCATAGATGTTTACTAGGGTTATGTCCTCTTGTCGGATCGATCCCTTTATTATTATATAGTGCCCATCTTTATCTTTTAGTATGTTCTTCATTTTAAAGTCTATTTTGTCAGAAATAAGTATTGCAACTCCAGCTTTTTTCTCGTTTCCATTTGCATGAAATATCTTACTCCAACCCTTCACTTTCAGCCTGTGTGTGTCTTTTGTTCTGAGGTGAGTCTCTTGTATACAGCATATACAAGGGTCTTGCTGTCTTATCCAGTCAGCCACCCTATGTCTTTTGATTGGAGCATTTAATCCATTTACATTTAAAGTGATTATTGATAGGTACATAGATATTGCCATTTTTAAATTTGTAGTTAGGTTGTTTTGATCTTTCTTCTATTTACAGAAGACCTTTTAGTATTTCTTGCAATGCTGGCTTGGTGGTAATAAATTCCTTTAGCTTATTTTTTTCTGGAAAGCTCTTTATCTCTCCATCAACTTTAAATGATAGCCTTGCTGGATAAAGCAATCTAGGTTGTAGGCCTTTGTTTTCCATCACTTTAAGTATCTCCTGCCACTCCCTCCTGGCCTTCAATGTTTCTGTAGAAAAATCATTTGATAGTCTTATGGGAGTTCCCTTGTATGTAACCCTCCGTCTTTCTCTTGCTGCTTTTAGGATTCTCTCTTTGTCTTTAAGCTTTGCCATTTTAACTATAATGTGTCTTGGTGTGGACCTGTTTGGGTTAATCCTGGTTGGAACTCTCTGCACTTCCTGGACTTGTATGTTGGTTTCCTTCATCAGGTTGGGGAAGTTTTCAGACATTATTACTTCAAATATGTTCTCAATCCCTTGCTTGCTCTCTTCCCCTTCTGGTATTCCTATGATGCGCATGTTGTTGCGCTTGATGTTATCCCAGAGGTCTCTTAGGCCATCCTCATTGTTTTTTATTCTTTTTTCTTTCTGTTGTTCCGTTTGGGTGATCTCTGCTACCTTGTCTTCTAAGTCGCTGATTCGATCCTCTGCTTCATCTAGCCTGCTGGTAATTCCTTCAAGTGAGTTCTTAATTTCGGTAATTGTGTTCTTTAGTTCCAACTGGTTTTTCGTTATGATTTCTACATCCTTCTTTATGTTTTCTCTAAGCTCGTTTGTTATGATTTCTACATCCTTCTTTATGTCTTCTCTAAGCTCCTTAAACATTCTTATCACCAGTGTTCTGAACTCTGTCTCTGAGAGGTTGGTTACGTCTGCTTCATTTGGTTCCAGTTGTGGAAGCTTCTTCTGTTCTTTTATTTGGGACGTGTATCTTTGTTTCCCCATTCTGGCTGACTGTGTTTATTTTGATATATTAGGTAGATCCCCTAGAGTTCTTAGTTCTTGCTAGGTTATCTTGTGTAGTATGTGTCCTTTATATTTGACTCGCACCACGTCGTCCTCCTCTGCGTGTGCTCCAAAGGTGAGTCTTGTGTTGTGTACACTGTCCCGTTCAAGAAGATCTTTAATTGCTTCCCGCTAATGAGCAGGTGGGGTCAACTCCTGGGCTGACCTGCCGTGAGACTTGGCTCTGCCCCCCGCAGGGCACTCTGCTGCGTGAGGGTTGACCACCCCAATGTGGTTTGGCCTCTATGGGCTCCAGAGCCTGCCGAGAACCCCCTCTAGGTATGTGACCTGCAGGTCAACCCCGGCTGCACTCAGATTTGGTCTGGAGTTGGCCCCCAGATATGCCGAGTCCCGTGCCACCCAAGCTGGGCCCCGGCAGGGAAGTCCCAGAACAAGGCAAATCACCAAGCACAGCAGCAATGACAACAGCAAAGAAGAAAAGAAAAGAAAAAAAAAAAAAAAAAAAAAAAAAAAAAAAAAACAGCCGATAACCCCCGCTCGACACAGGCAAAGATATCAAAGATACAAGATAAAGCAAAACAAAACCAAGCAAAGCAAAACAAAGCAAAACAAAAAGCAGCGACCGTCTCGGCCTGAGCCCATCAAGCAATGACCAGGTTGTCCTCTGCTGTACCAAAGAGCCCCCTGCTTATTGCGCAGGCAGAGCCGGTCACCTGGTGCTCAGAGAGACTTTGGGACTGCAGACTTAAAAGCGTGGGCCTGAGGGGTCTGGATGATAGTCTCCACAAAGTCAGTGCAGCTTCTGCCCTTGTCCGCACGTATGCACACCGAGAGGAGCACCACCAGTCCTTTGTCCAGAGCTCGTGAGTCCTAGGGCACTCCTTCAGTGTGTGTGTATGGGTGCGGGCGGGAGATTTCTGATCTGCTGACCGTGCCTCACAAGCTGGGCCCCGGCAGGGCAGTTTCAGAACAAAGCAAATCACCAAGCACAACAACAACAACAACAACAAAGAAAAATATCAAATACGTTCACATGCAAAAACCACCTGATAACCCCACTCGACAGAGGCAAAGATATCAAAGATATAAAGACAAAGCAAAACAAGACAAAACAAAGCAATACAAAAAGCAGCGACAGTCTCGGCCTAAGCCCACCAAGCAATGTCCAGGTTGTTCTCTGCTGTACCAAGGAGCCCCCTGCTTATTGCGCAGGCAGAGCCGGTCACCTGGTGCCCAGAGAGACTTTGGGACTGCAGACTTAAAAGCGTGGGCCTGAGGGGTCTGGATGATAGTTTTTACAATATCAGTGCAGTTTCTGCCCTTGCCTGCACAAATGCAGACTGAGAGTGGCACCACCAGATATGTGACCAAAACTCTTGAGTCTTAAGGCACCTCTTCAGTGTGTGTGTGTGAGTGCGGGCAGGAGATTTCTGATCTGCTGGAAGCCCAGAGCTGTGCCTGCCTCACTGCTGATCTCCGGGTGTGTCTCGGCCGCTGCACCCACCCCACCCTAGGCAAGCCAGGAAGGGTGGGGGCTGGAGATGGAGGGGTCTTCACTCTCCCAGCCCAGCCGTGCGTCGCCCTCTTCCCGCAGGCCAGAAAAGGTGGTGGCTGGGGGTGGAGGCGTCTCTTCTCTCCTAGCGCAGCCAAAATCACGCACACTGCCCAGACTGCCTGGGTCAGGGCTGCCCGTCAGGCTTCCCAAAGCGTGAGCTTTTGATACCACTTCTCGGTTCAGGGGCCGGTTTAAGTCTCTGGAAGGGCGGGGTAGGATTGGAAGAGCGCGGCGGGGGAGGGGCCCAGGTATGGAGACTGTGCCCCCCGTCCACCGCAGGGCGCGCCGCCTTCCTGGCGGGAGAAATCAGCCGCGGGACGCAGGGAAAGAGCCGCCACCTGGTCTCTGCGCTCTCCGCTCTGCCTGGGCCCCTGTGCGCGCCCGGCACAGCGGGGCTGCACCGCGGTTTCCAGTCCCAGTCTCTGGAAGGGCGGGGTAGGATTGGGGGAGCAGGGCGGGGGGGAGGGGCCCAGGTATGGAGACTGCGCCCCCCGACCGCCGCAGGGCGCGCCGCCTTCCCGGCGGGAGAAATCAGCCGCGGGACGCAGGGAAAGAGCCGCCACCCGGTCTCTGCGCTCTCCGCTCTGCCTGGGCCCCTGTGCGCGCCCGGCACAGCGGGGCTGCACCGCGGTTTCCAGTCCCAGTCTCTGGAAGGGCGGGGTAGGATTGGGAGGGCAGGGCGGGGGGGAGGGGCCCAGGTATGGAGACTGCGTCCCCCCGTCCACCGCAGGGCGCGCCGCCTTCCCGGCGGGAGAAATCAGCCGTGGGACGCAGGGAAAGGGCCTACCCCCGGTCTCTGCGCTCTCCGCTCTGCCTGGGATCCCGCGCCTGCCCGGCTCCGTGGTTTTCGGTCCTCGCCCCCGCCAGCTGAGGCTCCGCTGGGGGCTGGGCTCTCCCGCCACTGCCGGCCGGGCGCTCCCACGCCGTTTCTCCTCCTCCTCTCCTTGCTCCGTCCAGTTAGCTTACCCCCAAGAATTTCTTAGCTTCAAGCAATCCACGAATCTCTCCACTACATTGTGTGGTGAGCGAAAATTTCCTTGATGGGTTATAGTTCCCGTTTGCAACAAGATCTGGAGGAGAACTCAGATAGTGCGCCCTGCTGCCGCCATTCCTATGACGTCCAAGCCTCTGGTATGTCACTTTTACTTCTAGTTATCACCTTGTATGGAAAATGAGATTCTTTGGATTCTATGTGACAATTGCCTTTTTTTCTCAGCTCTGAAAAAAATCAAAATAGATTTCTTATCGATTAAAATAACTTTATAGTTGGGGTTGAAGAATAAAACCAAATAGCCTCCAACACCAAAAACACATAATACGCCCATCTACTCTGGTCTAATTCATCCAGAACTAGAGTTACTCAAGACTAGCTTAATCTATTCACACAAAATGCAATGTATGCAAAAGGTGAAGAAAAGTTCAGAAGAAATATGCACTCAACTGTTTACAATGCCTCTGGTTCTCAAATGTTTATTTCACAAACAAATATTAATGCCACCAAGCTGGATTTCATGAGGAAAAAATAAATAACAAGTGTTTGAGAAGGTATCCTTTGAGGTAATTAAACTCAAAGTACAGCTGGCAGAAAAGAGAAGAGGAGGAAGAAGAGGAAGGAAAGGGGAGGAGGGGAGCCTGAAGAGGGGGAGAGGGGAAATAGGAAGGAAGAAGGAGGGAGAAGGAGGAAAAGGGGGGAGGATAAAAAGAAAGATGAGCCAGCCTGGATGAGACATGATCTCTGTTTCCTGCAAGGGAGCTGAATTGAGGAGGTGTTCCATTTTGAGACCTTGAGCTCTTCTCAAACAGCCTGTCGTCTAGCACCAACTGCATCACCTCCACCTGGGAGCTTGATGGAAATGTAGAATCTCCGGCCCTACCCAAGACCTACCGGATCGGAATCTGCACAAAATCCCCAGGTTATTCAAACACACAAGCACTAACCTGTATGTTGTCTAAAGCTTATGGCTCTTCTGGAATTGTTTAGAAAAGATTGAGATTGTCTCCAATCTCTCTCTAGTGACCCCTAGTGGTAAACCCAAAAGATCCATAGAACAGGGTGGCTGAATTTTGATCTCCAGCCTAAACCAACAGTTTTCCAACCTTCTGCCAGTTGATCTATCCAAAGTCTCCAGCACTTAGAAGATTAGATTTCTGGCCGGCTATCCTTGTTTAGAAGACCTAATGTAAAGTCAATGCAAATTAGGACGGTAATATTTTTCTGCATATCGGTGTCACTCAACTAAAATACAACATTCCTGAATGGGATTATTCTCTGTAAGTATTTGGAAAACACTGATAATTACCTGTGGGTCTCTTGACTGGAGATACATCAAGATGGTCCGTTTTTCACATTACCAAATTCACCTCATATATTGCCTCTTGACTAGCCCTCAGTGAAGTCTTTATTTTAAAAGAGAATAAAAAGAGGTGTCCGTTTCCAGGCTAATCAATGATCAATTAGTCACTCAATTTATATTATGATTTGAGTTTTATGAGAAAAGTGGGAAAGTTCAGGGTCTTAGAGAGGTGAAAAAACTCCGATAGACATCATCTGGAGCATTTCCCAAAGTGCGTTTCATCTGCAGAATATTAATAGAAGTTACAAAAGGGTTCCAGAGTCAAGTTAGTTTCAAAACCACTGGATTGAACAAAGTTGGAAGGATTTCTTTACTGTGGCATTTCTCAGAGCTTTTATTTAACTAGATGCTCTGCTGATCTCTAAAGTTATTTTCCCATATAGCATATACACACACAAACACACACACTCACACACACCTTTTTTTTTTAACTCTTGGGAAATCTGATCTACGGAGCTTCAGAGCTGTTACGTATTTCATCTTCACTCATCATACTTACAGAAGTGCCCACGTCTCCTGATTCTCAATCCATCATTCCTTTGCACTGTGTTATGCTGCACTCAAACATTGTTTCCCATTATTATCAATTCTGATTTTATCTACCAATTCTTCCACCATTTTGTGCTCTATAGATAAATGCAGAAGCGTGGAAGTGGGGGGAAAGGCAGGAATAAAAGAAGGGAAAGAAAAAATAAAAGAGAAAAGGAGAAGGTGAAATGAGCACTTTGCGTCAATTTGGAAGTGGGGACTTGGAAGTAAATCAACCAAATGGAGACCGATTTTCTTGATGCTCTTCTTCTCAAGCAATGAGTCACTATGAATCGGTCACAATGATGACTCACATCAGCCCACCAACGCATGGTTCAGGTAGCTGCCCTACATCGATGAACACAAAACAGCTATTTCTTCAATTTACCGAGAAACTATGGACGGAGTTTCTATACATGTCACTGCTGGGTTCTTCAATACTCTTGGTGGCATATCTTTAGTGGTAGGGTCTGTGTTCTTCAAAGGAAGTCTGTCTGCCATCAGTACTCTCCAAAAGAATTCTTGGATATTGAAAACGCCATGTTGTCTGTATTTATGTCTTTTATTTGCGTTTATTCCCTCCAGATGATTTCAGAGTTGCCCACTGTACGCTGGATGGTTCTAGTTTCAGCTGCATATCCCTGAATCACCTTCCTGATGTGGTTCCAAATAAGAGTTGACCAAAAATGAGGCTGCACAACACTTGGGAAATAGAAGTGAAACAGCAGCTGTTACGTCCTGAAGATCGCGGTTGAGTGTGGAGCGAGAGGGGTCAGTGGGTGCCAGTTTGGCTTCATCCCTCCCCACTCCACATCCATCTGTCCTTCCCAACAGCCAGCCCTTGCGCTCAGTGGCAGCGCCAGGCCCACCACCAGATGCACTGCTGTGGAGTCACAGAGGTGGTAGCTTTGAAGAGCCAAAGACCCCTCTTTTTAGTCCTAATGTAGGAGCTGAATGTACCTCTTTTCAAGATTTCCTGCAAACTGTGAATCAACATCAAGTGCTTGTGCCAAATCTTCAATTCCCTTTTTCAGACGGTGCTTCTCTATCTCTGCTCACAGTCATATAAGGTCCAATCTCTATATTAAATTTTTCATTCCATAATGGTCATCATGGTTCCAATTATCTGAGTTCTGACTAATATACCTCTGAACTCTGGCTCTTGTGTTCTTCTGTTCAGATATTGATGTTTCTTGATTGAATGCCCTAATATCAGGTTCTGGTTGCACCTCACTCTGCTTTTCTCTCATGGACCAGATGGTGCTTCGTCCCATCCTTCACTTTTGCTCTGAAATTACTGTCCTGGAAATGTCATCTTTAGATATGGCTTCTTGCCACAAGTTCAAGATGTACTCTATTTCTTACCCTCTCTACAACATTTGACAAAAGGCCTCTAGTCCGAAAGAAAGCCAGTAACTTAATGCTACATTCATACTTTTAAAGAATTTACAGGCAGTATAAAGGTTTCACTTTCTGTGACTGAAAACTTCAAGTCAGGAGTTTGTAGTAGAAATAAAGATAATAAAATGTGGTTCAAAGAGAAGTGATCTTTCAAGTTGGGACTGTGAGAATAATTAATTATAGGTTATAGTTTAACTTGTTTCAGTTGCTAATTTCTACCTCTTAATAGCATGTGATATTCTGAACAGTTTCTCTTCAATTTTGGTTCAATGGCAAGACGCTAGTTTTAAAACATCATCCTTGAGATGATCATACAGTCATAAAATCCTTGGGAGTAAAGGAGTGCTCTGACTTCATCAGAGTTAATGTGCTGTAATGCAATGTTTTAAAAAGCAGTGTGTGGGAGAGAAATGTACAGGATGTCCTGTCAGTACAGTGCTACTGGGCTGTCCCTTTGACTTCTTATTGACTAGATGATTTTACAGCTCTGAAGAAAAAGAGGTTAACTAGTAGAAAATTGATAACGCAAAATGATGCTTGTTTGAGAGGAATGCAAAATATTCCTGCTCATTAAAACACAAATGAATTTTGTACAGTAGAGATGCATTTGGTTTTCCTCTGATGGGAAAGATAACCCCAAACAAGCCCTCAGACATTACATTCTTTACTTTATATAGAATATTAGTTTTGTATAGATTTGCAAGTTTATTTTAGCATTCCTTTGACTGTCTGACTATATAAATCTGTTCTTCAAAATCTCCTTTGAAGCAGTCTTAACATTTTACTGGTTCCCTCGTCAAGTAATGAGCTACATATACATATATAATTTATATTTGTATGAGAGTCATGTTTTGAACTTTTTGAAAAGTATACTGTATCAACAGCCAAAATTATAGTCATTGTTTCATTTATACTCACTTTATGGTAATTATATCATGATATTATAAACCAAGTTTGAGGTTCCAACTCATTGAAAAATAATTTCAAAGAGCAGCTCCCCTAGTTTTTAGTTCTCTTCCCAAACATTCTAAAACACTTGGATGTCCTACCACTTCGTGTGTCACAAAATTCCAAGCACTATGACACATACCTGAAGAGGTTAGAGACCTACCAGAGCTAGGTTGGGCCATTTGTCTTAATTAAGCTCTCATTACACTGATGAGAACATGGAACAACTCCTGTAATTTGAAAAAAACTGAATCTCTTAGCTCTTCCTTTAGGTTACAGTGGTAAGAAGAGGATACCAGGCAACCAAAACTGACATATTAAAGTAGACTCGAGCATTAAGAAGTATCAGTTATTTATCTTATCAAAACGAATAAACAAAATAAATAAATCAAGCACACACATTGCACAAGGGAACTAAAACCATAGGGATTCACTTAAATCCCTCTTGCACTTTATCTTTACCTCTGTAGTGGCCCTTGTCATTCAATTCTTTACTAGACTCATGTGGTTGGATATTATCCACTCCTTTCTATAGCAAGTCTCTTGACGTTGAGGAACATGTCCCATAATGCCTTACATCTCAGCTTTCTCACATTCTGCTCCTCCCTTCTTCTACATCCTGCCATTCTTCTGCATTCTTGACGGTGATGTGCTCTCTCTCTCTCTCTGTCTCTACTATCTGGAAAGTTCTACACACACACACACACACACACACGCACACACACACACACACTCACACACACACACACTCCATGAGTCCTACTCATCCTTCAGCTCAGACAGAATTTCTCAAGGAAGCTTTTGTAGCCACTTCAGACCAGAGCAGACTGTCCTGTTTTACAGACTCTGTGCTTTTGCTTCCCAGCTCTTGTATGTGATTATTTGTCTCTCTCCCTCATTGTCAATAAAATCCGGGATCATTGTATCACCACTCTATCCCCAGGCCTGGCAGAATGCCTGGTATACATAGAAGGTGTTCTTGAATGAATTAATAAGAGCTCAATGCCTATTTGTTACATGGATGAATAGATGGTTGTTTGGTCTGTTATAGTCCCTAAAAGCAAAAGAAGCTGTTAAAATAGTGTGACTCTGACTTACTGTTAATGTCTGAATAAAAGAGACCATTCAAATTTTGAACTGAATTTGACAACGTACTGTTTTGGTGAGTTGTGGAGAGTCATTCCGGTGCATTTTTAGGGGGAACTGGTAAACCTCTTTGGAGAACAATTTGGCAAAAGCATTAAAGATTACAAAACTCATGTACCTTTTGACCCAATAATTCTACTTTCAGAAATATATTCTCTCCTTATGCTTGCACATTCATGAAAGAGTTTGTGTACACTGGTGTTTGCTATAGCCTCTTATATAATAGTAAACTACTGAAAAAATATGAATGCCCAATGACAGGATACTAATTAAACAAGACTAATAAATAATTAAATAATACGATGAAAACTCCAAGCAACAGAATACTCTGCAGCTATCAAAAAGAATGTGGTGGGTTTGTACTTATTGACATGGAAGAATATCAAAATGTATTATATCATGGAGTGAAAGAATTGCTACTATGTGTGTATTTGTGTATGCATAGGGTGTTTCTAAAAGTATAATAGACTGGTCACAGTAGTTGTTTCGAGAAGGGAAACTATGAGGCTGAAAGGCAGGGATGGGAAGAAAATTAATGTGTCATTGCATACACATTTTTTAACTTTTTATTTTGTGCTATTATCATGCATTACCTGTTCGAGAAATTGGCAAATGCAAGTCTAGAAAATGTCAAAAAATCAATAGGTATCGATGTAGTAATTGAAAAAAATGTTAATGTGGGTTAGGTCTGCATTAAATTTTATTGATGTTTCTTTGACTTCATCAGGTCCAAATTTTCACACATACACTTTCAATGTGTACTGACAAAAGTAGTCCCTTTTGTCATTCATTCTCTGCCAATCTCCCCAAAATCTTTCAGTCTTTCCAACATCCCCAAAGTCTTTTCTAATTTGGAAACAAGGGGACCCCTTATTTGGAGTCCCAGAAACAGGACCACGTCTGGATGAACATTGAGGCTCTTGACATAAAATCTCACCACCCTCGTGAAACCTGCCCAGCATATCCTGGCCTACTGTATTGACCTTGGCAATACTTATTGGCCTTGTCATGCCAATAACATTATTGCAACTAAAATTGAATGAGCATGTAACTATGACCTCCAAATATTTTCTGATACAGTTAAATGGGAAACTGTAGATTACATTTATTTATTTTGTGATAAACCCTTTGTTTATATTGCTGGTGATCCAGAAAAAGTGGTCTCTTACAACACACTATGACCTAAACAATGACAAGTTGAATTACTATTTCATTTACTGTAGGAGACATTCCATCATGTGCTTCACAGAAATGATTTTTGACAAAACTTATGAAATGATAAATTACACCCAACAAAAATAAAGAGAAACTCAGTTTCATAGCAGGTGATTGCAAAGAAAACAGTTATTTATATCTCTGTCTCCTACATGTTCAAAAACAATGTACTTGAAACAAAAAAAAAATACCAAGAATTCTTAAAATTTTGCATTTTCCTTTTGTAATTGGAACTATTTGGAGAAAATATTTTGTCTACTCAAGCTGTATTTATGACTTAATTTTATATAAGGACTGTTACCATGCCTTTTCCTCTAATTTCATTGTTATTTGAATTTTCACATATGACCAGTATTACATTATTAGAACAAATGAAGCAAGAACAATAGCATTCCCATATATGCACACAACAGTATAGTTGTCCTTCCTATTCCATTGAAGTGTTAATCTAGTTTGTAAGTTCATGCAAAAGAAGGAGGCAAGGCTAGACATGCTTTCCACACCCCAATCAGTAATAATAACAATTGTGTGGCCAAGCTGCATGAGGACAACTTGAACTTCTGGTCATTGATGCTCACTCTAAACCATCATAAAAACCAAGATTGATATGAAAACACTCAGAGTCCAGTACATCAGTACATCAAAGAATAACTCTAAATGGTTTTAAACAGGCTTGTTTAAAACTATCTTCCCCTTCCCTTGAATTATCTTTTAATGATTTGAAACTGCTTTGAAAGGAGCTACATGCATGTCACCTTGTCAGAGACAGGTATTTTTGTTATTAAGAACGAACACTTATTTCTATTTTTCGGAAATAATGACTTTAGAATCACATTAACTTTTTGGAAGCTAAAATCATTATCTTTAACAATTGTCAGGGTTAAATTTTTCTATATCAACTCACCTCAAGCTGCAGATGAATTAATTCAATAACACAGGGACATATTCTTTAACTCAATTATCCAAATAGGTTCACTGAGAAGCATTGGTTTTTCAAATCAGTTGATCCAAGATAGTTATCCTGAGGGTTTATATGGCTCTAATGGGTGACTAATTATTCCTGTTTTAAAATGTTAGTGATCAAAGCCACCTTAACCATGTTGTAGGGCATCATGCATTGAGGACTCAAGTAAACAATTACCCCCATACTGTAGTAGGCTCAAGATTATTTCCCAAAGGAAATACTGACTCTACGTACATCCCACTTATTTTCACAAGTTGGTATTCCTGATTGGACTTCTTATTTTCATAATAGAATACTAACCTGGTCAACTGCTTCTCTGTTTTTGTTTTTGTTTTTAAGTACACAGATTCTCTTCTCACAAAGGTAAAAAGTAGAACTGCTTTTAATAGCAAGAAATGGAAAAACCTCACCACCAATAGGATAGACCATATTTATTATTTATTATTATATTATTATTATTTTATTGTTTACTTAAGAATCTGTAGGTGGGCTGTCTCAAGATGGAACTAACAACTCAATTTCAGCTAAGACCCAGGCGCTCTCTATGTTTTCTCAAAGTCATCTTCAGCTAGTTGGTTTTTCAGTCTCACACTTTTTGGCTCATAGTAGCTGCCATTGCACCAGACATCACATCCATGTTCAAGACAGAAAGAAGGGAGAAGAGGCTGTTATAGAAAAAGACAGGCAAGAGAAATAGAGTTGGGATGTAATTTCTGTTGCATTAGCCAAACAAAAAGTGGCTGCCTTAAAAAGCAAACAAATTGCCAGGATTTCCTGGCTTCACCAGAGTACTGCCTTAGGCTGTCTGTTATCATCTCCCATTGTATCTGAGGGTCAGGTATTCATTCCTCTAGAAACTCTGAGATCTATCCTTGAAACCTGATAATTCACAAGAGATCATAGATTTTGCCCTTTGCAGAATCATTGTCACTTAATTGAATCCTAGTGCTGAGTCTTAAACATTCATTGACTCTTATACTCTAGGACCCAAGCCCATGAAATCTATTATTAGGATTTTCTGTAAAAATGTTCTTGAGAACAATTTCCATGCATTGCTTCTGATTCCTGAAATTAAGCCCAATGAGATTCCTTTTAGAACTCGGTACTGGGAAAGATTTGCTTGCTCTAGGGAAACTGGCATGCTGTCTTTTTTCTAACATAAACAGTGTAAAGCATGGTCCCATCCACTTAGCCTTGGGTACCAGGAAGCACTGCTCCAACTTCAGGCCACAGCTGTAACTGTGCATGTCCTCAGGAGAGGCCTATTTGCCTTCTTGTTCTCCCTGATCTGCTTCCCATTTTGTTATTGCTCTATTAACTGTATCCTGTTGTAAGCCACCTCAAAGTTTTGTGGCAAAAGTAGATAGAGAAGAGAGAAATAATATGTTGTTATTTCAACACATTTTATCAAAGCCAACTCAAATGACAAAAATCACCACAATGGTGAATCAAAGGGGCCACCAGTGGAGAATGATTTCACTGAAACACAGCATATTTTTTTCTTACTACATAAAATATTCCCAGCTTAAATGAATCCTTAATGACCAAGAATTAGGTTCTAAAATTATTTTATTGTTATTATTATTATTATTATTATATTCTCTTTATTTTTCTGTATCTTTGAAAATTTCCATAATAAAATAAGTTTTAAAAAGTGAGTTTTGTTTTTATAGTGTTGTATTATAAAACATTAAATATTTTCCTGTTTAAATGAAGACTTCCAAGCAGAAAAATATAATTTTCTGATGGACCATTAACTGGTACATTAACTTAAATTTGACAACACTTACTTAGAAAATGACAAAGAAACATAATTTTTAAATATTATATAAATTACTGAATATTATTGTATCAATAAATACCACTGAAAGTTGGAATTTTAAGCCCAAAGCAGAAAACTCTGATAAATTTAATTTCAATTCTAGGTGAGAGTGTGGGCTCCAAAGCCAGCCAAATCTGGTTTGTATCCTAGCTCTACCATTTTCTATCTACTAGATCAATGTTTTCTGGGAAACTATTTAATTTCTGTGAGCCTGATTTCACATCTTTAAAGTGGAGGTGAGATACAAGGTGGCGGAGTAAACACTGTGCTTGCAACCTTCCATGGACACTTTCAAATTACAACTAAATTATAGAACAATCAACCTGATGAACCATCTGAAGCCTTGCCAAAAAGAAGTCCTATGACTGAAAATATAAAGAGACTAGATAGGAGGGGCAGAGACACGGAACGTCTCCATGTGTCAGTTGAAAATCAGGAGGGATATCTCTGCTGCAAAGTTTCCCTCCGGAGGAGCGAGGGACCCCCAGGCCTCCACACTAGGCTTCCCAGCCTAGATTATTGGTGACAGGAAGCGGAGCCCTCACAATATCTGGCTGTGAAAAACAGTGGGGATTCTGACCATCTGGGTGGGACAGAAGGCCGTGGGAAACCCAGGCGTCCTCTTAAATGGCCTGCACACAGACTCACTTGCTCACAGGCACTCACCTTGGGCTCTGACAGAGGGACAGTGACTCAGAAGGTGTCGGAAACATACAGGAGTGGGCAGACTGAGGTGTGTGGCTTACGGGGGAGGACTGGAGGACATTGTCATTTTCCCTGTGTGAGGTCCTCCTGAGGTGCAGTCGGCAGGTAGGCACCATATGCCCTGTGTTGACCCCATCCCCACAGGCCAAATCTGAATCTGATTGGCTTGGTGAGCTCCACTGCTCCATACTGCTGACTCACTGGGACCCTGCCCCACCTAACTCCCCCAATGCCAGCAGAGGCACTTTCTCCAAGCACAGCCAGACCCGCCCACATTGTACTCTTTCTTGGAAAACTATGGGAGTCTAGCAGGCCCCTGGCAGGAGGCAACTGGCCTCAGTGTCCTCTGAGACTTTTGCTGAGTGGCAACGGGCTCAGCCCTGACACCAAACCAGAATTTACATTAAGCTTGTGACCACACTCTTCCTACTCTAGTGACTCCCTGAAACCCTGCCTCACCCAATTCATGTACAGTACAAGGCTTTATCAACAGCTGAACCTTACAAGAGCTAGCAGGTGGCAGCAGGCCTCGGGATGTCCTGGATTTTTGCAGAAATACACCAGGCCCCGTACTGGTGGCAGATGTGCTTTCTTCATAGTGTGACCTCTTCCACATGCCTCCAGGTTTACCACAGGCAGAGAACAACTGCAGATCACTTTGTAACTTCTACCAGGTAGTCCCCAACAGGTTGTGGGTGACCTGGGCCTGCACTGGAGACCTTCCCAAGAGGCCCTAGAACAAATACTTGGAGGTTGGCTTCAGAACACAGCAGAACACCACCCAATTAGCCCCACAAGGGACACACACAAAGGGTGGTCTCAACAAACATCAGAGCCCACTGGGGCAAATCCCACTCAGTGGAGTAAGCCCTCTGCACAGCAGCCTATAAGCTATGGACATGGCCAAACCTCATAGCCAGTCAGCCTAAGGGTCAGTCCCACCCACTGATGTGTCAATAGCAATCAAGGCTCAACTATAACAGGAGGGCACACACAACCTGTACATGGGACATTCCTGGAGCATCTGGAGCAGGTGACCAGGGAGACTGTGCCACTGGGCTCCACAGGACACCTATTACATAAGGCCACTCGACCAAGACTAGCAGACATAGCAGATCTACCTAATACATAGAAACAAACACAGAAAGGCAGCCAGCGTGAGGAAACAAAGAAATGTGTCCCAAATGAAAAAACAGGAGAAAAATCCAGAAAAAGCACTAAGTGGAATGGAGGTAATATCTGCTAATATCTGTTAATGCTTTTATATATTTCATTTCCCAGATTTTTCTTCTCAACAATTTAATGCTTAAAAATCACTAAAAGATTAGTATTAACATACCTTGATCTTCACTTTTATGGATGTCTGTGTCTGTGACAGGACTGGCTAGTTGTCCACCAAAAATGCATCTTCTTCTTCCATATGAACAGAATCTCAATTTAGTTGGGGGTGCCAAAGTGCCCACCAAAAAACTTCCATTTCCCAATTTCTCTTGTGGCTCGGAATGACCATGCAACCTGATTCTGGTCAATGAGATTAGCTGGAATTTGTTAGAGGGATTTGTAGGAAAACCCCTTGAAGCAGACAGACTCCGTTGGCATCTGAGTTTGTGTTCTCCCAAAAGAACTTGAGACAAGGACTTGGATACAGGTGGTTTACTTGAGATGTGAAAACAGGAAACAGAAATGGAGGGGAGAGTGGGAAGGGGAAGAGAGAAATGCAAATGAAGGAAGCGTTAACGAGCCAGTTACCAGTGGGAGCCTCAGCCCCACTTGGGACACTCTGAGGAGCTGTGTAGAGCATGACTCACGATTGCCTCGCCAGAGGACAAGGAGGTTGGGCCTCTTGTTCTCCATTGGTTTGGATCCCTCTAGGGCTGTTAACTGCCCTATACTCACCAGTTGTTCTTGTTGGTGGTCTTCTGTGGCCCCATCAAAGCAAAGAGATTCTGTAGTGTGGCTGGTGTGTGATGCTTCCGCTGTGTATGGAACTATGTACACAGGGGACTATGTACAGCTGACTGAGATGAGAGACCAAGGGAATGTGGCCAGAGCACCACAGCATCTCCCAGAGTCGGCATGTGTGCATAAAACCCACTTCTCCTTCTTTCAGCCCAGAGTGTAAATACGACAGCTGGAACTCTAGGAAGCCATGAGCATGAAAGAGGGCTGTACCCTAAGAAGGGCTGACTGGAAATCTAGAAGAAGTCTAGGTGCCTAGGTTCCTGATGTCACCATAGAGTTAAGAAAGCCTTGGACAATATAACCCTGAGCTTGTAACATGAGATACATATTAAGCCCTCACATTGTTTAAGCCTCAGTCGTTAGGTTTTCTTTTAAACATGGCTGAACTCAGTCCTAACTGATACACGTCTGTAGCACCAGCCACACTAGCCAGAATCAGCTGCACAGGTACTCTTGATAAATCACTGTTGTTGTTTTTTTATTTATTTATTTATTTTTTATTGTGTCTACTTCCTTCTAACTCAGTTCAGGCTGGGTTCCTACTCGGTGAGATTTACCCAGAGGAAATCTTTCCCATTTTGAATTTTTTTGAAGCAACCTGGAAATCAAGCAGTCTTTTTTCCTTACCTGTGCATGATATCAAAAACATCACTAAACATCTGAAGTCACTGAATTTTTTTTCTTTTCAATAGATTTTGTATTAGTCAGCAGAGGCTAACTCCTATAACAAACAATCCCAAATTTTCATACCATGGTAAAGGTTTGTTTCTCGATTGTGTCACAATCCAAAGCAGGTTGGAGTGGGCTCTGCTCCACGCAGTCGTGCAGGGGCTAGTGCATCATCTGTTTAGTGTCTCTGCTATCCCATAATGCCTTGGAGGCCTCCACTTGATCTGAGCAGCAAGAGAGAGACGAGCAAGAGAGTGTGGGATTCCACAGGCAGTTTCGTGGTCTGGGCGTAGGTGCAGTGTACTTACTTCTGCCACATTTTCTGATCAGAACTCCATTACATGGCCCCATATATCTGCAGGGGAATCTGGGAGTTAAAGCTTAGCTGGGTGTCCAAGAGGAAAAGACAGTAGAGCATTTAATGTACCTCTTCCACAGATGTCATTGTTTACAAAGTTTCCAAATGAAGCTTTCCAACCGTGACCAGAGCCAGGAGAGTCCTGCTACCCCGGTCTCCACAGATTTATGCTCACATCCCTTTAAACTTATTTTCACAAATTGTGTACCCCCTTACATTTTAAAGTTTACACCTAAAATTTTCCATCATAAGTGTAAATAGTTGTGAAAGGATGTAATTTCTGACATATTATAAATATCAACATTTGTGATGGTGGAGATAATCCACTGCCTAGATCCCCCTTCAAGGAAAGACTTGTTACCGCCCACTCCCTGTGCTGGGGCAATGCCACCAGCCCTAGAGCAGCCCTTTCAGGTCTGCCTCAGTTGCAGAGCTGCCTCAGCCAAGGTCACATCCTTTTCCAGGCAGCCCACATCCCATGAGTGATTGCGGTGGGGGTGTAAAGGCACAGGGCAGGGACAGGGCGGGCAGCTCTGATAGACGCTTTATGTGGGAGAGCACCCATGGGATTGGCCAAATCTGCCATGGGGCTGCATCATAGCTTGACTCGCCCCTCTACCCCTCCTGCTTCTTTCCTCTTCTTTCCACAGGGTTCCTCCCAAGGGCACCCCCACTGAATATTCTGTACCAGAAACCCCATGTCACAACCACCAACCTGCACCAGCATTTCAAATTAAAATGACCATATTCCTCTGTGGCAAAAATATATAAATAAATCTAAACTCATTTTTTAAAACATTCCTCAGAACCATAAAGTTTCAAGCAATTAAAAATGTATTCTGGATTGAAGAGAAAAAAATAAATTTTTTGGAAATGCATCTCTTACTATGACAGAACAGCGTATTTTATGGTCCCCAGAATAAAGGATCAACATTAGGTGACACCAATATTTGAATTATGTCCTTGTTAGGCACTCTGAAAGTTTTTGTACCTTGAAGCAATTCACTTGAAAATATTCAGGAAGGGTAAGGATACGCCATGCTTTTGTAAAGTGGGAGAAGGCCAATTTTTAAAGTAAAGATGAAAAAGGAAAACCAGCAATACGTCCTGATCATTTTTAGGAAAGCGTACAATTGCAAGTTGTTCTCTGAAAACCATCCAGGTATGGATCACAGATCACAGAGCTAGTATACCCTTTGGAAAATATGTATATTCAATTTGAAGACTGTTGTCCACTGCACAAAATTCTGCTACCATTTTTTCTTTCCTTGTTTCTTCATTTCTGTTCTAGACATGTAGATTACGTCAATCAATTCCAAACCACCTTCCAAGAGAAATATGCCCTTCCATGGTGCCTCCTGAAATGGCATCTCCTGTGATTGTGTGGGTACCCACTGGCACCTGCCACAGGTGATTGGACCAAGGATGGTGTCTGATTTGACAACAGCCAGTCAGTCTATAGCCAAACCAGCAAAGGACGGCCTCACACGAAATGATGAACTGAGCCAATCAGAGGCCCTCTTTCAGAGGGATTTGGACTGGGGACATGGAGAAAGCTATGCTGTTAAAAGAGAGTGCAAGGGGTAAGTTGATTCGGAAAGAGAGGAGCCAAAACGCAGAGTCCCAGCTACAGGGCCAGGGCAAATCAAAACATGGGACGGCAAGCCCATGTGGAAGAAGCCTCAGGCCTGGGCAGAACTCGGTTCCCTGGATTCTCACAGCTCCTGATTTCTTCACTGTCCATGATGATAATGATCATTCTGGTCCTCTGTTGCTGTGTAACAAACCACCCCCAAAACACAGTGGCTTAGAACAGCAAGATTCATTTATTTTGCTTTTGAATTTGCACTTTGGGCAGAACTTGGCAGGAACTACTTGTCTCTGTTCCCCGACTGAAGCTTGGGGCCTCAGGTGGAATGACTGGGGACCCAGATCACATGTAGTGGCCCAAATTCGGGTCTCCCAATTCTAACTGTGGTACTCCTTCTATCCCCCAGGATGAAAGCTGGACATGCCCAGTATGTGCAAGTTGCTGGAGTCTCATCACCCTTTCCTTGTTTTCCTGGAGGCTTTTTACTCACCCTTCAGCTCCAGGGCTAGCACAGAACTCTCCGTGGGTAGAAGGTTGTAGAATAATAGCTGCAGCTAGAGTCCAATTGTCTGCAATTTGACCTGAACACTGTCGAATGAGGGCACAGATGGAATTGATGTCCTATAGGTGGCCCAAGGCAAAACTTGGCCAAATGAGTTCCTGCTTCACCCTGGGAGAATTATTAAGTGGAAATGCTGGGAGCACTGAACAAAGAATACGGAAAAATCACAGTGTTCTGTAAAGATGTCCTAATCATTCTTTTCTCCAGAGGCCTCAGACTGGTGGACTACAGAGGAAAATCCAGTCCATAGATATTTTTATCTTATTTGGTCCATACTGCACTTTAAAGGAAATTAACTGCCAACTTTTAAAACTTGGGAGAATTTGCATTTTAAAAATGGCTTTCTAACCTCTCTTAAGAAGACTGAAAGACATGGAAACACTGGGCGTCCTTTCTCACGTGGCATGTGTCAAGTGGAGCTGGATGGCCCCGAGTCCCAGGTGGCCAGGTCTCCTCAGCTGGACCGCCTGCCTGATTCTTTCTGGCTTTGAGTTTGAGATCCCCCTGGCTTTTCCAGGAAACACGAGTGGCAATCATTGGCCAGAAAGAATGTGTGTGGTGACATTTTACTTTTGCATTTCACAAATGCCTTCTCAGGCCCCAGTAATTTTAAATAGTTTCAAGGACTTGAGCTGACACAAGTGACACAGGGTCGATGCATAAGGAACAAAATTGGGGTTGGCCCGGGAAGTCAAAAAGAGACATTCGCTCCTCTTGCCACGGTGAAGTACAACGTCTTCCTTTTAAATGGTGTGTAACGAATGTGTAGACTGGTGGGTTAGTTATGGCAAATAGGTCCTTGTGTGTCATAGTTTAGTGTGAAGATTGTTGTCCAAAGATTGGGTATGAGGATTCTACAAGTATCGAAGAGGCACATTTGTCATGTGAGATGAGCTTCTCCCAGCCACTCAGTTATACTATTTTTACTGCATTCCTCACAATCATTTTATTACCTATTAAATGCAAATTCCCAGGTCCTGATCGTTCACCCTACGATGTTATTATTGGCATTTAGATCATTGTTTCCAAACTGATATAGGTTTGTTTACTTTGAATAACAATGGCGTTCCTTAACCTGACAAGGGAAAAGGAAAAAATTAGGTTTCCGAACGCAAATCCAGTGGGTTGTTGTGTGTCCAGTTGTGCTGTCTCTGAACATGGGCACACCATTGTCTCATTTGTTGTTGTATCTCAGGGTACAATCTCTGTTAATATCTGTGGTAGAATGATAATGTGTCCAGCACTGTGGGAGGCCCTGGGTATAGAGTGACAGATGACGTTGGGGAGCAAGATGACGTGATGGGGTGTGGTACTTAGATGTTATCGTTACCTGCTTACGGTAACTTAATTCCTCGTTCTCAGAAATTAATCTTATTTAGATTATGGAAGTAAGCCCTTTAAATTGCTTTTTAAAATACCTAAACCCTGGAGACCAAGGAAGTTCAACTGAAAGCCTTCACAACACTGACAAATTTACTAGAAATTCAGTGGTATTTATATTTTCTTGTTGAAGATGCTTTATAGGACCAATCTAGGTTCATGATTTTACCCCACTTCACTTATTCATTTCCAATTTTTTAATGGGCTCGGTTCTAATGAGTATTTATTAAGGGCTTGCTATGTGTCAGGTTTAGGAGGAAGAGACGTGGAAAGGGACGTGACAAAGATGAGAGCGTGTACGTGGCATAGGACACCTGGTGTGGGGGCTTTGCCATCAGCAGATCTGGGTTGGAATACTGGTTCCTTTTCTTCCTTACTAGCTGCTAAATCTTGCCTCTTTGAGCCGTTTTCCTCTTTTGTAAAATGGGCTGATCATATCCGACTCAAAGAGTTGTTAGGATATTTAAATGAGGTAAGTGACATAAAGTTCCGACCCTGATGGTGTCACATAAAGTGTGATCCATAAAAGGAAGCCATTTCCTCCCTGAGACACCCTGGTTTCCAGGAGCCAACAGGAGACTGGAGCGATTCAGTGGCAGATTCTCCCAAAAAGAGACCTAACATTTAAGGAATTGGTGCAGATGAAGACTTCAAATGTTACCTAGTTTCCCAGAATAGTGAGACAAAGGAAGCCATGGTTATGACTGACGGTGGCATATTCTCTGTGTTTGGGCATAAACAGCTCACCTGGGGCAGTCAGCTTCTCTGGGAGCTCTGGTTCCCTTTGGGCACAATTATCATACTTCATGACACTATGAAATATCTAATAATGGTCTTTTTCCTCCCAAAGAGCAGGGGGCTGCTTTGCATATTTTGCATCCTTTTTAAAGCTCTAAAATCACTTTGTAATATGAAACATGTCTGTGGTGAGACTTTGTGTTGTTTGTTCTTATGCTTTCATGCAAAGATTGAGCAAGAAGAATTTGTTATAAACAGCTTGCAATTATTTAGTAAAAAAGTATTAAAATAAAAATGGGTGGGCATCGATCAGACATCTGGACAAATCCAAGCTCTCCCAACTATGAATGATTAAGTACAACAGTGCACATGGGTTCTGGCCACAGACACACATTTATCCTAACTTAAAACTGAGGACTGCCTGCTTTAAGAGGCTCTGGTCTGTGCACGAGTGGCTTGGAACCTGGATGGGTGGGAACACCTCCCCTGAGCCCACCCACTGGACACATTCACCCACATGGTGGGTCAATCTAAGAAAGATTTGGAAGAGGGCTGGCCCGGTGGCTCAGGAGGTTGGAGGTCCATGCTTCTAACTCCGAAGGCTGCCGGTTTGATTCCCACATGGGCCAGTGGGCTCTCAACCACAAGGTTGCCGGTTCAACTCCTTGAGTCCCACAAGGGATGGTGGCCTCCACCCCCTGCATCTAAGATTGAACACGGCACCTTGAAGTGAGCTGCCACTGAGCTCCTGGATGTGGCTCCATTGGTTGGAGCACGTCCTCTCAAGTGTCCTCTCAACCACAAGGTTGCCGGTTCGACTCCCGCAAGGGATGGTGGGCTGCGACCCCCTGCAACTAGCCACAGCAATTGGACCTGGAGTTGAGCTGCGCCCTACACAACTAAGACTGAAAGGTCAACAACTTGAAGCTGAACGGCACCCTCCACAACTAAGATTGAAAGGACAACACCTTGACTGGAAAAAAGTCCTGGAAGTACACACTGTTCCCCAATAAACTCCTGTTCCCTTTCCCCAATAAAAAACTCTAAAAAAAAAAAAAAAGAAAAAGAAAGATTTAGAAGAGTGATTCTCAGCTCTAAGAGGCCAAAAGTAGAGAAATGAAGAAATTCTTGAAAAGGTTGGTGTGACACTTTCCGTCTATTTTTTTCTCTGTAATTTCTGGTTGATTTTCATGTTGATGAGTTTCAAGATCAGTGTGTCTTATGAAAAGCCATCTGCTTCTTGTGCCACTTATTTCATCACCAGGAATCTACTGGGGGAAAGAACTGGCTGTGTGTGTGTGTGTGTGTGTGTGTGTGTGTGTGTGATGGAGGAAGTCTCCCATGATTGTATTACTCTGCTATTCCTTGAGATTAACTGCAGTAGCAGCAAAGTCTTGATTGATTGATTGGTGTGTTCAGTAAGTCATTGTGACAGAATTATCACCCAGGGAGTTGATATCTTGAGATGATGGTAAGACTGTCAAGTGCAAAGGTACTTAGCTAATTGTGTCCATACCATGTTTGATTAAAAAATAATAAAACAAAACAAAAACAAAAAACAAACAAAAATGGCATGCTATTCTTTGCTCTACCCTGATGTATTATACTTACTGCAATTTGCATATGACATTTCCATAGTTCTGTTGAATTCATCAATTGCAGTCTCCATCTTTACAAACCTTATAAACTACTTTATAAATAATTGTATAAACTAAGAGTGAATTCTATTTTCTTCTTGCTATATCACTTTTCTGGTTTCTGCTGGGAATGTACTGTGAACATTTGGTGTCTCCATGGTACATACTTAAGAAGAATAGCGTGTCCTGCTGTAGATGAAGTTTAACATTTTTCTTTCCACAAATGGAACCTGAGAGGAGCTATTTCCCCTGCATTCTTTCTCAAATGGAGCCACTAATGCAGACAATCTATATGACATAATTGTACGTATGCTGTGTGTATATGTATATTTTGACTAACCATGGGAATACTGTTCTGGTATTCCTTAGATTGATTACTTCTACCCTAAGATTTTGCCATCAGCTCTGGGCCTCTTGTCAGAGGCCTTTCTGGTTGAGTGAGAAAAGCAAGGCAGTGATGCCCTGTGTGGAGAGAACATGTGCTTTATGTTCACTGATGGGGAAAGGCTTTGCCACCCAAAAATGACAATGTGAAGACAAAGCAAACACAGTCTCCACTTTCCCAATGTAGACATTAGCTTTGGAAAATGTGTCTTCTGAAATTTCACCTCCCCCACCTCTGCTATCCAAATGGGGGCTCTTTCCAAGAAAAACATTAGCGGCTCCAGTTCTGCTTCTATTATCTTGCACACGATGTCTCTGTTTTAATAGAGGTACTTCTGGGTGTGTTTCAATGTTTCCAAGAGGAGAATAAAAAAGTGTGCTGGCAATCAGCTTTATTAGTAGTTGATGACAGGTATTTGCAATCCTCAGAGAAATACGTAAAGATGGAGAAGACCAAAGCAGGTTCTTGTGATATTTTAATAACATCCCACCACCCAACACCACTCACACACAGACTGAGTTAGTCACCTCCTCCTCTGCTCCCAGAGTTCTTTTCATGCTGCAACTATGGAACTCACGTTTTAACACATCTGCCTAGGCCAATTAGCCAGGCGCTCCTGAAGCTTAAAGATGGACTTTAAGCTGACTTTTCAGCTGACTTTTGGACTTGGCTGACTTTTCGATCCTTAGTGCTGAGGGCAATGTCTAGGGCATAAGATAGATGCCTGCGGATTGAGTGGTAGAATAGAAGTTCAGCTGTTTTATCATACACAAGGACTTCCACATACCTTAGTGTATCTGAAGATTCTAGAAACTGTGTCCCTTCCAGCCCTTCAGTTTTGGCTGCAGCAGCGGTAATTCAGCCACACATGGACCAAAACCAGTCATTCAGCATGGTGAGCACCATACAATGAATCAGTTAACTAAATTTTCCGCTATTTAGCCAGTTGACCTGATACTTTATCTAAATTTTAAAATCAATAATTTACAAGCATGCATGACTCTAGAATTGCTTTGGCATCTTGGGTTTTATCTCCTAAATTAAAAAGAAAAATTGAATTACCTTTTAAGAAAAATTAGAGGAAAATAGTTTTACATGTTTTATACAGCTGAATTTTTCTAGTAAGTGCTTTTTCAAAACACCTATTTTGAAGGAAATAAAATAAAGAAATAATTAAAAGGAGAATGTGGAGTTGTTCAACAGAAGTGGTTCTCAGACCTTAGCGAACACCAGAATCACCTGAAGGCCTTGTTAAAGCACAGGTGTCTGGCTAGGGTCTGAGGCTTTCCAATTCTAACGAGTTCAGAGGCGAAGGTGATGGTGACAGTGGCGCTGCTGGTCTGCAGACCACACTTTGAGAACCACTGACCTAGACGGTGAATGCAGACAGTGATCTCAATGATTCTGAAACAAGTTTATCTGTTGTTTGCTTTGATGTAATTGGGTGGATGTCATTGGATATATATTTCTATTTGTCTTACTGCTTTCCTCATTTTAATAAAAAGCATGCATTTATTTGATGGAGACACCAAATTAGTAGGTTGGTAGAATCATTTAGTGGTGAACAGCCAGCTCTCAACAACAGCAAAAGCCCTGATTTATAGCATTTGCCTCCCATGGTGTAAATCCTCCTGCCACGGCCAATGTCAAGCTACCACTATGAATTCCCAGCCTGGGACTGGGAAGAGAAGTGCACGCTGGACCAGCAGCAGGAGCTTTGCATTGGATGAGGCCCAGCCCTGTTACCTATCAGCCAGCTTCTGAGCTTGTTGCTTAATTTCTTTCACTGATAATTCCTTATCAGTAAAAAAGAGAATCAAAGCTCCTCTGGCTGCTGGGAGGAGTAGCTAAACCTACCCTAGAGCACCTGCCACAGGGGCACTCCATGGGCAGTAGCTGTGCCAGTAAGGACTTGCACCCTGCCACCCACCACTCTCAGATAGCTGCGCTGCCACTTTTTTAAATGCTGTCTTTGGTAAGATCGCTGCTGAGAGCAGTCACATCTCCTCAATCTCTCTCTCTTGCATAAAACTTTCTGTGGGATGTCCCCTTGGTCTGAGCTTACATATGATTACTTAATTTGCTTTAAGAATCTGTTCAGCAACCAATCTCAGCTCTGCTGGCACAGCATTAATTGCTTTGAAAAGTTTGCACTGAATGTTCTATTTATGCGTCTCATTTCGATCTGCATCATTGACTTGGTTCTCTTTTCTATCCCCTAGAAGATTTCATCTCCTGGTTCAACCTTAAGGATGATCGGGATCTTTTTTAGCCATTTATTCCCTGCCTTTCTTGGGTAAATTCGTCATCTAAACATTGGTCTGGGGCTTGGATTGTAAATTATCCTGCATTCCTTCCACACAACAGCATGCTTAGGGGTTGGCAACCTGTAAGCAGTTAAAAGTAGGCATGGGATTTATAATTGTGAAAAGAAACTGGAAACAACTCAAGGACCAACAATAGGGGATTGGTTGAGTAAAGTCTGTATAGCCACAGGATGCCCACTATGCAGCAATTAAAAATGACATTTGTGAAGTGTTTTGAAGAATGTAAGAAAATGCTACGACTTGTTCTGTGACAAAATATATATACACACACAGACCCACACTGTGATCTCAACTATATACAAATAACAAAAATGCACAGAGAAAATAATAAAAGAAAATACACCAAATTATTAAAATTGCTTGTGACTGGGTAGAAAGATTAAGCACATCAAAAATAATACTAATAAATGGAGCCACTTTAGAATGGAGCCAGAACGGCCATGCCGGAGGAAGTACCTCGCGTGTCTCATGCCTCAAACCTTTGGAATGTTAAAACAGGGCAAATAACCTTTGGACTGGGCCTAAGCAAACTTGTGCCCCAAAGAACTGTTTGCAAAGATAACAAGAAAGCAGATATTATGACTACCGGACTGAAAATTAAAAACATTGCTTAGAATTAACATCCCTATGTTATGTTATCTGTACCTATAGAAATTCCTTCCTTCTATTAATATAACTGTTCCCCTTCCCTGCCTCATAAATACACATTGCCTTTGTCTCCTAATTGGAACACTATTTGGGCTTTTGCCTGAATCAGTACTTCCTGAAGAGCTATTCTTTTGATCTTAAATAAACGTTTGTTGTCTCTCACTTTGTAAGGACTTTTATTTTTAGGTTAACAAGCAGAATCCTTGCTCCCCCATCTTCTTGCTATGATTTCCAGATTTCCAGATATAATAGTTCCAGTTTATTGAGTACATGTGTGCCAGGCACAATGGTAGACTCTTTCTATATATTGTCTCTCATCCCCAGGACAGAAGTCAAGGTAAGTTTTATTGCTACTTTACAGGTAAGAAAACTGAGGTACAGAGAGATTAGCCAACTTGCCCAAGATGGCAAACTAAATGAGAGAACCAAGATTTGAAGTAACATCTTTTCGCCTCCCAAACCCACACTCTTCCCCCATACCACACTTTGAAGCTTATGCATTGCTTTTATGATGTTAAAGTCATGTAACAAACGTTGTTTTTAAAAAACATAGCATAATTTCATTTTAAATTGTGAAGGAAGCCTAGACAGAGACCATTTAAAGGCAGAAATATACAGTGGAGAAGGTCACTGGTAAATAAGGCTTCTGTATGATTTAGAAAACTGCCTTTGCTTCCTGCTGACAAAGTCAACCTCGCACCAAGGCACATGGCTCACAGAGCTGAATGCAGGCTTGAGATGAGCCTCCTTTGCCTTCAGGCAAAGCGCACTGAGGCAGAAAGCAACATGGGCCACTGCAACTGGCCACCTTGGCTGGGCATCAGAAGCAGCATATCCCTGAGAGGTAGATGGAGCATCTCTTCTGTCTGTGTTCTCACTTTCCTCTTCCACCTTCCCTTTCTCCGAGCTTCTTGTCCCTTGGGTTTCTTCCTGACTGCCCTCTCTATTTTGAGGCCTTATGTGCTGAGAGAGGTATGTGCTTGCAGTATCCTGTCCTTCAATGCCCTTCCTTGGATGGTAGTATCTTTGTCTTATGTCTTGGACAACAGGTTTATAGGCAGAACCCTGCCATGTTCGAGATGATAGTTATTTACACTCAGAATAGAAGACTTGAGCATATAGTATTTGAACCACTGAGCTTTAAACCTAAGTTTAAGCCCTCTCTGCTTATCACGTAGACTTTCAGTACTTCTCTTTGCATGCACTGCAATCCCATGATTCTTTGCCCATCTCTATTATTGTACACATTGCACTTTTTTGTTAATCATCTGTTTATGCCTCTGTTTCTGCTTTTAGACCAAGGGCTCTTTAAGGGCAGGACCATATCTTCCTTTCTGTACCCTGTCACATGGATTTGGTCAGAAAGGATGTGAATGACCACATCTCAAAAAACTGAGAAGCCACATGTGACCTTGAGTAATCACAGTGTGTCCCAATCAAGACTCACGAACCATTTGGGACAACACTGTTCTTAAGTTCTTCATAGGCGTAACCGCTCAGGGAGCATGGAATGCTTTCTTGTGTCCCACCAAGTCCTCTCCAGCTTTAATTTGAGTCCTTTCCCTTAGTTTCATTCCTGAAGACCACAAAGATACTGATTTCTATTTGCTTCATAAAAACGCTCACACACATATGTGTTTATACTTACCTTGTTCCAAAAAGGATTTCAGTTGGCTCATAGGAACATAAAAAAGTCCCACATAACAGCATAAAAATAGGAACAAAAGAGAAACAAAAGAAAGAGAGAGAAACAAGGGAGAGGACATAATCATTCAGATATTGGAAGACAGAAATCAAATTCCTATTAAAAAGATAGACCACAGGGGCCATTACACAGTGTTAACGTTGACCTTGCTGCGTTGACTTGAGCTGCTCCTACCTCAGTGAACCATATTTCATTCCTAAACGTTCAGGCGTGGTGGTTCTGTGGCACACACAAGTTTATCCTCTTGACCAAAACCTACCCAGAGAAGATGACCGGGTTTCTCTCCGTCCTCCTGCTGACAGGTGTGAACCCCAGTCTGAGTCCCCGTAAGCCTCGCACAGGCCAGTTTGTGGGATGGCAAGATGAGAGTGTTAACCCCAGTCTCAACCTTGTCAAGCTCACCCAGGAAAGGAAGGATGCATAGATATATATGGCAAGAATTTTCTGAAAATCTGTAAGAGGTTGAGATTTCTTAGTTGCTTAATTAGCCGGAAGACACCAAGAAGTAAGCGCAGAGTCCACAGCATTGTCCTAGGAACTATGGATGTTTTCAAAATTGCATTTTTTGAGTTCTTGAATATAAAAACAGTTACATAATGGAGGAGGGGGCCATAATATCCCCAATTTTTGGACATCAGACCTATACACATTGTAAATACATACATAGAGCGGAGTTACAAGTTTGACTGAGACACTGTCCTCCCTTTTAAGAGAAAAAAATAGTGTCTTAAGTAATTCTGAATTATATGGACAACAAAGGGAGGGAGGGAGGAAGAGCTGACCCACTCACCGTACACCAGATGCTCTTTACACAACGATTTCATTCACAATTCCTTTATGCCTTGCTGTGGGAATAAAAGCTTTTATTTCAAAACCTGGAAATTCTCAGATACTCCTGCTCATATATCCAGAGACAGGGAGTTGGTAAAGATTAAGAAAGCAAAGGAGACCCTGGATTGGTCAGCCCTCCTGGTAATAAGTCACAGGAATAAGTTTAGCTCGGGAAACATGGGGGATTTATTTCACCGACTCCATAGGACAATTGAATAACTAAGCTATAGGCAAGCCAGAGTAACAGTTGGGACTCAAAGAACCAGAAGGTAGAGCTCAACTCTCCCAAGATTTTTGCTCCATCTCTCTCTTTTTTGCTTTTTTCTGCATTTCATCTTAATTCACTCAGGTTGACTTTCTCCAGTCTTTCAGCATCACCACTAGAGAGCGGGTGAATCTTTTTCTTCAGTTTTACTTTAAGAAATCCCAGGGAAGGGCACTGATTAGGTCAGGTGCTCACTCCTGAACCAATCAACTATGGCCACATGTGTGTCAGAGGAGGCCTATGATTGACTCGATGTTAAGCAGGAGACGTTCTTAGTCAATGGACTCTGGCCCAGGAAACGAGGTTGAGTAAAACCTTGGAAGCCCCCTATTTGAACCCCAAGGCAGAGGTAAAAGCAGCACTTCTCTGAAGAAAGGGAAAAAGAGCTAAACGAAAAAGACAGCAGAGATCTATCACACTACAAACCCACAGCGATCTCGTAGATGTCAGGCCCAATGGAGTGGACAGGCCTGGCAGATGGAGCAATTTGTTTGCTAAAAGGATGCTCCTCCCCTCACCCCCAGCAGGAGAGAGAGAATCTCCCTGGGCTATGGGAGGTTAGGAGCCCTGTAGCCTAGAATGTCTTCATTTACATAGAGAGTTCATGGTAGGTGCTTGGAAGGGTATAAGCAGTTCTTTCTCAATATTCCTCAGGAAATAAGTAATAGACATAGGGTCAAAATAAGAAAATAAATGAGTGTCAGTATCATTTTCTATATGCTACAGAAATGGCATAGCTGTACATGCACGAGACAATAAAAATATAGAAGTAAAATCATGTTTGGAGCGTTTTCTACAATAAATGTATTTTAAGTTTTAACAGGACTATTTAATAATCCTTAATAGTTCTCAGTCTTTCTTGCTTTTGTGGTTTCTCTGTGACCTCCTGTAGTTCTGCGAGTTTTCACAGGAACTTTTTCCTAAAAAGATGGTGGCTTCAGTCATTCATGTCATTCATTTGATAACAATATAGTGTATCCATGTTCTGAGCCAGACACTGTACTAAGTGCTATGAGTATTGTGCTGAGTGAGACAAAAACTGTCCCTGCCCTCACAGAGTTTGCATTCTAATGAAGAGTACAACTATAAACAAGTATTACAAATTGGATCTTAAGGAGAAGAAATTCAGGGAGCCATAAACATTTCAAATGGGTGAACCTATTGTTGCACATAAAAAGGGCTGGTTATCACAGAAGTGAACCCCAGGCCTGCCCTGGTCCAGGTTACATAGCAGTACACCTGCCCTTCTCAGGGCAGAAAAATCCTCCAAGCTCACACAGATCAATTAAAATAGAGGTTAGTAGGGCTAGATGGGAACTTGTTCTCTGTGGTTCTCTGTAACTGTAGGTCCCCAGGCTAAAAGTTACACCATAGACTGGGTAGTTCTCATCCACTTTCAATAAAAATGTCTGAAGTGGTAGCTCTGTTCAATTCATGGATATACTGCAGGAGAACAGAAGATAGCTCTTGTCTCTTGTATTCAAGGGAGTGAGCTGTTTGTCCCCCTTTGAATTCAAGATTTAAAAAAAAAAAACCTGTTGTGATTACAAACAAACAAATAAAAACTGAACGTTCTAGAAGACGACATAAGAAAAGATGGACTGTGTTAGATGTTTTCATAAATGGCCGATGAAAAGCTTAAAGAGGATGAGTGTTTTCAAAAGATTATTAGGTTTTGAAAAACAACTCTATTCATCAGGATAAGTCTAGGTAATAATACTGCAGTAACAATGACCTTGAAAGACTTAGTGGCTTAAACAACAATGGATTGTTTCTTACGTTACATATAAATTCCAAGTTGGCAAGGGACCTGGCCCATCCTAGTCCTTCAGGGATCCAGTGATGGAGGATGCACACGTTTCCACAATAACTGGGAGTAGGAAAAGAAGGTATGTTGAATCATGTGTTGGCTCTTACAGCTTCTGCCTGGAAATGGCATGTGCCACTTTTGCTTACGTTTTTTTCTTTTTTTCTTTTTTTTTGGCCAAAGCAAATCACGTGGTTACACCTGATTTGAATGGGGCAAGAGAGTGCAATACTACACCAATGACTGATTTCATAAAAAATGATAATCATTCAGAATGATATTTTTAAGGACTGGAAATCTAATTTGGCTATATTTAGTGTCCCATATGTTTTAATTTTTAGAAGGTATTTTCCAAGTCTTTAATCATCTCCACGAGACACTTGATTAATGCATAGAGGGGTAGAGTTTAATTATCCTCCCCTTGAATCTGGGCTGGCTTTAGTTAACTTCTTGACCAACAGAATGAGACAGAAGTGATGTTCTGGGACTTTTGAGGTTAAGGCAGGAGAAGACTTGCAGCTCCTGACAAGTCCCCGTGTACCTGTGATGGGCAGAGCACGTGCCAACCTAGGATGCACGTGGAGCATGAGGTGCTTATACTGGGAGCCTTGAGCTGCCAGGTAATCAGTTCCACTATCATGATATCACCATGCTGGGGAGGCCATGTGGAGAGACCACATGGAAAAACCTAGAGAAAAACAAGGAGAAAAATGCTGCCAGTGGGACACGAGGTGACTTTTTTGGTTTGACTCTTTTGGATAAATGCATTTCTGCCCTTCAGATGTTGTGTGAGTGTGTAAGTATCCTTGGGAGTAATCATACCCCTAATGGATATCTTCAGGCTCTAATTCCTGAGGGTGAAGATTTTGTTTCTTAGGAGTTTGGGAGGAATTGGAGCCTGCTCTCGAAGGAAAAGGAGGGGAGAGAAATCGTTTTGAGGCCTGGATTGTTGCCTGAGGTGAGGTGTACTTGTGTGTGGACAGCTAGCAATCAGCACAAAAATAAAACACACCCAAGAGTGAAGTCCCTGGAGGACAACCCACCTTCACCCCCCTCCCCATTGTGTAAGACCACCCTGAGCTGGAAGCAGGGTGGGCTCTGAGGAGATCTGAGATGGATCATGGGTTCTATCATGTCTACTGAAAACCCCCAGTCACCTTATGAAAGCTGTTTGGGTCTTTTGAGGAGAAATAATAAATAGCAGCCCTCTTTCTCACCCAAGCTATAAACAAATTAAAAAAAAAAAAATCCCACAAAATGTGTGTAAACTGGGGACTGAAACTTCACATTTATTCTGATAAAGCTGATGATGGAGGATGCAACTTGACATCTTCAGAGGTTCACTCTGTGAACCCCAGAATTAGTCAGACTGCATAATCTAGTCATGGAAAGCATTGGATGACAGTGGGACTCCCAATGTGGGCAAAACTTATGACACAGGAGCATAAAAAACACACGCTTCCTGTGGGCATCTGAAAGAAAAGAGAGAGGGACTGAAATGAACAAGCCCAATGCATTTTTCCCAAATTTATAAAAAGGTAAGTTCCTGTTCATCCCTGGATAGAGTAAACAGAGTCAGAGAGAGACTAGGACTCTTACACTAGTGAGCCCCCCCAATGGCAGAAAACAGTAAGAATGGGGATGGAGCACCTCCCCCAATGGTGGAGTAGATAGTCACCTTGCAAGATGGGTACGGGCCTTGGCCCTAGCAACACAGAGCTGGAGCAGTCATGTGAGTCTTGAGACCTGAAATACAGATTCACCAGATCTTATGCTGACTTCTCATTTCATGTCAGCATTTATGACGTGTGATCCAGAAATACAGTTAATGTTTAAATTTAAAAAAAATTACAGTAAAAGGCACATTGCCATTAGTCCCCATCAAAATACTCCCCCTTACTTCAAACACATTTATCCCATATTCTTGCCACTTTCTGGAGTAGTTCTAGAAGTCCTCTTTCGTGAATGTCTTTAGGTATACAGTCATGGCTACCTTGATGTCTTGAATCAATTCAAAACATTTACCTTCTATGGTTATTTTGACTTTGGGGAAGAGCCAGAAGTCGCATGGTGCCAGATCTAGTGAATAAGGTGGATGAGGACACACTGTAATGTTTTTATTTGACAGAAATTGCCATGTACCAGAAGCGATGTGTGACACAGAGCATTCTCATGATGGAAGATGATTTATGGCACACTTTGAAACACACCTTCTCTCAACCGTAGCTCACACCCAACTCATACCCAACTGACTGCACCAAACAAGCTGAAACTTGTCACAAACTGTTACTAAAGTTCAACAAGCCACTTCCCGTATTGAAGATCCCTGCCTTTCCACTGGATGGCACTCGGCAGCAGCATTCACTGTAATTTTTTATCACACCTTGTATTAAGTATCTGCTTTAACATCACCCTTTGATTGTGTGATCCTAACTCTGAGGACCTGCATTAATGAGAGTATAGGGTGAACTACTAGAACGAAAAAGCTCTCAAGACAAAGGCTCTATGCCAGGCATTTTAACCAAGCTCTAGAATAAGGAGACGAATAGGATGATATCCTGCTATTAAGGAGATGTATATTCAAACAGACAAGTATAGAACAGTAGTGTTTACTGGGGTCATGTCCATAGCATCATGGAAATAAAGAAGCAATCAGCTTTGTCTGGGGGTGGCGGTTGGTGAAGGTACACAGAAGAGGTGATGGCTGAGCTGAGCCTTGAAAAAAGAGTGGAGGATTTGCCAAGTTAGGGAACAACTTATGGAAGGGCATGGAGAGAGCAAGCCATATGCCCACACTACCTCAGGTTCTGGGTCCAAAATGGCCATGCTTATGGTAATGGAAAATAGAATGTCCAGCATAATAATAGCTTTCATGTTCTAGAAATTCTAGAAGTACACAGAGTCTTTCCATCCTTTTTTCCAAGTCAAGGCATAATGACAATGAGTGAAAATAAGCCAAAATTAAAACAGCATTTGCACCATTATTAAACTAACATTGAAATACAATATATAAAAACTTTAGAAAATCTTTTGAAGGTATCATAAGGATTAAGTAAAGCCACAGAACGTCTTTATGGACAATAGAGAAATAAACAAAAAAGGAGGGAGTTTATAATGAACTCCAAAGAGCTGACCAAATTTCCTCTAACTTTCAGGATTCTGTTATTATTCTATTTTCTTAAGCTCAGAAGATGTTTAGATTTTTCTGGAAGACAGTTTCTTGGAGAAAGTTAGAGAGAGAAAAACCATTCAAAAGCATATTTACTGGGCATCTTTCCACTCTAGGCTTGGTATTGCAGCATGTGAGAAAAGTAAATTATCTCTTTAATGAATATTTAATGATCAATGCTTAATATTTAATTAATAAAATTTTATTATGCTCAATCTAAATATGTTCCTAAAAGTGAAGTTCTTGTCCATGTTGGTTTTTTTAAGAGGAAAAGGGTTATTCTTCATTGAAATAAGCTAATCTGAAGCAATTGTGGGGGATGCATTGCTTAAGTGTTTGATGAATAAATGTAAGCCCCTGTGCAAATTTCAAGTTTTCCTGATGCTCAGAAGGTAGAATCTTTTTTTAGAAGAGAGAAAACAATTCCTTTTTAACTGGGGACACAAAGATAATAATGGGAATTCATATTGCTGACCTGAAAATGTACTGTTTGGTGTCAACCAAATGTCGTTCATCACTGCTAATTCAGCTCCAACAGGACTCCCCAGTTTGTGGTGCAGTGAAGGAAGAGACTTTATTCAGTGCAGACAGCTCAGTTGTGATACAGCAAGGCTATGCAACAGCATGGCTGTGAGGTGGCCCTGTGGCGTGGTGGCCCCGGGTGGTGCAGCTCTGCTCTGCTACTCTGCTCTGCTCCACTCCAGTGATGCAGCTCATCTCGTCCCTAGCAAGACAGCTCCATTCTGATGAGACAGCTTCTGTTTTATAGTTTCAACCAGAGAAATGCTTTCTACAGCGGAAACTGATTATGTGCTCCCTGGGCTAGAGGGAGCTGATTTGTATATAGAGAAGTCTCTACCCTTGGTCCCTGATGGGTCTGTCCTCATGAAAATGAGGACTCAAATCTTCACAGATTGATTGATGCAAAAAGCACTGTCCAGATTGGTCGGACTGGAGCTACTCTAATTTGTTGGTGAAGAAGCAAATGAGGATACAGCTGCACAGCTCTGATTGGACAGGGAACGTCTTAGTCCTATTGGTTGAAATATGATTCCAGGAACTACTTTATAAGGTGTGACTCAGATGGCAGGAACACAGTGCAGGCAGGCAGTGCAGGTGGCAGCAGTTCACTGCAGGATTCTCCCTGAAACATGACTTGCATGAAAGGCCCTTGTTTAGCAATGGCTGCTAGGCTCTGCTGATAAATTTGAGCCCAATTAGCCACTAAGAACCATTCTTAATAGGTACATTCACTCTCGGGGTCAACATTGGCTTAAATGTCTCTCTGTTTTGGCTTTTTTTCAAGCTGTGGGGAGGAGAAAAGTTTGGCTCTTTGAGACTCTCATTCCAGTTGTTAAGCAGAAGAGGCAGACATGTTGTATTCATTTACAAATACTTGCTGAATACTGTGGTAGTCATTAGGATTCTCCGCAAATATCCTGGTTCACCTCTCTTTCTGGGCTTGGTATTAAGTTTGAACTTTCCAGTCTCTTGGAAGTGAGGTGTGGCCATGCGACTTGCTGTGGCCAGTGAAATGTGAAAGCTCTAAGTGTTAGGGTGTGACTCACCACATTCCCTTCTCCATGCATCCACAACCATGGAGGCACATGGCAAGACGGCCCCTCTGTGTCTGAGTTCATTTGATGAGGAAATCCTCTCAGTAAGAAATAAAATTATTGCTTTCAGTCACAAGATCTGGAAGTTGTTTGTTAGTTATTCTAGCATAATGGGGACTCTGCCAACTGACAGCTGTCCACAATGTAAGCAACGTGGTGCTAGGCTTCGAGGACAAGACAAGATGCTAGTCAAAAACTATCCGTCCTCTTCAGAAACTCCTGCCCCAGGGAGAAAGAGAGACAGGAAAACAATTATGAAGTAGCAGATACACCCAGATAAATAGTAAACTGAGCCTCAGAGGAATTCAAAAATAAAGAAAAAGGTGGTGAGATCTGTTTCTTTTCTGTGAAACATGAAGGAAAAAGATGAGAAAAAATATCTTACAAAATTAGTTACAATCTGATTTAGTAAACTTACATGATCTATGCTATTCATAGTGAAGTGATAGAATTGTTTATATGCTAGTGGAAACCTTGATATGCTGCGTAGTATATTTTATTCCTATGAGAAGTCGACTTCCAGGATGGCAAATGAGAGTTGCATTTTGAATCAATTCCAGTTGATAAGTACTAGTTGCCTGGCATTTTATTTGAGAAAGATAACGATGCTGCATTCCAGTTCAGGAGCAGAGTGATGTGATCAATTAGCAACGTCTGGCTTGTGTATAGGAGAGGGGAGTTGGAGTCATATGTTACTATTTGCCAACCTATGCCTAGCTATAGCAGAATAATTATTTGACATCTTATCATGACTCCCCACCCTACCCTCCAAAAAAGAATGGAATAGCCAGGAAAACTCACATCTAGAAACTAAGCATAAGCTCCTGGGGAATAACAAAAAATATACTATACAATTTCAATGCCCTACCATAGACACACATATAGCAATGTAGTTACATAAATAAGGCTAACACACATGAAGAAGAAGAAAAATATACATTATCTTGTTTCTGCTTTCTTAAGTCTAATGTGATAGTTAACGAATAGGTTAAGTCGCTGTAACAAAAAGACCTCAAAAACAGTGACATCATTTCTCTTTCACAAAATAGTCCGTGAGCAGCTCTGCCATCTTTGCTATGGGGCTCAGTCAGGGACTAAGGCAGCTGCCCCAGTGTGCATAGCTGGTGATAGCTCCTACAGGAAGTCTAGGAAAAGAGGCTTTACTCTAATGAGCAGAGCTCATGACCACTCACATTTCATTGGCCCCCAACTTGGTCTATGATTGCACCAAGATTCAAGGGAATCTGGAAAATGTATTCCCTGGATAGGCAGCCATGGCTCAGCTTCACTTTGGGGTGTTCTATTACCCAAAGGAAGAAAAGGAAGATGTATACTCATACACACTGTGAGAAGTCAGCAATCTCCATTGCTGCTATAGGAGAAGAGAGAGACCAATTTATTCCAAAGAATTCAGGAAACCCTTCCTTCAAGAAGGAAGAGAGGGGCCGGCCCGGTGGCTCAGGCAGTTGGAGCTCTGTGCTCCTAATGCGGAAGGCTGCCAGTTGGATTCCCACATGGGCCAGTGGGCTCTCAACCACTAGGTTGCCTGTTCGACGCCTCGACTCCCGCAAGGGATGGTGGGCAGCGCCCCCTGCAACTAACAATGACAACTGGACCTGGAGCTGAGCTGTGCCCTCCACAACCACGATTGAAAGGACAACAACTTGACTTGGAGAAGGTCCTGGAACTACACACTGTTCCCCAATAAGTCCTGTTAAAAAAAAAAGAAAAGAAAAGAACTGAAATTGGTAGAGAAGAGAGAGACTCAAAAATAAGATTTCCTAAAATGTTCACCAATAACATTCACCAATTGGTGAATGTTCACCAATCATCACTAATAAGACATCAACATCATGTACCTACGGACATTATGTACTGAGAAAGGCAAAACATCACCTTGTATTCTTGCTAAAAATGCATAACATCTATTTAATCATGAGAAAATATTACATAAAACCAAATTGAGAAACTTTTTACAAACTAGCTGACTCTCTTCAAAAGTGTCAAGATTCTAAAAGAAAAATAACTGTGGAACTGGCCCAGATTGGAGGAAATGACACATAACAACTAAACGCAGTGTGGGATCCTGGACCAGAAAAAAGAACATTAATGGGAAAGACCAAATTCAAGTGAGATGTAGATTAGTTATTGGTGTTTTAACCAATGTTAATTTCCTGATTTTGATAACTGTACTATGGACATGAAGATATTTACTTTAAGGAAAACTGGGTGAATATTACATGGAGAAAGCTACTATTTTTGTAACTTTTCTGTAAGTCTAAAATTATTTCAAAATGAAAAGTTAAAAAGAAGGCTGATAAAGTCCACCATAGTCAGAGACCCAGGCACTGTGAAGGACATCTTCCTTTTGTCCTTTCTGGGCTATTCTAAATATTATTTAACTCTATATTCCTTTATTCACTCCTTAAACCTGCAGCCTGAAGGATTCATTTCCAGTACAGTTCTGATTACCCTGTTGTTCCTCTTTGGACTCTGCTTTGGCTTCCCATTGCCTGGTGGATTAAACCCATGCTCCTTACGACAGCTTACAGGTCCTAATGGTCTAGCTTAAACCATTAGCTTCTCCATTCTCAACTCCTGCCACTTCCAGACATTCACTCCTCTCCAACACCACAGAACCTCTCACACATTATAAAATATTCCATTTCTATCCCCATCTCCTGGAATTCACACTTACTGTTCTGCTACTTGGATTGCCTCTCCCAAGTTACTTCCCCCCCCTTCCTTTCTGGTGAATTCCTATGTTTTCTTAGAAACGCAGCCTAAATATTACTTCTCTTTAATGCCCTCTATTATTCCTCTTAGAAGTACTGTTTTCTACCAGAACTTGTTTTGGCTTTTTTTGTTGTTTGTTTTTTAACTCCTATCATTAATACTGTGATTCATCTATTCTTTCATGGTCAGGTATGGCAGCTGGTTCTTGGATAATAAAGACAAACGACAGAACCTCTGTTTCCAAGGAGCTCCTGGTGGGGTAAGTGAAGCTAGAGGTTTAGCCAATGGTCATAGTACAGTGTGATTGGTGGTATCATAGGGGTCAACACAGAGTACATTTTACCCTTGAATAATGTGGATTCAAAATACATGGATGTTTTTCAATAAATACTGTAAATGTAGTTCCTCTTCCTTATGATTTTCTTAATAACATTTTCTTTTCTCTAGTTTACTTTATTGTGAAAATACAGTATGTAATGCATATAACATACAAAATATGTGTTAACTAACTGTTTATGTTATTGATAAGTCTTCTGGTGAACAGTAGGCTGTTAGTAGTTAAGTTTGGGGAGAGTAAAAAGTTATAGGAGGATTTTCTACTGCTTGGGAGGCCGGCACCCCTAACCTCCATGTTATCAAGGATCAGCTGTAGTTTCTCCTAGTGAGAAGAAGTCAGGAAGCCTCTCGGGAGATTATCTATGAGTTGGGTTTTGAAGATGAATAAGGATTCCCAATTGTTCCATTGAAAGGTCAATTCTTCCCACGTTTTACTGCTCTCCTTCTTCATCTACTCAACTTCTATCTGATCCATCTAGTTCAATTACCAGTTAAATTCAATTCAAAAACTTTCCTATACAGTCTTTTATAAAAAGCATGGACATTATTGACAAAAGTTGACCCACTCATGCTTAAATACGGGTGGTATCCTCAAAGCTATAAGAAACCGATGACTACTTATCTTGACTCTCCTTACCAATAGATTGGAAATTCTATCTACAAAGCAAGTATTACAAATGATCAAAACATTTAGATTTCAAAGAAAATCACAATAAAACACATTCTGCAGTTTTTAAAATAACTACTTAAGGATGATAAAAAATTGTCCCTGTTAATGGTGAACCAAAGGTATTTACTAATATTGCTTGTGCCCATGGTTCTCAAACTGTGAGTCAAAGCACCCAGAGGTGCTCCGATGAATCCAAGGACATGACAGAATATTTTAAATTTTTGAGGTAAATATATAGCTACTTGACAACTGTCAGACATTGAGCGAACTGCTAGCTTAAGGGAGTTCACAGTTTCAACATCAAATTGTACTACATTCCTCTTGATGATGCCATATCTTTGCAAAACTGGATATTCAGTGTTTCTGTGATAAAAACTCAATACTGCATGAAAACCAATGTAGAAGAGGGAATGAGGGAGCAGTGGTCAATCTGATTCCAAGATCTGAGAAGTTATGCAGTGCCAATGGGCACAGAGATTCCAGCAGTAATTGTGGTTTTCAAAGAATTAAATAAAATATTATTTTTTTCTTTCAATGTATGTGTTTTATTTTTCAAACAGCTACTAAGTTGTTAGGACATAAATATTATTAAGGTGTTTGGATTTCTTTCATAAATGAACTATTGGGTATTTCTTTTGGCCCATGAGTGGCATAGAAAAAATTACTGGGAAATTAAGGAAGTTGTGAACTAAGAAAGTTTGGGAACCTCAGGCCTACACTGTCATTGAATTGATGGTGATATTGCTCCTTTTATAACTGCTTCATTTGTATGACACTGAATACCTTGGATTCCACGGACTTTGTGGGTCTTTAAGTACAAAGTCAGAAACATAAAGCCTTAACAGAAGTAACTCCTTGTGCAATTAATGGAAGTTTAAAGGACCTGTTTCATTACTTTGGGCTTCACTGGTGGGTTCTTACAACATAAAATGTTCCCATTTTACACTTTCAGATGCCATTCATGAGCCTTACCAGGAGGACATGACAATGGGTTTGGACTATCTTGCGCTGTCTGTTTGTGACAAAACAAATAGACGTGCCAGTTGGGCAACTAGGTGTGGGGTTGTTTTCTGTGACTGATCATGATACAGTGAAATTTTTTCTTATTTTTCTTTGCATAATATTACTTTCCTCATTCACGTTTAAACTTACTACCTTGACCTCATCGTCACTGTGATCACTGTGATTACTCTGATTTTAACCAGATAAAGCCGGCAGCTCTTCTTTGAAACTGCCTCTGCTATGCAATTAAACCGGTCAATTAAGTCATAAGTGAGAGAATCCGGATTGGGCTTGGGGGAGAAAGGCGAGACACTAAATGCTTTTATTTCAACAACAGTGAGTTGAGAATATTATCTCTTTTCCTGGAAAAATGGAAACAGGCAAAATTACAACTTCAACAAAATAGTTGACTAATAAAAGTGGCTCGTACATTCGAAAACCTTTTTTACGAATATACAAATAAAATTTTTAATTGAAGAAAGCCTGTTTTCTAACAGAACTTTAATTCTTTTAAAGCAGAAACAAATATTTAATAATATTTCAGAATGCACTAAGTAAACTGGCTAATATAAATAGATTACTTTTGCACCCTGGGTACCTCAGGTGATTTATTTGTTCATTAAGATCGTTATTGGCGTTTATTCAACACATTTACTGAGAACACTGCATGCTCGCAAATCTGGGATTTGGGAAAAGGCATGAATCCAAGTGGATTAGCCTCATCTTTCTTGCCCAATAATGAGAATATAGAGAATTTCACTGTGGTTCTAACACAGTGTCCTCTATAGATCAAAGAAGGGTGTTTTCCCCATGAGACTGAATGACATATGGGTTTGAGCAATGGCAGAAAGACTATGTTCTTCCTTTGGCTTAGAGGGATCTGTTCAAATATCATAAGAGTGCTTGTCATGAATGTCTACCACTGATGAATTGTGGGATTGTCCAAATGTTCTTTCTTTCTTGGAACCACATCCTGTTTCTGCAGATTGAAGCAGCAAATTAAATGAAGAATTCATGATTTAACATTCTCCAGGCTTTATTCACATGTGTTCAAATTAGGAGTAATAGATGCTTGTGAATAAATGATATTATATAAGAATTATCTTTAGCCCCTTATAAAGTGAATAAAGTGAATAAACTATGTCATCCCAGGTTATGGAGACCTAGAATTGATTTCCTTAAATTAACAACCAAGTTAACATAATGTTCCTCATAATATCAGACAGAAATTACTTTACAAATTCCCAGTTATACCAGTGAAGTTTATTTGGATTATAGCAATAGAAGACCCAACCCTGAATGACTTAAGTTAAAAGGCACTATATTGGCTCACATAGCTGAAAAGTCAATGAGAAGAGCAGGCTACAGGCAAGACATCAAAAGAGAAAAAGGGCAGTGCCACCAGGACCCAGTGGAGTTCCTCCATTCCTGAATTCCACTTCCTCTGGGCTGCTTTACTTCTCAATAACTGTGCTCTTATGGCAGCAAGATGGTAGCAGCAACTCCAGATATTACATCTTTATAGTACAGGTCCAGCACAAACAGCAAGTGTCTTCTTCTAGAAGTCACAGTGGAAGTCTCTCATGCTTCATTAGTGCCAAATGTGCCCATGCCTGAACCAACTACTCTGGCCAGAGAAAGGCAATGCTGCGATGGGCTTTGGCCTAAGTAACATGCTCCATCTCTGTGCCAGGACTGGGCCCTGCCCAAAGCCCAGGCTGATGGTGAATGAGTAAATAATGTACAAACAGAGGGACTTGAAGTACAGTTAGCCAAAGAAAGAAAAATGGCAGCAGAAAGCCAAATACCCACTTCAGAATAAAACTCATCTTTTCCAAGGAATGGCATGTTACACAAGATATCTTCACAGACTGTGGAGTCCATGAAGTAAATGTCTTAAACCACCAGTCCCACTTCAATTGATCAGGTATTCAGGTATTAAAAGGATAGTGAAAGAAAGCCGAGTCCTGGGAAGTGTTTGACAATCAGCTCCCTGAAGAGATGATTTGTCACATCTTCTGATTTCCATGGTGTAAATGCTCCCGCCAATTTCAAGCTACCGACATGGTGCCACTGACTGTAGATTTGGGGAAAGATGCATGCAGTAGGCTCTCATGGGCGGGGACAAACCAGGACAAACCAGTATAGGCTGGTTCCAACATGCCATTGACAATGAATAATTTTCAGAAGAGTTTTTGCAAACTTAATATCTTACTTATGCCAGCAAAATCCTTCAAAACTTACCAAATTAAGGCAGACATAAAGATTAGGTGGGTTAGGCAGTTATAAGAGATAGCTTTGTTACCCTGTCAAAAATATACATATTTTTAGCTACTTTTGATGGAAACCATGCAGATCCATCATTTGTTTGGCCATATAGCCACATTAAAATAGCCTCCCTCATTCTAAATAAAATGGTGGAGGAAAACAGCAATTATGTAGCCACAACCCCTTCTGTCCCCATGAGCTGCTGCACAGTCAAGTATTTCTACACACATGTCCCCTGAGATGTCACTTACTTCTCAGGGTGGTCTCCTAGGCTCAAAGTTTTCTGGCCACAGAAGACACATCTGTTTGTTGATATTTTTCTAGACTGCTAATTACACGAACCCCATGATTTTCCCCTCTGGGGAATGAACAAAAACAAGGTTCACAGTCAACACGGCAACTCAGAACACTGGTGACTTGTTATAAACGAGAAATAACCACAATGGCTAGGACTAAGGTAAAACTCCCACTAAGAGAAAACATCTTAAAGGTGTCGGCTTGCTCTTTGCAGTCAGCTACTAAGACAGCGCACCAAGTGGAAATGGTATGACATGTCCTCGGGTTTATTTTGGAACTAAGAATAAATTCCTCTTTCAAATGTTTCTGGAAAACCAATTTTCCATGGCATGATGCGTCCAGATCTTGCCTACTAGAGTTCGGGGTAGGATTGAACTCTGAAGAAAAGCAACTTCCCTCAGATAACTTCCTCTTCTGCCCTATTGGGACTTGTTTGGGGGACATCTGGGTCATAAATACAAACCAGTCAACACTGACTGGCAAAAACAATGCACAGTTGGGGGAAAAAAAAAAAAACACTTTTCAAGATTACTTTTGTCCCCCTTCTTTCAACAAAGATGCATACAGTTTGAGGTGCTGTCCAAGTGTAATACCATCATTCCAAATATGTGCCTTTGCATTTCAAATCCCACAGCACCAAAATACTGGAAAATAATCCAATTCTTCCCCCAAAGGTCTAAGGAGTCACACAACTTGCAGTAGCTAAACTGTACTCAAAGGACGGTGGAAGTATTCTCACTGTCACAACTGCATGAGGTAGGTTCTGTTGTCTTCATTTTATATTTAAAGAAACTGTGGCTCTTTCTTCTCCTTCCCTAAGTCATAAAAGGAATACAGTCATCCCAGAAAGCTCTACCTGACCTGCAGTTTTTATTTCAAAACACGGAACAAGAAAACTGTCCTCTGAGAGCCCCAGAAGAGAAATTACTTATCAGTAGTTGCCTAATTGCTATACTAATGATCAAAGTTTAACAAAAGTAAACTCTTTAGTTTTTTAAACATAGTGGACTTTTCAAGAATTAAAACTAAACACAGCAGCATTAGCCTCACAGTTAGAGAATATTATTTCTTTGAACTCTAGCTGAAATACAAGATTTACATTGCCCTATACTTTATTTGTTTATAATATTTTTATATGTAAAATGAGGATTCTTTAGTGGCTTTTGACCACTATGTAGAATTTTGTACCTATTCTTGCGTGGCAACATGCCTGTACTAGTTGGCAGGTTTTATTTCACTATCTCTTGTGTATCTTCAGATATTTGGTTAGCTGGGCCAAAACTGCAGAGGATATTTCAAACTGCATGACCCAAGTGTTTTTGCTTAGCAACATTATAAACCTGAAAGGCAATACTGCCAATCTGACTAAAATGGATGTGCAAAAATGAATACTGAAACTCTTATGTGCTTTTATCTAGCCAATTTAATGAAAATATGCTTGCATTTTAAAGTGTTCACAGAAGCAAAACCTTTTTTTTTTAATTTTGAGAATTGGATATTGTAAAATAAAGTAAACATTTTAAGAACTACTTACCAATTAATTATAGTCTAATATGAAGCGATATTATATCATTCTACTTTTCTCAGTCAGGAAACCAATTAATTTACCCTAAATGTTTTCACTTGCTAATTTGCTCCCTAGAAGATTTAATGCATCTGAAATACGCTCTTGTATATATTCAAAAATTGTCTCAAACACACGAAGTTTCAATAAAATTTCATTCAGAAGAGGCCTTTTGTAGAGAGCCAGTATTTTCTATGCTAGAGGGAAGGCAGTATGTTTATTGTGGAATTTAAAGTCCCAACTAATGTAAAAGATTAATACTAATCATTTGAACCTGGTCTTGGTTCATCTTTTTCAAACCATGAGAGCTCCTCCTGACACACACCAGCCACAGACACCTTTACACAATAGTTACATTAACAGAATTTAAAAGTCAAAAGAAGTTCAGAGAAAGAATGGAAAGGTAACCAAATGGAATGAATCCAAATTTAAGTGTTCCCATCAACTCTCATGATTTCAAGAACACAATGGTCCAGTCTTGGATGAATACAGGATGGAAAGCAAGCCAAAGTTCCATTCACAAAATAATAATAATTATTATCTTACAAAAATACAAGAACCCATATGTGAAAATTTTGAATAACCTAGTGAGAGGTTTAGAATTTGATCTTACTACGTTGGGAAGTTAGAAGTCATCTGAAAATGAAAAGGGATTCTGATCACCATATACATAAAAGTCTTTCATTCATACAGACTATTTCCCCTTCAAGCATCCTATGAATTGTATACAAACCAGCTTTAGGCAGAGCTTAGCACTCATTCATACTTTTAATACATATTTGGGAACTTAGCATCACACATACACACTCTGGCAGGCTCTGGGCAGATAGAGGGAATACGAGAGAAGTAAGTGGTCCCTGATGAGGAATGCAAGGGCAGATAGACTAATAATCATCACATAACATGATAATTTACTATGCAATGAAAAATGAGAGAACGAAAGAAAGGATAGTTAACTCTCTCTTGGAAGAAGAGATGACTTCGTAGAAGAAATGAACTGAGTTGTACAAGGATGAGGATACATTAGAGGGGGAATAAAAATTATTGCCCTGGGGTCATCCCTTGAGCAAAGAGCAGAAGGAACTTAATGGCCACAGGAAATACGGAACTCTGTCTTTATGTTCTAGTCAAGGGCAAATGCCGTGCTGAGAAATGGTGGTGACAAATAGATTTGTAGATGTGAAAGAAGAGCGATGGCTTGGGATTTGGATGACAGGGTTATGGACTGTGGGGTCAGGCAATACAAGTCCAGACAAAGCTGAGAATGACAGTCTTCTTTTGCTTTCAGTAAAGTACACGACCACTGAGACATAGACTGCATTGGCAATTTGAGCTTGGTAAGAATACAGAGACCTTCCTCAGCCTTTACTCACTGTGCCTTCAGATCTTTGGCATCAGTCAAATATTGGGATGAACATTCCCCATTATAAAATCTTTGTAACGATTTTGTGAGCTATAAGAAAAGAAGAAATGAAAAGAGACACTTCACACAATGTCCAGCATGGCAATGAAGTCTCTTTAAAAGTTGTCGAATCTCCATAAATTTGGTTTTAAAATTTTGCCTTCATCTTCTCACAAGCTTCTGTCAAATTGTAAAGTACCATAATATGACGCAATAATTCCACTTCTGCTTGGGTGTTCAGTGTTTATGGCAACATTAATTATCATAATAAAACATTCAAAACAGCCAATATACAGAACAAATGAGAAATGTTCTAATAAATTATGGCTAACCATCTGATCAAATGGTATGCTGTCATTTGAAAATTATCTTACATTTAAAGATATGAGAAATTGTCCATAATGTGAAGAAAATAAAAGTTTATGAGCTATAAATATTCTTTCACCCCACTTTTGTAATATCAAAAAAAAAAAATTGGAAAACAATAATCCAGTGGTCAATAGTGATTCTCTCTAATAATGCAAGTATGGGTGAATTTTATTTTTTTCTTTATACTTTTCATCATTTTCTAATTTTTCTGCAATAAACATTTATTCAGTTAATCAGAGAAATACTTTAAAATTTTAATTAACTGAATAATAATAATTAAGTGTAAAAAATTAAGAAAAAATGTATATGCTCAAAACTCTACCTGAAATTCCAGAGGCAAAGTTCATTTTCTGTATTTTTGCACTCCTCAATACCAGGTTTCGCCAATAGCATTTTTGGGGCATGGTGTGTGCTCTTAGGAGAAAGAGCTTCCTTTCTCCACCATGTGCTGAGGAAACTCAGTATGTTGTGATTGACAACGATGATAATGAAGATGAGATGGATGACATCCAACCAATGTACCCAGAGCCATGGGGAACCGTTACAATCAGACCAAGCAACATGAATTCCATGTACAAACTGAACTTAAACTTCTTTTGAATGTTCCAATTTAATGGACATAAACACTCTTGCAAACTCAGGCGGATGGCCTCAGCCTGCAATGGCAAAACTGCTTCAGTAGCTTCTAGGGAACACCACAAGGGCATTCTAAGACTAATTTGACAAAGAAAGCCTTGACTACGGAGCTGAAAGACTGATGAAGTGCCACAGAGGGAATTATGTCTCAGTTGGGATTGTTCAGGAAAAGGAATGAGAGAAATGAGGGTATTATACTGAAAGGAGGAGGAAAAGAGAAGGAGAAAACATGATTTATTATCCAAAATAGTGATTACTTTGCATGGTGGAAAAACAAAAAAACTCAATATAGGAGAAAAAAATTAGAGTTGGACCCAGAAATGAAAATGACAGAAATAGACACCAAGGGCCAGGGGTGAATCTAATCACCAGATGTAAGTATGACCAAGGAGTGGAACTTTTTTCAGAAATCTACAGAAAACAGAATACAATTCTATGAGTTCAATTTCATTCATTAGCCTTTAAAATGTTCTGTCCAAAATAAAATTTACAGCACTTGCCAACTTTTAATGGTCTTCCTTAAGCCAAGCATGATCAAAGTTGGCTTTTTCCTGGTAGCTGGAAGCCTACACCAGGTTCAGAGAACAACACAAAAAGCTGAACGCCTCCAGGCAGAAGAGGTGATCCCCAGCTCTCTCCCAGAGAAGAGGTCAGACATCTGGCAGCCACAGCTGGCCTGGAGCTTGGCAGCCAAAACCAGGAGAGCCGTGTGCAGATGGTTACATGAACCTCCCAAGGAGAAGGGCAGCAAAACGGGGCAGAGATGAGTGTCTGGACAGACTGGTTTACAACTCAAAGAGAGTTCCCAGGTAGCTGCAGCAGCTCACAACAAGAAAAATGCCTCAGCCTGCAAATGGAAGAGTTCCTCTGTCCTAAGGAATCTCATAAAAGACCTAAAATCTGACTAAATTGGTGGTCTTGTTTCAAACAAAACACGTATTCATTATCTTTCTATATACACTTTTGGTATGACCTTTTCTTAAATACCAACTGAGGACAATAAAAAGCATTTGAAACTTTTTAAAGTATTTTAATCATTTTTAAATCACAATTTATGATGATTGTACTGTTACTATAGATGATGCTTCCCATTCGTTCACCTCTCCTCCAATTACTCGTAGGCCCAACACATTCATCTTTAGTAGCCCCGAAACTCCCCACAGTCTCCATTTCTAGCACTTACTCTCGCAGAGTTTCTGTGGTAGCAGCATGATTCCTATTTCTCTCTTATTCCACTATCTTGTTTCTTGAGATCTACTGTGTTTCCCCAAACATAGGACCTACCCGGACAATTAGCTCTAATGCATCTTTTAGACCAAAAATTAATATAAGACCTGGTCTTATTTTACTATAAGACTGGGTCTATGATATGATATGATATGATATGATATATGATATGATATGATATGATATAAGACCGGGTCTTATATTAACTTTTGCTCCAAAAGATGCATTAGAGCTGATTGTCCAGGTAGGTCTTATTTTCAGGGAAACATGACACATTCCATTGATCCGCCTTTACCTGCCTCTTTCTCACATCCCTCTTTAGAGCTTAGAGTCTAACTTTTGTCATTATAACCACTCCTGAGTCCCTCTCAGCCTTCTTGCCTCACCATGTCCTCCTCTGGTGCAGGGGACGCTGTGGTGTGCAGCCACGTTTCCAAATAGAGACATTCCTTCCCCCAGTGGCCAGAATCATTAGCGATGAAGACTCATATTTCCATTGTTCCCTGGGAATGGCCTTTGGCAAAAAGGAGTTGCTCCATGCAAAGTTACACCCCATCTCCAAGGGCAGCCTGCCTCCATGACGGGGGTGCAAAAGCCCAGTCCCCTCACCTTGGTCCCAGACAACTCTAAACAGCCCTCCCAGCTCCACAGTCTGGTACGACCAGCTGAGGCCTTGGCTGCAACTGCATCAAATTCAGCTTCTCCCTCTGCTCCATTGCTCCTTTACAAGACGACTCCCCAGTAAACCTGCTTACAAATCTCCTTCCAGGGAACCCCACCTAACACATCTAGCCAGCCCCCATTCTGCCTTATCAACCAGAGGCTCAGAAACAGAAGGCACCCTCAAAGGAGTCTCCTAATGTTTTACTGAAAGGACAGTTTACAAAGCTGTGAGCAAGTCTGAGCGGAACAATGAGGACTGGTGAAGCATGCAGCGAATAGTAACAGCGTTGGTATAGAAGAAACAAATAATATTCTTTAATTCTTTAGTTGTCAATTCTAAATTTAAGTCAATCATATAAAAAAAAGTGCATTCATGACAGCAATGTTTTACCTTGTTTCCCACTCCAGCTGTACGAAAAATCGATTAAATCCAAGAAATATTTACCGAGCATCTACTATGTGGCAGATAATATGCGAGGCACAGCATAATACCAAAATAACAGGTTAATAACAGAACAATTCAAACCTTCAGCAAATTATTTTAACTACATGACGCTGATTGACTTGAAAAATTAAATTTACTGAATCAACACATTTTTCTGGAATCTGGTAAACAACGCCACAAAAATGTAATTGGCACACCATTCTCACTCCATACAAAATTAAATTTAATCACAAGGATGAAATTGTCTTGCAGGCATTTCCTTTAATACACCAACAAATGTCACTATATCAGACATCCTATACGAGAGAAACCCCCTCTCTCTATCCCCTTCTCCTCCCATCAAGTCTGCCTTTGGTTACTTGTTACACTGTTCAACCCTTTGCTGCTTAATTTATAAATAAAGCTTTTCACTATGTTCATGTTAAAATTCTGAGACTTGATTTTAGAGTCAAATGTTTGTACGTTTTAAGTGAGGACTTTATATTTTCATATAAGCTGTGGTATTTATTATAACCTCTTGAGTAACTTGGCAACATTCAATACATTAATTTCATTAAATATGTCAAGGCAAAAATAAAGATATCAATGCAGTCTCTAACGGGGGATGTCCATTTTCATAAATTTGCTTTCTCAATGCCATCATTTCTGATCTCACTGCTACAGAGGCTCATTGTCTGTTCACCTTTCAATTAAATAAAATTTCTTCAGTGTTTGCATGTTCAAGACTGTGGGACACTAGGAATTGAAAGAACTGGAAAACATGATGCGGAAATGACACAGACACTTAATTATTGAGTGGCAGTGACACAACCTACGTTTCAGACTATGCTGAAACCTACTAGCTGCCTCTTGCTTCTCAAAGGTAAATCACTGTAAAACACAGATAGAGAAGACCACATTTTTCTCATATATCACTTGATTTCAAAGGAGAATATTTTAAATCTGTGTCCTGAAGTAGACATTTGAGAAGAGTCCTGCCAATTTTTGTTAATTGCAAAATAAACAGATCTTTCCAACAGAGAGAGGGCCTGCATTGGCATTCATTGTTCCTATCCTAAGAATGCATATATGCATCTAGCTTCCAGGCTAAATTTAAAGTGGAGAAAGAAATTTGAAGTGAGATTTGAAGACTGAAAGTGATGTGATAATTCATTAAAAATGCATATTTCATGTTCGGCCAGAAAACAAATCTCAATAAATTTCATTGGATTGAAATCTGGCCATAATGGAATTAAATTAGAAATCAATAAGATGATTTTAGAAAAGATATCTAAAAAAATCTCCAACCATTTTTCACACATTTCTAAATACCACATAGTTATTTTAGGAAGAAAGGAAGGAGGAAGGAAGAAAGGAAGAAGGAAGGAAGGAAGGAAGGAAGGAAGGAAGGAAGGAAGGAAGGAAGGAAGCATTAGAGAACTAGAAAATATTTTTTTAACCAAATGATAATAAAAACTCAGTATGTCACAATTTGTAGGATGCAGTTTAAACAATCCTTAGAAAGAAACTTGTATTAGAAAAGAAAAAAAGTTTAAAATCAGTAATCTAAGTCCTCACCTTAACAAGATAAAATCAGGAAAGCAATTAAACTCAAAGTAGAAGAAAGAAAATAATATAGGTAAAAACAGAAATCAAAGAAACAGCAAACAAACAATATGGAAAAATCAGCAAAGCCAGATGTTGGTTCTTCGAAAGCCTTACATTAAATAAAAAATGCTTCAACATACATACAGCGCATGTCTATTCCTATGCTTTGTTTGGGAAAAATTTTTTTCTTCAGGAAGATTAAAAGCCATTAATACTTATTCCATTAAAAATAAGGAAAAATCATATTTATGCATGCAATAAACAGTTTACTTCGTATGTCTATTCAAATGGTCACAGAAAGAGACCTAAATCATTCCTTAAATTGAAACACACACATACAAATTTGTGGGAATTTGCAAAAAATATTGTTATTTTTATTAGGAAAAAAATAAGTTCTAAAGTTGATTTTTAAAATAGAGGATTGTTATTTCATTTCTGTATTTCTTCATCCCATCTATAAAATAGAGCTATTTTTGGATTTTTTTTGTAGCTACAGTTTAGACACTTTTCACTCCACCCTTGTTAGAGTTCTCCCGCTGCATTATTTTTTAGTATAAACCTCTCTGCATAACTAAAAAAAAGTTTCCAAGCCTCCATTAATGGCATATTTGTCATAAATAATGTATTTAATGTACAGGTTTAAAAATCTGAAACGTTTAAGCTCCTTAGAGTTCAACCTGATGGAATTCTGCCTGTAATCATTACTGTGAACAGAGGATCGATCATGGTACACTCAGGGTCTTTCCCAAAATTCAGCCTAATCATAGGCGAGTGGCAATCACTCAGCAACATTGGAGGTGCTTGCTGGGTGCTCTCGGGCCAGAGTCTCTGGATTGTGGGCAGAAAGATGGAGAGGAGTGTCAGGAAGGCCAGCCGCGGTGATGATGAAAGCACTGGTCTGCCAGCCCTGGCCTCCCTGTGCTCCTTTCTCTCAGCTGGAAGGCCTGGTGCAGACAGAACATTCCAGAAGTAGGCGGCAGAGAGAGAAAGCATCCAGGGACTGAAGGAATTTAGAAACAAGTGTTGAGGCACAGGTAGACTGGAGCTGGCCTTTACATGAACTTGATATAGGCAAGGAACATCCAGCTCTGGACAGGAGCTCTGAATGGAAGACTAAAAAGTGATTAGCTGGGAAGTTTGGTTGTGTTGCCAGTTTGCATGAGCTGTGAGAAACAGCAAGTTTACTTAAAGCTATGCACAATAAATTCCCTTTTACATTTATTTATTCAATCAACAAATATTTATGGACGGTTACATGTGCCAGCTCCTGCACTAGGCATGGAGATAATCAGGACAGGCTTACATGGAGTTTACATTTTCGTGGTAGAGGCAGTCAACAAAAAGAGAAAACAGATTAAAGGGATAATTTCAGAACATAATATTGCTTTAAGGGACATAAAACAGGGTGACACGATGGGATATGAATCACACTGGGTGTATGGGATGGACTATTTTAGATAAAGGATCCAAGCAGTTCCCTGAAACAGTAGTCACACAAAGTCCCACGCTCGGAAATTAATATTCTGCAATCCCCATATTGAAATTCTTAATAATTTTGTCTTTGACTTGGTGTCTTGTAAGGGACATCTGATGGGACAATGCAGCCTGTGTCCAGGACAGGTTCTTGGGGTTTGCGTTCAACAGGGCCTGAGGTGCCAATGCAGGTGGTTTTGGGTTGTACGAGGCTCCCAGGAGCCTGTGAGGTCTCTCCATTGTTGGTCCACTTCTTCTGTAGCAGTTGGACATTCCTCTGTGTGGTCACCTGACTAGTATTTGTTTCTCCAAATTGACTATGAGGTCGTTGAGGACAGGGGACGGGTCTCCTTTGCTAGCAGTGGTGTCCTTAGCACCCCTCACAGGCTTAGCACAGTGCAGGCTGTCAGTCCTGAGAGTCTAGGGGAGCACAGGAGAGAGGAGAGTGAGCCCTGCCAGGAGGAGCTGGTGGTGCATGAGTTGGGTCTTCGGAAATGCCAGGAATGCTGGGAGGATAGAAGAGGTTTGCCTAAGTGTAGAATTACGAAGTGTGAAAGCAGAGAGGAGGGCAGAGATGAACAGGGGAAGACCTTCCCTATTACATGCCAGGTCCTGGAATGTGAGAGGTGCCAAGCAGGGTGGTAGAGGACTGCCACCCTGGGACACTCGATCATCCTTTCCATCTTGCCTGCATTTCCCTCCCCCTGGCACTTTCAGATCTCCTCAATGAGCTTTCTGGTATTATCCTGCTCACCCCATAAAAAAGAAAAACCAGGTCTCTACTATGAACATTCAGGGTAAAATCCAGTACCCTGGGTTGGTCAGCAAAAGATTCATAGGAAAATAGACTTTGAGCATCCTATCACTCTGACAAGAGCAAAGACGGAAAAGAAAACCTCACTGCGTGGTAGACAGAACCCCCACCTCAGCATATCCACAGCCTTGTGCAGTCCCCTCCCCTCAAGTGTGGGCGGGACTTGCTTCTAAAAATTCGAATATGACAGAAGTGATCAGGTGACCAGTCTGGGACTAGGTTATAAAAGGGCACCCTCTTTCTTTTTTATGGATTGCTCACCTTAGGGTAGGCCGGCAGCCACATTAGAAGGCAGCAGCCCCCTCGAGAGGCCCACAGGGCAGGGGACTGGGGCCTGCCAACAGCCACATGAGTGAGCTTAGAGAAGACCTCAGCCCCACCCGACAGTGTGACAGCAGCCTCATGAGAGACTTAAACCAGAGGTTCCTAGCTAAGTCCAACCTGAATTCCTGACCGAGAGAAACTCTGAGACAAGAAACGTTTCTTGCGTTAAACCATTACATTTGGGGTTATACAACACTAGAGAGTCTTCACTGCCATGTACAGTTTCTCACCTGTACGCCTGTGCTGAGGTTTGATACTTGAGCACCGACAATATGCTAGACACGTTGGCCCATGGCACAGTGTTAGCTGGAATTCCTGCCCTGTGGGCCTAATAAATAACACAAACAATAACAAATGTCTTGCTGAGAAGTTTTTATAGCACTGGCTGTTTGAGCAACATTTAGAAATCCATAATCATTACCAATATTCTTTCCTTAAAAAGAAACTCGAGAAAGAAAAAAGGAATGTGGAAGTTTTGATTCCTTTTTACAGACTGGGTTGAAGCATGTGTGCACGATACGTAATGCCAAGTCAGCTTGCCCGGTTGTGCCTCGTGCCATAGCCACAAATTTGAACAATCCATTACATACGTGGCCTTTGAGGGTGTCGCTGGCTCTCCCTCTCCCCCTCTGTCCCACCCTCCTTCCCTCCCTTCCTTCCCTCTTGTCTTCTTTCTTTCTCTCCTTCTTCCTGAATATTTTAGGTGAAACGTTAGCCCTTTGTCCATTGAATAAAGTGTCCTTAAATTACGGAAGTCTTCAACCTAGCTTTTTAACTTGGGCATCACTCCTAACCCATATATACATATATATACACACATATATATATCTGTTATATATTATATTATATATATAAATATTTATATATAAGTATTACATTATATATATTTTATATATAAATATTTATGTATATAATATATAACATATATATTAAATATAATATATATTAATATATGTATATAATATATATTATATAATATATTATAAATATATAATATTATTATATATAATAATATATAATATAATAATATATATTATATATATTCTACATATATTATATATGTTAATATATATAATATGTAATATGTACAACAATATATATAATATATGTGTAGAATATATATAATATATTATAAATATATAATATGTGGTATATTATACTATATATAAATATTTATATATAAATATTATATTATATGTTTTATATATATATACACATATATATATATGTATATATATATATGGGTTAGGAGTGATGCCCAAGTTAAAAAGGTAGGTTGAAGACTACTTTTTTATATAATATATGTATATTTATATTCATAATATAATACATAATATATATAATATATATAATACATATAACATATATAATATACAGTATGTTTTGTATTCTATTATATATATAAATATATATATGGAGAAAGAGAGAGAGAGAGAACATTTAATACAAGCAAGAAAACTTTTTCCAAATCATATGTTTAATTTAGTACTGACCCAGCTCTGCAACTTATTAAGTTCCTTAAAACAGTGCTTCTCAAACTTTATTTATACAAATCACTTGAGGATCTTGTTAAAATTTAGTAAGTCTGGGTGGGCCTGAGAGTTTGTATTTCTAACAAGCTTCCGCATCAGTGCCAGTGCTGCTGGTCCCTGGACCATACTTCAAGGAGAAAGGCCTCTGATAGAGTTCTTGCTTGTTTCTCTGCCTGAGTATCTGCAACTATAAAATGAAGGTCTCGGTTCATTGACCTCTTAAATTCTATGACTCATGATTTTCCTCCTCTGCTGTGTTCCCCATTGCAGTATGTGGCACCACGTCCCGCCTCTTTCGCCCTGCAAAAATTTTCATGTTGTCCTCTCTCAGCCTCTCCCTCACAACACCTCCACACCAATCCATTTGAAAGTCTGTCAGTTTTACATCCTATATCTTTATGTCTCCTCTCACCTCTCTTTACCTCTACTTGCAGCCTCCACGCAATCTAGGCCCACATGACCTCCTACCCAGGCCAGTGTCACCAACCTTCAGGGCCTTTTGACAAATCTAACTGCATCATTTCTCTGCTTAACCCCGTCAATATTCGTTCCTTAAGGTAGTCTGTGTGCATTTCTAAAAAAACAAAACAAAACGAAAAAACCTCATAACTTTAATTGTTCTAATGCCCCATTTCATTTAAAATCTTTTCAGTCTTTAAGGCTTTATTTGCATGAGTAACAGGCTTTCCCTGGAAACACTGTTCCCCAAACTTGTCATCCTTTGGGTCTGTACTTGTCTCGGGAAAGCCTTGCCTGACCCTCAGAGGGGGTTCGATATCTTTATTATATAGTCTTTCAGCAGACTGTATTTTTCCTTTATAGCATGTTTTACAATTAATTATTAAATTCTATGTGAGTGCCTGGTTTGCGTCTGGCTGACATCCACACACTCTGGGTCACCAATATATTCTCATTGTCCAGCTCAAGAGTGGCACATTCAGACACAACCACCAAGGTTCTTTGAATGGACAAATATTTTCCACCTACACTAAGAATTCCTGAGATCTCTGCATTGTATCTATTAGGTTATAACGGAAACTAAGTTCTTAGTTACAGATTTGACCCTGGCTTCCTATAAGTATCTAATATTTCTATGGTGTCTTATAATTATTGCACAAGCTCCCTGCCAGGAAGGCAGTGCCTGCTGTAGCTAAGTGTGATAATAATTAGTGGATGGATGCAAGTGGCGTATGGCTCATATATTGAAGTTCCAAATAATTGACAATGGAATTCTAAATATTGACACGAACAACACAGAGAGAACACGTGGTTTCCAGGCTTCCTCCCTCAGAACTTCAGTTTGCTTCTGCATTTTTTCTAAACAATGAATTAAAGAAGTAAATTTCTTGTCTATCAAAACCCCAGTCCAGTCCCAGACTCAGACAAACTTCGTGGCCAAGGGGTGTCTGTCTGGGAGGTGCGCCTGGAGGGCTGGGGAGTCCCATGTCCCTGAAATCTTCCCAGCCACTGAATCCCACTAGAAGAAATGTGTTTCTTTAGAATTTGGAGAGCTCTGTTCAAATGCAAATGGCCTTTGGAGGGCTGAGCCATCCAAAATGAGAGAAACACCTTGTCCTCAAGTCAGGGCTATGTGTAGTCACAGACAAAATAGTGAGTTTCCTCAAGCATCTGTTTTTTTTCTACACTAACTTTAATGTAATTTATATTTTAAAGCAAATATAGAAATATTGTAGAACAATTTAAAAATTGGCACAAACCTTCAAATAGAAGGAGAGATTCAAGGAAATGTGATGAAGGATACTTAGTCCTTGGGAAGTAAGGACCCCTCTTTGAAATATTTTAAAAGCACAGACAAACGGTGTTCTCTAACCAAACCACTCAGCCTACGCGGCTGGCAGAGGATGGCATGCGCTTACGAGGAGAGTGAGTAGCAGGGACTGCTGTTCTGTTCTGTCTGTCCTTCTTTCAGAGTAATAGATCCTCTGTTTTAACTTTGGTCTGTCACTAGCCATGACCAAGTCTGGATTTTCCAGCCTCCCTTGCAGCTAAGCATAACCCTGTAACTAAATTCTGGCAAAGGTGATATAAACTGAAATTGAGGAGGAGATTTCTGGACACTTCCTCAAAAGACAACTGGCACATGTCCCCTAGTGGCTGTCCTTATTTTCCCTCTGACTTCCTTCCTACTGACTGCAATGGCTGAAGCTGAAACAACCAGCCATGGCAATGGAGACTGCACACTTGGGATAAACAAAATAGAAGGGGCAGGGCTTCTATGCAGGTCCTGGACAGTTGACCCTACACTTCTACAGAAAAGAGAAACGGAAATCAACCTTGCTTAAGCCACTGCTCTTAAGGATCTCCATTACTTATAAACTTAAACCTAATTAATAAGGGGTAAATTTTTTGAAAAGCAATGTATCACCCTGCCTGCAACACTTTTGGAGGGAAATGGGGCATTAAAATGATTAAAATGATGTCATGTTAAACCATTTTTATTTGTTAGCAAGTTGGTTGTATTATACTGATGAATCTATAAATAACCTTTCAATCAAAAGCTATTTTCAAAAATAAACTTTCTAAAAATATAAGTAACATGTACCTGCATAGTGTAATTCAAAATTGAAAACGTCCTTATATTATTATTTGAATGGTAAAAAATAATGTAAGTAGAATTATTCTTGGTACATATTCACATGCTTTGATCAATTTCTTAGCTATCTCCATCTCGAATGTTACAGCATTAATATTTTTTCCGAAAAATACACTTTCTTCAAATTGGTCTCATTATTATCCCTTTATCTTTCTTTACAAAATTGCCTGCAATCTTCTTCAAAGTCACTTTTTATGGTTAATAAATTTTAAAGTATTGACACTTTAAAGTCATCTAAATAGAGTATAATATTTTTAAAAGATTTTTATCATAAATATAGCTAACATACAATATTATATTAGTTTCTGGTGTACACCATATTTATTCCACATTTATATAGCTAAAGAAGTGATCACCGTAAGTCCAGCAACCACCTGACACTGTACCACGCTATCACAATATTATTGACTATATTCCCTACGCTGTATGTTACATCCCCATGACTTATTTGTTTTATACCTGGACATTTGGACCTCTGAGTCCCCTTCCCTTTTTGCCACTTCTTTAATTTTTAAATTGCAATTGGTATTCAATATTGTTTTACATTAATTTCAGACGTATAGCATAGTAATTAAACATTTGTATAATTTAAAAAGTGATCCCCCTGACTGGTCCAGTAGCTACTTGACACTATACATAGTTGTTACCATATCATTCACTATATTCCCTATGCTGCACTTTACATCCCCATGACTATTTTGTAACTACCTATTTGTACTTCTCAATCCTTTCACCTTTTTCACCCTGCCCTCAACCCCCTCCCATCTATCAACCCAATAAATCCAGGACCCATCTGACACCATACCTAGTTATTACAATATTATTGACTTATAATACTATTGACAATAGTATTCCTTATGCTATACCCTACACTCCCATGACTACTTTGTAACAACCAATTTGTACTTTTTAATTCCTTCCACTTTTTTAACCCACACCCCAACCTCCTTCCCATCTGGCAACCATCAAAATGTTCTCTGCATCTATGAGTTTGTTTCTGTTTTGTTTGTTTATTTTGTTCTGTAGATTCCACATATAAGTGAAATCACATTGCATCTGCCTTTCTCTGTCTGGCATTCCATTCAGCGCAGTACCTTAGAATAGTCACTCGATCTAAAAGAAAAGCCATGCTTCCCCAAGCGATATGTTAGCACAGTGTCTACAGCTACACAAGGTGAATTGTTGTTTTCAGGCACTTTCATCTTCAAACAACTTTTGACATAGATGCTGATCTTTTTCCAGCAGGTTGATATCTGGTTTCCACGTAACCAATGTAATCAAGATTGTCCCCATGGTGGATGCTAAATGCTGACAAACGTTTTATGAAGTTGCCTATTATCATCAACTTTCTTGAGAAATGGAAATTCAGTACTTCATTTTTCACTAAACATGCACTTTTTTTAGTACACTGCTGCTGAGGGGGTTGATTGTAAAAAAAAGAATTTTTTTTTTTTAAGTTAGCAAACAAAAAATTAAGTAAATGGTTTTAGATTTATACCATATGATAAAGGACAATAAATGTGGCAACAACATTCAGATTCACCAGAACAGCTCAGCCTTTATTTTCTGCATACATTTCACACACAACTAATGATCTCCCACATTTTCCATGGACCCTGAAGGCTGGAAGCCCCATGGCTTTGTGCACCTAGCAGCTGCAGCATAGGCCATGGCACAACTGGGTGGTGCCAAGTGGCCAACAAGAGCAACAGCAACAAGCTTCTTCTCCTCCTCCTCTTGGAACCAGAAGAAGTTAGGCCCTGGTTTCTGAGCACACTTTACAGTATCGATGGAAACCTCGTATGCTTTCCCTGAAAGGAAGGTGTTGGTTATTCTTGGTCTGGAAATGATGGGGAAAAAAGAAACTGGTTCTCATCTTTCAGAAATACTATGTGTTAGGTTGTTACATGTCCCACACATTACTAGATGAGACCCTGGCAGAAGCTGAAAGTGTGAAATAGAGGCCTACTAAATCTACCCCCAGCTTATTTTAATGCAACCATTAACGATATTTCCTCACTAAACAATGAAAGCTCTTGGACCAATGGTAAACCACATAGGACCCCAGGACAACAGGCTTACACTGAGACTGTCCAAGACCAGAGGGAACTTTGTTCACCGTAGTAAAGGAGAAGGTATAACAAAGAAAAATGTCCTCTCCCGTTTTTTCTAGCATGAGCCCTGAAAGGAAGGCATCGAAATTGTCCCCTTCTATGAAGCTCTCAGCAGAGTATCACTCCCATGTCATGTTCAATTTTTATGTTTAATCCCAGGAAATGCTGCACTGCTTCAAGAATTTTAATGTTCTGTAAAACAGACCCCAAAACAATTACTAAGAATACTTGGAATTTCACTCATTTTCATCCAGTACTTCTTTCTTCTCTGAATTTGAGCCAATAATGCCACAGTAAGAAATTCATGCTATCATGGCCGTAACACCAAGACAATAATACATTATAGACAACCAAGTCCCCAAGGATAATAGGAGTAGATATAACAGAATCCAGGACAGACTGGCAGGTGAGGCTCTTCCTGAAAATCAATGTTGAGCAGGTATAAGTTTTACTCTCCTCCCAGGCCTTCTCTGCATGTCCCCGCCCTACCCCCCAACTTGTTGTGTATCTGTATTCATGGCCCTCAGCACACATACCTGTATTAGGTGACTGTCTTGCCTGTCACCCCTGGAATGTGAGCTTCTTGAGGGCTGGCCTCCAAGATTGTGTCTTTGGACCCAAATACAGAGCCTAGATCAAGGTAGAGACATTGAGGAAGTGTTTGGCGGATGAAAGAATCTTAATCATTGCTCATAACTGGTTTGGGGTGTATGAAAACTCAGAGAACTGGATTTACTTCATTATAAGAATCTCCTCTCATTTAACCTTCAGGTCAGATTTCATTCAATGCCTGCAGCTGTATCTGCTAACATATTTCCTAGTTTAAACTATAGTTTTATACATAGTGCCCAAATCTTTAATCAGTCGACTATTATTGTCCAGCAACTAGGGTATCACCGTACTCAGACACCTTTCATTCTCTTCTTGCCTTCGAATGTGTCTAAAATAGAGCGACTTTGGGAGCAGGGTTGAGGGAAATTTTCTCCCCTTATCGGCAGACTTTTCTGAGCTTCTGTGTATTATTGTAATGAGAGACACTGAGAGATGAGACCACAAACCATAAGTTACACCCGTTTGGTCTGAAAGGTTTGAATAAACACCAGTGTTTCTGGAAGGCAAAGAGAATGCACAAAAACATAAGAATGTGGGAATGGATGTTTGTATGCAAAGGAAGGCACATTCTGAAAGCACGTTTGGAGACCATGGTGTAAAATCATTTAAAACTTGCCAGTAAAACTAAAGGTCAGACATGGTGCTTTGACTATAGGAAAGGACTTGAAAGTACCCAGAAGATCGCTAGAAGATTCATACTTCCATGGATAAGCAAAACAAAGCATAAAAACAAAACTCCTGTCGTCATTTTCCCTATATATCATATCCTGGTAGAATTCCCACCTCTTAAGAGAAAACCTCTGTGACCACATAAGAGAAAAACATTTTTAATTTCATTCCAGTTTTTAAACGAGTCCAAACTAAAACAAAGATTTTATGGCTCTCTCAGTCTGCCCTGCGGATTTCCGCCTCTGACAAATGCCAGTAATCTTTGTGGCTACTTCAGATGTTCCAACCATTTATTAAGATGAAGGGGAGAGGGCCATGTTAGAAACAGGGCTCCAGAAAGGTAGCTGAGGCCACCACTTTGGACACCAGCCAGAAGATGACTTCTTGGCAATGAAGTGGGCAGTTATAGGACTTGCACAATTATTTAAACTCTCCTGTGCAGTTTAAGAAAAGTGTTTTCAGTGGCAAGGAGATGCCATAGAGCTGAAATACAGATGGAAGTATTTTCTCCAGATAGTTGTGTTATGCTGCAAATGAAAACTAAAACGCAATAACATGCGGCCATTACCCACCAGAGGCCTAGGGAAGAGCCGACCCTGTTGTAAGGTCATCAGGCCATGAACAGAGGAAGCAGAATAAACACCATCAACTTGAAAGAACACAAATTTATTAATTTCCAATTTCATTGGTATCAGGCTTTTGGTGGGAGAAAAAGGTGTGTACTCTGCGTCAATTGTCTCTAAACCAAGTGGTGACTGGAGGTTGAGAAAAATTGTCTCCTCTGGACATATGAGGCAAGGATTGAGTACTGGTAGAATGTATTTGGATGAAGATATAAAAAGGAAGAAATAGAAGGGTGATCCTATGATTAGCTACTATTCAGATGGAGGAAATACTTGCCAGTGATGGAGGCCATTCAGCTATCCAGACGGCCACTGGAAGTCTCCTCCCAGAGTCTAGTACAGTGCCACACACACACACACATATATATATATGATGAAAGTCTTATTTGGTTAAAAATAAGGCAGACTTTTAAAAACCCTATTTGGTGAAAGCCAAATGGGGTTTGTACCTGAGTAAATAGTATTGTATCAGTGTCAACTTCCTGATTTTTGACAATGAAGGAGGTTATCATTGGGGAAAGTACAGCAACTCTCTGTACTATTTGTTACAACTTCTTGTGAGTTTTAAACTATTTCAAAGTAAAAAGTTATAATTTTTTTAAAAAAAGAGTAAGGTGTCAGATACATTCTGAACATACCACATATTGAAGATGATTGAGTCTCCATCAGGTGGGCCCAGAATGGCCAAGTGGAAGAGGGGTGCCCCACTGACTTATTGACTAGCCCAGTATGATCAAGTGAGTGAGAAACAACTTGCATATCGTTGCCATTACAGGTTTGGATATCTTTGTTACTACAGCCTAGCCTACCCAAACAATTACGGTCCCTCTCCGTTTTTGCCCACTAGTTTCCATGATGGAGCTCCATTAAGTAGTTCAAAAATCACTCTGATAAAACTCTCAGAGACCTATAAGAAGAGAAGGAAGAAAGCCAAACTTTCAAATGAGCTAAGCTTATAAAAAACAATGAAGGCAATTTAAATGTCTATTTTCAGTTCTGTTCACATAGCAGGTGCTGGGTAGGCAGAACTTCTGCTAGAGAAGCTACAATTCAAAAGCTGTCATTTAGGTAGAGACGGGAAGACACCTTAGAGCAGGACAGGATCACTTGGTCATGCAGATATCAGGAGCCCAAGGCCCCTTTGTCCTGGGAGAGAGTGTGAAGGGACCTTCATAGCCTGACAGAAGCTCAGAAGCTGCCTTCTCTCCTGTAGTCTGCAGAGCTGAAAGATTGGTAAACTTGCATTGGAGACAAAGGAAGAACTCAACTCCCACCTTACTGGATTCGGTGTATCCTGGCTAATACCTGCTGTCAGGAAAAGCATGAAGGGACTAAAAGGAGAACTTGCCAGGAGGGAAGGAGGTGTGGCTGGAGACCTGGGCTCACACCAGATTCTGAGTAACATGGAGGGGGGACTCTTTCTTGGCCAAAGTGTGACTGATCTCAGACAGCCCATATGACCCAGGCAGACTGCTTTGGACTGTGCATGGCTTTTGAGTGTAAATCCAGGCTCTCACCTTGGCAGAGCAAGAATGGAACACAGTACCTCAGGAACGAGAGCTGTCCATCAAGGAGGCATTGGACTAGCAGAAGCACCGTGACAGCAGTGTACGAGGGCACCATAGTGGTGCAGAAGCAAGTGGTGCTCATGAGTAAATCAGATTCTCCAACAGTGTCTACACCCAACAGGAATAACACCCTTGAACTTTGTAAGACCTGGGAATCTTGAAAAAGGAGTGGCAGTTGGGCAGATATTTCAGAGAAACTGGATGCCCTGCTAATTTAATATTCATTAAACTCAAAAATAGCCATGACCATTTTTTGCAATTCTGAACTCTAGAATGGATCATACCAGCTTCACTTGGAAAATACACAAGGAAGGATAGACCTGCCATCGAAACCTATAGTATAATGTTGATGGGTGGCAAAAAAGCAAGTAAGGAGCTTGCATCTTCCTTCAAAGATAGTGCTATTTAGGCTTAAAAAAAATGGTAAAATTAATTTTGGTAAGAGGGAATTCAACCCCAATGTACATACATTGCAAAAAACTATGGGTGGGGGCCGGCCCAGTGGCTCAGGCGGTTAGAGCTCCACCCTCCTAACGCCGAAGGCTGCCAGTTGGATTCCCACATGGGCCAGTGGGCTCTCAACCACAAGGTTGCCATTTTGGACTCCCGCAAGGGATGGTGGGCTCTGCCCCCTGCAACTAAGATTGAACACAGCACCTTGAGCTGAGCTGCTGCTGAGCTCCTGGATGTGTCAGTCAGTTGGAGTGCATCCTCTCAACCACAAGGTTCCCAGTTCGACTCCCACAAGGGATGTTGGGCTGCACCCACTGCAACTAACAACGGCAACTGGACCTGGAGCTGAGCTGCGCCCTCCACAACTAAGACTGAAAGGACAACTTGAAGCTGAACAGCACCCTCCACAACTAAGATTGAAAGAACAACAACTTGACTTGGAAAAAGTCCTGGAAGTACACACTGTTCCCCAATAAAAATAAAATAAAATAAAGAGTATTACTATAAATTAAAAAAAAAAAAAAACTCTGAGTGCTCTAAAATGAATTCTAATCTCCCGATCTGGACAAATCATACCTGAGACTACTGGTAGAACCAACCCCTGCCAGTGACCTTGGAGGAGAATGGAGACCAAGAAATGGGCGAACATTATTTTAATTTCCAGAAGGAAGAAAAAGGCAGATTCTGAACAACATATGATTTTAATCTCCGGCAAGTTACATGAATAGATTATTTAAAGACCAGGGTGATTGCTATGAGCTTTGATAGGCCCACTGAGAACAAGCCATTTCAGATTAACCTCATTTCCTTTTTTGAAGGGAAATGGAGCTCAGGGAAATGTGGTTGATGTAGAAAATGTTGATATCGGGAAAACATTCAACAAAATCATAATGAAATATGGGCAAGAAGGGTAAATGGGGATAGAGCTGGGAGGGTCAATGAATGACTGAATCAATTCATTCATTCAGTTCTTTAGTGATATGTCACAGTGATAGGACACAGACCTGGGCATTTTCCCACTTTTTTAATGATGTGAATGAAAACATAAATCACATATTTATTAAAATTATGGAAGCTGTACAGAATATCAGAATCCAAAATTATCTCAAATTGAACCAAAGGACTAGCAAGATGGAGATTAAAAAGTTATTCAATTTCCTTAGCATTCGGATTTTGATTCCTATTTTTAGTGCCAAATGTTTTTTCTTCTAAAACAGCCAGAGCCAAGGCTAGAAATTTAAAACTATTTTGTAAATTTAGTAAACCATTTCCAAATTATTCAGGTAGGGATGCATTGCTCACTGTACAACTGTGTAGAACAGGAAACGACGTTCTTCTGAAAAGGTTAATTTATTCCTAAATCTCTTCTAGTTCAGTGCATTTCAACTTTCAGCAATTCAAAAAAGCTAAAAAGAACCCTCTATTTTCTTAATTCTTTCAGAAGAGATCCTTAAAGAAAACTTTTATGATCAACTACTGTTTCGTAAATGGATAATTCGTACAACTCCATCCCATAAGATGGCATGAAGAAAGTGTTCCATAGGCCAAAAGATTGGGAAACGCTGGTTGAAAGTTGGCTGACAGATTCCATTTTTGCAGGGCTTCTCAAAGCCTTAGAGTGCAGTTCAATACGCTAATGTAAAGGGGAGCGCTGGGAGAGGCTACAGCAGGGGTCCAATCTATGACTCCCAGGCCAAATACAACTCAGTGACTGCTTTTATTGGAACACCACCACAGCCATGTGTTTACATACTGTCCTTGGTTGTAAGGGCAGAGTTGAGTAGTGCAACAGAGACCATGTAAACCCTCAAGCCAAAGATACTTTTCTCTGACCCCTAACAGAAAAAGTTTGGTGACCCCTGGTCTATAGTACCTATGTAGTGTTGTTGAAATTTGTCTGAACACAGAACAATTTTTTGGAGCACACCCATCAACATTTCTTAGCACCATGCGGCACTTGGAAAACAATTCTCTAAAGAAATTACGCAAGGAAGATTTTGTGTGGTTCCCACAAATCACTGTATTCTATGTCTATCCTCTTATATGTAACCTTGCTGTAACTTAAGATTCTTTTCAATTTGGTGGTTTAATTAATTGTAAGGTTAATTTGGGCATTAAATCATTGAGACATTAGTTATTATTTTTTTAATTCTTTAGTTTCTTAGTCATTTAATATGGCAACTTTTTTTAAAAAAAAAAAAAAGCACTTCTAAACAGAATTTTATAATTATTAGGGGCAAATATATCAAGGACAGCATTTCAGAAACCAAACGTAGCACAGTGAGAAGTTTATAGTTTGCTCTTAGTAAATGTTGTCTAAAGGAAATAATCCTGCAAGTCTAGAATTCATTCTTGTTTACATATTTCAACATATTTACCTACGTAAAATTACAAAATTAAAATATCAATAAGTCTTCCCAGTTTCTCTCTCAGACTACCTGTATGTAAATTTTTAGCAAGAGCTACAAGTAGGGCTATTTAAATTTTTTTATTGAAGTATAGCATTCACACATAAAAGTACCTAAATTAAATGTAGTTCAGTGAATTTTTAAGCAGCACCCAGATTAAGAACTAAAGCACGACTAACATACTTCATATAGAACTTGCTCTTGTGCTCACTCCCACCCCTCAAAGGTAATCATTAACTTGACTTCTAAAACCATAAATTAATTTTGTCTGTTTTTAAACTCTGCACAGATAGAATCATACAGTATGTTGCGTCTATTGATTTCTTTTATTGTTTTGTCCTTTTATTTTTCTGTAAACTTCAAGCTTATTCTGAAATCGAGAAAATAGTGTAATAAATACCCAACTTCAATGGTTACCAACACATGGCCAATCTTGCTTCATCCATATCCCAACCCACTTAATCCCTGGATTACTTTGAAGCACATTCTGGGTATCCCACATTTTCATTCATAAAAATGTCAGCATGTATCTCTAAATGATAAGGTTTCTTCTTGTAAACAGAACCACAGTACCATTATTCTCTCTGAAATAACATAACTATGTAATAATATATAACAACATAATATGTTATATAAATAATATAACACTAACTTTTTAATATCATTAAAAAAATCTAGTCAGAGTTCAAATTCCCAATTGTCTCATATTTTTTTAATAGTTCATTTGTCTCAATCAGGACTGAAATTAAGTCCCTACTTTGCCTTTGGTTCATATGTCTCCTAGGTCTCTTCTAATATATAAGTTCCCTTCCTGTCTCTTCTCTTCCCCCAAATTCAGGAATTTATTTGTTGAAGAAACTGAGTCACTTGTTCTGTGGAGTTTCCCACAACTGCTATTTTGCCATCACATCTCTGTGGGGTCATTTATCATCTTCCTCTGACTTTTCTGTTTCATGCCAAGTGGGTGAATTGCAATTCAATTCAATTCTGACACTACATACCCAGAGTTAGTGCAGACACCACAAGTTAAGCACAAAGGCCTTCACAAGGCTGCCCTCACTTCAGACACCATCTCCAACTCTCCAAAGGCCGTGCACAATTTTGGCCAACTGGCTATAAATTCGTGAGTTCCCATGACCCTCTCAGGTTCAATAATTCACTAGAATGACTCACAGAACTCAGTGTACTTACAATAAGCACTGTAGCTACACTTATGGTTTTATTACAGAGCACACAACTCAGGAACAGCCAAATAGAAGAGATATATACGGCAGGGCCAGGGAAGGTTCTGGACAGGGAGCTTCCGCACCTCCTCCCCACAGAGTCAGGGCGTGCCACTGTCCCAGTACATCAAATTCCACCAGCGAGAAATCCCTTCTGAGTCTCAGCATCGAGGGTTTTACTGGGGTTTCATTAAGTAGACATGACTGATTAAATCGTTGGCCCTGTGATTGAACGCAACCTCCATTCCCCTTCACCTCCCTGGAGGTCCGGCTGGCCCAATCCTCTAATCACATGGTTGGTCATTCTGGTGATCACCCTCCATCCTGAAACTATTTAGGGGTTAGTTAGTCAACTCATTAGCATAACATGAGTCAACTCATTAGCATAACAAGAGTTTTTGAAGCTCAGTGACAGGAATTGGAGACTAACACTACATATAGTCTCTATTATACTTTTTCTCCTATAAATTCATAGCTAAATCTAGACTTTAGGCTGGATCAGATATCAGATTTGAATTTTTGGCAAGAACACTGAATAGGTGGTGTTTCATGCTTCTATCAGGAGGCACATATAAATGTCTGGTGGCTGTTATGGGACAATTTTTTACAAGTCGAAACTACTAGTTCTGTCAGCTGAAGTGCCAGAGGCATCTCATCATGTCCTCCATTGAGGTGCGTGTATCCATCTGCCTCTTACCACCTCAAACTAATTTCCCTTCCCTAGCAACTTCTTGCTGCTGTGTTTTTTTCCAAGTTGTGTAGCAGAGATAATTCTCTTTTAGTCCATGCAGGAGAAATAGCTTATCATGAAAGAAGATGATTTACAGCTTTTCCACTCAGGTTGTACTCTTTTGTTTCTTGATGTTTCTGTACCCTGAGATGAAAAATAAATGGAAGCTGACATCTTGGTAAACACCTCTCAGCCATGTGCGGGCAATCTCGAGGGCATTTACACAAGCAGCCTTTTAGCCTCAGTGGCCCCACTGATGTAGTGGGCAGAGCTGTCCAGGTTTCACTGAAAGGGAGTTGGCACCAGCAGCAGGATGGCAGCCTGATGATACTGAGGACATTGGAACTCAAGTCTCTCAGAGAAACATGGCCAATCACTTGTTTCGAAAGAAGAGAGCCCAAGCTCATCTTTAGATAGATGCTTAATCAATGGAGACTTAGAACCCCTTGACTTCAGAGATTGGAGGAAATTTGTGTATGAAACTAAGGATAAGCGTGGAAAGAATGCCTGCATTCCAAATTAAGATGGCATTCAGCGAATTGAGACAAAAACAAGTGGGGTGAATGAAACTAAAGTCAAATTCATTTTAATTTTCCTCAAATGTAGGTGAGCTATATGACCTGTTGTGTGATAAGTAATAACACCTTTTTCCAGACAATGCAGCCAGAACACAAGTGTAGTCAGTCATCAGGTGCCAGGCAACGTGTATCATGGGAAAAAGATGGAAGCCAGTGAGTAAAGCAGAGAGACTTATGAAGAGACATGGAGTGTAAAGGCCATCTCGGGGACAGATACGACAGCGGGTGAAAGGGAATCTGTGGTATAAGCACAGGGCTGTCCAAAAACAAAGTCTGCCATTGCATGTCTAATATCATTCTAGGGACTCCAGGGTCCATTTACCCAAATGACCTTCTTATGTAATAACTTCTGAAATTCCTTTCAAGAGGGATTACTCTGTAAGAAGACTTTTAAAAGCCACTACAATGCCCATATTTTGTGGTGGAGATGTTATTACCCACAGGTCTGGCTAGGCACTAACTTGGGTGGTCGCATAAAGAGGGGAGTTCTTCCAGAGAGTGCTTCCAAATCTGACTGCCCCATCTCTGCCCCTCTCCTTTCTTTGCTCCCTCCTCTTTCAGCAGAGGGGTTGGTTTGGGAGGGAGTGACCCAGAGCTGGACTAATCTTCACCCCCATCTCCTGTGTTGTCCTCTGGGAAGCTAGAGCAAACCAATATTGATTCTCCAGTGTCACTGCTCAGCCTGGAATTTCGGTGACAGGTATTGGCAGAGTGAGCTGGTGCCATCCAGATCTCAGCACTCAAATGTCTATCCCTGACATTCAAGCAAGTCCCCCACATTAGTGTCATGACTGTTGTATGAGTAGGAAGGGATGATCTCTTATGAACCATCTCTAGGTATTTGGAGAAGCTGAACAAGAATAAAAAGCTGTGATGTCACTGGCCATCATGGTACAATTTTCTTCAACAGAAAATGCTACGCTCTGCTGTGAGGCTAGTCCTATAGGAGCAGTGTATACTTTTCCAGTCTCATCTCCCAACCCCAGTGTGCCCCTAAAATTGTTAGTCAAGCCTCTCCTACACACATAGACAAGCACACAATTCTAAACTCCTCGGCTTCCCAGACTCCCTTGCAGTCCTGGGTGCCATGTGACCCATGAGATGCATGTGAAGGTCCCCGAGTTGGGCTTCCCTTCCCTTTCTGAATAAAATTGACCTTTTTCTGGTCAATCTGCCCCTCTTGTTCCTGCCTAATGGAGCAGCAACAATCCCATGACCATGAGGATAAAACCTACACACTAAAGACAGTGAACCCACAGACAGAAGGAAGCCAGCACTTGGTATCACTTTGATCACATTTGGCACCAGCCAATGCGTTGCCTACCTACAGACCTCTGGTTATAAAAGGAAAACAAACCCCTTGGTTGTCACGGTTGAACATATTTCTAACTGACATCCCCCTGAGGTAATGAGTTTCACCACCGTGCACACTGGCATCATGTCCTTTGCTGTCACTGAGAGATGCCCTAAGGAACTCTTCTGTGACAGTTGCTATTGTTTTTAGCACAGTATAACTGGTCTCTCTGAATGCAGTCTTGCCCCTTGCAATCCATTCTCCATTCTGCAGTCCAAATGGCATTGCTAAATTCAAATTTGGTCATACCCCCACGCTGCTTACAACTCTCCGGGGGCCTCCTGTGGCAGAAACAGCTAGTTGGCCTCCAAAATCCACACACACCCCCTTCCAGAGTCAGTGTGTTGCTGTGAAGTGGCTTCCCAGTCCGGGACTGTCTTTCCAACCCCCCTCACATCTAGGTGGGGCTCTGTGACTACTTAAAGTCTGAGTTGATTAAGATGCACCTGTGCTTTCTCTACCTTCTCTTTCATCTCTAGTGTCAGCAGAAAGGAGACCCTAGAGATGGAGGAGACACAATGAAATCATCACCTGAAGTAAAGCTGTCCATCCACCAGAAACATTGCATCAGACTAACATGAGACTCAGAAATAAACTGCAGCGTGCGCGGAGACACTGAAACCCTGAGAGCTATTTATTACAGCAACTAGCATTACTCTAATATACTTTCTATTGAATGGGATAAAGTCCAAATCCTTTTGTGGCTCTCCACACTCTGACACTAGCCTGTGCTCTGTTTTCTCTTCAATCCAGCGATAATGAATGATACTGGACGACAATACAAGGTCTGACAATTAAGTTCGCAAACATGCTACAAAGATGTTGCTAACCTTTTTTGATACCAGAGGGATTATTCATTATGAATTTGTACCAACTGGGCAAACAGCTAACCAAGTTTACTACTTGGAAGTGCTGAAAAGGCTGTGTGAAAAAGTTAGACAACCTGAACTTTTCAACAGCAATTCATGACTCTTGCATCACAATAATGCACCAGCTCACATGGCACTGTCTGTGACGGAGTTTTTAGCCAGTAAACAAATAACTGTATTGGAATGCCCTCCCTACTCACCTGGTCTGGCCCCCAATGACTTCTTTCTTTACCCGAAGATAAAGGAAATATTGAAAGGAAGACATTTTGATGACATTCAGGATATCAAGGGTAATACGACACAGCTCTGATGGCCATTCCAGAAAAAGAGTTCCAAAACTGCTTTGAAGGGTGAACTAGGTGTTGGCATCGGTGCATAGCTTCCCAAGGGTAGTACTTCGAAGGTGACCGTAGTGATATTCAGCAATGAGGTATGCAGCACTTTTTCTAGGATGAGTTCGTGAACTTTTTCTAGGATGAGTCCGACGTCGTATGTTAGTCAATTGCCTCCAGGTCTTCAAACAGACCAGACTCTTCTCCTTGCCTGGAAACTTCCTCCCCTACTCTTTGCCTGGCTACTTACTCTTATCCCAAGGACACCTTGGCTGTCACTTTTCAGAGAGGCCTTCCCTCACTAGCCTATAGATAAAGACTCCTTATGATAGATTCTTGTGCCTCTCTGTTCTTCCCCGTTCATATTTCTTGTTAAACTTGTCAATATTTGCACTCCCTGCCAGATCATAAATTCTAAGAGAACTGAGGTGTGCCTATCTGTTTCATGACTGTCTCCCTATTGAGTACAGTGCCCGACAGGTAGTAGGCAGTCAATGAATATCTGTTGAATGCATGAATGAACAAGCTGATATTGTTAGAACTACATTAATGTCCCTGTTTAGGAGCACTCCTGGGATCATTCATGTTGCAGAAATTTCTAGCAATTTTTGAAATTCTATTATGTTATTCTTATATAGAACATTGCTCTCTCTTTGTTTTTGTTGCTAGGAAACTCACAGACAGGATCACATCTTTAAATATCTCACAAGGCCTGAGTGCACACCTTTCTATATATTCTCTTGATCTAGCTCCATGTGGTAATTCAGTGCTCCCTCTCTTATCATCCTGGTTTATTATTTTTTATCTGCAAGTTCTGAAAGGACTTTTGTGAACTCCTCAAAGGCTTGTCTGTACAGAATGGCATGTAAAATTTTTTCTTTCTTAATGAGAGGGCTGGCCTATAATTTCTCCATGTTTTGCTAAGTTGGGAATCTTAAAAATGTATCTCTTTCTTTATTTTTGCCTATAAATATTGAACCTTCCCTGATGCAACTGGCACAAAACTGCTTAGAATGGATTTACATCACTTATGATAAAGGTCACTATGATAGAAGGCAAATGCTAAAAGATATATTCTTTATAGAAATCATAAAATTTAAAGCTAAAAGAGCTAAAAAGATGTTTCGGGGGTCATATAGTCTAATTCTCTCACACCATAAATGAGAAAAGCTAACAGCGGACAGACAAAATGACCCTCCAAGGCCACACATACATGACTACTAGAGCTGGGGCCCCAACTCAGGTGAGCTTGCTTCTAAATCAGTGCCCTTTTTACAGCAGTCCCCAACCCTTTTGTTATTTTAAACTCAGGCATGGTAGCATGAATAATGGCCCCTCAAGATATCTACATCCTAATGCCTGGAATCTAAATGTGCTTTATACAGCAAAAGGGACTTTGCAGTTGTGATTCAGGACCTTGAGGTGGGGAGATGATCCTTAATGGTCCAGGTGGTCAATCAAAGCATTCTTATAAGAGGAAGGCAAAGGAAGATTTGACTACAGAGCAGGAGAAGGCAACGTGATGGCAGAAACGAAGATTGGAGTGCCATGGCCACAAACCAAACTTGGCAGTCACAGAACCCAGAAGGGACAAGGAACAGATTCTCTTCTGGAGCTTATAGGGTGAGTGCAGTCCTGCTGATACCTTGATTAGCCCAGTGATAGTGGTTTCTGTTCTCCTGCACTGTAGAATAAATTTCTCTTATTATAGGCTCTACTTTGTGGTAATCTGTTACAGCGTTGATAGGAGACTAATATACAGTAGTTGGCCAACTATGGCTGTGGACCAAATCTGGCCCATTGCCTGTTTTGGTAAATAAAGTTTTATTGGAATAGAGCCTTGCTTGTTCCTTTATGAAATATCTATGGCTGCTTTTGCACTATGCTAGCAGTGTTGAGTAGTGTGACAGAGAACAAAGGGCGTACAAAGCCAAAGCTATTTATAATCTGGCCCTTTACAGAAGAAGTTTGCTGACCCTGCTTTAAGCTATGAATTAATTCCATTTTTTATCATATTTCCATTGTCCTTTTGGAGTAGAAATCACATGTTCATTATACAAAATTAAAACATTACAAAACTACACTACCTAGAAAGTAAATGTCCCTGACAGCTGTCATCAAAAGTTTGGGGCAAGTTCCACATTTGTTCTTTTTCTCTACACATATGACAAACTTTACTGTTATTTGTTCTCAGTGTTTGTTAAGTCTTTAGATATTCATAGATTGCATATGACTAAATACTTCAGAAAGATGATACAGTTGTGACATCTTTTAATATGTGAGCCAAGGACAAAAATAATAGTATGAAGTTGACAGGTTCCAAACCACCGTGCTGGAGAATCTACTGTGGAATCCAATCAGGAGTGAGTAGTAGGGTGAGTGGTTACGGCCTGAGCCTTAGCATCTGCTAGAACCAGTCCAGATTCCCTCTTTTCCTGCGTGGCTACCCCTCAGTGCATCAATTTCCTTATGCATAAAATGAAGATAGTAAGACACATGGAGCAAGGTCATTAAGGAACAACTATGAGAGATAATAATATGAAGCACTCAACATAGTGCCTGGCATACAGACTAAATAAAAATGGTTGCCGTAAGACAGTTTAGGGAATATAATCAATAATGTTGTAAAGATTTTGTAGGGTGTCAGATGGGCACTTGTCTTATTAGGGAGACCACTTCATGGACGGTGTAGATGCTTGACCACTGCACTGAGCACCTAAAGCCGAAGCTGAATAATATTGTATGTCAACTATAATTTAATTTATGTGTAGTCACGGGATATGGAGCACAGCATAGGGAATAGAGTCAATTGTATAGGCTGATGCAAAAGTAATTATGGTTTTTGCAATTATTTTTAACCTTTTAAATTACAATTACTTCTGCACCAACTTAATAATAGATATATACGATGTCAGAGGGGCAATAAATTGGGGGAGGAAGGGTTATCACTTTGTGAGGAGTGAAATGTCTAACTATTGCATGCTCTGTACACCTGAAACTAATTTAAAAAATGGTTGCCATAATTTTTAATAAATATTGCAATGTCTCAGTTTAAAATATCTAAGGAAATGATCTTTTAAAACTCACTCCACAAAAACTTTAAAGTTTAGGTTTTTTTAATTATAAAATAGTTATTATACATAATTTGAATATGAGTGAAATACTTTGAAAATTAAAATTACCTGTTAATCTCAACATCCTAAAATTACTCTTTACTATTTTGTCATATTTCCTTCCAGTCTTTTATCTGTCTCCACATATCTGTGCTCATTATAACAAAAGTTGAATCCTATTATAGGTAAGTTTGTGACTTCCTTTTTTTCATTAAAACAATTTTTCTATGCATTAAATATTATGGAAAAAATGTTAATACTCACTCATGTGTTTTCCATGGATATATTTCAAACATTTTAATTCCATAAATATGTTGCAGGCACCTATTACATGTCAGACACTCTGACAGATGCTGAAAGGATGAAAGGGGAATTAGATGTTTTCCCTGCCCTCAATGAGCTTATAATTTTCTCACCAAAAAAAAAAAAAAAGGCAAGCACAAACCCAAAAGACAAGGTAGACTCAGATAAGCATGATTTAAAATAATAATAATACAGTGGGCTCAAAATAAGCATAAAATGAGTTTTTTCTCCCCCTTCTTTGAAATTTCTGTTACCTATTTCCTCAATCAGATTTGTAAAAAAAAAAAAAAAAAAGAAGAAGAAGAAAAAAAAAGAAAAAACAGGTCACCATCGTTTGAGGGGTAACAAGACTAGCAAGAATGCTCCCAACCAGTGAACACTCCTGAGAGGTATTTTAGAATATGCAGCAAGTCCTTTTAAAGAGGAAGGAAATGAGAAGATTGTCATGTCTGTCTCACCTTAGATAATAAAAGCTGGATCGGTTTCAGAAATTGGAAACAAATTCTAGGAAACCTCTCTGAAGTTTCCACAAGGTGATCCAATTAAGATATGACTGGCAGCCATGAAAAGCTTTGGTACTGCCAAACCACAGAGAAATTTTAGATGTAGAAACACAAGAAATATCTTGCTGGATAACCAAATATTTTTTAAAAGAGCCATATAGTAGAGACTTAAACTTCCAAGACATCATTGACTATTTTTCTTGCCCTCCAGCCAAAGATAACCTAAGACAAGGGAAAACACTGGCTATCCCATGAAAGCCAGACAAGTAAACAGAAATTTGCAATGAATCTTTCTTAGCCTCAGCAAAGGCCAGGCCTAAAATCCATCTTCAGCACATTAGAATGGAATCTCTTAGGTCAACTAACAAGACGCCCCCACTCCTTGCAGAGGTGCTGACACTGAACCACTCTGGAATCCTCTGCTCCATGTACCCCCCATCTGCTGTCATAAAGCACTTTGTAAACTGGGCCCCAGATATTCTGGGCATCTCTGAAAGCTGCCAGCTCCCTCTAACTCCAGAGAAGAACCTGTCCCCACTCAAATAACATCTGGCCCCATGTATGGTGAAACCATCATGGAGGGGTCCTTTGAGTCAGCCCTTCTAGATGACAGGTAATGGTACTAATGAAGGCCAGGAGAAGTAGGCGTCAAACCCACTCTACCTCTGCTTTTAAGGCAGAACATTAACCTTAAATGAGAGCTCTTAAAAAATCAGACATCTCCTGACTTCCTCCCATGTGTGAATGGTCACATTGAGAACCAAGATAAGCAAGATAACCTGGAATCCCAAGAAAATCCCGCCAAAATAGGCTACTCAAGTTGATGTGTAGTAATATCTTCTCATTTTTCTTAAAATATATCATTTTATATATTATTTCAGTTGTATTCTTAAACTTGTCCCATCCATTAAAACATTTTGAGCTCATGAGACATTTGTTGAAGGCCTTCTGAGCAGAATTAAATCCTTTCTGAAATGAGATTGGGGTATCAATCAATCAAGCAATACTATGAAGAGCCTACTGTGAGCACACTCTTACACTATTCACCACGTTTATAGGGACGTGGGGGAAATAATCTCTATCCTAAAGTTTAAGTGTATGAGAAAAACAGAATAAACACAAATTATACTTGTAGCAGATATTGTTAAGTGCTGACCCAACATCCATCAAGAATGTCATATCCAGCCTACTGACAGACATTGATTATGGCCACATATTAACGCTCCGATATATGTCCATGACTTCAAGGAGAATAGCTCAAGGGAAACAGCCTCAGGGAAGGGACCTGATGGGTCTGACTCAGTGATGGCAGTCCCATTTCGATTTGCATATTTGGCCAATAAGATGGTCAAGTGAAATCTGTTAAGTGGCTTCTGAAAAAGATTCCCTTACTTAAAAAAAAAAATTTAAAAAAAAAGATGCACAGGAAGAAATCTCTAGGAGATTTTCCTTTCTTGATGTGATACCTGGACAAGAAGCAGCCCTTGCAACCATAAGGTACAACCACGAATATGAAAACTTAGTACTTGAGGACAAAACTGATGTGCTGAAAATGGCAGAAAGAAAGATTGAAAGAACCTGAGACCTGGAGGAAGTCATCAGCTATTGATGTAATCCACTCTAGAACTAACTTACCTGCAGACTTCTCATAACATGAAATAAAACAATTTTTTAAACAGTAAGTCATTTCAAGTTGAATTTTCTACTATATACAACTGAAAATCTCTTAGTTAATACAGATACATGAACAAAAATGCTTTTTTCCCCCTTTCTTCCGCCTCCCCTTCCCTCACTCCGGTTCAAGCTGTTGTTTCTCAGTCTAGTTGTGTAGGACACAGCTCCCTGGCCCCGGCTGAGGCAGTCATTTTGGCGGCTCACAACAGCCCAGCTCCAGGGAGAACTGTTGTTCGTAATCTTAGCTGTAGAGGGTGCAGCTCACTGGCCCATGTGGGAATCTAACCGGCAACCTCGGCATTAGGAGCATGGCGCTGCAACCACCGGAGCCACCTGGCCAACCCAAAAAGTGCTTTTTAAAAGAAATGGCAAAGTGTACTGTCAGCTGATGCAATGGAAAAAGAATTTTGGAAATAATATTTTGGCCATAAAGGAGAGCATAGGCAGAGATGTACAACATCATCAACACTCGAAGTGTTTTCTGGGACATTATGAGAAATTCCTCTTCCTGTTTTTAGTTCCAGGTCTCCAGATCCGTTAGATCAAGCATCTTATCTAGAAAAGTATATCTTTGGAGAAAGAAATTTCATAACAAATAAACTCAAACATTTCAACTTACACCAGTTAGAAGAATATATAAATTAAGGAAGTCAGTGGAGTAAGATGGGTAGCGTCTTAAGATTCATCTGATAAAATGGAACCCAGTAAATGAATTTTAAGTAGCTCTTTATGTTTTCATTATTTTCCTTTTTAAAAGTATAATTTATATATAGTAAATGTCCAGATCTTAGGTGTACCATTCAATCAGTTTTGAAAAATGCTTATCAAGACAGGGAACATTTCTGGTGCCCCCAGAATGTTCCCTCATGCTCCATCCAAGTCAACCCCTCCAACCCATAAACAATCCTATGATAGTAGGTTAAATTTGCCTATTCTAGATTTTCACATAAATGAATTCATGCTTTATATTCCTTTCTTGTATAAGACTTCTTTCACTCAGCATACTCATACTATTTTTGAGATTCATTCATGCTATTGTGTTTATCCACAGTTCATGCTCTTGGAGTATTCCATTGTGTGGCTATATCACTGTTTGTTTACCCATTCTCATATTGATGGCTACCTAGGTGTTCTCTAGCTGTGGCTATTATGAATAGAACTTTCTCATACAAGGCATTTTCATATCTCTTCAACAAATACCTGAGTGGAATTGTTGGGTTACAGGGTAGGTACAGATAGAGGGTGCCAAAAATATGTATACACATTTTACGACAGGATAAAACTATTAAAATATTCAATATGTACTGATAATGAAAGATGAATACAAGTCACATTTGACTTCTGCAATTATAAGAGGTGTTCAAAGTGGTTACCATCAACGTCCAGACACTTCTGATTATGGCAAACTACTGCTTGAGCAATGTTGACCAAAGTGTCCACTTGTATACATTTTTTTTTGGCATCCCTGGTATATACATAAGAAACTGACAAATAACTTATACCACTGTACATTCCCACCAGCAATGTCTGAGAGTTCCAGTTGCTCCACCTTCTCTCCAATAGTTGATGTTGTAGATCCTTTTCATTTCAGCCAGTGGATGTGTAATAGTTTCTTATTATGGTTTTATTTTTCATTTCCTTATTGATTAATGATATTGAACACATTTTCATGTGTACTGACTATTTGCATATCTGCTTTTGTTAAAATGCCTATTTGTCTTTTGTCCATTTCTTTTAAAAAATGGATTGTTTGTCTTTTTATTATTGAATTACAGGAGTTCTTTACATATTCTTGATACAGGTCTTTTGTCAGATATATGTGTTGTGAATATATTTTTCCCAGTGTGTGGCTTATGTGTCTTCCTTGATGGTTTTTTTCTACAAGCAGAAATTTTAAATTTTGATGAAGTCCAACTTACATTTTTTTTTATTAATTTGTACTTTCTGGATCCTTTCCAAAAAATTTTTGCCTAGCCTAAGGTCATGAAGATATTCCTCTAGGTTTTCTTCTAGCAGCTTTATTGGTTTAAATATTACATTTAGATATTGTATCCATCTCAAATTGATTTTTGTATGTAAAGTAGGGGTTGAGATTCTTCATACATATATAACGTATATACTCATGTACATTTTATACACACACACATACACACACACTTGGAATATCTATATATACATGAATATTTATATAGTGGAATATCCATATGTACTGGGGGTGCCAAAAAATGTATACACATGACTTATATTCATCTTTTGTTATCAGTATATATTTAGTATTACAATTTTAATACAGTTTTTTTCCTTTCTTAAAATGTGTATACATCATTTTGGTACCCTCTGTATATGAATATCTCATTTTTCTAATGCCATTTATTGAAGATTTTCCTTTCCCCATTAAATTGCTTTAACACTTATCAAAAATTATTTAGTCATATATTTATGGGTTTATCTCTGAATGCTATATTCCGCCCCATTGATCTACACATCTAGCCTTTCATCAATACCAAAACAGAGGCAATGTGGCCACAGATCCCATCCCTACAACCATGAAAGAGCAGTGCTGTCAAATAGGAATATAATGCAAGCCATGGATGTGATTTCAAATTTTCCAGTAGCTATATTAAGAAAAGTTCATCTTAATAATGCATTTTACTTAACCCAATATATTATCATTTCAACATGTAATCAATGTTTTGAAAAATTTGTAACGAGATATTTTACCTTTTTTTCATAATATCTTCAAAATCCAGGATGCATTTTTACACGTACAGCACATCACAGTTCTGACCAGCCACATGTGGCAAGGCGTGATGGTACTGGACAGCGTGGGTCTAGAGTATCAGAGTATGGAGTCCAGAGCTGAACCGAAAACAGGAACTCTGAACAAAAGCCTGTATTCCAGCTTCCTCTCACACAAAACCCAGAATACAGCAGTTGATCTCCTCCCTTTGGCCCCTAATTCATGAGCTTGAGTCCTTCTTAAGACCTTGGAAGAAACGAAAGCAATTTAGAGGGCAAAATAAAATCTTCAGAAATCACAAACTTCAGAGAACTAATAGAATATATTACATTCATAAAGCAGTACTAGGATACTCTAAAAATAAATAAGAAACACATTTTAAAAATTACAAAATATGATAGCTAAGTAAAAATGTCAATAGAGGATTGGATGATAAAGACAAAGTAATCCCTCAGATAAGGGTAAAGGTAAGAGCAGAATGACAGAAGAAGAAAGATAGAATTTGAGGATCAATCCAGGAGATTCAACACAAAGGGGTTCAGAAATGAGAGGATAGAAATGACATTGACAGGAAATTCTATGAGAAAAATGTTCCAGGAGGGGTTGCTCTTTCTGTTATAAGCCTTATCGTACCATTTGACTTTCAAAAGTGTCTGTATATATTACTTTGATAAAAATTTTAAGTCCTTTAAAAAATAAAAACTATTATATAAAGGAAAAAAGTGATTAGATTTTGTTTAGGTGTCTAAGGTTGGGTGATATGAAATGATGAAGTGTTCTTGATGAACACATGTCTGTTACTAGTATCTGGTAAATAGTAAATGATCGGAAGCAACAAAGGTATAGGACAGATGGCCTCCTTCTTCCCCACCCACACCTAGCTTTACGGCACTATTTTAATACAATAACAACAACAAAAATCTTTGGGCTTCAAATTGCAGAAAGTCTTGTTTGGGCTTCAAGACAGTTTTGTTTAAATTCAGAATCTGTGGTCTAGACATTACTTTGGCACTTGTCATCAGCATCGAGAGAAATAAAACTCAAATGAAAGGAAGGGCAGGAAATGCTTCAGAAGAGTCCCCTGGAGGAGCCTCGGCAGAGCGCGTTCACACCATGACAGGCAGGCCTGTCACCCAGCCACACCATGGCTGACTGTGCCAAGGCTGCCCAGAGCGAGAAGGGTAAAGTGGCAGGAAAGTTCCCGGGCGTTCGGGCAGCCTTATGATGGCGGGAGCCTGAGTGAGGAGGAGGGGAGAGTCCCCAGGTTCCCTCAATGGGTCCCCGTCTTCGAGAACCAGCCAGTAAAGAACGTGGGAGCACGCTGTCAAAGTACAGATGCCCAGCTCCACCCTGGTCCTGCTGGGTTTACACCTCTGGAAATGAATCCGAGGAAGCCACATTTAGAAAGGACCCCAAAACCCACCCCTCCCCTTGTCCCTATTAATTCCCTTGCACACCAACCAAAACAAGGGCAACACTGGAACGCATCTGAGTTCTTAATTAGAATCACTATGGAACTTTTTTCAAATATAGGTGTCTGGGATCCACTCTTAAATGTATTAAATCAATATCAACACTGTAGAGACCACAGACATTTTTTCTATACGAGTGTTGATGGTGATTCTGATGTGCTCCTCTAGATGGACCTTTGGATTGATGGTTCTCAAACTTGTGTGTCATTTAAAATCTCCTGGGAAACTTTGTAAAATGGAAATTCCTCCCTTGAAGAAAACATTTCAGATAAGATCTACAGGCCAGAGCAATGCTCCAGGCGAGTTCAAAGGCCTACAGAGAGAATGCAGCTCTCTCCAAAGGCAAGTGTCAGCCTTTGCTTCCCTAGGGGCACTCTCTTGGAGGCCGACAGCTTTGCAGGGAGAACCAAAACTGAAAGGAGGTCTGGAGTGAGCCCCAGGAATCTGTATTTTAACCAACTCCCAGTGATTTGGATGCAGGCGACCTGAGAACTCAGTGAGGAAAAACCCAGCTTCAGACTGTGGAGCTTCCATTCACTTCAAATCCTTTCTCCATGAAATCCCTATGGTGTACAATTACCTTACTTCATGGGCTGGAAGAACTTTACATGGGAATCTGAGTCCAAATATCCAGATACTTCCCAAGCAAACACTTGTCAGTTGCATCCACACTCGTGAGTTAACAAAAGAAAGAAAAAAAGACAGGTCAGGGTTAGGGCTGGCATTGAACTTAACTTCCAACTCAGAAATTTTATTGCATTTCCTTCTTGTTGAGTGACCTTGAGCTGGGAGAGGATTTATTCTATCCATTTATTTAAACCATCTCTGCTGAAAAATAGGATCATCATATGCTTGGGACCTGCATGTTGTGATGGTGGGTGGTATGGCCATATGTGTAAGTATCTGTGCATGTTATGTAAATGCTTTCATATACAGCACTCGGGAATTGGACTTGGGCCAAGGGCAAATATTAATGAGATATTTGATTAAGATCAAGCCCTGCCCACTCATTTGAAGTGCGTGTTAACAAAGCATCAAGAGAGGGGGTCTGAGTGCCAGTTCTCCAAGAACATGTGGGGGGCAGGCCCAGTCTGTGTGTGTGCTGGCCGGGAGGCAAATATGCACATTTCCAGCTGCTGGGAACCACATGAGAGAGTGGCCCGTGTCACACTATTGCTGTGGCTGAGGAAATGGGCCTCTTGAAGAAAACATTTCAGATAAGATCGACAGGCCAGAGCAATGCTCCAGCCGAGTTCAAAGGCCTACAGAGAGAATGCAGCTCTCTCCAAAGGCAAGTGCTGGCCCTTGCTTCTCTAGGGCACTCTCATGGAGGCCGACAGCTTTGTGTGGAGAACCAAGACAGAAAGGAATTATAAAAATGACCAGAATGAGGCTGAGCAGTGGTCTCCAAACAAGACAAGGTTGCCTGTGTCTAGGAGCTCTGACTGCCCTCTCGCCTCCAGGACGCAGAGTGCACCGCAGGCTCTCAGACTGGGGCTCTTAAGTAAGCCTCCTGCATCTACAACGCTTTGAGTGTGAACACAAGCAAGGGTGCGTGAAGCCCAGCTTACACCTAGAACATACGTGGACTTGAATCATACTCAGGAACGCCTTAGGCATTACACAAAATCCAAATCCATGTGTGGGATAGAACGTTAGCGGCAATGACACCACCTCCATTTTCTGAGCAGCTACTATGCGCCAACCAAGCTTTCATATGTTTACTTTGTTATGTTTATCTTTACAGCACTCTTAGTAGCTCCTCCATTTTTTTTTTAAATGATGAAACTGAGGCTCAGAAAGATTAAGTTACCTGTCCAAAGGCACACAACTAAGAATTTGAACTCAAATCAGCCTCACACCTGTACCCATGGTTTTCACCACCGTTCTACGCGCATGATAGACAGTCTACTGTTTTTCAGTTTGGCTCTTTCTTGGAGAAAAGAATAAAAATGAAAAGGGTTAGATGAGGGAAATCTGGGAGGAGTTTAAAGCCTAAGGAAAATGCAAAGAAAGAACTTTATAATTGTAAGGAGCGAGAGTGATGGAGGAAATCTTACACTGCCTTCCTGGTAAAGGAAAATAGTGAGACAGATCATTCCAGAGCCTAAACCTCCCTCTGGAAATAAGGTAAACCCTTTTGATGTCCTCTGGTTAGCCAGTGGAACATCTTTTCCCTGTGGGCCTAAGTGCAATGAGACATCACAGCAGACCTTTCCAGGAGGGGTTTTCCATGCAGAAGTCCCAGCAGGACACCCACTGTGGACTAAATGTCTCCTCCCTCAGTGTGAATGGGCACATGTCAGCCCAATTATGCATCCTTAAAGAGTGTGCATACTACTTTTCCCAATGTCACTTTGTGATTCTGACCAACTGTTTTCACTGTGCAGATACTCCCCTATTTTTATTTTTTTATTTTGCATGGATTTATTTTTACAGAACCTTTATTTATATATTATAGAAGTGTTCCATGACCCATGCTAGGGAAGAAAAACCACACAGTGGTCTAGATGCTGTTGGTGATAAATATGAGACAGCCTCTTCCTGCAGGGATCTCACACTCCCATTTCTGAGACAGGATTAACTCCCATCAAACAACTAGAGAAGAAAATAAGGAGGGTCCCTTCTAGTCCGTAAGGTGCTTTGTGCAAACTTTAAAAATAAATAGATAGATAGATAGATAGATAGATAGATAGATAGATAGATAGATAGATATCCCTTACTCCAGGGAGATTTAGCATCACACCTGGGTGCACTGCTTTTGAGCAGAGAGCATAGACAAGGTTTTTTGTCCCATTTCACCTCCTTAGCCAGATGCTTTTGTGCAGTGCACAACTCACACAACATTATATGAAAATAAGACCCAATGAATTAAATTCGTATTTCAGTAAGCTTATTACCAATAGTTAAAAAGAAACCAAAGAAGCCCAAAGAAGCACTAATTCTGGGGCTATAATTATCAAAGAACATTATACACCCAAAGCCATACCTCTACCAACCTCACTGCACCCACGCTTTACACTCTGCGTCTTTTATTTCAATGTCTGGATCACCTGAGCTCCTATCTTATGGCCCAATCCCATTCCCTCTCACCGACAGTTGACCCCCACACCCACTCTTTATCGCATCATCCGTCTGTCTATTGCATCCTTCTAATCAATAAAGAAATACTGGGCTATCTCTCAGCTTAAAGAAACAAACAAACTTTGAGCTCATCCTTTCCAACTACTACCCCAATTCTCTTTGCTCCCCTGCTTAGCAAAACACCTCAAAAAAATTATCAATGTTCGCCATCTCCATTCTGCCTCTTCTCACCTGATTATCTGCCCCTTTCACAAGTCTAGTACAGACTCTCCTACCCTTCACTTATAGCACAGTGGGACCTGGCACTTACTGTGTTATCTATCCTGGGCCTTTGGGCTTCAGTCATAATGGAGACAGAAAGAGTCTAATATGTCATCCTAATACATGACTATCAGAAGCACGAATTCTGGTGAGTAATTGGACGCCCTGGGCTTTTTCTCGTTGCGTTCAAAGTCCTTATTCCTCCTCGTCTTCCTTGGTATTCAAATATGGGTCACCACCAGTTCTTCATTGCCTTTTAGCAACTTTTAAAGTTATAGAAGCCCATTCAGTCAGGGCTTGTGAATGCAAATCCTTACAGAGCCCAGGCACCCAGGAAGGAAGGGATAAGACTCTCTAGAAGAAGTGGGTCATAGGTAAAGAAGAGTAACACTTGGGCTTAGTGTTGAGGGAGCGATGGGGCTGCACTCAACTGAAAGAGGACAGCTGTCTTGTCTGAAGGGGACAGCCACTGCGTAGTTCAGGCGAATTATTGCTCTGCAGGAATATGGGCTTAATGTTGTCCCACATCCTGATTTTTTTTCAAGAGAAGGCACTAATCTGGCTTTTATGTGAAATCTCCAAGTATTTAAATATTGGCTACTGATTCAGATTTTCTACCCAACACTGTGTAGACCAACCAGTCAGAAGCCAATCAAAATACATAAAGGGACTGGAGATGGCCTCCAGGCCTCCATTTGGCCTGATGTTTTCATCCTGAGTTCAACCTTCTTTTGATTATGTCTCTCAAGTTCCCTACGATTTTATTTTCTTCTCATTCTCTCAAGCTCTTTCCTTGATTCTTGGAAATTAGAACCAGGAGATGGATGGACAGAGATCAATGTTTTTTCCCACGCACTGAACTTAGAGCTTTGTTACTGATTCACATTATAATCGTCAGTCAAGATTTTCCCCCCCTTCTTTCTTTAGCTTGTTTCTGTTCTAAATCAGAGCACAAAGAATAAAGTTCGAGGGTGACCCACCAGATGACAGAACCACCCAACGGAAATCACTCCCACTGATTGTGAGCTGAAAAGCCCCAAGCATAACACCAACCAGAAAATTAAAAGGCAAATGAGATGAGCACTCGGCCAAAAAGGACCAAGGACTAACAGTTCTTTCCTTTTCTAACATGGGTGTTGCCGGTGAAAATTTCTTCTAAGAGTGATAGCTGTTCTAGCAAGGGTTAAGCCTGGGGACTATGTGTAGTGCCAAGCCATCAGTACTGCCATCCTTACATACATTCATCCAAATTTCAGGGGCCTGGAAATTCAGAAAACTCCAGTCACCCAGCTAAAGCTAGCAAAAGACCTCTCTCTTATCCCACTTACGGATTAGAAGTTTGGCCTTCCTAAAATACCATATTCCTGAGAAAGAGAATATGTCACTCACTTATCTTAATATTGAGTAGGTTTCAAACCATTCCTAAAGACTTTTTGCAGGGGAAAAGTTTCACCAGTAGTTGAGAGAGACATTTTTTGCCGAACTTAAGGCGTAGTACGTTGTACGAATGTACTAATGTACATTGCATAGTACATTAGTGCTCACCAATACCCACTTGTGCCTCCATATTTCCCAGATGCCTTTGCAGTTCAGTTGACGACATGAGTAGTTTTGGCCAATAGCACTTCTGGTGGAAGTGGTTAAATATCTGGTGCTCCTTGCATCCTCTCTCTTCTGTCCACATGACTAGAAACATTTGGCTCAGATGGCAAAGCCACACACGATGATCCCTGAGACACTGCTTAGAGAAGAGCTGACATGGGAGCCACACAACATTCGGTAAAGCTGGCATGAATGAGAAATAAACTCACATTTTTATTTTTTCCAGTTTTCTTGAGATTTGGTTGACGTGTGAAATAAAGTTGCATTGAGTCACGGGAATTTGAGGAATATTTGTTACAGCAGCTAGCATTAATTATTATGACTAACACAAAAGAGAAATTGGAAAGACTAGTAAAATCTACCCATAGACTTTTCAGTGGCCACTTGGCTGAGCTCCATGAAGGGGAAGCTATTGGTATTTCACCCCCACAGGAAAAAGGTCAACTATTGCTATTATTCCCAGTTCCTGAGACAATGTCCACCCTTTCTCTGGGATTGTCTGATCCAGATTTACAAGTCTTTTGGACCCATCTGGTGTGTGGCTCCTTCCACTGAAAAACTCACACGGTTACCATAGTTTCTTTTCCTTGTTGGAATTTGAACAGGTAAGTCCTGTGCGATTCTGCTGAGGAAAGTGCAGGTCATACCAAGGTTGCCTGTGGGCTCGAGCAGTGAAAAGTTGTTTTGAAAGAAGTGTCTCTCCACAGACCAGGTGGAACAAAGGGAGGTTCATGTCTGATTGCAAGAAAACCACACTGTCTGCCACAGGTGATGGAAAAAAGAGAGGAGCAATGACTCTGGTCCTTCAGCCTGTTTTGTTAAACTGAGTTGACATAGGTTTAGCAATCGCTTTGATTTCAGAGAAGCTCCTTCAGAACGACAAATTTGGTTTTTCCGACTTCAGTTATGGAAACTGAACCCCTGCTCATCCAGATGTAAAGAGAGGCTCTTAACTCAGTTACATGGATGCAGTAAGAGATACATGTTGAACTGGATTCAATCAAAAAAGGTTTATCTTTGCTCACTAAAAGAAAGAAAGAAAAGAAAAAGGAAAAAAGGAAAAAGAAGAGCAGAAAGAAGAGCTACATGCCCACCCTTGTTTGCTACAAATGCGTAAGTGTGGCCACGCTGGAACCCAGTATTCCATTATTTGGAAAGGGCTCACATTCTCCATCTGTTCGTCAGTATTTGTGGATTAACTTGTTATCCTCAGCATGATGCTAGACACCCCATAGTTTGCCCCTTCGGTGCACCAATCGCAGTAGGTAAGAAGAAGTCTATTTCCTGTTAATTTAGCACCAGGCTGGTAGGAAATACTAGCTTCAGTTTTGCTTAGACCACCACTGCAGCAGGCCAGAATGAACAAGAACCAGGGAGTCCTCAAGGTAGGAATCATGGCTGTCGGGTTAGGGAGCATGCTGGCATGTGTCAACTCCAACACGTCTCCACACTTGTGACGCTGCTCCAGCTTCAGTGCCTAAAAGGGAAAATCCCGTCGGCCCAGCTTGGATAACAAGCCCACTGCTTGGCTGGCGAGAGTGGGGCGCCTTGATTGACAGTCTCCCAAGCGGGTGAGCTAATTCTCTGGAATGCACAGAATGGGATGAGGTCATTTCCTGGAAAGGAAATGGGGTGCTATTAGCATGAATGGGGAGCAGCAAAATCAACAAATGTCCACTCCACCTCCTCCCTAAGTTAATTTATTTGATTTTAACACAAGGCTTCTGAAGACAGATTGACACCCATGGAAAGGCAGAAAAGGGTCCCTTGGCCCTATTCTAAAGAAGAGAGAACCATCCCATAAAACATCCAGACACTGGAAACTTACAAGGTGCCTGTATGTACATTTCCTCCTGGGAAACTATTAGTCTCCTGTTTCATAAATGAGGAAAGGCAGGCAGGGAAGAGAGACACACTGCCCAAGGTCATCAGGTAAGCAGAAAGCCTGCCATGCACCAAGGACTCCGTCTCCTGACCCCAGGCATCTCTCTCGGTGACCTTCCCCTGCTGACAGGACACTTCATGGGTGCCACTAGGGAGCCCCTAACTACCACTGGAAAAATTTCCCAAAGCACACAGCCTCCTGGGGCTGGTATGTGTCACTGTAGGACAGACCTTTAGGTTGACTGTTAGTAAAGGGGCCGCAGGGAGGAGGTTAGGTTGTGTGGGGGAGGGGAAGAGACTCATGGTGAATAATTTCAAATATGAAAATATCTTCCTGAAAATACGGTGTCTGTGTGCAGTAGGTGTTGATATAACTGAACTTCTGTCTTGAGTTGGAGCTGGGAATAGATTTTTTTACAGGAAAAAGGAAATGCATGGGTGTGGAGCTGCCAGCAGCAAAGGAAGTTTCCAGGCAACTTGTCATGGCACAATTTATAGACAGAAGTCTCAGAAGGGCTGTAGCGGACTGTGGAGAGGGTGTGATTTGTTGGTTGTGGAGCCTGGCACCTGGCATCCATCCATAGTGACTTAACTCAGCATGCACGTGTGTTGCCCCTACACACAGCATATCTGGGCGGATGGAACGAAAAGAACAGAAAGAAAACTCACTCATCCAGAGGGGAAAATAAAAACGGAACTCAGAAAGGAACAAAAATTGTGATTGCGGGGATGAGGAGTTGGACGAAATGGCTAGAGGGTAAGAGACCTCCCCTCCCATGGCCTGTCTGAGATCTGACTTAAAGCAACTAATTAAACTTGTCCTTTTATCTCAAAAAACACGTAGGACATATGCCGGAAAGGTCTTCTGAAGAGAAGGCAAGTTCCTCTTAGCTGTTAGGCTGGGCCCACTGGGAAATGAACAAATAGACATTAAGAGACAGAACCAAATAACCTGACACCCATCACCATCCCCAAGAACAACAGAGACCAGAAAGAAGCAGCCTGTAGCTCCTCGGAGAGAGCCAATTAGGCAGTAAGGCATGACAGTCAACACACGTCCTGGGGGAGAAGCCACGCGGTGTTTACAGAGCCTGGCGGCCTGTGCCAGAGCTAACAATCCACACGCACAGCCCGTCTGGGCAAGCTTGAAAAAGTAAACTCGTTTCCTCTGGGTCTCGATGGCTGCGGCTCAAAACATTCTGCGCAGCCAACCACCTTTGCTTTCCTCCTCTCAGGTCCCGCCCAGAAACTCACACATCTGTGTACACACTTTAAAATCAATATGCATAAAAGCAGAATCGAAGTGGAGAGTTGGGGGTAGCAAGGGTTTCTGAGGTTCTTCTCTGGGTGCGCCAGAGCTATTCCCTCCCCCAGAAAAGCCACCCTAGGCAGACGCTCCTTGTTGCATTTTCGAGACGTGTGAGAACTCTTTAGAATATCATACCAGCTTTGTGGCTCTCGGCTCTCCATTCAGTACAAACCCAATTTTGAGGTCTTCAGCACAAATTTTCTTCCCCAAAGACATCGACAAACTCCTGAACTCGGCTCAGAGGCTGAAAAGGCCTGAATTTCTTTTCAAATTCATCGGAAATGCTCCAACTCAAGACCCGTGCCCACCCCACAACTTTACCAAAGCTTTTCCTTCCCACTACGACAGCAAAAGCTAATGACTGCTTCTACTCCATGTGAGCTTATTCTTGTCCATTTTCCAAATCCTCTCTCATTGCATTGATCCCACAAGTCACAGGGAAGGAAAATGCCAGCCTGAGTTCTGGAAAGCTGGGATGAGCATTGTGGACGCTAAGACTGCACTTGGGGCAAGGACAGGGAGTGGGGTTTGAAGACAAGCTAATTCAGGGCGTAGCTGAACAATGACAAAAGCGCTACAATTTGGCCAACGGGAAGAGAATGCAGAGTCATAGTCAGTACATCTGCCAGGGAGCCAGCTAATGGCCAGGTCACTTTGAGGCTAAATTACTGACCCATCACTTAACTTTTTCTCTCACTCAGGTCTCTATAAAATGGCCAAGATATTAGTCCCCACATTCATGAAGTTCAAGGTTATGGTAATGGGTAAAGTGGCGAGAATGCCAGGAGCTGGCATTGTGCCCCTAAAACATCAGCCTCCTCGGGCTGGCAGCTGCCAAGAGCCCTCCTCTGCCTGGCAGACACCTTTCTCCATCTGTCAAGGTCCAGCTCACACTTCACCTCCTCCGTCAAGCTCCACCCATGCGAGCCGATCCAGGCACCTCTCCTTAGCCCCCTAGAGCAGTGGCCTCCAAAGGTTTGGACTTGTGTGCTTCCTAAAAGTGGTTTGAAAATCCATACACCCTCTCGCTCAGTTTTAAGATGACATAAAAAAATCTTTTATTGTAAGTTTAAATAGTTTCAGAGGATGTCATTTCCTTAGTATGTATTGTAAATATTAGCATTTTAAAATAAAATTATTACATCACTCTTTTAAATGTTGACAATGGAATCTAAGTATTGGAGCAATTCTATACCCACCATAATCAATTTTAAAAATATATGAAAAGCCTTCTTTATCAACTTATTGTTCCATTTTCTCCTTGAAGTTATAGTTTCATCCTATTTCTGTACTCTTTAGCAATTGTCATACACTATTATGTTTCAAAGTTTTTTACATGAACGATCATTGTATCAATTCTTTCCTACAACAAAAAAATGTAAATACATCGAAGTGTTAATTTAATTATCACTGTAAGTCTGTAAGTTTTAATCTTTTTTTATTGGGGACTTTTGGGGAACGGTGTGTTTTTCCAGGACCCATCAGCTCCAAGTCAAGTTACTCTAGTTGTGGAGGGTGCAGCTCCCCGACCCATGTGGGAATCGAACCAGTGACTTGGGTATTATGAGCACTGTGCTCTAACCAACTGAGCCAACCGGCCACCTCCTAAGTCTGGAAGTTTTGAGCAACTTTTTCTAGACCAAGTCATAATTTCAATAATCATTAGAATACAATTAATCAAGACAATATAAATATATTACTATTTTGTATAATTATGAAACAAAAAGAGTAAATTTTCTTTAAAATTCACCTCTTAAAAAATTGAAATGGCACTTTTTTCAATTAGCTGATGTATCCATGGATAAAAATTATTTATTGCTAGAATGAGATAGGAATCAGATTCAGTTCTCTTCCTATTTTACATTTTTAGAGAGAAAACTCTGAGAAACTTTGCTCTCCTCAAAACAAAGAAGAATGAAAGGAGTTTTATGCTGCCAAACCTTACCTAACAATCTTCTATCAAAAATTACTAATAGCCTATCAGCCGACAAATCAGTTTGGTTCTCCTTCAATTGTGTTGAAAGAAAACAATTAGAAATCATGAGGCCCGAAAACGTATTTGTTACCCAGTCATTAGTCATTCACTTTCCTAACTCTGGGAAATATACCAAAAAGACTGTACCAAAACTTCTCAGATGACTGCTAATTATACCTGCTACTCATTTGCTTAGAGGCCCCTAGCTTAAACTGAAAAGGTTGAGAAAATTAAAATATTTGTTCTTTTAATACAACTTGGACAATATAATTTATTTTTGCTTTTTAAATTGAAATATAATTTACATATCATAAAACTCACCCCTTTCCAGTGTACAGTTTAGTGGGTTTTTCAGTATTTTCACAATAATATGCGGCCATCACCACTGTCTAATTCCAGAACATTTTCATAACCATTAGCAGTTACTCCTATCCCCACCTCACCCCCACCACCAGCCAATACCATTTTTAATAAAATTATTTTATCTCATCAGATGCTTTTGGAAAATCCATCAAAAGTTTCGATTTTCGAATTTAGCTCATTTGGCTCATATAAATGTCTGCCATAAAACCTGTTTGGCAAAGCAGTACACATTGTCAAGCCAAGCAGCCTCATAAGATTTAGTTTCCGTTAGCAAAAAAACTGACTTCCATTTCAAATCAATGTGTTAGCATGCATCCAACCATCCAAGCATCTTACTTTGAATTCTAATTCTGGGGCAAGAGACGGATGTATAACAAAATCATAGTGGATAAGCTATCCATCTTAGAAATTGAGAAGGCACAGCACCACGCCACGAATCAATTGCCTCAGTGAACTAGGCCCTCTTCTTGCTTATTGGTGCCTTCTTTACTTACTGTTTGCGGAATCTTTCTTTAGGAGGCATATATTCTGCAACATTATTTACAGAATGGAAAAGGAGAGGTTGTTGAAAAGAAATTCTCATCACTTCTGCTGCCTCACTCTACAGAATATCTGAATTCAGAACACTCCAATTCGGGCCAAAATACCCCTTTTCTGAACACTATATTTCACCTTTCACAGAATTGCATACAGCCAAGGGAACGCATGCTAGGCAGAGATGCACCATGAAGATCCCCTCTAAGGAAGCCCTGACCGCCCAGCCCAGCAGATGGCCGCTGACTGAGAGCTCCTGCGGGGCCAACATCAGCTGCAGGGAGGCCAGGCTGGTCTGCCTCTCCAGCCCAGCGAGAGCCACTCGAATAGGCAGTGCTTGTTCCAGGGCTCTCCATGGGTTGCCCAAGCCTTTGTCAGGCCTGCATCTCAGTTAGACTTCTTCTGCCCAATCCTCTCTTTTCCTTTGGTGGGTATTGATCCCTCATAAACATCTGGCACCCCAAACTCTGCTTCAGCTTCTGCTTCTGCAGAACTCGGGCTGTAACAGAAAGACACTAGGTTCTCTGCAAGTCAGTGGTGTCCAGTTACAGAAGGTCTGTCCACCCCAGTATGCTGAGTAGTAACTTTATGGCCCCAAAGACTTTTCTGCACAAGAACCCACATGAGACACAGAACGAATGAGAGGTCTACATCTATCTTTCTTTGGCCAAGTGAATGGGGGCTTGGGGAAAGTGATGGGCCATCCCCACCACAGCCATTTTCAGTCAATGTGGAATTTGAGCATCTGAAGTTGATTCCCTTAAAACCAGTTAGTGGACGTAGCCCCAGGGAACCCTTTAGACTCACACTCCAATTCAAAACTACTGCCTGCTGCAAGCCATCTGTCCTGATAATCACACACTGTATTTTAATCGAGCTGTGTGAACATCTACCTTCTCTGTCCCATGGAGTGGGGTTAAGGGAAGGAGCTGAGCTTCACTCATTCATTCACTACTTCGGTCGATCAGTCAGCCATCTAATTAGCTACCGGTAACTTTCTAAAAAATAATATGTCTTGCGTATTCACTGTGTGCTGAGGGCACGCAGAGAAGCAACACCTGGTGCCTGCCCTCAAGGAACTCACAGTTTTCTAACAGACACTGGGAAGAGTGAGAGGAGTAGAAAGAAGCAAAATAATCCCACTTGACAATCTCACTTGGCAGTGAGAACCAAGACAGACCAGGACTTGGTGACACTGAAAAAGGAAAATGTCTACTTTTATTACTTTAACTCTTTTGAAATCTCAGTGTTCCTTTAGGCAGAGTAGCAGTTGTCAGCTGGTTATCAAATATAATTTTGTTTAATGAAGTAAATAATGGAGAAATACCAGAGAATCTGACATTTCCCCTTTTGTTAGGGTATTTTCAAGTGCAGGTTTTAGTCAATAGTTTATTTACATGAACATTCAAGAGCTTTAGTCTTTAGTTTGAGTCAGTAAAATATGGTCTAATTTTAATTTAAATTTAAATTTATCTCAAACCCCTGATAGTTAATGGCACTTTTCTGGTTTTTGCCAATTTTCATCCCAAATCTCAAAATACTTTTAAAGAAAGATACTGTTAAATCACAACAATAATAACTCACATTTATTGAGAGTTGATTGGGATGTGCCTTTAACTTTCATTATTATTTACTCCTTGAAATAATCCTACGAATCAGATACTGTAATCGTCTGGACTTTGCAGAGGAGAAACCCAAACTTGACGAGATTAAGGAGCTGCCTGAGGGCAGTCTGCCCCCAGGTTAGGGAGGTGTGGAGAGTCGGGCCCCAAGCCCCCAGGTGACTCCAAGCCGAGCCTCGTAGCCCGCCATGCTCTGCACAGGTCTCGGGCACCTAGAATCTTCCTGGGGCTCATCAAAACCCCACAGGTTCAGCTGCCCTAACAGAATGAAAAGGCACAGGCCGGAGTCACCTGCAAAGACCCGGGCTAGAAAGAAACCTCATCTACAGGCAGGTGATTAAAAGGCAAGTTTTCGGCAGCCACTTAAGCTGCTCTCTCTAGACAAACCTGTTTCCAGAATAGCAGGAAATGTTCCGTAAGGTCCCCTCTTCTCTTGGCCTCTCAATGCCAGCGGCCCAAGGCTCTCCTCTCGATGACATCCATATGCTGAGGGTTCACACTGTCACACCTCCCGCCTGGGCCTCACCCTTAAGTTCCAGTCAAGTGTTTCCACTGGCCTCTTTATATATTTATAAACCTGTGTGTTTAAAAGGCTTCTCATACTTAACATGTCCAAAATGGGGTTCTTGAGAGTCGCCCCCCGCTCCCAAAGCTCTGTCCTCCCACAGTCTCAGTTCATGGCAACTTCATCTCTCTAATCTCTTGGAAATGGTTTAGGGTCCTCTTGACACTTGGCTTCTCTCACACCTTACACAATCTCTCCATCAAGGATGTCCAAATCCAACCACTGCTTCTATCCTGGTCCCAGCCACGATCACCTCTCCTTGGATTATTCTAATAACTCCCTGACCATCTCCCTGTTTCTGTTCTTGCCTCCCTTCTGTCTATTCTCAATACCCAGCCAGTGTGAGCACATTAAACCGAGTCAGAAGCTATGACTCTGTTCCAATCTGGGCGCCCATTTCACTCAGAGGAGAAGCCAGACTCTTCACTGTTGGCCACTAGTCCCCGAATAGGGAGGATTACTGCCCCATTCTGCCTCTGCGGCCCCCATACCAAGGTCCCAGCCACGTGACCTCCTTGCTGTTCCCTCTGCCGGGAATGTTCTTGCTCAGGTACCTGCTTGGCTCACCCCTCACTGTCTTCACGTCTTTATCACATGGCATCCTCCGGGGAACAACCTCTCTGGCCACTCTGTTCAGATTTGCAACTCCTGCTTTTCACTGTCTCTCTTCTTTGCTCTGTTTTTCTCCACAGCACTTACCACCATGTAACAGTCCACACTTTTGCTTAACAATGCTGGGTCCTCTGACATTCGGATGTGAACTCCAGGAGAACGAAGAGTTTTAGTCTTTCCGGTGCCGAGCACACAGAAGATGCTGAAAATATTGGGCTGGGAGAGTAAGTAGCCACATAGCAGGAGAGCTGAGAAGGCGCTGCCTGATCCCAGTGAGAAAGTCATTTCCATGGTCCAAGGTTTGGGGTTTGTTCCCTTAAAACCAGCACATCTTAGGTTGAAGCTTCGTGTCTGCTGAGTATGCCCTTCCCAAGTGAATTGTTTGCCTTCATGATGAACCCATTGGATCACAACTACTACTCAATATGAGACACACCCTTTTAAGTAGCCCCAGTTTCTGGCAAAGCTGTTTCAGGAGTTCATAAGCTATAAAGGAGGTAAAAACTGGATTCTGCCAGAGGGTAGGTCAGTCGTTTCGGAGGAGACCCAAACTCTCTGCACCTCATTCTTCCCATCTATGGGGAGAAGACAGAAAATGAAAAACAAAAAATGAAAAACACCTGCTTTTGTCCACACCAGGAGGTATTAGGGGATCAAATGGAATCAGATCTATGAAATGCTTAGAACTGTGCTCCCCGCTGTGGATGTAGTGATATGTGTGCTCTGCTCCCTGTGTCTGAAACACATACTTTCTCCTACTTCAAGTCCAGAGTACATTTTACCCCAGAAACTCACTAAGGACTTTAGAAAGCTGCCTGACTATTCGCGACCCCAGTGTGTGTCCCCGTGAGTAAAGCAGGAGAAAACAAACCATCGCAGTTTCTTCACTAGCTAAAAAGGAATCTCTCTCCGCTCTCTCTCTCTCTCTCTGTCTCTCTCTCTGTCTCTCTCTCTCTGTCTCTCTGTCTCTCTCTCTCTGTCTCTCTCTCTCTCACACACACACACACACACACACACACAGAAAGCCAAATAGTACTGTCATCCTGTGTTCTTGATTTCCCTCCTGATAGTCTATCCTTCTAAAAACTCCTGCAGAAATTTTCCTAGTGGATCAAAGAAAGCACCTCCCAGGGAAGCCCACCACCCGACTCTCTATACACAAGTGGCAGTTGACAAAGCAGCTAAGAGATGGCCAGTCTGCAGTGATTTCCCTTCCTTGGGATCCCTGAGCGCCCTTCACCACACAGCCAGCCCACTCACCCCACTCCCAAATTCTGCCAACAGGAGAAATAAAGAACAGCTGAACAGCGCTGTTTATTTCAGACTCCCCACTTGGCTACAGCCCTCCAGTCATGAACTTCCTCCTTTCCTTCAACAGTTTTCCCAGCCGGGCTGTGGGTACAGATATTTTCCTCTTCCTGGCTATAATCCTTTCACCCTGGCACCTTATTGTGGCTACAGCTTTCAGGGACCCACACCCACGGAGCACACTACTCTCACTTTTCTCTCTTTTAAAACATATCCAAATATCAGGAGGTCTCTAATCCTTCTTCTTTAGGTTGGTGGCTTTCACCGGTAGAATGTTTGGGGTTTCTATATGAAAGGTATTTAGGTTGGCACAGTCACAAATGGCACGCCAACAATTTCAATTCTGAAACCAATTCTCTCCTTTTGGGTGGCAACGTGAATTCAGATACTGTATGAGATGCCAGATGCCTCCACTGGTCCCTTCCCATTAAATCTAGATGGGCAGCAATAAACACCTCCCCTTTCATGTGGGTATCTCCCTGTCAGTAAATACTGACAGGCTGAGCAGAGAGGGAAACCCAAAAGCCTGGCCAATAAAAGAGGGAAGAGAAGAGACTCGTCAATGACCGACATCAGGACTTGGTCCCTAAGGAGGACTCTGCGTGCACTGACCTGGTGGGGATTCCCTTCTGTCTTCTGAAACCCATTCTTGATAGCACCCAAGAGAGGCAATTCACACTCAGTGCCTTTGAAAAAGCTGAGGCCAGGAAGGTGTCCCTGCTCTGTGAATCAGTGTATTTCCAGAATAGGGTCTCTCTTCAGAAATGGAGAGGTGACTGCCAAGAAAGCAAAAGTAACCTGACCAAAGCTGGGAGTGGTGGCCATGCTGTGGTGGAATTGAAAAATGCAGCAGCCCAGAGCCCGGCCTCCAAGCTTAGCCCTTTAGAACAGCCTGCTCCCTGGGTTGCCTTTCAGTCACATTATAACACAGAAGACGAGCCAAAAAGACTTTTTATTTATTTATTTATTTATTGATCTTTAAAAGACTTTCCAGGGCATAAATTAATGGGACATGATACAAATGAATGGGGTGAAGGAAGTGATCTAAGTGCCTGTTGAACATTCCTGCCGCCATGATTCTGAGGGAGCCATCTCTCAGGTACAGCCATCAGCTTGAAGAAGGGGAGAGTCTAGTCTTTTCTGCCTTTGCTAATGAGCTATACTCCATTTTAATATAATATTAAGGTGCTAGTAGTGGTGAGATTCTGAAACTTGCAATGCATTTGATCCCTTGATGCAGATCAAGCTGTAAAATCTACCACATACAGCCCAAGGAAGAGTTGGGAAGCAGGAAGGTCACAGTCTTTGGGTAGGGGTGAGCAGGGCGCATTCATTAAAAGGCAGGTCACACCTCTGAACCACAGTCCCAAATCCAAAGCAAGCAGTCACAGAGGATCTGTCTACTAGGAGGGAGACTTTGTTCTCAGAACCATAGAAAATGCTTGTAAGAGCATTTTGTGAGCTCAAAAACACTCTTTGAAATCCATTTGTTCTTGTTTTGGGGCTGTGAAAGGGAAAATCCTGGGGAGGTTTGAACCCTTTTAGGGTAGGTGCCTGACATTAAGCGTTTGACGGCAAAAACATCCATTTCAAAGAATTCCATCTCAAATAAACATATCATCACCTGTGTGACACAACTATTAGCTAAATAACTAGCTAAGAAGCCAGATCTCCCCTACCATGAAGTTCCACTTTTAAGAATCCCTGGGTAACCTACATAACTGACCACTTGAGTGACCCCATTTTTCCCTTCCCACACCCTAATTCCTGCTCTTATGTTTTAAATTTGCCAATAAAAAGTGAACCTGAGAAACCCTAGGCACCCCACCCTCAATTCAAATAAAGGCAGAACCCCAGGTCCACACTCTATCCCTCTTTGTTTATCCGTCACCTCTCTGTGTGGCCCTTGGGCGTGCCATGTACTTTCCAGGACTTGTGAATAACAAATCTTGTTCTTCAAAGTTCCCTGATGGTTTTCTGCTGAGTTGTGTCTCACAGTCATAACAAGAACTATAAGGGCAGGTCCAGCCACAACATTGGCTCAGGTTGGGAAATGTCTGTGGGGACTCACCACACGTAGTATGGCCCCAGGTGAGTGTCTTGCACTTTTCTTGCCAAAAGGAAGTATCACTATTGATAGGCTGAGGCTGACACTCACAGGAAACAACTCTTGAAGACATCTGCTCAGGTTCACTGTGCCAAGAGCTTCCATCAACATGACCATAACCTTCAAAGTCCACCTCAACGTGCTCTTTTTCATGAAGGAGTTTTAAGGTCCCAAAACATTCATTATCCTTTTCTGAGTTCCCCCATAGCATTTTAAATAACATCCACATTCTGTTTTGTCTCAGTCATGTGAGCACTTATTGTGCCTTTGGGTAAGGGTGTATGTCTCTCCTCTGTGTCATCAGGTATGCTGCTCAGTCATTCTTGAATTGGAGCAAATCAAACACAGTGTTCTCTGATGGCATAAGAATCTTCTAGTATTTTAGGAACTTCTGCTTCCAAATGTGCTCAATTAATACAAAAGGAATAACATATGTCCTGGCATAATATGCTTAAAGCAGGTTGAGAAGCCAGGGTGTCTACTAGTAAGGTCCCTCTCTACATTAATGTTAAGAGCCAAAAAGCGTTTTCTAAAAGTTCATCCCTATCCTGATACCAAAACCTGGTAAGAATAACACACACACAAAAGAAAATTACAGACCAATATCTCTGATGAATACAGATGCAAAAATCCTAAACAAAATTCTAGCAAATTGAATACAATGCATTAAAAAGATTATACATCATAACCATGTGGGATTCATCCCAGGGACACAAGGATGGTTCACTATATGCAAATCAATCAATGTGACACAGCACATAAAGGACAAAAATCATATGATTATATCAATTGATGCAGAAAAAGCATTTGACAGGATACAACATCGATTTATAATTAAAATATTTAATAAAATGGGTATACAAGGAAAATACCTGAACTTAACAAAGACCACATATGACAAACCCTCAGCTAACATCATAATTAATGGTGAAAAACTGAAGCCCTTTGCTCTACATTCAGGAACAAGATAGGGCTGTCCCCTGTCACCACTGCTTTTCAACATAGTATTGGAAGTCCTAGCCGGAGCAATCAGGCAAGAGAAAGAAATAAAGGCATCCGAACTGGGAATGAAGAAGTTAAATTGTCACTTTTTGCAGATGACATGATGCTATATATAGAAAACCCTAAAGACTCCACCAAAAAGCTGTTAGAAACAATAAACGAATACAGTAAAGTTGCCAACTACAAAATCAACATACAAAAATCCATTGCATTCCTATATACTAACAATGAAATCTCAGAAAAAGAAATTTAAAAAATAATTCCTTTTGCAATTGCCACAAAGAGCATAAAATACCTAGGAATAAATTTAACCAAGGATGTGAAGACCTATACTCTGAAACCTATAAGACATTTTAAAAGACATTGAAGAAGACATAAAGAAAGGGAAAAACATTCCATGTTCATGGATTGGAAAAATTAACATAGTTAAAATGGACATATTACCCAAAGCAATATACAAATTTAATGCAATCCCCATCAAAATCCCAATGGCATTTTTTAAACAAATAGAACAAAAAATCAGCAGATTTGTACGGAACCACAAAAGACCCCGAACAGCCAAAGCAATCTTAAGAAAAAAGAACAATGCTGGAGGTATCACACTCCATGACTTCAACTTGTACTACAGAGCAACAATAATCAAAACAGTATGGTACTGGCAGAAAAACAGACACACAGACCAATGGAATAGAATTGAAAACCCAGAAATAAATCCACTTAAATATAGATAGATAATTTTCAACAAAGGGACCAAAAACATACAGTGGAGAAAAGACAGACTCTTCAATAAATGGTGCTGGGAGAATTGGAAAGCCATGTGCAAAAGAATGAAACTAGATTGCTATCTGTCACAGTCTGCCAAAATTAACTCAAAATGGATCAAAGACCTAAACATAAGACCTGAAACAATAACGGGCATAGAAGAAAGCATAGGTACTAAATTTACGGACCTTGGTTTCAAAAAGGATTTTATGAATTTGACCTCAAAGGCAAAGGAAGTAAAAGCTGAAATAAATGAATGGGACTATATCAAACTAAAAAGCTTCTGCACAGCAAAAGAAACCATCGACCAAATAAAGAGGCAACCAATCGAATGGGAGATTTTTACAAACAACACCTGTGACAAGGGGCTAATATCCAAAGTATATAAGGAACTCATACAACTCAATAACAACAACAAAAAAAACAATCCAATTTAAAAATGGGCAGAGGACCTGAATAGCCATTTCTCCAAAGACAACATACGGGTGGCCAAAAGACATATGAAAAGATGCACAACATCACTAATCATCAGAGAAATGCCAATAAAAACCACAATGAGATATCACCTGACCCCAGTCAGAATGGCTATCATCAACAAGACAAATAATAACAAGTGTTGAAGAGGCTGTGGAGAAAAAAGGAACCCTCATACTCTGTTTGTGGGAATGCAGACTGGTGCAGCCACTATGGAAGGCAGTGTGGAGGTTCCTCAAAAAATAAAAAATAGAATTACCATAGGACCCAGCAATCCTTCTCCTGGGTATTTACCAAAAAAAATCTGAAAACATTTATCTGTAAAGAAGTTTGTGCTCCGATGTTCATTGCAGCTTTATTTACGGTGGCCAAGACATGGAAACAACCAAAGTGTCCTTCGATAGATGATTGGAGAAAGAAGATGTGGTATATATACACAATGGAATACTATTCTGCCATAAGAAAAGATGAAATAGTGCCATTTATGACAACGTAGATGGATCTTGAGATTATTATGCTAAGTGAAATAAATCAGACAGAAAAAGTCCAGAAGCATGATTTCACTGATATGTGGTATACAAAACCGAAAACAACAAAGGAACAAGACAAAAAAATAAAGAAACAAAAACTTATAGACACAGACAATAGTTTAGCGGTTGCCAGAGGGAAAGGGGTGAGGGGGGTGGGAGATGAGGGTAAGGGGGATCAAATATATGGTGATGGAAGGAGAACTGACTCTGGGTGGTGAACACACCATGTTATATATAGATGATGTAGTACAGAATTGTACACCTGAAATCTATGCAACTTTACTAACCATTGTCACCCCAATAAACTTTAATTAAAAATAAATAAATAAATATGAAAATCCATCCCAATTACTTTTTAAAACTCCAGCATAAATACCCCATGGAAATTTAGGATGCTGGGCAATTTCAAATTATATTCCTGCATATCCATTAAGAAGTATTTAATAATTTGCTCACTTATTTGCATTTCTGAAAAATTACAGAATCAGAAAATTTTACAAACAGCTAAAGAAATTAATGGCAACCCTCTGTTGAATAGTAATCTTCCAGGGGTGTCAATCTTGCAATGACAGAATCCATTAAAAACATGTCCTTGTAGTGGGGGTTTTTTGTTTGTTCCTGCCCAGCATCTGTTACCCCTTCTTCGAATGATGGCACCCATCCTAGTTTTCATCAGGGTGATCTCCCCAGTCTTCGCTCTAGTTCATGTGGAGATTACCCCAGTTCCTAGTTGCAAGATCAGACACATGACCATGGCATGACCTACATATTCCAGTCTCCTGGACACAATAATTGACTTAAGGGTGGGAAGATAATAACCATTCAAGTTAGAATAATCTAAAAATTTGCTTAAACAATTTAAAACATATCCCTTTTCTCCTCGGGTTCCTCAACTAGTAGAATATAAATCTGCATTTACCGGTGTCCATCTTTGCAGTCACCTCAATTAAGCCAGCTCAGAGGGAAGCAGCCTAAGAGGTGGAGAAAGGGAAAGGCCAATCCCTCATGAATCTGTTTGAGAACCTAGATTAAGTCATGCCTAGAATTCTAGACTTTTCAGTTAGATCAACCAATAAATTCCCTTTTTCCTTATGTCTTGTTGTGATTAGGTTTATCACACATGTGATTGTGAATCCTGAGTAATGCAGCATAGATAATATGATAATAGTAGCTATCATTTATTGAGCTCCTAGTATGTGACAGGCAGATTAAACACATACTATCTCTAAGCTTCATAGCTGTGGAAGATGGTCATTATAAGACTGATTTTCCTGGTGAAGAAACTAAGGCTCAGAGAGGCGAATGGTTTGGCAAAGGTCACATCATTAATAAGCAGCAGAAGTAGTACTGGAAACTCAGATCTTCCTGCCTCCAGAATCCATATTCTTATTCCTTGACCAGGCTGCCTTAACGAAATAACATCTGCTACTTGTAGGCAGCAAGGATTAAAGATTCTCCCCAGGCATGGCTGGCTTCTCATCCATTGTATCAAATGTAATTATTTTCAATTGAACCATCTCTGACCTTCCAAGTCCTCCTCAAACTTACCAGACATGTCCCTTTATCACCAAATCTTTTGCTGCATTGTGTGACTTCAATATCCAGTGGGATAGTGAGGGAGGACAGGTATGTGAGACCCAGGCTCCGACACCCTCTGTTAGGTCTGTGGTTTGGACTCACGTAATGTGAGGACTGAAGCTCTACTACAAGGGCAAGGGAGAGGTGAGAATTTCACTCTGACACGGGGTCAACTCAGTGACTCTACGGTCCCGTCCAGACACTGGAGTTGGAAACAGAGGGTGACAGTTTGTGCTTCAGCAGTCACCTGGATACCCAAGCCTTGGGGACATACGATTCAACCCCATTGAGGACTTTGTCATCTTCAGTGAGGAGATTATTTGGGATTATCAGAGATTAAGGTGAAGGGGGAAAGCTGTATCTGTTTAATCCGGTGCCTAATGAGTTGAGAGGGAATTCCCTGTTAGAAAGAAATCTTCCTGCTTTGAAGACCACAGGTCTCCTGTTTCCCTATGGCCTGAGGCACAGTCAGACTCACAAGCGAACCACGGAAGCACCTGCATAAAACCTGGTTGCCAGTGTGCTTTCCTCAAGAATGCCCTCACTGTACTCCCTAGTAAAAGTCCTCTGGAAAGAATATGTCTGGAAAGAAAGACCCCTTTAACCTTTCACTATTGACCCTTCCTGTAACAAAACTGGTGGATCAAAGACACTTACAAGGGAGGGAATGAAAAAAGTAAAAGGCCTATGAGAAAGAGAAGGGCCACCAACCCTGGGGGAAAGATTACGGTGGCTGCCTGACCCAAACCCAAAGGCCAATGGTAACTTGGCAGAGCCTCCATCCATTTTGCTTCAGACTCAAAGACTGAAGTTACAGAACTGCAGCAAGAAGCCTGCGAGCCTCAATGATTCAGGGGACAGTCAATGACCCCTTCAGCTGGTGCTCATAGCAATGGCTGCTTTTGCTTTTTTAATTATCGTGTTTAACTGCAAAACTAATGCACAAGTGCACCCTGCTTTTAAAAAATTAAAACATTTGGATGAGGCTGAAGTCCTTGACCACTGCACCAAACCCACCCTTTGAGATGGCCAAAACTAGGAGTAAATCCTTCTAGATGTGTGTGTGCACACATATGCATGCAAGTTGTGTACACATAGGCCCTCAGAAACTTTATAGTATTGTGGATGACTATGTGCCTTTACATAAATGGCATTCTAACCATCTATTATTTGTCTTTTTCACTTAGAAAAGCATCTTGGGGATCCATCCACGTTGAGAGCTCCTCATGTCTTCCACCTGGCCTTTTTGAGACAGAGCCAAGTACAGTGAAATTGAGCTGCATTAGCTCATCCCCTCACTCTGTTCCTTTCTCTCTCAGGTTGGGGCAACATTCCTTCATCAGCATCGCTTGAGACTCAAGAAGGTGCCACATTAAGTCTCAGTCAGGCTGGGGGAAAGGAGCACGCCCGCTGTGGCCCAGGAGCACCCTCTGGCACCCTCCCACTTGTGATAACCCTCCAGCTTCTCTGCCAGGTGGCCTGCGGTGAAAGTGAGCCCTGGGAAATTACAGCCGCTCTACAGGACTCTTCTCTCCCTGGGCCCATTCTTACTGTAGGAGATTCCCAGCGGCTGGGCCACCCACAACAGTGAAAGGGACATGTACATTGGCAGATTTAGGTTTGGATGTCTTCACTCAGACCATTTACTTACCAGCTATGTGTTCTTGACTGAACCTCTTTAAGCTTCAGTTTCCATGTCTGGCAAATGTAATTAATTCTAGCTCCCTTGCAGGGTACCTCCTTATTCCCGGAGATGAAAAGAATGGCTGATGTTATGATGACTTCGCGGGCTGATGCATCCACAGGGAGGCTCACGTTATTCAATGAAGGGGTCACCTCAGGAAGTTTTCAGACCCTGACAGAGGAAACTTCGCAGGCAGTGCCCCAGACACTCCAAGGTTATAGCAGGCTGGAGAGTTCGCCTAATTGTCACTGGGATGGCCCAGCAAACCCCAGCTACCCACAGGGAGCCCCGGCCCAATGGCTGTGCAGTGCAAACCGCCCACAGGTGCCCCAGGTTTGGAAACCTTTTCTGAAGCATCAGTGGTTCAGGATCTTTCTCTTTTGCCTCTTTCTGCCTCAAGGGTCCCTTTGCCCCTCACTTTCTGTCTCCTTTTTCTGTCTTTGAATATGTCATACTCCTGGGCTCTGAGGTGCAGGAAACTTGAAATAAAACATGCATCCAGACTTTCCAGCTTAGAAAATAGCCCAAGCTTAGATGAATAAATTTAGATTTCTAAAATTTAGATATCTTTTTTTTAATTAGTGGTAGATTTGGGGTTCTTGTTGAGGGGCATAGTGGTATATCAGAGTAGTTAAGAAAGTTGGCTTTGGAGATGGAGCTGTGGGAGCTCAAACACAAGCTCGGGCAGGTCACCCTCTGAGCCTCAGTTTCCTCGTATTCATACCTCCTCACGGCATGGTTGTGCTTGGCACATAGTAAGTGCTTGATAAATAGATGCTATTATTATTTTTCTCTAGCAATCCCTGACTCTTCAGTAACATGTTTACACATGAGTTGGCTGAACAACCAATTTCTTAAACCCGTTGTCAAATGCTTTAATTCGAGTGAAAGGAAAGGAAATAAAAAAGAACAGAAATGATCTACCACCATGGCTTTTCATGTTCCCAAATGAGAATGAATTCCTTTGAACCAAGATTTAATTCCATCAAAAATGATGTTCCACAAATTGTGTAAGCATTTCAGAGTTAAACAAGAATGTGTAAGACTATAAAACATCTAGAATCAACATGAGCAATGTCCTACTACTTCAAGTAGTAGCACTGTCCTACTACTTCTAATGTCTTCTCTTATTCCTTAGGAACACTAGTAACAGCTCACTTTGGGACAAGCCCCCTGTACATATTTAACCCTCTACGCAATATGATGGGGTAACATTATGATCCCCATTTAATGGATGGAGAATTAGGTGCTGACTCCATAGTTGGAGCTCAAGCTCTCAGGCCCCATTTTAAGGTTCCTTTCTTCACCTAGATTCCACCTCTGTCTTCCTCGTAGAGTGTATATTGTCCTGCATAACAGCATTGAAACCTCTCCACCAGGATGGGAAACGGAGGTATGCAGCTATGGAGGAGTGAACACACTACAGGACTTAGCATCCAAAGGCCTGGCTCAGAGTCCATGTGCTACCCTTTGAGCATGAGCAAGTCATCATCTCTGCCCCCACTTCCTAATTTGTAAAGTGGGTAAAACCATACCCCCTGGTCCAAATAACATAATGCATGTAAATTACAAACAACGCCACACGTATAACATAATGCATGTAAATTGTAAACAGTCCACAAACATAAGATTTGCCAAGTTCTTGGCAAGAAGTGAGATGAAAATTAGGTATCATGAAGTGTCTCATCAAACATGTACTGAACCCACATAAAATCTCCCACTCGAGATTGGTGCTTACAGACTTTGAAGTCGGGAACAGGCTAAAATACTGAGAGCACTGCAGCTCACAGTGGGGGCTGTGGGGCCAGCAGCGCCATCTGGGTGTTTGTGAGAAATATGAATTCCTGGGCCTCACTCCAGGCCTGCTAAATCAGAATCTCTGAGGATGAGGCTCAGGAATCTGCCCATTAACAAGACCTGCAAGTGATTCCCTCGCGGGTTCAACTATGAGAAGCACAGTTTCCAGGCGTCACAGCCTAACATACTTGAAGTTAGTCACAGTTACTACCTTTAACCCCAGGGTTATCAAAAGATTGTTAGCACATCTACTACAAACAACGTCTTTAGGTTTAAACTTGGCTCAGGGTGAGGAGGAGCCTCTGGCCAGGGCAGTGGGGGATCCCTCACCATGGGAAGCTGAGCTCTGGATTTGGCTTGAAAGAACAACAGTAAGGAGAAATTAGTGAAGGGACTGGTGCGGGAGACATGGGCTGGTGGGGGTGACATTGATTGGGGTGGGGGCGGGGACGGAGGCAGTTTCCTATTGCTAAGGCAGCGGCGACTGACCCCCTGACCTGATTGCATGTGGCTAAACATTGTTACAAGCATTAAGTGAGTTACTGTACGTAAAGCACATGGCACGTGTTTATTACCTACTGTCATCCCATCATGATTGTCACCATAGCCTGCACACCTCCAGCATGGGCAGTGTCCTGGCATATCCCTATGAGTCACCTTCTTCTTCCCTTCATATGCACCCATGTTAAGAAAGAAATCAGGAAAGGGCATTTTCATGTTTTAAAACAGGCCTTTGATCATTCCTAGAAGCGCCTACTGTCGACAGGAACCTCAGAGGGAAATTGGGGTCCAGTTTTGTGCCCTCCAGGCCTCTGGTAACATTGACCCCACCATCAAAGGGATCATGGCAAACCAACTGCAGACCAAACGAAGGGGGTTTCTAAGATGAGAAGTGATTCAGAATGTGTAGCAGCTCATTAAAAACAACAACAACAATAAAAAAGGGCATTTGTTAATGAGTGCAGAAAATGCCAGTAAATAAGAGAGACCCACTCCATTATGATGCTCCCGGAGTTGCTCAAACCTAACTTTGCAAGAGCAAGGAGAGAATAAAAATGTCTAGAGCCGGTTGTCCTCCCCTCAGAGACAGGATAATCTTGGAGAAACATTTTACGGTGTATCGCTTAAAGAAAAGTGCATTAGTCTTTCCTGAAAAAAACATTTGGTTGACCTTGAAAATAAAAGCATTCATGAGAAGTATGAGCAGAAGTTTTCATTATTCCTTAAGCCCTTGCTTCAGAGAGACAAAAAATTCCACCCTCCATTGCAGCCCCACAATGCCAAGTTGCCAAGCAACTGATCTTTTATGGTGGATCGCCACGGAGACTGATGTAAACAAAATCATAAATCCCATTACCCTGCTAAATACTGGGTATGAGTTAGAAAGGGAGCAAAGGAGCTGCTTTTCAGGTTAAAAGAGATCATATGAAATGGTGAGTGGCAAGATTTTAGTCAGAGTAAATTGTCATGGGTGAGACTGTAATTAATGTAGCACTTCTTTTCTTTCAGTGGACGACAGCCCCTGGTTTTCCTATGTCAAGGAAAGCAGTCATAGTTCGAAGAGTCATTTCCAACCAAAAAATTAACTCCACCACCCCTGGGGCCCAGGCCCAGGCACTGAAGAACCAGTTCATGTGGTTTTTCCCAGCAGCCTCCGAGAGGACCTTCACCAACACCCCGTCAGACCAGCGGTCAGTGGTCATTCACGAAACAGCTCCTCACAGGAGGCTCTGGAAACAACACTGTGTACTTTATATCCCTTTCAGACAAAGAGACAGAGAAATGGCATTTATGGAGTAGGGCTCTGTGGCGGAGGACCAATTTGTGGCATCTCATTTCATTCTCACAACTCTCCTGAGAGGTAAATAGTGCTCTTCCTGTTGAATCGAAGGCCAGAGGCCCAGGAGGTGAGGACATTTATCCAAGGTCACACGGTTCGTAACCAGAAGAATGAGATTCCAATGCTAAAGTTGAATTAAAGACTCGATGAATTAAACACCCAATTTCGACTTAAGGTCCTCTGCATGTAGAGACTGCCCCAAAGTGGACTACAAATCCCACATCGGGGACATTACTCCCTGCTAAGGGCACAGCTCCTCTCATGGTTCTCATTAGCATGCCATGGGGTTCTTCAGCGGTGTGCTGGGAAATGCCTAACAACAGGCTCTCTAGAGGGAGGGGGTGAGCTCTCGTCGCCCCAGGGTAAATACTCCCAAAGGTTGTCAATTTCAAGATACCAACAAATGATGCACGCCATGGGCTCTCCTGGACTGTACAAGCTGGCTCCAACACACACCAGCACTCTTAAAAATATCAGTATCCTGGGCCAACCCCAGATCTATAAAACCAGAATTCCTGAGGGTGGGGCCCAGATCTTGGTATTTTTAAGAAGTAAGGTTAAGAAGTGGTCGAGAACCACTGAACTAGAAGTTTCATGTTCAGGGGCCTGTTGCCCTTTCTGGCTTTGTCCTCTGAAGAAAGTACTGGGCTCCTGAACTAAGCATGGACTGCTGTCCATATCCCATCAACATTCCCCCGAGGTGATTTAGCAGGGCCATGTGTCTTTGCTCCTTTGCCCTTTGTCATACGGGGTGTCATGCGGGGTCTCTAGTCTCGCTCCCCACATAAGAACGCAGGATATGGTGAGGCCAAAAAGGAACACCCACGGAGCCATAGATAGGGGAGTCATACCACTATAGTCTTGCTGGCGGCTGGGCTGGAGACACAGGAAGTAGGAGCCACACAATCCGCAACCCGCCGTCCACTTGTCTGTGCCAACCAACCTCACTTGCTAACTGCAATCCGCCTCTCTGCAATCCGTAATCCACACGCCGCCACACCACGCCACGCCACGCCTCGCCACGCCACCCCTCGCCACGCCACCCCTTGCTAGCTTAGCCACGGCAGTTACATTAGTGGCTAATGGTTAACCGGTAAGAGCCGATGGCCAACTAGTCACAGCTGATGACCGTCTACTACCTGAGGCCGAGAGCCTGGAAACTGCTCTCTGGGACTCTGTCCCCACACCCCTTTCCCAGGTCCCAGTGATTCTAGTACAGGGCCACAAACCCGAATGCCTACAGGATCCCATCAAAGGAAGCTGGGTAGGTGGAGACGGAGGAGACCTGGAATGCAGGAGCCCCACCTGAAGGAAGTGGCGGCCGCTCAGTCAGGGCAGATAGCTGACATGAGGAGGGGATGCGGGCCAGCGCTGTCAGTCACATCTCCCAATTCTTCCAGAAAAGACACAAATGTGGATTTTTACGTGAACTCGTCTGGTTTGGGCAACTACTTCAAGTTAGAAAAATTACAGACCAAATAAAACCATCCCATGGGCCAAATCCAGTCCCCAGGTCCTCGTCTACAAGCCCTGCACCTGGATCCTTAGGCTGAGCCTCCTGCCCCTTTGGCCTCTGAAGGAGTGGGGCTGCTCTTCAATGGTCTCAGCAATGACCCCATAGAGCCGCAGAACGGCACCGGTCCTCGTGTGCCTCTCTCCCAGCCCTGCTCCAAAGGGCTCTCACCCACCCAGAGATTTAACCCAGAGCAGCTGGAAGGAATTGGCAGATAGCTTGCTCTGGTGTCCTGATACACACGTCAAGATAAGGATTCCAGTGCTAGTGGTTTATTTGCAGGTAATTCCAAGCAACACTGGTATGGGAGTGGGAAGACAAAAGACGATAAAGGGTGCGTTTCCAAGCCGGTAACTCCAGAAGGCAACTCTGCAGGGAGGGAACTCTGGAGGCAGTGCAGAGCACCCTCAGAGTTATCCCAACCAAGAGGCAGAAGCTGGGTCATTTATCCAGTGCCATCTCCGTCACTGGTCAGAGCTGCTTCCAGGATACTAACTTTACAGCACTCTGGCTGGCCCTAAGCTCAGGCCAAGCATCTCCCATAAGCAGAAAAACTCTCACAGGTGTCTGCAGCAAGCCACCTTTGGCGCCTGGAGATGAGTGTCAAGGGGATGTAAGACATGAACAGCATCTGTTATAAGAGGGAACCAAAACACCAGTGCCAAAACCGGAAAGCTGGGTATGGGGGACATAACTTGCTATGGGGGACACAGTGAGAAAGTGACCGTGACATTCAGTCTTAGCAGTTCCGAATGGAGAACAAGGAGCCAGGGCATGATAGAAGAAAGACGGTCAGCAGGGTCAGAGTCAAGACCCCTCGCAGCTTCTTCAGGCTGACTGGTGTGTGGGGTGCAGCCCCTGTTTCCTGGCTCTGCCCTTCTCTGGCCCCTGGGTGGGCTTCCAAGTGGGCCCAGGATTCAGTATGTGCGAGAGGGATCCTAAAAAATAGAAAGCCAGGGAAGAGTGGTCAAGTAGCCACATGAGTCTTTGGGGTCCCTCTCTGCTTTCTGTTCTCTCTTTGGAGCCTCCAGCCCCCACAACCAGAATGCTCCAGTTGGGCCAGAGGCCAGGGTGGCCAACAACAAGGACATACTGTGTAGGGAGCAGCAGTTACCCTTCAGAGCGTAAGTACCTGTGTCACACAGGTCTGAGAAACACGCTGAGATGGAATGAAACATGCGAAGAATTCATTAGGAGAAGCACTCAAAGAGAAACCAAGGCTGGAGGAGGCTGGGAGAGCCAGCAGAGGCAGTGCAGTCTGACCCTCGAGGAGAGTGAAAGAGGCCTGGGGGGAGGTGTCCAGGAGTACCATGCAGCCTGAGGGAGAGTCAGCTAGGCCCTTGGGGAGTCCTCACGCCAGAGGCAGCTCTCAGGGTCACTGGTGTCTCTCAGGACAGGGCACTGGGGCACCCCTGCCCAGCTGAATCATGGAAGCGGCCTCAGTACAGTCACGGGGGTCAGTTTCAGAGCCCAGCAGAGCAGGCCTTTGGTCGATCACGCTCCGCTTTCCGCTCTGCCGAATGCTTAGCACAGTAGCAAGAGCACCGAGGGCCACGTTATTTTAATTCCGAGTTAAAGGAAAGAAGAATAATTTAGTGTATAAATAGGAAAAATTATTATCCCTAAGTGATGGGAGAAGTCATGTTTTTTTCCTTAACCTTTCCTATATTTGTTAATGCTCTTGTAGTAAGAATTAATTATTTTAATGACTGGTGGTGAGAGGTCACACCCCACGCCGATCCCGTTTATCAAGCAGGTACATCCCCCAACCCTGAACCCCCTCTGCTACTGGCTTCCAGCCTTCTTCTCCCCACCCTGACTATGAGCCCCTTGCCCTGATGGGGAGAGGGGTCTCCCACCACTCACCTCCTTCATGATTGACTGACACAGGAGAGGGACAGGGCCCCCACTGCCTTGAGGGGATGAGCACTGTGGTCAATTCAAGCTCCAGAGCCCCATGGGGTCAGGTATAAAGCATACCCCGCTTTGCTCCTTCCTGGCTCTTTCCTGCTTCCCTCACCCCTTCTCCCTAGAGCGCTGAGCAGTAGCGCCCTTGCACAGGAATCATTGACTTGGGCTCTGCTTCTAAGAAACCCAGCCTAGAACAGGGAGTTACTTGTTTTCATCCTTGCACAGACTCTCTTGAAGCACTGCTCTCAGGCTGACAGCACTTGGTCTGCTGTACAATTTATTTGTGCTATGAAGCAACTGCTTTAATTTTCAAATTCCCGTGCTCACGTCTTGAAATAAAAGATTACTTTATTTCAGGAGGGGCCAATTTAAATTCTCCTGGGATAAAGCAGAGAATGGCAATATATGAGGCTCACCTGGTGGGGATGGAGGTTAGTGGGAGAGTAATGGCCTCATTGAAAAAGGGTGCCATGCCTGGCACCACCTTGAAGTGTGGACTGGAATTCCTAGGCCTTCTGAATTGTTAGGACATTTCCAAAATTCAGATATTTATATGAAATCTCCTGATTTTTAAATGTTGGCTCAGAATTGTCTAAAAACCCTGTGTGGGCCAAGCAAAACACACCCGTGACTGAATTTGGCCCAATGGCTGTCCTGACAAGTCCTTTGTTTTCTTGAACAAGTTGGGGGGGATAAATCCCCTCCACCACTTACCCCCACATGCATGCTGATAAAGGAGACATTTTTGTGCTATTGTCTCCTGCTCTTACCCCAAACCTGACTAGAAACCCCTGGCAAGGAATCCTGTGAGACCCTGATCCACACAAGAAGAATGAAAAGCACAAACTTCATCTGAATTTCTGAGGCGACTCCAGGGGGTCTGCTGGCCTCCAGAAAGCTTCCTGGTTTTAAAGCACAATATGTGTCTCCCTACCGACACTAAGAGAGGAGAAACAAACTTATTCCTGTTTCCTTATAAACACAGGAAATGCTAAAACATTCCTGCAAAATCTCTTCAAAATGCCTTTCAGATCAAACTTCCAGGCCCTGGTCTAAAACGAGGGTTCTTTTATGGAGAAGGCTCAGTCGCCTTCTAGAGACTTGAAGGGGACTGAGGAAGCCGCACATCCCCCTGGCAGCCCTACCCCACCTCCAACCTGTGCCTGCTGACTGCTTGCCCTAAGTGGTCAAAAATGACTTCCGTGAGGGGATTTTACCACTTCCTCAGGACCCAATGGCACCATATAATCAGCTTCCCTGTGAGAGCATTTTCCTTTGCTCAATTTCACCCCATTACATGTAGTTATTTCCCTCGGAGTTCAGAGACCACCCAGGTCCCTCCAGTTGTTTGGGCTAGTTTTCACATTGCTCCAACTTTGACCAAACATTGTTGTTGTAAAAACAGTGTAAGCAGATTCATCTCTGTAATTCCGTTCACTTTCTATCTCTTGCCAGGTGGCCTCTGGGAAGCATTACTAGGAGGTCCTTCACTGATTCAAGCAGCAAACACAGAGCCAGGCACTGAGTGAGGCTCTGGTCGCCTCTGAGCAAGGCTTGGGTGTCACCTCCCAGCTCTGGGTGCCTCTTCCCCAAGCTGCCCTGGGACTTCAGACTACCCGGGAGCCGTGGAAGTCAGATGAGAAGGACAACCCTCCTTTCCTCTAAGCTGGGGCCAGAGAGCAAGGAAACCCTCTCGAAGCCTAGCTGAGTTCATGTACATGAACTCAAGGGGAGCCCAGGACTTGGCACGGGAGCACCCCAGCGTTGAGGGTGAGAGCACCTGGCTCCTGAGGTGGTTGGAGAATTAAGTGAGATGGAGCTGAGGAGGCACTGGATGCAGGACCTGGTACGTGGTGAGTGGAGCAGCACCAGTCTGGATGCTGACAAAGGTGGTGTGGGATGGCTGGATTCACACCTGGGGCAGAGTTGGACAAACAGGGGCCATCAACCAGAAGACCCTGCAGTTCTAATTTAGCATTAATTCTAATATGGAGCAATCAGGCTCATTCATTCATTTGACAAGAATTTATTGAGTACCCTCCTCACTGAGAATATGATTTTTGAGTGGAGACCTGAAAGCAGGAGAGAAGGAGCCACACTGAGTCTTGGGGGAAGAAAAGGCATTCCAGGCAGCAGTAACAAGTATGAAGACACCAAGCAAGAGCAAGCTTGACGTGCTCAAGGGAAAACAAGAAGCCCAGGGGACTAAGTGGCGTGAGCAGGGGGAGATCAGAGGGAGCGGAAGACAGAGGGGACTTGGGTGCCTTTTATACATTAGAGCAGGGACTGGGTCTTTTATTGTGAGTGAAAAAGGAAGCAGAGGCAGAAAACGTATCTGACTTACATCCTAACAGAATCATTCTGGCCACTAGGTTGAGAATAGACAAAGGGGATTTAGAGTTTAAGCAGGAAAATCAATTAAGAGGCTACTGAAAAGTCCAAGGCAGATATGGTGGCTTGGGCCAGCGGAGTGGCCTTGGTGGCACTGAGAAGTGGTGCATTCTGGGTACATATTGAACAGAGGCCACATGATTTGCTAACCGGTTGAACACAGAGAATAAAAGATTCCGGGGGAGAAGTCAAAATGACTCCTTGGTTTTGGCCTGAGCAATCAGAAGGATGAAATTTCTACTCACTAAGATGGAAAGGGGGGCAGGGATTATGTTGGGAGATGAATATTCAATTTTGGACACGTTCAGTGGACGATAAAAGTTATACCTTTCGTTGAAGTTCTCAAGTTGGCAGTTGTATATAAGAGATTGAAATTCAGGGGAGAGCCCTGGCTAGAGATAGGTATATTTTCAATTCATCAGGATCAAGATAGAATCTACAGCCAGGGAACGGAATGAATGAAGAAAAAGGAAAATAAATGCTCAGGCACGGAGGCCAAACTTGTCACAGGGTGGCTTCAGGTGATCATTCAAATACCCGTTTACAAAAGAAATAATCTTTGCGAACAAATCCACAGCCAGAGAGCAAACAGAATCAAGAAAATCTCCTCCATAGACACGCACACTCAAACTATTCACTCACCCCCCAGAAGGTAGAGCCTTGAGAAATTTAGTCCTAAAGAATACGCATACAATGTTCCTTTTTCTCTCTCAGTATTTATTTCACGATTTTACCTCAGCCGTGAACTTCACACCCATGATCCTGACCGCTACATTTCATTCCCTCCCCTCCCTGCCAGGCAAACTTTCTTAGATGGCCATTGTTCAGCCTTAGAAGTTATCCATAAATTCTATATTATCAGATCATTTCTATTTCTTCAAGAAGAATTCTACTGTGAGTCTACTTGGGTCAACTGGAGACTTCTCAAAGCTACGCAGTGGAGCTGTGGTGTGGACATCCTTGCTTTCTCGAGTTATGCTAACAGAATAAAAAATATGAATTTAACTAGTCTCTAAAGGACCGTGTGATGGTTCATTTGAGCCCATTTGACTGGGTTAGGGGATGCTCAGATAGCTGGTAAAACATGATTTCTGGGTGTGTCTGTGAGGGTGTTTATTTCCAGAAAAGATTAGTATTTGAATTTGTAGACTGAGTTTAGAATACCATTCTCATCAATGCAGGTGGGCATCATCCAATCCACTGAGGGCCCTAACAGAATGAAAGGCGGAGGAGGGATGGATTTGTTCTCTGCTTCAGCTGGGACATCCATCTTCTTCTGCCTTCAGACATCAGCACTCCTGGTTCTCGGGCCTTCAGATTTGGGCTGGAACTACACCACTGGCTTTCCTGGGCCTACAGCTTGCAGATTTCTCAACTTCCACAATCACCTGAGCCACTCCCTTATAATAAATCTCCTTCCATATATCATCCCCGAAAATAAGACCTACCCCGAAAATAAGCCCCACTTAAGATCGTCAGCCAGACGGACGCATTTAGGACATTATGACGATGTTCCAGAAGAAGATGACATGACTGTATTTGAATAAATGCAGATTGTTGGACATGAAAAAATAAGACATCCCCTGAAAATACGCCTTAATGAGTCTTTTGGAGCAAAAATTAATATGAGACCCGCTCTTATTTCGGGGGAAATACGGTATCTACATACTTGTATTTATATCTTATTGGTTCTGTTTCTCTCGAGAACTCTAATACAGACTATATTATCTGTTAGCTTTTGCAATAATATTGTTGCAAAATAAATCGCCCCAAACCAGTGGCTACAACAATAGCATTTATTAAGCCTTCCAGCTCACCCATCTGTGGTCAGCTGGGCTCTGTGCTGAGCCTGACTCTAGGCTACAGGGCTGCTTTGGGTCTGCTCCTCACATTTCCTGTTCTGGAGAGAAGAGGCTCTCCAGGACACATTATAATGGTGACAATAGAAGCACAAGAGGACAGACCTAATCAAACAAACACATTTCAAGTTTTGTTTCCATCCAGTCACAGGGCCAAACCCAACATCTTTGGGGGCAGGAAAGTATTCTCCACATCTACTCAGAGGAAAAGGATATAAATACAGAGAAGGGAAAAAAAAAAACTGGGAACAAGGAAAAAGACATAAATACAGAGAAGGGAAAAAAAATATACAGACTTTTCTTTGACTCTGTTCTTTATCGCAATGCCACATGGTATCCGCTATTTCCCAGGCAAGCATACAAGCATCCAGACTACGTAACAACAAGGTGGGAACGACCATAGCCTGGAAACTCTGTTGTTTGGAGACTGAGCATCTGTCTTGAACCTGACTTGCTAATGCACCAAAAATATTTGTGAGGTTGAATAAAGAGTAATGTTTCCAGATGAGAAAGCTGGATCAGAGAGGTAGATGACTTTCTTACAGGAGAGATGGATTTCTGCAGTGTGCTGTAGAGTGTGCTGGGATAAGTGAAATAGGAAAACCACTCAAAGTATCCTTTCCTGGTTATTAATATAATTTTTCTCACCCAGGTTTTACAAATAGGGGCCATAATAAAATTGGCCCTGGACATTTCACACCCAAGTGTTTGCTGATTTGACCTTCTAACCACAGAATTAGCAAGACCCATTTACCCTGGCTTGTTCTGCAAATTCTTCCGGTTTCATAATTCAATCAAAGATAATAGTAAATGGAACGAGAGGTTGCTGCTGGGAAAGCCAAATGCAGAAGGGAAACAAAAATGAGGGGAATCAAAGACTTAAATTTTATGTATGCCTTGAATTGGTTTGGCAGGGAACCAAATAGAAAAATTCCTTCCCCTCTTTAGCTGGCATATTTCCACATCACAAAAGCATTGTGCAGTCTGGTTCAGCTCTGCAGCTTCTTCTCACAAAAGGCCCAGCCTAAGGGAAGGCCCACATGCAAAAGGCAAGACAGAAGTGTGCAGGAAACTAGTTGGTGGCTTACTTCCTGCATCCAAGGATCTTCTATACCCAGATGAAGAGGCTCCCAGGAACCCACCAGTCAGTAACTGAGAGCAAAATAACGTTGTTCATGTCAAAGTGTCCTCAAGTGTAATGGTTAACAACATGTGCTTTGGAGTGAGAGAAATCCGGGTTCGAATCTTGAAATTGCTATTCACTAGCTGAGTAAATTTGGGCACATTACTTAACCTCTGTGAGTCCCAGTTCTCTCTTTCATCTATAGATGTGGAAAATAATGGCACCTGCCTCTTAGGGGTGTGGTAAAGATGAAAGGAAATGGTGCATGAACAACATTTACACAATGCCTGGGTAGCAGTTATTATTACTAGGAGGTTCTGAAGGAAGATTTGTGCAATCACAGGGACTACTGTCCAAGAATCCATCTAATTTCCAATTCTTCCTGCTCATTGGAACTGAAAATAGTGAAATGTGTATTATCTTCATAAATGCTAAAGACGCACAAGTGCCACATTCAACCTACCTTTGGAAATCTATCCAAATCTACCCAAAGAAAGCACCGCCGAGGCTGTCAGAAGCAGTGCCCCTGCAGCCTGGTGGGTCAGACACCAAGCCAATGGACCTGAGCAAGAGGGGCCCCTGCCTTGGGCCACCCAGACACTTCAAAGGACCATCCTACCCCCACTCCACGAAGTGAGAGATCACAGGCTCTGGACCAGCCCACCTAAACTACACTCTCCGTACCTGGGACCCAAGTTTGCCTGCCCAAAGGGCCCCCAAACTTGCTTCTAGGGTCTGTGGGGCCTCTTTCCCTTATCTGCCCCCCATGACAGCCTGTGCTTCTAAGGTGTATACTTTAAGCCCAAGAGCTGACAAAAGGTGGCTGTTTGCAGAGTGTGTGGTAGAGCTTGGAGGCCCCTGCTGGGTATTGCCCGCTCACATGCAAAGCCCTTGTAGTGTGGAACAGAGCTGGGCATGAGGTGGGCGGGGCTTGCATGGAAGACTGAGGACTGGCTCTTCCCACTCAGAAACTTCCAGGAATCCAAGAAATCCCAATTCAAATCAAGGATGTTGGGTTGTATTGAAGAGTATTTGCCAAAATGGCAGGATAAGATATTTATTTAACAGCTTATAAATTTTATAAATACAATGTAAATATTTGTAAATTATAAATATTTAGACATCTGGTATGTAGGCAGACATTTAGACATCTCCATGTATACTCTTGCTTCCAGCCCTGAAAATGTCAGGGGAAGATCTGTCACGTAGTAAACCCCAGAAATTCAATGAATATTGACTGGACTCTGATATTTCTCTCATTTATTCATTTAAAAATCTCTGGTGACCAAACTCACAGGTAGCTCATCCAAACTCCAAACCACCACACCACCTAGGAGACTGGGGCAGGTGACATTTTCCAAAAATGGCTGCAAAACTATTTCCCTTCCCACACGCTCTTCCGGGACCTTGTCACTCTGCCATCAAGGGGTGGAGTCCATGACCCCTCGCCTTGACCCTGGGTAAGCCTTTGTGACTGCTCCCCTCATGGAATACAGGGAAGTGATGCCACGTGATTTCCACAGCTAGATCATAAATGGCAACACAGCGTCTGCCAGGCTCTCCCCTTCTGGGGACACATCTCTTGGGACTCCTAAACTCCTTTTTAAGAAGTCCCATCACTCTGAAATTGGCATGTTAGACAGACCACATGGAGAGACCAGGTAGATATGAAAGATGCCTGAGAAAAATATCCACCCTTATGGAACTGCCATGTAATCTGAGACAGGGCCACAAAAATAGAGACCAGTGCCAAAACCACAGGGGCCCAAGGTCGGATTTTCTGTATTCGCACAGTCTGAGTTAGAAGGCTGGCTCTAAAGAAGAGGTGGGGACGTAGAGTCCATGAAAATAGTCTGTTCACACTACTTTCCATGGCAACTGATTCTCGTGATGCTCAATTGGCTACCAATAGGCGCTGCTCTCCACGAACCTGGTACGAGGACCTCTGCTTGGCTCCGTCCCACACTGAGTGAGCCCAGCTCTCACAGCGTCAGCAGATTTCTCCAGCAAGCCAGGCCCACACCAGGGGCTTCAGATGAGGCTGGCCTGTTGAGTCCTCTGGTGTCTCAGGCGTGGTCATGCAAGTCCGAGGGACAGTCATGCATGGGCATAGGGATCCCCAATCAAAATCCTGGCCCCTCCTAGATTTGGGGGAACTAGAAGGAGCTACATATATGAAAATACCAGCAAGAGATTTCAACATTCTTACAACAAGTCAAGCATATGCAGGTCACAGCTCTTTGGGGGAAAAAATGAATAAAAAATCCATTTACGTCTTATTTTTCTTTATGCCACTTTTCACAGGGCACATCAGCTCAGCCATCACCCAGGTACTTTGGGCTAAAAGTTGTGTGGCCTCAGGCAAGAATCACAAATACAAGTGTCCGCCAGGGCTTTGCAGGAGATGTGGAAGTGGCCACTGATGGATGGGAAAAGGGGCCCCTTTTAAAGAGGGCGTGGCCAGTGGGCAGCTGCCAAGGGGAAATATCAACGAGTTTTGCCAGGTCTTCACATTTTTCCCTCAAGAATCCAGAAATTCACATTTTTGCATAAAAGCTCTCCACTTTTAAAATACAGCAACCACGGGCAGCCGGTTGGCTCAGTTGCTTAGAGCGCAGTTCTCATAACATCCCGATTCTCCAGTTCGATTCCCACATAGGCCAGTGAGCTGCGCCCTCCACAACTAGATTGAAAACAACAATTTGACTTGGAGCTGATGGGTCCTGGAAAAACACACTATTCCCCTATAAGTTTTTTTAAAAAATAAATAAAATAAAATAAAATATCATATGACAAGCAAAAGGAATAATATTGCCATGGCCAAATCCTAGGACCTTACCACTTCAGTGTGTGCAAGCTGACATCCAGCTGCCAGGAACTGCATCTCTGGGCCTGGGCTTTCTCCCAAGCACTGGAAGACATCTCGGCCTTGTGCAGAGGCAGGAATTGTCAGGGAATTACTGCCCCCAGGAGCAGCCCTCACCAACTGATAGGATTTGGTGGATAAATGCCCCAGCTCCTCCCCGCTGCTGGGATAACTCTGAAGCCTGTCCTACAGTACTTTCCAGACTTTCTACCAGGGTTAAGCACCATGGCTACCAAGTTTGATCATCGAGCCTTATTTGTCTTCCATCCTTTTCCTCCTTCCTGTCCCGACTCCTTTGCTGCCATTTCCTGGGGTCACTTTTCACATAAGCTGTGTACACTCAAATCTTGAAACAAATTCAAGATTTTGTGAAATGCACAGGGCCACTCTTCCACTCTATAAGAACACCCATGAGAGGGGGACATGAAAGCTGAAATCCAGCCCAGCTTCTTCCACCAAGTGTTGCATCTTAGCACCAGGCTGAGAGTAGTGTCAGCTGGACAGGAATTCACACATAGATGTTGGATGTACGAGCAGGAGCCTTGAAAACATGTCTGAGGCCTGATTGGTTCCTGGGTCACCAGTCTATACCTTCTGATTTAGAAGATGGCAGTGTCTGCTGTTCCCATGGAAGCTGGCGCAGCCCTCATGGCCAGATATCTACCTTTATTTTCTCCATTATCTCTGATCAAAATTCCATCTGAGAAAGGCAGCAAATCATTTCCTTTACACTTAGGTTTATATGATGGACCATAGGTAATAGTGTTGCCCAGTGCAAGGCTGTTTGTATTGTTCGGAAGTCAAAAGTCAACACAAAGTGTTCCTATATTCATTCATACAGTAAATATTTATTGAGCACCAGGCACTGTTCTTTGTGCTCCGGAATGCATGAGTGAACAAAACAGATAAGGATCCTGCCCTCGTGCCACTCATAACCTAGGTAGGTGAGAGAGTCAATAAACAACAAGCAAATTTATTTTAAACAGTTTTATTGAGGTATAACTCACATACCAGAAAACTCATCCATTTAAAGTGTATAATTCAATGATTTTTGTTATATCCAGAGTTGGGCAGCCTTCATTTTCATAACCCCCAAAAGAGACCATGTGTTAGAGGTCACTCCCCATTCCATTTTCTCCCTCACCTCAGCCTCTGGCAACCATACTTTTTTTTCTCTATAGATTTGCCTATTATGGACATTTCATATAAGTGAAATAAAACAATATGTGGTCTTTTGTGACTGGCTTCTTTCACTTAGCATAATGTTTTCAAGTCCATCCATATTGTATGTATCATTCTGTTTTATAGCCAAATAATACTCCATTGTATAGATAGACCATATTTTAATTATTCATTCATCAGTTGATGGACATTTGAGTTGCGTACACCTTTTGGTTGTCAAGAATAGTGTTGCTCTTTGTTTACGGTGGCCAAGACATGCAAACAACCAAAATGTCCTTCGATAGACGAATGGATAAAGAAGTTGTGGTATATATACACAATAGAATACTATTCGGCGGTAAGAAAAGATGATATAGGAACATTTGTGACAACATGGATGGATCTTGAGAGTATAATGCTAAGCGAAATAAGTCAGACAGAAAAAGCAGAGAACCATATGATTTCACTGATATATGGTATATAAACCAAAAAGAAGAAAAGAACAAGACAAACAAATGAGAAACAAAAACTCATAGACACAGACAATAGTTTAGTGGTTACCAGAGGGTAAGGGGGGTGGAGGGTGGGAGATGAGGGTAAGGAGGATCAAATATATGGTGATGGAAGGAGAACTGACTCTGGGTGGTGAACACACAATGGGATTTATAGATGATGTAATACAGAATTGTACACCTGAAATCTATGTAATTTTACTAACAATTGTCACCACAATAAATAAAAAAAAAAGTGAAAAGAATAAAAAAAAGAACAGTGTTGCTATGAACATTCATGTGCCAGTATTGTTTTGAGTACCTATTTTCAATCTTTCAGGATATATACCTTGGTATAGAATTAGTAATTTTGTGTTTAACTATTTGAGGAACTACCAACTGTTTTCCACAGTAACTGCACCATTTTACATTTCTGCCAGCAATGTATGAGAGTTTCTGTTTCTCCACATCCTCACCAACACTTGTTATTTTCCATTTTTTTGATGATAGCCATCTGAGTAGGTGTGAAGTAGTATCAGATTGGGATTTCAATTTACATTTCCCTGATGACTAATGATGTTGAGCATCTTTTTATGTGCTTTTTGGCCATTCGTACATCTTTGGAGAAATGGCTAAAGTCCTTTGCCCATTTTTAAATTGTTGTTGTGATTTTGTTGTTGTGGTTGAGTTGTAAGATTTCTTTATATATTCTAGGTACTATACCCTTATCAGACATGATTTGCAAATATTTTCTCCCATTCTGTGGGTGTCCTTTTTCCTTTCTGGATGGAATCCTTTGCAACACAAAAGTTCTTCAATTTGAATGAAATCCAATTCATCTATATTTTATTTTGACACTTGTGCTTTTGGTGTAATATATAAGAAAGCTTTGCCTAAGCCAGGGTCACATAGATGTGTTTTCTTCTAAGAATTTCAGAGTTGTAGATCTTACATGTAGGTCTATGATGCACTTTGAGTTAATTTTTGTATATTGCATAAGGTAAGGGTCCAACTTCATTCTTTTGCATGTGAATATCCAGTTGTCCCAGCACTGCCTGTTGAAAAGATTCTTCTTTCATCATTGAATTGATTTTGGTGAACATACATGTAAGAATTTATTTATGGACAATCACTTCTAGTTCATTGATCTATATATTTATCCTTATATCAATAACACATTGTCTTGATTACTACTGCTTTGTAAGTTTTGAAATGTAGAAGTCTGAGTCCTCCAACTTTGTTCTTTTTCGAGATTGTTTTGGCTATTTTGGACACCTTGAATTTCCATATGAATTTTAGAATCAGCTTGTCAATTTATGTCAAAAAAAAAGGGGGGGGGAGTGATGGCATTGAGATTTAATAGGATTTCCATTGACCCTGTAGGTCAGTTTGGGGAGTATTGCCATCTTAACAATATTAAATCTTCCAACACATGAATACAGGATGTCTTTCCATTTAATTTCTTTCAATGATGTTTTCTAGTTTTCATTGCATGAGTCTTGCACTTTTTTGTTAAATTCATTCCTAGCATCTTTTAGATGCTATTGTTAGTGGAATTTTTTCTTCATTTTTGGATTATTCAATACAATAATTTTTATATATTGATCTTGTATCCTGCAACCTTAGTGAACTCATTTATTAGTTTTAATAGTTCTTTAGTGGATTTCTTAGGGTTTTTTTTATGTAATGTCATCTGCAAATAGAGATAGTTTTACTTCTTCCTTTCCTATTTGAATACCTTTTATTTATTTTCCCTACCTAATTGTCCTGGCAAACATAATTTTAAAAAAGTAAATAATACAGTGTGTTAGAAGATGGTAATTGCAATGGAGAAAAGAAAATATATATTCAAGTAAGGGAGATTGGAAATACTGGGGGTTAGAGTTGTAATTTTTAATTGCTCCAATGAGAAGGTGACATTTTGAAAGAAGCTCTGAAGGAGGTGGAGATGAACATGTTAAGCATCCAGGTGGTGGGAACAACCAGGGCAAAGAGCCAAGGCACGAATGTGCCAGGCAGTTTCTCCAAGAAGAGCCAGAGGCCACTGTGGCTGGGGAAGAGTAAGCAAGGACAGTCCACGTAGAGTCTTGGGACTGGAGGGTCTGGTTCAGAAGAGTGGCCTGACCTGACTTAGGGTTTTGAAAGAATCACTGTGCTTGCTTCACAGAGAACACACTGAGGGAGGAGCAGAGACCAGGTGGGGGCTACGATGTGATCCTGGAGAAGGTGATAGTGGCTTAGACCAGGGTGGCATCTATGGTGGTGATGAGAAAAGATTGGGTTCTAAATATATTTTGAAGATACAGTTGATAGGATTTGTTGACAGATTAGATAGAGAGTGTGAAAAAGAGGAGTCAGGATGAGACCAAGGTTTTTGGCCTAAACAACTGAAAGGCTAGTGTCGCCATCAACTCAAATGGGGACAAGTGCAGAAGGAGCCGGGGAGGGTTCACTGTTGGCTACACTGAATTTGAAATGAATACTAGGTCTCCAAGCAGAGGTCTAAAGTAGGGAATTAGACATGCAGGTCAGGAGTCAAGAGAAAAGTCCGAGTTTAAAATAGAAATTGAGAAGCTTTGCCATCTAGATGGCATTCAAAGCTATGCAATGGAAGGTGATCACCACGGCAGTGAGTGTCCACAGAGGACAGACAAACACTGAAGCCTGAAATGCGATGCCTTCCAGTATCAACAGGTGGGTAAGAAGAGCGCGAACCAGGAAAGAAGGCTGAGACAAAGCCACCAATGAGAAGGAGGAAAACCAGGAGAGAGTGAGGACCTGAAGGCACATGAAGAAAGTGTGTGAGGCAGGAAGGAGTGATCAACTGCATCAGCCATTTCTGAATGGTCCAGAAAGATGAGGACTGAGAGCAACCACTGGAGAATTGACCAAAGAGGGCGTTTGCCGTTTCAAATACCACAACAGGCATGTTTTTGTCTGTTGTTGGGGAGGGGCACAGATGGGTGAGGGCCATATAGGGTCATGCTGCCAGCTAGTTCCTGACTCTCTAGGGTCTGTTTAGTTATCTATTGCATAACAAATTAACCCAAACTTTAATGACTTGAAACAACCACATTTATCATCTCACAGTTTCTAAATCTGGGCATGGCTCAGCTGGACCCTCAGCCACAGGAAGGTGTCAGCGAGAGCTGCGGTCTTCTCTCAAGGCTCACCCAGAGGAGAGTCTGCTCCCAGGCACATCCCACTGGTGGCTGGCCACAGGGAACCCTCAGTTCCTTGCCACATAGGCCTCTCCACAAAGCAGCTCCAAATACAGCAGCCGGCCTCTTCCACATGAGCAAACAGGAGGGCCAGAGATAACACCAGCAAGAGACAGCCAGCCAGCAAGATGGAAGTCAGTCTTCTGGTTACTCAGTCACAAAAGTGACATCCCAACACTTTCGCTGTGTTCTATTCATTAAAAGTAAGTCACTAGGTCCGGCCCACTCACTAGGTCCGGCCCACAGTCAAGGGGAGGAATTACACAGGGGCACATGTACCAAGAGGCGGAGCTCATTAGGGGCCACGACAAGCAGGTCTAGTGCTGGACAATGGGTGAAAGAAAAGCTAATACCTCATGGGCTGGCATTATGCCAGTGCATGTTAAGAATGAAAAATAAGTAAATGAATTCTATTCAGGAAGTGAAGTTATCAATAAGGCTCTTTGTCAACGTTTTTTATGTAAAGCCAGGTCTTAATATGCAAAAACACTTACAGGAGAGAACCTCTACCTGTTGGTGGTTTTATTCAACTTACAGCATTAATATTACTTGTAAGCGCCACATCTGAACTGAAAACTCTTTGATCGCAGGACTCAGCCTTCTTACAACCCTCAGCACCAGCATGGTTCTTTGAGCTCAATGTGCGCTTTGCTACTTGTTACCTGTGTGATCTGGGGTAAGTCACTCAACCCCTCTGTGCCTCAGGAGCTGCACATGTAAAATGCAGGTATTAATGCCCATCTCCCAGGCGGATGGGTTGGTTAAATACGATGCTCTATGTAAAGACACTGAGCACAGCATTTGGGCCTCTGGCCCATGGTAAATGCTCAGTCAGAGGTTATCATTATTACTGCTATTATGTTTTATGAACATTCACTATAATGACGGAGGAATTTCTGTAGAATGAAAATATTAAATGAACTAATGCATGAAAGGTTTTGTACAGGTTTACACTGCACACCAGGCTCGTAATATCTTCAATAAATGCACATTATCATTATTACTATTAACTTTACGATAAAAATTATAATTATGAAGGAATTTGCATGTGTACATTCTCATACACTTTATTAAATCATATCTATTCTTCAAAACACTCCTCAGCACACTTCCTCCTGGTATCATTCCAGATTCGTTCTTCCCAGTTACAGTGCCTTAAATAAAGCTTTCCCTGTGTTTTATCTGAGTGAGCGGAATGTGTCATGCTATACACTCCTGTGCGTCCAGACTGCTACGTTCTATTCTGGGTCCTTTTCTTGGCATGTCCGACTTCCGCCATTTGATGGTGGCATCTCGAGGGCTGGGTTGTGTGTTTTCCTCCTTTCGCACACCCCCTAGGACCTAACAGTGTGCTCTGTACCCAGTCCTGAGCCACCCAGTCCACGCACCGTACAGCCAGACACACTAGCTCGGGAACACCGCCTGCTACTACAGCTGGGAAATAACTCCAGCCGGCTGGCCAGAGGGCTGCAGGGAGGGCAGGATGTGGAGGAAGAAACAAAAGCATACCACTGGAAGGGCAAAGGCAAGCTGCGTGGTCACATTCGATCTTGCGAAGAGTGGCGGGGGCCAGGGGTAACAGCTGCTTCCACACCAAGGCCACCCACACGGCCATGCAGCTGAACAATGGAGATTCAAATATGGCGCTGCTCCAGTCCAAGCAGTCCCTGAGGTGTGGTCACTCGATGGTGAGGGGAGCATTTGTGAATGAAGTTGGTCCAAAGGATAGGGGATGGTCTTGAGTCAGCCAGCACAGCTCTATCAGGAGCTGTGTGACTTCAGGCAGTTAATATAACCTCTCTGAGCTTCTTAGTTGTCATAACAGATAGCATTCACTGAGTACCTCTTGTGTACCAAGCATGTTCTTAGCATTTGTATATATTATTTAATATCACAATACCCAAATGGCAGGTACAATTATTGTATCTGTTTTACTGATGTGGAAACTAAAGCACAGGGAGTAAAAAACTTACCTAGGTTCAACTAGCTCAAAAGTGGTACATGCAGGGTTTGAATTCATAACACACTTATTATACCCACTATGGTCCGAACCGCATGCATTAGTCAGGGTTCTCCAGAGAAACAGAACCAATGGGATATATAATAAGAGAGCTGTTGTGAGGAATTTGCTCATGCAATTATGGAGGCTGACAAGTCCAAAGACCTGCAGAGTGTGTCAGTGAGCTGGAGACCTGAGAGAGCCATCGGGGTAGTTCCAGTCTGAAAGCCAGGAGGCTCGACACTGAGGAAGAGCCCAGGTTTCAGTCCAAGTCTGAATGTAGGAAAATCAATGTCCCAGTTCAAAGGCATCATGGAGAAAGGATTCTCTCCTACTCAGGGTAGGTCAGCTTTTTTGTTCTATTCAGGCCTTCAACTGATTGGATGAAGCCCACCCACATTGGGGAGAGCAATCTGCTTCACTCGGTCTACTGATTTAAACGTTACTCTCATCCCAAAACACCCTCCTAAACACAACCAGAATAGTGTTTGACCAGATACCTGGGCACGTTTGACACAATCAGGCTGAAACATAAAAATTAACCATTACATCTCAAAAGTGCTATTTGAAAATTAAATGAGACACTATATGTTAAAGTTTTGTTTTGTTTTAAATTTGAGAGGCCTGGTAAACAGTGATCAATAAATCGTAGCTAAAAAAGGAAAAGAGAGAAAGATTAAGAAGAGGTCAGTGACTCAGTTTCAGTTGCCAATAAGTGGCTTTGGGGTTCAGGGTCTGGCATGGCTTTTAGTAGAAGTTTTCACTTGACTCTTTGTTGTTAAAGGTGCAGCTTGAGGAGCCCTCCTGGACCAGACAAATCCATGCAGGGGACACTAGATTTCCAGTATTTAGCACTAGGAGGTAATGAAAGAAGGGTTATCCATTCATTCAAACACAGTTTCAACTAGCATCAATTAAGCGCTTTCTGCCTGCCGGGTGACATGCTGGAATCTCATCATCTGCTCATCTCCTCTAATTTTCACAGTGCACTGGGTACAAGTTACCCTTATTCCCATGTGGCAAACAGAGAAACGGGGGCAAAGAGTGCTGGCGTGGCTTACTCAGAATCTCTCAGCTGATAAGTGATAGAATCAACACCTGAATTCAGATCTGTTTGCCCCAAAATACCATGTTTCCCTGAAAATAAGACCTAGCCGGACCATCAGCTCTAATGCGTCTTTCGGAGCAAAAATTAATATAAGAAGACCGGGTCATAATGTAATATAATATAATATAACATAATATAATATAATATATTGGGTCTTATATTAATTTTTGCTCCAAAAGACGCATTAGACCTGATGGTCTGGCTAGGTCTTATTTTCGGGGAAACACTGTAGGTGCCCTTGCTTCTGTGACCGGGGTGTCTACCTGGTTTCCAAGGATTTGGCAATGGCACCCCACCTCAGGATAAGTTTTTTTTGTCTTAAGACATCTTCCACAAACACACTTCAATCAATACAAAATAATGACGCTTGGCTCAAGTTTTGGAAATTTCCACTTTGGAACCTGCTCACTCAAGCAAAGAGGAAAAACGTCATTTATCTCAGTAAGAACTGCTTTGCTTATTCTAGTCCATCAGTTTATCTTCTAAAGTTATAGGGGAAGAAGAACTCTCAGGGAAGTTTATAAGTGAGGGAAAATTTCCCCTCTTAAATCTTCTGACTGACCTAAGGATTAAATTGACATGAAACAGATTAACAAGAGAAAATAACCAAATTTATTATGTGTGTACATAGAGAGCCTCCATAAGAATATGGAACCCGAGGACAAGCAATGCATCTTGAGCTAAGGAGAAAGCTATGCCTTGGACTTCAAAGGGCAAGAAGACAATTCATAGGTAGAAGAGAAGGAGTACACATGTGGCAAACAAATTCTTGCTGGAACTTCTGGACGCCCTGGAAACAAAGGGACACAGAGGGGAGTCAATGAACACATTTCGAGGCTCCTCCCTGTGCACACCCTTCCTTTAAGCAGGTTTTTCTCTCTGACTTCCTTTAAGCAGGTAAGGGGGAGCTAGTAGGCTCTTGTGGAATCTCTTGTTTCTTAAAAATAACTAGCTTAAAATCATCAATAAAAAAAAAAAAAAGGCATATTTGGGAGTGGCAAACTCGGCTCCCCAAATTCCAAATCCCCTCCCTATATGCTTGCTCTACTGCAGGATCAGACGGACTTGTTAGAGAAATTGGTTGTCACAACAGCTGTTATTAATGGTAATAGGCCGCCTTGCCCTCAAGGAAGAGCTCTCTGTGGAAGAGGGGAAACCTGGACTCAGAGCCTCCCTGCCAGGCAGCCCATGTCAGGAGGCAGGCTGCCACTCTGAAAGGCCGACTCCCACGGACAGGGAGGTAGAAGTGGCTTGTTCCAGGCGAGAAGGTGGACACAGAGGGTCTTTGTTGGGGAGTCTTAAAACCACAAGGCCTTTTCAAGAGCTGGACCTTCCAAGGGAGGGGAATGCACTGGTCTGACCTGAGAGCAGCTTCCCACTGACTCCCCGGGTGTGAAGTGGTCTCTGGAGGGTCTGAGTAGCCTCAGGAGTACACCAAAAGAGCCTGGGGTGGGTTTAAACATTGAGAAACTGAGATAAGAATCGGGGCAAACAGCCCAGTGCTGTTCTCTTCGTCTGGGGTCAGTTCTACTTTCAGAGCTCTCCTGGGCTCAGTAAATGACCTCTAACTGCCTCGAGAGAGGTAGAGGCCAAGACCAGGAGGGCAAGTAGTCTGGCAAAGGCCAGGCACCGTCTCCAGCAGCCAGGGCTGTCTCTTGTCGCTTCCCTACAGCATTATGGGGTTAAAGTTCCTGTGCAGTCGGGGAGGATTCTCTAAGGATAATGAGCACAACATAAAGCACAGCTCCCTCCAACTGCACTAAGGGGGGGGGACGGGGGGGGGGGGCGGGGAATCAACAACCTGGACTCACTCATGGTCCAGGCCCCTCCGAGGAGGGCAGGAGTTCCAGAAGTTTCATTTCTTTTGCTCAGTTTGGAGATATTTTCCCCCAAATCATTCTGTTCAGCCCATCTTCAGCTGTAAACTGGCAGGACTTACAACACTGGTTCTCATGAGCTTTAGGAATCCAGCTTCCTAATTTTTTCCAATTCCAAATATAAAACAAACCAAAAAAGCATTAAAATAATTTGAACTTCAAAGACTTTCTAATTCCTAGTGGTCACAATGAAATTAAATAAGAATCAGTCAGCTAGCATGCTCTCTCTCTCTCTCTCTCTCTCTCTCTCTCTGTGTGTGTGTGTGTGTGTCCCTCTCCCCTCTCTCTCATTTTTCTCTTATTCAAGGAGAGGAAAATAAAAGCAAAAAGGACACAGAGCCCATGCAACTCCAGGAAATGTTTGCATGAAGCTTCTTTAGCTTCTAACTAACATTTGTAACTAAGGATTAGTGGAGCAGCCCTCGTGTAATTACCGTTGTTGCCCCATTTGCGGCTATCTCCGTGAAGCCAGTAAATCTTGAAATTACAGGCTGACCACCCTGGAGAACTGAGACGGAGTCAGCCACATCTCTCAAAGGCACTGCCCTGGGCGATTCCCGCCCCCCTGAGATGACTTGATCGCCAGGGAGAAGGCCCCGCCTGGGAGCGACTCCCAGACCTCACTGCGGCTTGAAAGTAAATAAAACCAGGGTGGGTGGCCCAGGACACCCTGCACCCCTTGTGAGTAGAAGGAGAGGCAGCTAGCTCAGACTGTCCCTGTCACAACTTCCATCATCCCACCCCAGTGTGAACTCCTGGCTAGGGCCTTAGAGATAGGCAAGAAGAAGACCAAGACAAAGAACTGAGAAGGGGAACATAGAAAAATGCCTTGAAAAGGAGATTTTTGCCTCTCGAAAGCCTGTTTCTCTCTATTGAGGAATGTAACAGATACCTGCAGAGGACATCCACGTTAAAGCTACACGCCATTTATTAAACAGAGATCAAGATTTGACTTGAGGTTTAACCATGATCTTGAGCATGACTTTAAAATGAGCATTTATAATGGATCTTCATAACAGATGCCTAGTCTAGACCTCTGAAAAATGTCAAAGTATTTCAAATCAAATAACAAAGACCTATTGAATATTGCTCAGGACACCATCCTGGGCTATTATTGAAATAAGACTCAGCTCACCTGTCACGCACACCTTCATGAGGACAGACAGCATGAATAACATTCTCCATTTTCTCTCTGCGGGTCCCTTAAATGGAGGTTTTTTGTTATTTCCCCCTGTGGTCTGAGACCTTAAACACTACACTTAAATACATGAAGACACGACCAGAGGTAGGAGATGTTAGAGGTCCTTCCAATGCCAAGAGTCTATGACGAGAGAGTGCAGTCACCATGCTCTGTGCATCGCAGGTGCATTTATGGTTTGCCCTTATATAATGCATTTCTGTCAGCTTTTAAAATTTTGCTATAGATACCTATAAAATCTGTTTAACTACTGCCTTTATCAATTCTGCTATTTACAAAAGCTCAGCAGCATATGATTTTGCAGTTAATTAGTATAAATAACACATCTGGGTCAAAGATTAAAATAATATTCTCCAAGCCATTTAGCACCTATCAATGGCCTGCTGTCCAGATGTTCCATCTTATCTGCTCTTAGCTGGGATCCGCCAGCCCCTTCACTGATCACTAATGTCCCACATATGTTCCTTTCAGCATCTTCAGAAAAGGTGCCACGGGGCTCTGGGTGGGCGTGCATGCGTGCACACGTGTGTGTGCGTGTGCACGCGCGTGTGTGTGTGTGTGTGGTCGGACATGGGTCTTTGCCTTCTTCTGAAGAGGATGACCCAGAGCATCAGGTGACTTGCCCAAAGTCACAGAACAGAAAACCAAAAAACAGAAAAAATTCTAAATTATTTCTTCCCACTGTTTTTTCTGCAGTCCCCAGAACATTGGAGGTCTGAAGAGCACCATTCGGATACTATCACATTTCCATTGCAGAGGAAGAGAGATTCCTCAACCAAATCGGTGGCCACACAATGTAAAAATTTTCTATATACAGACAAGAGGAATTTCTGAATTATGACTCCTACAGAAAGCAGGACACCAAAGGCAAAAAGAAGAAGAGGGAGGAGGAGAAGGAGAAGGAGAAGAAAACAGAAAAGGAAAAAAAAAGGAAGAAGGAAAGAAGAGAGAGAAGGGTAGGGCGATAGTGACAGGAAGAAAGAATAGCAGGAGAAGTTGTGGGAAATTAGTTTTGCAAAAGAGGTGGCGTTTTAGCTGCTCCAGGAGCTGCTGGGAGGAAAAGAGTAGAAGCCAAGGAGGAATTCTCTCCCCACTGGTGGTCAGTTTGGAATTGTTTACAGCGGGGAGTGCCCCCAGGGAGCTTTGCTCTCAAGCTGAGCAGACTTCAAAGTGCCCGTTAGACATTAACATATTGATCCCACCACCAGCCCCCACCACTCCCATCCCTGCCTCGGGAATCCGAGGGTTAGGATGGCAGTCTTCCATAGGGAAACCGAGGAAGGCAAAAGCAGCCAATGAAGAAACTGGGAATGCCCCCCAAGACTCTGCCGCTCAGGCCCATTGTTAACATCAACCATGAAAGGTACTGCCCCTCGTCATCAGTCGGCCAGCCTGAACACCGCAGTGGTTGAAGGAGCCAGTTCTCTTTGGGGACAGAGGTATAGGAAGGCTCAGGTGAAAAATAAAATCAGCAGTTTCCAGGTCACTTCCACTCAAGGCAGGCAGTCTCAGTTGGCCCTTACTAAACTCCTAAGGACTGGCAGCATCCTGGCATTCCCTCCCTGCATTACCCCAAATATTTGCATCCATTCAATGCTTGGATTCCCTCTGGTCTCCTATGGAGAAAAGACTGCTGGAAACCCAGACACCCCGTGGAGGGGACTGGTGCCAAGTCGTCTGGGGCCCCCTCCCCCGGGAAGCAGGAAGCACAGCCAGCCTTGTCACCATGCCCTAAAGTAGGATGGATGGCCCCGGTAAACCGATCCTCACTAATGTAACCATAGGTGCTATTTCATATAAATACATCCACCCAGACATTTCCCATCAGCTCAGCGCCTTTCCCTGAGGCCGGCTCTGCGACGTCTCTGCCCTCTCCACCGCCTCGAACCACCCGGGTTAATGACATGCTCAGAGTAGGGACCCGAGTGTGTTAAGTGTCTTTGTAATGGCAAATAAGGGGCCCCCAAAGCCTTCCCTTTCTTCATTTATCATATTCTATAATGTACCTATCACATCCCCTGCTCCTCTCCTCAGTGCCAAACTAAACAGCCTTAGTCCTGCTAATCTCTCCTCAGATGGAGACCGGGGCCATAAATCTAATCACCAAAGAAAGCAGGCCTTCCCTGACCATGGCTTGGGTGCTTGGCACAGCACAAACTATAAAACACACAGCAGATAATGGCAGAACCGCTGTCACAGTGAGCATTATAAAATGCAGATGTCGTTACGATAATGCGCCTGTTGTGAAGTCTCAACTGTAAATTCGCCAGCTTGCCAAAGGGATAAAGACTATTTATTTGCTCATCAACCCCACCCTCTCTCCTCTTTACCCTTTGTCTCCACTGGCACGTTCTGTTTGAAATTTCAGGTGGAAATTGGAAAAAGAGGACTGGGCACTGGCTTTGCCAGGATAACACGAAATTAAATCCCATTAGCTTCTTGACTCAATTTTAAAAGGTGAAAGGATATCATGGCTGGAGTTAGACATGTTGTCTGTGTGAATTTGGTAAGTAATAGGACACCTTCTCGGGACCCTCGGCCTGATTTAACATCCCCCAGATGACACGGGTGAACTGCCCGTTCACCTCTCCCTCCCAGTCACCCAGGCGGGCATTGACAAGGGATCTCATGAACTTATTAATGTCTTTTTCAACATACCCGAAATTTTCAGCTTTCATAAAGTGAAAGGAACGGAACCTTTTTTACATCTTCAAAGAAGAGCAACAAACAGTAAGTTAAATTTCAGCGCACGTCAGGGATGTTGGAAAGATCTTTGACGAAGGTAGATGTGCTGAGAGACCTGTTGGCCTACAAGGAAACCAGATTTTTCCTTTTATCCCTCTTTTCCAGTCATCTTCAAAAGAGGAGAATAGATCCAAAATATAGGCAATATTAGCAAGAGGCAATATTAAAAACTTTGTTACTTCTCATGCTTTATATGTCTGCCCTGGAGCAAAGAGCTGAGCTTGAGCCTTGGGATCCATCAATCATGCCCCACATCCAAGCAGGAAATCACCAGGCCAGGCAAGAACTGAGAAAACCCACTGTTCCTAAGGTTGGGTCCTGAATGGCCCTCATCGTGGACAGTAAGTAGCCTAGGAAAGATGTAGGTCCCAAGTTACCTGGTGATCCATGTTTCTCCAGCAGGTCCAGATAAGAAACCTGGGGAACTACCCCAAAATCCTCAATTCCAAGCATAAGCATGGACCATCTTAGTGAGCCATCAATTTTATCGGATGTAGGTAATTGAAAATATGAATGTGTACATTAAGGCAAGCACTTTGAAAAACAAAGCACATTTATTTTGCGTTAAGTGCAAAATTCACATAAACTTTTAGGGGAAGAGGAAAAATGCAATGAATTCGGAGCTTGTGACTAGCCCCTACAGAAGTTCCACAGGCCTCCAGGGCTATATTCCCTCCTCTGCAAGTCAAATTTGACAAGCATAGCCCAACTCCTAAGAACAAAGATGGGCAAAAGGGGGGCCTAAACCATGGAAGTAATACCAATATTGCAGAGGTCGGGGCTGAACAGTACTGGGAGTTGCTCTAAGGACTACAGGGCCCAGAATTTGAGTCCAGGTCCTCCAAGAACCAGCCATGTGAGGTTCAGGAGCCAGGACAAGATAAATATCGAGTCAGGACCCTTCCTCTCTCTGACCAGGAAGCCTTCCTCTCTCTTTTAGTTTGAGTTCTCCTGGAAGCAAACCCTGAGACAAGAATCCACGTACAAGAAATGTGTTTAGTAAAGGATCCTAGGAAACACCAGCAGGAGTGAGGAAGTAAGATGGGGTAGGATAGACATGCAGTGTCAAGCAAGTTCCCATTGCGGACAACTGGAGGTTGATTCTATCTGAGCAATTCTGGAAGCTACCCTAGAACATATACCTCAGAAGCATCCCACCCAATGGGTGCAGGCACTGGTATACTTATACATCAACTCCCTACCGTCATTGATTGGGAGCTGCTGGGGGAGGGGCGTGGTCATGAATTCCCTATACTTCCCCATGCTTTGAGTACACAAAGAAAGCTGTCAGGCAAAGGGGCTGGCTGCTGGAAAGCAGTCTGCACTCAAAGGGCAAGCAAGGTTTAGGGGGTACTGGTGACGTGCTCACAGCCACTGCTGTACCCTCTTCATTACGGGCTCCGGTCTTCTTCATCGAGGGTTAATCATCAGACATGGTAGCTGACCTTAACCTTTAGATAAAAATGAAGTACGGCTGCTACTAAACACTTATATACCAGGCAGTGTGCTAGGTGCCCCTTATTTAGTCCTCCCAGCAAACCTATGGGTAAATAACTGTGATGACAAAGAAGGAAATTGACCAGCAAAATGAGTAGTTTCTGCAGAGTCCTGCCCCCTGTAAAGCTGGGACTTCAACCTAGAGTTCATGGTCATAACCTCTGCCTACGTGGCCAGTACAGAATGCCCAGTCATGCCCCCTTCTGCAGGTTTCTGCCCCACCCATTGCCCTGCCAGGAGGCACTCTTAGGTTTTTGTTACATGTGATCGAGCCCTCCCACCTCACCACAGCTTTTTGGACCAAGGTCTTCTGTGGCCTGGCTTGAAAAGATGAACTCCCTAAATCAGATTCCCATCCTGGGCTTTCGAACTGATATCTGAAGACCTCGCAGTGAGCAAAGCGAACTGGGGGACGGGGTGGAGTTACACCCAAAGTGGACGTCCCTTGTCTCTGCCTTCCCGGCAGTCATCCCCCTTCCATCTGGTCTCCTCACTTCTTCACTTCCTGTTTGTTTGTTTTTTAAGAACCACTTTCTCCATTATGCAATCTTGGTGTCATTGTCAATCAAGGTATCGAGATACCCTGTCTTTTTTGGCCCAAGATGCCATGGACCCCACTACGATAACTGGACTTCCTCCCCCCAAGGAACTTAACTTCTGAGTAGAGTGGTTCTAGGACAGAAAATAGTTGAGAGCGGGGCTCTGAAGTGACTGTCCACTCTTTCTTGCCACCTAGATCTATGGAGTGTCCTTTCTGAAGGCTGGACACCAGCTTTTTCTTTGATTCCATATGCTGTTGGTGTCCTGCCAAACCCCTTGGAACCCACTGCACCCTTACTCACTGTGCCAGCTGTCTGGTGTTGAATAACAAATCACCTCAAAACTTAGAAGAGTAAAACAACAATTTATTATTATCTGTCATGGTTCTGGGGTTGACAGGATCAACTGGGTCGTTCCCTCTTGGGGTCCCTCATATAGTTGCAGCCAGCCTATGGCTGAAGCTAAATAGATCTAAAGGCTTCTTCACTCACCTATATGGTGCCTGAACTGGGATGGCTCGAATGGCTCGAGTCTGGATGGTCATCTCTCACTCTCTCCCTGTGGCCTCTTTTTATGGCTAGCTTGGGCTTCCTCACAGCATGGTGGTTTTGGAGTAATTGGACTTCTTTTTGGCTGCTGTTTTCTCTCAGAACAAGTGCTCCAAGAGACTCAGGCATGAGCTGTACGGCATTGCTTTCACTGTATTCTATCTCTCAAAAGTCACCAGCCCACCCAGATTTAAGGGGCCAGAGGAATAGACTTCTTCTGTCAGTGGGGGGATAGGATGTGCTGACAGGGAAGGAAGGAATTGATGAGTGGTAGGCACACTGGAGTCAAAATACCACATAGCCACTTGTTCTTTACTTCAAATACATGTAACTCTGTCTGGAGGACATTCACTGACTAGACGTACACTCTGCCGCCTGTGGCAGGGAATTCCAGAAAGTTAACACTCCCTGCAGCAGTTCTTAACTGCACATAAATGGAAGTCTAAATGCCCCAGTTTCCTCCTGACTGTGGGGGTTAAATCAAAGGTGGAATCCTTATAGTTTTCTAGAGATTCTCAAAGTGATTGGGCCCTGATCACCCAGAGTGGATACCTGCTTCTTGCCACACCCACAGTGGCTGCCTTACTTTCCCCTGACTCACTTCTCCACTCCTGTACCTGGGCCTCCTGAGAGGGAGCTCAGAGAGAAAACAAAACGAGACCCTTGCACCCAAATCCTTTCCTCAAAGTCTGCTTCTGAAGTAACCTACTGAACACATACCCTGTATTCTCCCAGAGTATTTCTTCCTTGGGTAAGTTAACCATAGTTGGTTTCTTTTGCTTTGCTTACAGCCAAAGAACAGTAAGTGATAGAATGTAGAAAGGGGCCAGAGAGAAGATGTAGGAGCCATGATGTCCGCGTGCCGGCCAGCATTGTGGGAGTACATGACACTGAAGCCACAGTGTCTCTCTGGAAGAGAATGGAGCAACCCAGACAGGGCAACGCCTCATCAAAGGCCACACTGCAGCTCTATTCCAATCCTCACTTGCCTCTTCCCTCATGCCCCATTCCCCACGGGGACTGGCCTTACCTGTGAGCTCTGTGACTCAAATAGCATAGCAGATGTCTTCTTGCACCAAACATCTCCATTAACAAGGTTTAGGAGGATTAACGGACATGAGTGCATTAGGTTTCCTAAGGTCCATCTGAGGACAATAAAATTGCGAAAATTTGAACTTTGATGGGATATAGTGAGAGATTTACTATTGCAAGAGACTGTTAGGAACCCAGAGGACAATCTAAGGGGTGATGTCTACATGGGGACAAGAAGAGACAGTACCTGTGGGTAGAAGAGGGACAAAACAAGGGAAGTCCAAAGGGGTCAAAGACCAGCTTTTCTACTTTGGAATTTGGTGAGAGCCTCTTACAACTCTTTCCTGAGATAGCTGACAAAACCTTTCTAAACTTTGGAGTAAACACAATTTGCAGGATTTCTGGTCAAAAGTACATGGTAAAGAATTCTGTGGGTATCTAGCCAATGCTTTGATTCTACACTAGATACTTATATCTTGAAAGTATCAGACTTGAAAACACTGTAATAACACAGACATCCTTCTTTCATATAGGAAAACATTGATTTCAAAAATATAGGAAGCATCTAATAGGGAAAGGTTCAATGACTTTCCCAATAAAACTAGCAAAACTGGACTCTTTTAGACTGGATTCATAGTAGAGTAGCCAGATGATTTATCATCTACACGGGGACACTTTAGTGAAATGGGGCACCATTAGTAATGAAACCAAGACAACAGGTATAAACCAGGATGTCTCAGGCAGACCATGATAGGAGTTCAGGAAGCCGGGCATGTTCTGCTTCACCATCGGAAGGCACGTGCGGCTAGCACGTGAGAGTCTGTGATCCGCACCTAAATAAAACCTGTAAGTCCCATATTCCTCCTTGGTAGGTATGGAATAGTGGGGATGCCCTGGTCTTAGAACTAAAAGCCCTAGATTCAAGTCCAGCTCTCTCCTTTTCTAACTGAGAGAAACTGAGACAATCTCTGAAACTCAGTCAGCCCAACCTTCTGTTCTATAAAATGCAGATGATTCCACCTCATTCACAAGGCTGTTGTCAAGATTAAAGAACGAGGTAGACTCCTTCAACAAATGCATGGTGATGTTATTATTGGTCCATTCGACAGTAAATCTGGATAACCTCAAAGCACAAAAATGCCTGGTACATGATTTCTTGAAAAGCTATGAAAAGAATTGTCCCATGTTTTCATTCTGGCCTCAGTATAAATAAAATCTGTTTATTTCATGTTGAGGCATGTCCTATTTCAGCCCACCAGGCCCCTCCTTTCATTCAACTTGAAGGCAGCTTTTGACCCGTGAACTTTTAGCACCTTTCTCATTGGGGACAAAGAACAGCTCCTCATTTAAGTGAAAACCCATGTATGTTTCTTGACTCTTTGCCTGACAACACTCAGTTTCAACCAAGAACAGGCAACAGGAGTAGCTTGTGTTCAGTACTCAGACGAATCCGTGGCCAGCTTGAGGAGTAACATGGAAAAACTTATGGGGGCATGAAAAGAATAATATGGGGGTTTTCAACTGTAAAAGAGGACCACACACATGGTCCCAGAGGGTTGTGCCCTGGACCATCTTCAAAAACATGGAAGCTGCATTCTCTGCAGCCATGCATAGGCCTGGTTTAATTAAATGTAGGCCACAAACAGGCTGGCAAACACGACACCAAAATGTTGTCGATTTCTGTGGTAGAAATTTCCCATAGCTCTGTGTTCCCTGATAAGATAATACATGTAGAGAGTACAACCTGAATGCTTGGCACATGGTTCCATCTGTTTTTCCATCATTTTGAATTTAGCAGGAAAACCCAAAGATGTGTTTTGACACAAGCATGCTTTTTCCCTTCTCTGCATTTTGAAATGGCTGTGTTTGGAGGCTAATTAAGTCCATATGCTTCTGATTCATTTACACTTAACTCATCAAAATGTTGTTTTGTAATAGCCATTTGAAGTCCAAGGCGCCTCTCTTGAGCCTTTTTTTCTAAAAACCAGGAAGTAATGGCTTGCCAGCCAATAACAGAGTTCTTGTACCAAAAGGTTCAAACTTGGTTCCTACAAGATCTTACACCCAGGAGATTCTAGTGGTTAGGAATTGTCCTAAAGCATCATGTCAAGTGTGGGGTGTGACTTTGACTCTTCTGTTACTATCCAAAGATACTCACTGTTCCGAATCACAGAAAACAATTTATGAGAGAAAAAAATTTTTTGCTAGAATCACTGGGCCCAATAGGGAAATTTAGTTTGAATGCAAATTGGGTCGTTTTTCCTTTTTTTTAAGTTTTCATTAGGTATAACTAGGATTTATAACTAAAGGTTTCATGCCAACCCCTACCCAGACTAAAGTAGCCATTCTGCCACCTATTTTTGCTGTCAGATCTTACTTATACTTTTTAAAAATTTATCCATAACTTGGACTTAAAAAAAAAAAACAAACTCCTGTTCCTTCAAACTCATACCAGAGCATTATCTAACAAGCCCACCTAACAGCCATCTGATTTCTAGAGTTTGTAATCTTTGACTCACTATTTACTAATGTTTAGGGCCTAGATTCCATAAAGTAAGGTATTACATTATATTATACAGCTGAAATTTGCTTTTGTCCACTGAAAAAAGTAAATGATCTCTATCCAAAAGATAACTCCAAAGGTTATAGTTTTGTTGTCTAATAGGATATTAACTTAGCAACATTAGTTCAGCCGTTTTCACTTTGATTGACTGTGTATCAGTTTTTCTTATCCTCCCTCAAACCCACTTTACCATCCACTTGGTTCTCTCATTAACACATTAAATAAATCTTTGATATGCAATCACTAAATATGTGATTGAAGAGTCATTTAACTTTTTGAAAACTATACTTTAAGATTGCACAATCCTCAAGCCTGGCTTTTCTGATCTATCTTTCCTCCTACTGCTGTTCATTCAAGTTTGACAACTAGGGAAAGCAAATGGGTGTTCAAAGGGTTGAAAATTGAGTAGATGCAATACTAGAAAAGACATGAAAATTTAGCCAGGAAGGGTTTTGAATACGGAATGAGTCTATATACGTGATCTCATTTCATTTTATATTACAACTCTGACAAGGAGTCATCACCCCACTTCCCAGGTGAGACAAATGAGGCAAGGAGTGGTTAAGTAATTTGCCCAGAGTCACACAGCTCCCAGATTTGAACAGGGAGCTGTCAATTCTAAAATTATGTGTTCTTTTCACTACTCCTCCCCCTCTGTGATACAGTTAAAGTCTTCAAGGAGTGAAACTGTAGGAAATCATAGAAATGGACAGAAGGAGCAGACACAGCAGGGCCAGAATGGAAAGCAAGGCAGGCAGGACTTGTTCCAAAGAGGAGTTAACTGATATTCACCCTGACGTGAAGTATGCCAAAAGTGCCCTGTGACAGGTCAGTGGCTCAGAATAAATGATGCTGCAAAAAAGGTCTTACAAACCTAAATGCCAACCTAAATTACTTTTATTGCATTACATAAATAAGCACAAGTATAAAAACCAGGGATTGATGGGAGCAAACAGGATTCCATGTGGAGGCACATCCATCAGTTTAACACTTGGAGCCCCTCCCTGTCAAATCCTCCCTGGGAAGGAGAAGACCTTATCTGATTGGTGAGTTAGGAAAGCAGAATTGCACACGCTCACTGTGGGCCCTCCCTCTGCTGGGGCCACCCTTGCAGTGTCTGTATGCTTCTCTGCTCTCTGCCCTCTACTATGCCTCTGGGAAGCTGTCCAGCTAAGTCTAGGACCAGGTGGCCAAGTTTCATTCTGAGGTGACATGTAACACATCGAAGCCATGACCTCAGATCTAACTTTTATCAGTTACAGAGCTGACATTTTGGTCTTCATCTGTCTGATTCCTGCATTTTTTATTCCAAACTTGGCCAAGGAAAAGAGGTATGATTAACACCACTAAAACCCAAAAAGTATAAATAAACTTTATGCTACAGAACTCCAACACAAATTAACAAATTATATAATATAATAATATAATGGTTCTGTAAAAATAATAGAATGCAGCATAGCAGCACTAATCAATGTGATGTGACAGATGGAGACTGTTGTTTCCTAGACATTAAACCACTGGTGCTCTTGTGGTTATGGCCCCACAGTGAGCCAAATGACTGCTCATTGCCACCGAGCCCCGTTCCTCTCTTTCATACTGATTTCAAACTCCTTTAAAGGTGCACTTTGGTGTCATTTTACCTTAACTGAGCACTAATTCATCATTCCATAGGAAGGCTGCCTCAGTTCTTCCCCCATTAACTCATGATAATTAAAATATTTCTACTTAGCACTAATCTGACCCTAAACACAAATACAGACATAGGACTACAGATATGTAGTTCTTAGGTTATAAGGTGTTTCTCTAGATCAGTACTTCTCAATTTTTTCATTATTATCCACTTAAAGAGATTTTTTAGACTTTTTTTTCCTAATTTCCCCATGAAATTCTAATACCATACACATATTGTATATCAGTTTATATGTTGTATGTATATCTGTGCTTTATATATAAAAAGATGACCACTTTTTTACCACACTCCTCCCAAGAACCAATTTTTGTCCCCTAAGGAACAATATCATCCCCTTTGAGAATGCACGACCTACATCACTGATGTCCGGTAGAAATTTAATGAAAGCCACATGTGTAATTTAAAATTTTCGAGTAGCCACATTAAAAAAGTAAAAAGAGGCAAAATTAATCTTTATATTGTATTTTCTTTAACTCAATATATCCAAAATGTTTCAGCAAGTAATGAGTACAAAAACTAACTGAACTATTTCATATTCTTTTTTTCTTAATAAGACTTCAAAGTTCAGTGTGCATTTCACACTTACAGCGCAATTCAATTTCGACTTGCCATGTTTCAAATCAATAGCTACATGCAGGGCGGCCGGTTGGCTCAGTTGATTAGAATGCAGTGCTCATAACACCAAGGTCACTGGTTCGATTCCCACATGGGCCAGTGAGCTGCACCCTCTACAACTAGATTGAAAACAACGGCTTGACTTGGAGCTGAGCTGTGCCCTCCACAACTGGATTAAAAACAACGACTTGACTTGGAGCTGATGGGTCCTGGAAAAACACACTGTTCCCCAATATTCCCCAACTGAAAAAAAAAAAAAAAAGTTACATGCAGCCAGTGGCTAAAGTATTGGACAGGGTAGCTCTCAGTGATGCCGAGTATGACTGTATTAGTTATTGTAGCCTACCTAAAACTCAGGCTTATTCTCAGAAAGCTTGCACCCTGCAGACAATATGTCTGTGGACTCTAGAGATCTATAGATTCCAGTGGGAAAAGCACTGTGTTAGGTACTCCCCACAAAATCAGGTTGCTTTGTCTAGTGGGAATTTACTGTCAGGATACACTGGGCAGCAAGGAAGAAAAAAAACCACTTCATCAAAACTCATAAGAAATAGAATCCCATTCCTTGTCAGTCAGCACTCACAGCAGCTCTAACGGCCAAGGGAGCCTCTCAAAGCTACGTGTTCCCTTAGCGGCTGAGTCCCTGCTTCTATTTTCTACTCTCCATTCTCCATATCTGCACCTTGTGGCTTCTGCTGCCTCATGGCTTGTCACTCTTGTTTTCTTTCCAGGTGTGCGTCCGCTTCTGCAACTCTCCACTAGCTGTTTTCTCTCCCTGTGTGCCTCCCATCCCAGGCCCCCAGCTGATGGGACCTGATCAGGTGGTCGTTCCTCCAATTATGGCTCCTCTTTAAGGTGGAACTTTGGTGGAGTTCCCCCCATCAGAACCAGCTCCAGGCAGGAGGAAGAGGCGAGGGAAGAAGAACCTGCCTACACCGTCCACCCTACGCCCCCTTCCCTCAGGGCCCCTTCCCTAAGCCCTTGTGGCTTTCCAGACCTGGAGATTTCTCCAGTGTTACCTCACCAGCCACACTGGGAGGGAAGAAAGAGAGCAAAGAAATAGCCACTTTTCTTTAGTTGCACTAATCTTTCTAGAGTTGCAACTCAAAACTCTACCCGCTCCACAATGGTCCCATGTTTTATGGTCTCAAGGACTCTACTTTGCCCTTGTCCTGTTTTCAGAACGCCTCTTCATTGACCATGAAGTTGGGAGCAAAGAGGGAAGAAAAGGGAACCTTGAACTTGTCGTAGAAAGAAATAAGAGAACTTCCAACGAACCATCTGGCTTTGGATTGCATTATAGAGCTCCTTAAGTGGCACCACTTTTTCTGCGCACATACACATCTGTACCCACCGATGTCTGTGTTTAGCAGAACATTAAAAGCCGTTTGCATTCCTTGAAGACAGTGGTTCTCAACCGGGAGTGATTTTGCTCCCCCCTCCCCCCTGCAATGTCTGGAACCAGTTTTGGTTGTCACAGTTGGGGCTAAGCATGCAAATAGCATATAGTGCATAGAGACCAACCATGCTGTTAAATATCCTACACTGCACAGGACGGTTCCACAACAGAGACTATCTAACCCAAAAGGTCAATAGTGCCAAGGCTGAGAAACCCTAAGCTGCAGGGAAAAACACCTTTTTCACTAGTGATGGAACAGAGAGGCCTGAAGGCAGGAGAAAGGGTGAGGCAATCGAGAAGCATGTTGGACAATTGGGAGAAAGTAGCCTCTGATTGAAAATGTAGTCTCCACCTGAATGTTTGAGAGATCTTTTTATTGTGTTGTTGCAATAGGATGAAGACATGGATGGTCAGGATGACTTGGGAGAGGGACTAAATTGTCAGCTCTGAGAGTCCGGGTGCCAAGCTCAGGCCAAAATCCGTGACTCACGGGAAGATGAGCGAGAGCTTGTCTCCAATCTCTGAGGTGCCATAGAAGAAACATAAAAAATGTTAGGGTGAAGGGGTTGTCAGAGCACCAAGGAGTACAGCAGCTTTCGCTGAACTTCTGAATTAGTCACGGGTGGAAATAATGTGCTCTCCTTGTCTCAGGGCGGGTTTGCACAAAGTGTGTGTGCAGAGTCTTGGGGGGCAAGAATTCAGTGATTCCTGCTAGTTTCTCCATTTGTTCTTCTATGAGATGAGCCTTCTTCTAAGATCTTCTCAGTGTATAATAGGGAAGGCCTCCTGTCACCCTCATTTTACAGGCAGGAATTCTAAGGCACGAAGAGGTTGAGTAAGCCGCCCACTGCCTTACCGCTGGTACAGTGTAGAGGCAGGATTCAAATCGGGTCTGTCTAGCTTGACCTGACCTGACTTCACCCTTCACCACTAGGCCAGGATGCTGCTCAGCATGCGTAGCTCAGTTAATGAAGGCTGACACCTTCAGGTTTTTAAAGCGAAAACATGCAGACGGTTTAATCCACTAGCATCTCCCCTGAACCATAGCACTGACCCTTTACTTGCCCAGAGACAACACAAAAGACCAGGCCCTCGCAGGCGCAGTTCTTCATTCCTTCCTTTTCCCTCTCTTCACCATGCGTCTTAATTGGAAAGCCCAGACACCCCACTTTATCTGCACGATAGGAAACAAATTTAAAGGCACAAGGAGGCAAGCTTGCTCCCAAGGACTCTCTCAGTAGTTACAAGGAGTAACTGAAACTCGCAGTTGACCCCAACCCTGCAGAGTTGGCACCAGGAGGAACACAAGCATTTTATAAATGCTCTTCCAGGAGGGGAGGTGAGCTCACTTCCTGAGGGAATTACTGCGGGGGGTGTCTGCGGGGGCCAGCCAGGCCTGGCTTTCAAACATCTGAACCGGCCCTGGTGTAATCAGGCATGAATATTGATTCAAATAAATTATGCATGTTTATACACTCATTTATTATTTTATTCACACGCTCACTCCAATGTAGTTAGCCTGGGCAACTGCCATGGGGCTAGTCAGCTCTTGGATGCTGTAAAAATCAGTTGCTTTGAAATATTTGGTGGCCAAAGGGAAATCCAAGTCGTTAGTAAAAATTATAACCCAAATGACAGCAAATTTCTGTCATCTGGAAGGGCCTTGGCGAGTCCAAGTCGTCAGGGTCAGACATTGCCCCATTCCTCGGTCTTTCATGAGACCATAGAAGAGCAAATATGGAAGGCTCCAGAGCATTCTAGCAATTATCATTTTAACAAATAGGGCTCTTTTCTAATAGTCGCATTCCTTTCGCATGGCCTCATGAAAACACAAACATTCACTCCATCCTCAAAAAATGCAGGCGCTCTGGGAGGAAAGAGCAAGCCGCTCAGACCCGAAGCCCGGCTGGAGGAAGCGGAGACTGACATCAGGTCCTGGGTTATAAAGTTGATTGTTTTCTGACTCAGCTGATAAACTAGACCACACCTCTGGGGGCTTTGTCACGCCCTGCTCTTCGGGTCATGCAGGGGAGGGAGGGGTCATTTCTTCCAGAGGAGACCCACAGAGGCACCCCTCCAAAAGACCTGGTTTGCATGATTGGTGACCATAGCAGAGAGTCAGCAGACCTGCCTGTCTCCTCCCAGGTGAGAATAAGCTCACTGGGCAGAGCCAAGGCCTGTGTCTGGATGTGACAGAGTGGGACCTGGCAGAGACCCTCCATGCAGGAGGCGAGGCTACAGTGGCCAGGGTCTGCCTTACAGACGTTGCTTTGGGGAAAGGAGCCACACTTTAGAGAGGAAAGAGGTATTCCTGAAATCCTGTGTTTTGAGGATTAATACGGTCATCTTCATCTCATTTCTGATGTCTATTGTCAGTTACCAATCCAAAAGGAAAATAAAATAAAGAATTCAGATTTCCTCAATACATGATAAAAGGAATCTTACATACTCCTTTATTGAAAGGCTACTGAAATTAACCTTAGTAACTGGTTTTTTTCTCTCGATAATTTCTTCAACAGATATTTATACCCTAGAAACTTGCACTATGGGTTACGAATGTTTAAATTAACACCTGAATTTACCTTTGTATTTTTTATGAGTTATTTTCAAATTTCAATGTCTGAGAGAAATGAAACTAAGTGAAGTCCCAAGAACAACAAACTCAAACATGAAAGAGATACAGGGATTGTCACTTGGTATATTACATGCTTCTACAATTTTTAAAAAACAATGAGGTAATTTATGTAATATGAAAAAAAAATTTTGAAGAAAGGAAAAAGCAGCAACACACAAAAATTTAGATTCTCAAACTCTTGTGGGAAAATAACAGTATTGCAAAGTTAGGAGAGAAAGTTTAAAAATTGTGTGAGCATAATTCCATAGTACAATTCTCCATAGTTTTTCACTGAAAAGATAGATCATTCCGGTATCACAAGGGACCTGATTTCATAGTTTCCTAAGAACTATCTTCAAATCCCTGCTCTGCAGCAGCCCATGGACTCAGCTTCAGCCTTCACACACTAAATATTAATGCAACAAGCAACTGAACATCAGTGGAAAGGAAATTTTCTAATGGAAAACTCAAGGTGCTCAATGAAAAGAAAATTGTAACTCTGTAACCAAATTTTTAAAAAATATATCCACATTGGGCTGATGACAGTGACATTGACAATGACAATGGAGTAGATCCCTGTGATCACAGAAAACAATGCAGCCAACAGGCATTTGAGGCCAAATGTGCAACCAATGGATTCGAGTAAAGTTAAACACAAAAACTAATTTGCAAACTACATGTCAAGTCCTGTTTCCTTTATTGATATCTTCTAGCAAGATATTTTCTTCAAGTTGTCCCCAGGGGAGGTTCTGCGTTTGCAGATTCATTGGGTTGTGTTCATCGTCCTTGCAGAGCACTCTACCCAGAAGGGGAAAATACTGGTTCATTAAGTTCTGTGTACATTCTAGACTTGGAAATAATTATTACAAGAGTGATGAAATGCTGCAGTGAGTCAGAGAGCCATGTCCCTTGACTGCTTCACTCCTGTGTAAAACTCCTTCCCCTGAAACTCCTGCCGCTACATGACTGGGCCAGTGCAGAGGGGCAGACTGGTATCTCCACCCGTACACACACCATACCACACATACACTCACCACACACACACATACACTCACCACACACACATACACAATACCATAAGTACACACCATGCACACACAACACACATACCACACACACCACGTGCAACATATGTACACACAACACATTACACACAAAAACACATACACAAATGCCACACACACACCACACATACATACATACCACACACACCACACATGTATACACCAAACATGCATACATACGTGCATACACACATGTATGCACCTGTGTGCCCTAATTGCACAGGTAGCCATCCCATTGGCCACTCTGTGGTCAGTATCTGAAGAGCAAACAGGGCTTAACTAGTGCTGAGCCTAATTTCAGAGACCATTGTGCACCTGGGTAGCCAAGTGTAACAATATCCTGTGCTACTTCCGAGAGCACAATGGACTGGGCCTCTCTCAGCTGGGAAGGGAGGTGAGGTGGGGGAAGACATTGTGAGTCACTAGTTTTACCAAAACAAAGTGGACTACATTCCAAGTTCTAGAAAGTGTGAGTGGCACTGATTGTTCAAGTGTGTGAAAAGGAGTGGTAAACTTCACCACAAAATAAGCACTCTTCATGACCATTTTTTTAAAGCAAAATAAGCATTTTTTTAAAAAGCAGAAGCCAGCTGGGATTCGCAAGTTTTCTGGGAACTCCCCAAATTTCCATCCATAAGGGAAATGCTAAAGGACAGCAAATACTATGAAGGTCTTAAGCAGTCTGAGGTTGATCTCCAAGATGTAGTGTCTAATCAGAAAAAAAAAAAAAAATCAAATGACAAAACTATGCACAGAGTATGAAGCCACTTATGCGAAAATAGAACTTGAGTCGGTGGTCACATATATATGTATGAATGCATAGAAAAGGGACTTGAAGGATCCACTCCATAGTGTTACCAATTGTTATCTCTGAGGGAGAAAATGGGATGCCCTGTGAGAGAGCAGGTGGTGAAGAGTCCTTTCACAGTTTACTCTACAAATTTCGAATTCATTTGGATCTTTGAGAAAGAAAAATGCACGTTAGTATTACTTGCATAACAAAACAGTCAGCAAAAAAATAACAGAAGAGGGGGAAGTAGAACTTGGATTTACACAGATAAATAAGAATTACACTTTTTTCAAAATACCATGCCTTAGCTGGCAGGACACCCTGGTGTAGGGGTTTTGGTTTTTTGTGTTTTTTTTAATTGAAGACACTTTCAAGATTACTAATGGAAAGCAAGGGGATTTTGAAGAGCTGCATTTCTAAGACTCTTAGAAGCTCCAGGAGCTCCAGGGACTTGATGCTGAGCACAGGAGCTCCAGGGACTTGATGGCAATAGGTGTCACTTAAAGCAGAGAGGTTTGGTACTAGAAGGAAGCCTAGTAAAGTGAAGTTAGACCTTATCCCAAATTCTCTAAGAATAGAGAATAAGACAATCAATATTCAGACATTACCATTTGTTTCCTTTTCTGTTAGGCTGAGAAAATTATTGCTCACTGTCTAGTTTTCATTTCAGTCACAAAGAATGATCCAAGGATTGTTACAGATTCAGCTCAAAAGAAATAATAGATCAAGGGATGCCAGTCCCCAGTGCTCCCACAGGCCCCACTGCATTCAAAGACCGAGGTAGCCATGTGTTCTATCACAGGACCCCACCCTACCCCACTCCACCCAAATGGTTAGAACTAGGTGTAGCCACTCCATGGACTAGCCAAGTGGAATGAGCTGGGCCAATGGGGTTCTCACTCTCGGGAACTTTGCTTGAGAAAGGAGATAATCAGACTGTGGGAGCCCACACTGCAGGGTTGCAGGAAGAGGAGACATGTGAAGTAGAGTAGAAGCCACAGGAGGCCATAAGCAACCTGAAGTTATAAGGAAGCCGCTCCTTGAGGAATAATATGACATGAACAAGATAGCAAAGAGCTTGTTAATAAGGAAAAGAAAAGCAAGAAGACACAGACAAGATATAGAGGAGGAGATCCAAGATGGTAGAGTAGACAAACACTGCCTGCTTCCTTCCAAGAACACATTAAAATTACAACTAAATTATAGAACAATCAACCTGGGGAACCATCTGAAGTCTAGCTGATCAGAAGTTTTATAACTAAGGATATAAACAAGAAGCCACGTCAAGACTGGTAGGAGGGGCAGAGACACAAAGTGGGCCCAAGCCTCTGTGTGGTGGTTGAGAACTGGAAGGGATATCTTGGCCACAGAGTTTCCCTCCCAGAGGAGCAAGAAACCCCAGCCCCACACCGGCCTCCCGAACCCAGAGTACGGGTCGTGGGAAGAGGAGTTCTCACAACATCTGGCTGTGATAAACAGTAGGGATTCTGACCATCCAGTGGGACAGTAGGTTGTGGGGAAACTCAGAGGTCCTCTTAAAGGGCCCGCAAACAAACTCACTCATTCACAGGTACTCACTTTAGGCTCCAGTGAAGGGATGGTAACTCAGGGGGGATTGGAGGCACACAAGGGGGCAGATTGAAGTGTGTGGCGTCAAGGCGAGGGCTGGAGGACACCCACTATTTTCCGTGTGGGGTCTTTTTCCTGTGCAGTTGGCATGCGGCCTGCATCTTTCTTGTGTTGAGCCCTCCCCCTCATGGACAAATCTGAATCTGATTGGTCTGGTGAGCTCCACTGCTCCACCTTGCTGACTCACTGGGACTCTGCCCCACCCAACTCACCCAACACCAGAGGCATCTCTCAGCCAGCAGCCAGCCCCACCTGCATTGCACTCTTTCTTGAAAAACTGTCAAAGTCCACGGGACCCAGGTGGGTGGCAGCTGGCCTGGGTGTACTCTGAGACTTTTGCTGAGTAGCTCCAGGCTCAGCACTGACATCAACCCAGAGTCTACATTAACCTGTTGATCACAATTCCTGCCACTCTAGTTACTCCCCGAGACCCTTCCTCATACAAGTTGTATACCACATGAGTCTCTATCAGCAGCCAAACCTTAAGGGAGTGAGCAGGTAGCAGCAGGCTTCGGGGTGTCGTGGCTTTTTGTGGAGCTACCCTAGGCCCAGTACTAGTGGCAGCCATCCTCAGTTCACAGCGTGTCCTCTTTCAAGTAGCTCCAGGTCCAGCACAGGCTGAACAACAACAGATCACTTTGTAGCTCTTACCAGGTAATACCTGGCCAGTCACAGGCAGTGGATAACCTGGGCCTACACTGAAGCCCCTCTCAAAAGGCCCCAGAACCAACAGACTTGGATGTTGGCTTCAGACCACAGCAGAGCACCACCTAATTAGCCCCATAAGTGGCACAGCCAAAAAGCGATCTGAACAGGCACCAGAGCCCACTGGAGTGAATCCCACTCAGTGGAGTAGGCCTCCCTCACAGCAACCTGTAAGCTGTGGACGTGGCCAAACCCCACAGGCAATCAGCCTGAGGGGCAATCCTACCCACTGATGTGGCAATTGCAATCAAGGCTCAATTATAATAAGAGGACACACACAACCCACACAAGGGACACTCCTGAAGCACCCAGAACAGGTGAACAGGGAGATTGTGCCAGGGTACTACAAGGCACCTATTACATAAGGACACCGGCCAAGACTGGGAGACATAGCAGATCTACCTAATACATAGAAACAAACACAGAGAGTCAACCAAAATGAGGAAACAAAGAAATACGCCCCAAATGAAAGAATAGGAGATATCTCCAGAAACAGAACTAAACAAAATGGAGGCAAGCAACCTACCAGAGACAGAGTTCAAAATACTGGTTATAAGGATGCTCAAGGAACTGAGTGAGAACTTCAACAAAGAGGTAGGAAGCATAAAAAAGGATATAGAAACCATAAAAAAAGAACCATTCTGAAGAGAAGAATACAATAACTGAAATGAAGAATGCACTAGAAGGAATCACCAGCAGACTCAATGAAGCAAAGGATCAAATCAGTGATTTGGAAGACAAGGTAGCAGAAAAAACAAACAATCAGAACAGCAAAAAGAAAAAAGAATCCAAAAAAAAATGAGGATAGTTTAAGAGACCTCTGGAACAATATCGAGTGTACCAACATTTGCATTGTAGGGGTACCAGAAAGAGAAGAGAGAAAACAAGGGATTGAGAACCTATCCCTTCAGAAATAATGACTGAAAACTTTTCTAACTTGGTGAAGAAAATAGACACACAAGTCCAGGAAGCACAGAGAGTCCCAAACAAGATGAACCCAAACAGGCCTACACCAAGACACATTATAATTAGAGTGGCAAAGGTTAAAGACAAAGAGAGAATTCTAAAAGCAGCAAAAGAAAAGTAACTTATAAGGAAGCTCCCATAAGATTGTCAGCTGATTTTTCAACAGAAATTTTGCAGGCCAGAAGGGATTGGCACAAAATATTCAACGTGAATATTCAACAAAATATTCAATGTGAAAAACAACTAAGATTACTCTACCCAGTGAAGCTATCATTTACAATTAGAGGACAGATAAAGAGCGTCCCAAACAAGAAAAATCTAAAGAAGTTCATTATCACCAACCCAGTATTACAAGAAACGTTAGAGGGACTTCTTTAAGATGAAAAAAAAAATCAAAATTATGAATAATAAAATGGCAATAGCTACATATCTACCAACAATTTCTTTCAATGTAAATGGATTAAATCCTCCAATCAAAAGACATATGAGGGCTGAATGGATAAGAAATCAAAACCCTTATATATACTGCTACAAGAGACATTTCAGATTGAAAGACACACACACAGAAAGTAAAGGGATGGAAAAAGATATTTCTAGAAAATGAAAACAAAAAGAGCTGGGGTAGTAATACTTATACCAGACAAAACAGACTTTGAAACAAAGACTGTAACAAGAGACAAAGAAGGACCCTGTAATCCCACTCCTCGGTGTTTACCTGAAGAAACCCAAAGGCTACTTCTAGAGGACCTGTGCATCCATATGTTCGTTGCAGCATTGTTTACAATGGACAAGATGTGGAGGCAGCCTGGGTGTCTGTCGATGGATAAAGAAGAGGTGATACATATATACAATGGACTATTGCTCCGCCATAGAAGGAAATGGATTCTTGCCATCTGTGGTGGCATTGATGGACCCGGAGGGTATTCTGTTGAGTGAGTGTAAGACAGAGAAAGGCAGATGCAATGTGATTTCACTTATATGTGGAACCTAAAGAACAAAATAAACAAACAAAACAGAAATAAACTCATAGATACAGAAAACATTTTGATGGTTTCCCGATTGGAGGTTTGTTGGGGGTGTGGGTGAAAAAAGGGGAAAGGATTAAGAAGTACAAATTGGTTGTTACAAAGTAGTTATGGAGATGTAGGGTATAGTATAAGTAATATAGACAATAATATTGTAATAACTGTGTGGTGTCAGATGGGTACTAGATTTGTTGTGATGATAGATGGGAGAAGGTTGGGGGCAGGATGAAAAACATGAAGGGATTAAGAAGTATAAATTGTAGTTACAAAATAGTTATGGGGATGTAAAGTAAAGCATAGGGAATATAGTCAATAATATGGTAATAACTATGTGTAGTGCCAGGTGAGTAGTAGGTTAGTCAGGGGGATCATTTCTTAAATTATATAAATGTCTAACCACTATGATGTACACCTGAAATTATTGTAAAATAATATTGAATATCAACTGTAATTGAAAATTTTTTAAAGTGGCAAAAAGGTGACGGGGAATCAAAGGTCCAGATTTCCAGGTATAAAACAAATAAGTCATGGGGATGTAACGTACAGCATGGGGAATATAATCAATAATATTGTGATAGTGTGGTACAGTGTCAGATGGTTGCTGGACTTATCATGGTGATCACTTCTTTAGGTATGTAAATGTTGAGTAACTATCGTGTACACCTGAAATTAATATAATATTGTATGTTAGCTATATTTTAATAAAAATCTATAATAATAATAAGAAGAAGAAGACGAAGGCACAGACCAAAGAAGGAGAGGCTGAAAGAAAGGTCAGGCCAAGGTGAAGGTCGACCACTAGGGAGGAGACGCCAGGGCCAGTGCTCTCAGGAGCAGTTCTACACCCGGGAAGGAGCCTCAGATATCCCAGCTCATGATGTCTCCTGGCTCCCTTACTGAGGTGGTGGGCTCACCTACCTGAGCCAGCCTGACAGTGCTTCTGTTCCTGGGATCCAGGGAGCCTGGAAAACACAGGCGAAAGACTGAGATGCACAGCCTAGAGAGTGAAGGGTTGGCGTGAAAAATATGGACATGGGAAAATTTTGTCTGAGTTTCGTAAAAGTGGGCAGTTATGGATTTCACCACCTTATGTACTTTGACTCTAGATTGTGCAGGATTCTAGAACAGAAACATCAGACCAAACGAGGTGGTCATAAGAGCCAGGAACGGCTCACGAACAATCACTTATGGCAGATGAGCCCATTTTCTAAAAGTGGCATGGAAATTCAGAGCTTCTCATAGAATATATTTTTATAAGACTTGAGTTTCTTCCCCTTTGCCCCAATGTGAAAGTCATTTTCAAAACACAAACTTCAAAATCAAACATATCCTAAAAGGTAGTGAATTAGGCACTACGAAATAAACCTTCTCAATCCTTGAGTATTGCCTCCTTCGAGTTTATTTCTCCAACGATAACATTTAATTTGTCTGCCTTCCTAAATTCTTCCTGCCAAAGTACCACTGCTCTTTGTTGGTAAGGGAATAAACCAAACATCTCTCCCAGATAGCCACAACTGCATCTGCAGTTTGCTAAGGATGTCTTCGTTCCTCTCTGTTCCTCTCTGCTGCCTCCTCCTCCTCTTTCTTTTTTTTAAATAGAAAGCAGATTTTATCAATAGTTTCTTCCCAGAAGCCAAAAAAGTTTATGTATCTACTTTCAACTACCTCCTATCCCCAGAATTCCCTATGCCCCCAAGCAGGGAGAAGCTACAAGTTGTCTTATTGTTCTCAAGGGGCCCAGTCCTGTTCCCCTCCTCCATGGACATCCCAACTAGGACACTCAGCAGCAATTCTGGCTTCTGCATCAGTGCCTGCTGCAGCTCTTTAGTGAAATTGGTTTAGGGTGGGACGGGATGTGTCAGAGCTCAGATCCTATTAGAAGCCGAACACGAGAAAGACCCAGGAAGACAGAATCCTGAACTACCAAAGGCCTCGCTTCTCTGTCTCAGTAGTTGGATCTTTACTGGTTTCATTGTTCTTTAAGCTTCTAACTCCGATCCAGGGTTTCCACTGCCAGCCATGGCCCAGCTCCACAGCTGTGAGATGAGCCAATAAACTTGAGCAGGTTCCTGGTTTGAAACTTATAAGTGATTAGACATTTGCTGTCATCACCTCTATCTCAGGGAACGCAATTTCTGTTGCGGTATTGGGATATATGGTAAGATTGTCAAACTAAGATCTCAGATTCATCTTTGAGGTCATGGAACTATTATTTTCAACCATCAAATATTTTCTGGCTGAGCGGCCGGTTGGCTCAGTGGTTGGAGCGCAGTGCTCACAACACCAAGGTCACAGGTTCGATTTCCACATCGGCCAGTGAGCTGTGCCTTCCACAGCTAGATTGAAAATAACGATTTGACAGGGAGCTGATGGGTCCTGGAAAAACACACTGTTCCCTAATATTCCCCAATTTAAAAAAAAACACGTCCTGGTTGGACTCCAATTGAAACCAATCACTGTCCATGTCATGTTGTGCTCTTCATGTCAGATGAGAGAACACTAGTCCTCCTTGAACCCCTCCATCCACAGCTGCAGCACTGGGATCTCTGAAACAGGGGACTGCGACCTCAGCCACCATCTTGGATCCAAGAATTTTTTTTTAATCTCTGTTACAATGCATTTTTTGGTTCTTAGAATTTCCATCTCTCTCCTTATACTGCCCATCTGCTCTTGCATGCTGTCTATCTATTAGAGCCCTTAGCATATTAATCGTAGGTGTTTTAAATTCCTGGTCTGATACTAAGAGACTGATGCTTGCTCATTCTCTTCAAATCGTGTTTTTCGTCTTTTGGTCTGCCTTGTAATTTTTTCTTGGTATCTGGACATGACGTAGTGCATAAAAGGAAATGCTGTAAGTAGGCCCGTAGCAATGTGGAGGTGATGTGTGAGGGAGGGGAAGCATTCTATAGTCCTGTGACTAATCTTTGAGTGAAACCATGCCTCTGAACTGTGACTGTCACATGAGTTTGTCAGTGTTTTTTTCTCCCCCTTAGGTGGGATGCCTAGAGCTGGCGGGAGTTGGGCCTTTCCCTTGTCCCTCAGCAGTCAGGCTCTGATAATGCTCCAGCAGGTTAGGCTCTGGCGAACTAGTTCTCCCTGAAGGCAGGCATTGTTAAGAGCAGAGTGCATTTCAGAATGGCTCCTTTTTCCCTCTCCCTGCCAGAATCATGAAGGGATTTTTTTTCCATATTTCTTGTGAGAAGCTGTGTGGGGACAGAGACAGGGGAGCAGTTTCCAGGTCTTGGCCTCACGTGGAAAGGTGCTGGCTCGGGTAGTAGATGGACACCTGCTGTGGCTGGATGGCCATCAGCTGTGGCTAGTTGGACATCAACTGTAACCAGTTAGCCATTAGCCACTAATATAACCGCCGTGGCTACGCTGGCAAGGGGGTTGTTGGTTGGCAGAGAAGCTGACGGAGGATTGCGGCTAGCAAGTGGGGTTAGCAAGTGCAGATGGCGGATTGTAAATCGTGGATCCTACTTCCAGTGTCTCAACCGGCCGCCAGCGAGACTGGGGAACAGGAAGACCACTTGTTGGGGTACTGGCGGATGTTTGCTTTTGTGTCTCGACCAGCTGCCATCGAGAATATAGTCGTATGACTCCCCTATTTATGGCTCCTTTGGTGTTCCTTTTTGGCCTCACCATATCCTGCGTTATTACGTGGGGAGCGGGAGCAGAGACCCTGCATTACAACCTGGTCAAGACTCTGGAGGTAATCTCACAGAATTGTGGGTCCCCCACCCAGTGACTTGGTCCCCCTGGAGTTTTTCATTCTCAAAGTTGCCCACACAGAGCCTCCAGCAATTCTTCAATTACAGTTCTGGTTTTCCTACCCAGCACTGGTCCTCGCAGGGGTTTCTGTTCTGCTCTGCTCTGGTAAGCCAGGACTCCCCGTATTCACCAGTCTCTCCAATCTTGGGGGCTGCAGCTTGCCCTGTGCCCTCACTTCTCTTACAGATCCAAGAAGAGTTGTTGGGTTTTTTTTCAGTTTGTTCAGCTTTTTGCTTGTTGTTAGGACAGAGTGGCAATTTCCAAGCTCCTTACGTGCAGAATCAGAAACAGAAAGTCCTAAAAATTTTCTTTAAACTCCGTTTGTCCCTACCACCATCCCGTCAAACAAGACAATGAATGATAGCACCATTATTGGCATTTTATGATATCTTACAGTATACTCTAAAAATAAGAAATTCCCTCTGATCCATGATCTGACTTAAATCAAAGAGGCCCCAAGAAATCAGGGAGAGCAAGGCCACTGCTTAACTATTTGGTATCCAAGGGGAAGTAAAGGACCTCAGACTCTACTGGCATTACATGGACGCTTCCTTATGTCCCCTGTGTATAATGGTACTGAACTGGTTCTGAAAAAGGAAGTGCCTAAAAGGACAGTGTTTGCGAAACGTAGACAAGACCCAGGTAAGTGTTTCTTCTGGATGGAATTAGTGCTGGGAGGAGGAGACCAGTGATTTGGGAAGATGATTTCTTTTGGTGATTTTGTTAATAGTCTATGGCAGAGAGTGCAAATTATCCCAAAAATCATCTCCAGCATTGTCTAGTATAAGTTCCTGTTCTGTAGCGACTAAAAGGGAAAAACCACCCTTCCCAGACTCCCTTAGGAAGCACTTGTTTGATTCCAGTTGGAACCAATCATTGTCTGTATTCTTATGGGAGTAGGCAAGTATTCTAGATTACACCGAGCAGATGCATCCATGAGAGACTTGGAAGACAGCAGTGAGCATGGAAGGTGACACTAGTGAAGGAAAGTGACATCTTCTGGCAAACATGGCAATGCAAGCCTCTGTTGTATGGCAGCCGGGGCCAAAGTTCTCCTCGCTGGTCCCAGCAGCATATGACCTGGGTACTCGGCAGTGGGGGCAGTGAGGTTTCTGCTAGAAAAGTCTCTCTGTGTGGTTGGTGTTTCTTCTGGTTGCTTATTCCTGACTATTTAGTATCCAAGCTTAGTTCCCTGGGCCTCCTGGAAATTCTGTATTCACTCTGCCTAAGTGAGCTGAGTGGACTCGGTTGTTTGCAATTGAGAAAACCCGGCCTCCTCATGGTTTCAAGGTGATGAAGTGGCAAGGTGGACAGCCATACAAATCAGTTCATATCTTCCTTCTCTGGGGCTCTCAAATGACCAGTGAGATTCCAGGGCACTAGAGATGATTCTGATGAACCAGCTAAGAGACCCGAACCTTCTTTTTTTACACTAGTTGGACCAATCTGAAAAATTAGGAATTTTCCTCACAAATTCTATCCTGAAATCACTTCTGATATCTTTATGTTCCAAGGAGCATATCTTGAAGAAATTGATCATATCCTCTGTTTTATACAGAAAGCCCACTTCAAATGGCCTCAAAATAGTTAAAATTCTTTTAAGAAAAGGAAATTTAAAATGAAAATGTTGTATAATCCAATTCATTAGCGAAAAGAAGAGTTTGAAGTAAGTTGGGGTTTTTTTTCTGTCACTTCATTTACATTTCTGAATTCAGAACTTTTTATTAGGTTTTAACATACATTTCATAGCCATCCTCCTCAAAAGATCATTTTTAAGCAATTGCATTTGTTCTGAGCACCATGTTTAGATCTGCTATCTTCCATATCAGGGCAGCCTACACTTATTTAAAGTCTATATAGGTTTATGTAGTAAAAATAACTCATTCATTAATTCACATACTAAAACCATGACCAGAAGTTCTAGACACAGTGAGCATACAAATAGTCATTCATAAATAAATAATCATGGTGGAAGAGGGTAAAAAGAAAGTTTGTGAACAAAGACTAGGAGATTTATGTTGGGATTGAACGTAGAAAGATATCAGGACTACAGGAGGATGGGGGTGGGGTAGGTTTTAAGTGCAACAAAAGGCATTTGATGTCCAGAGAAAAGATTTCCCCATCTTAGTAAATGACAGCTCTCATCCACTTACGCAAGCCAGAAACCTGGGAGTCATTCTTCACACTTGTCCCTCCCTCACTTCTCATAGCTGATCCATCACCAGACTTCTCTGTTCCAACTCCAGCATGTTTCTTAAATTCATCCACCTCTTTCCAAGTCTCCTGACAGTGTCCGAGTCCAGCTGAATATCATCTCTGGCCTGCACAACCGCTAAGTGGCCTCCTGACTGGCTTCTCTGCTTCCTCGCCTGGCCTCCTACAGCCCATCCTCCTCACAGTGGCCAGAGCCATGTGTTCAGAGAGGGTAGCAGACCACACCCACACCAGGGTACTGCCCGCCTCTCCAGCCTCATCTCACGACACCGCCCTCCACCACGCTCCGTCAAGCCCTCCTTCCAGCCCTCCTTCCAACGCACCAAGCTCAAGCCTCCCTCAAAGCCCACACAAGAGAACCTTATCTGCCTGGAATGTCCTTCACTGACTCTTCACGGGATTCCCTCAGGTCTGAGCTGTTACTTTTCAAGCCAGGCTTTCTCCGAGTCCCTCGCCTTAACTTCGTATCTGGAAGGTCCATCCATCCCACAGCCACTCCTTGTCTCCCAGAACCCTGTACTTTTCTTATACAACGTCTCACAATTTGTAATTATATTTTACTTGTGTCTTCTCTTATTTATGTCTCTCCCCTATTAGACTTGAAGCTTCTTAAAGGCCAACTCTTCCCTGTTTTGTTCACCATTGTGTCCCTAGGACGCACATAACAGGTTCTTATGCATATTCATTTTAATTTCTGGACAGATTAAGATGTCGTTTAATATATTAATTCAGGAGATTTGGCAGGAACCAACAAAGGGGGACTTAAACTTCAAAATCTAGTTGAAAACAAATCTGGCCAGTACCTCCAGAAATTAGGAGGAGAAAATGACAAATAATTACATATAAAGCTCACTCTGTGGTTCTTCCACCTACCAGTATGCAAAAGTATAGATAAACGTTCTTAAAATTGGACTTGCAGTAACCAATTTGTAAAACAGCTTGCATTATCTTCTCACACTCAAGGTAAGCACACCAGCAATCCCACTCTTACTGTATAACCAACAGAAACATGTGCAAGAATGTTCAGGGCAGCATTATTCATACAAAACAGTCCTAAACTAGAAGCAACCCAGTGTCCACCAACAGTAGACTAGATAAATAAATTGTTGTTTAGTCATACAATATAACAAAACTACAACCACAGCCAGCAACATGGATGAATTTCACAAACATAATGGTAAGGAGGCCAAAAAAAAGCAAAACCAGATGCCAAAGCTACAAAGTGTATGATTCCATCTACAGAGGGTGCCAAATGTGTATACTGTATTAAACTGTATTAAAATTGTAGGAAAACTGTATTAAAATTGTCATACTCAATATATACCAATAACAACAGCTGAATACAAGTCATGTTTGACTTCTGCAAGTACAAGAGGTGCTCAAAGTGGTTACCATCAGCATAATTTTAATACAGTTTTTTTCCTTTCTTAAAATGTGTATACATTTTTTTGACACCCTCTGTATATAGAGCTCAAAAACCAGACAAAACATATTCCTAAAGTAAATGCATCCGTCCTAAGGAAGAACAAGAACGTGATTGCCATAAAATCAGGATAATAGTCACCTTTGGGGAGAGGAGAGAGTATGAGGGGTCTCTGCATTGTGAATAAAGTTCAATTTCATGACCAGGGTGACAACTACGCAAATATGCATTTTCAGGTAAATAGTGAAGTGTTTTCCAAAAACCTAAATATGCATAAGAATAGAAAATACCAATTCTTGGGCCCATGTCCCGGAGTCTGAGCCAATGAGTGTGACTCAGGCCCCAGAAGCCACACTTTTAACAACGAATTTGAGAGACACTACTGTAGGGGGTCCTCAGGCTAGGCTTGGGGAAATAAGGATTGCCAACCTTAGAGCTATAAAGAGTTTTAAAGTTTACTCTCATTCCCAATGTACTGCCATAGCATAATCAGCTCAGGGTCTGCAGGTTGATTCCTTGGAGTCCTCCTTTGATCCACGCATGGAGCGCATTAGTAGGGGACAGAGATACAGAGAGCTCGAAACCCAGCAGCGAGTTTCAGTAAACTTTGCACCAAACTGAGGGGGAAGCTGAGGATTACATCACACACGGTGTCTTTAAGTTCACACGAGACTGTGTCTGTCTGAGAAAATTGACTGTCCCGAAGTTTCCTAATTATATTTGATTACTTTCCTTAACTTTTAAAAGAGATGCTCTAAGGTCATCATTGGGATCATTGTTATTCATCATGTGTCAAGGGCTATCATTTTGCAATGTGTGATACCGAAAACTAGGCCCAGTCCTGACACAGGCATTAAATCAGAAAGCACTCATATCGAGTACGTCTGTGCCCGCCCTGCTCTAAAGGTTCTCATTTTCTAGGGAGACATACCTGCAAAATGCAAGAGGATGGTTGAGACCCAGTGTTTCCTTGCCTTTCCAACAGGAAACTTCACAGAGCTTTCTTTCTTGGCAGCAGCTCCTGAGCCCCAGACTTTTCTCAGGTGCCCTCCCCACCTCCACCATCCCCAGGGCTCTGTGCTTGACTAACTGATAAAAAAAGAAGCTGTGACACCAGGAGGCTAGAGCTTGCTTTGCAGCATTCTGGGCTGAAGTCACCATTGAAAACCACTCAGCCGGAACTAGCCAAATATACCCATTCATCAGGGCGACTTTCCTCTTCAAGTTAGGTCCTAATCCCTAATGCTACTTTCACCGAAGAAGCCTGTGTTGTGTTGTGTTTTGTGTTAAGTTGGAACCCCCTGGAGACTGAGATATTTGCATGCAGTAGGGTATTCTCTTTCTCTCTTTCAACCTGCTCTCCCCCTTGTATTCTATGAATTTTTTGAGAACCTATGCTAAGGATTCCTTCAATGTTGTCTGAAACAAGACATGCTTGGAGTACATCCGGAATCCCTGTCTTTTTTTTCCCCTGGACACAGCAGGCAACTTTCCTTGAAACCCCTCTACTCTGATAATCCCACCTACCACCTGGAATTCAACCATGGCCAGTCCCCAGCCCCAAGCGGCTCAAGCCCTGTTGTTTCCACTATTGTTTCCGCTATTGTTTCAATAAATGCCTTCTTTGTTTTAACCTTCATCCTCCCATCCACAATCCCTTAAGCTAAAGGAGGCTGCCAGGACATGCCTGTAGCTAAGCCTGTGCATTAAAATAAGGGTGGGCTTTAGGGAAAATGATTGGGGGCACTTTCCTTTTATTACTTTATTGAATTTGCAAAGTCTATGAAAGAAAAAGAATTATACAATGCAGGCATAACCTCTTAACGCATTTTCCAAGGATCTCAAACGAAAAAATTTTAATACACAAAATGAGAAGAACTGTAACTTTGTGGGTGGTATCGTGGAAAAAGCTTTGGGCTAGGAGGAGAGGGAAAGGGATTCTCATCTTGTCTCTGCCAATAGTTTGGGCCTTAAGCAAATTGCTTGGTCTTCAGTTTCCTCATTTCTATAAGGAAGCATTTGAATTTATCAACAATTTCTTCCAGCTCAAAAGTATGAATACCTATTATTCATATGCTATTATACGTAAGGACGATGTAAGGAAACACTTGACCTCAGGACTTGACTGTGCTACTTGTTTCCACCCATCTTTTTCCTCTCTGTCCCAAGCAATATTAAATTTCCAACAGACCTGCTGAGCCACAGTCCAGCCCCCAAATCCCAGTGGTGCAGTCAACCCAGGAGTCTCACCTTCATCACGTGTATATATTAATTTGTGCCCTCGGTAATTAGCTTATTTCTCTCCCACCTCATGCCTGGATTACAAAAAGAACAAACTATACAAAGTTCTGACAGTGAAGTTCGAGAACATGTTGCAACAATGTTGCTAACCTTTCTTGATATCAGAGGGATTATTCATTATGAATTTGTACCAACTGGACAAAACAGTTAACCAAGTTTACTGTTTGAAAGTGCTGAAAAGGCTGCGTGAAAAAGTTAGACGAGGGGCAGCCGGTTAGCTCAGTTGGTTAGAGCATGATGCTTATAACACCAGACTTGCCGTTTTGATCCCCGCATGGGCCAGTGTGAGCTGAGCCCTCCACAGCTAGATTGAAACTACTTGGAGCTCATGGGTCCTGGAAAAACACACTTAAAATAAACAAAAGTTAAAAAAAAAAAAGACGACCATGAATTGTTTTGCCAACAACCATGAATTGTTTCGCCAACAATTCATGGCTCTTGCATCACAACAATGCATCAGCTCACACGGCACTGTCTGTGAAGGAGTTTTTAGCCAGTAAACAAATAACTGTATTGGAATACTCTCCCTACTCACCTGATCTGGCCCCCAATAACTTCTTTCTTTACCTGAAGATAAAGGAAATATTGAAAAGAAGACATTTTGATGACATTCAGGACATCAAGGGTAATATGACAACAGCTCTGATGGTCATTCCAGAAAAAGAGTTCCAAAATTGCTTTGAAGGGTGGACTAGGTGCTGGCATCGGTGCATAGCTTCCCAAGGGGAGTACTTCAAAGGTGACTGTGGTGATATTCAGCAATGAGGTGTATAGCACTTTTTCTAGGATGAGCTCATGAACCTAATTGTCAGACCTCATATAATATAACATAACAAGAGCAAACAATCAAGGTCGGGGGACTGTAAATACAACTAGAAAATCCCAATCAGAAAGACATTCACATCCCACAAAGTCATTATAGCTTGACTCTCAGATTTGGCCCCAAACTTCCTGGAAGCCAAAGAGAAACAGGAAGCCTCACTGATACACAAATAGCACCTTGGAACTGAAAGTTCACCAAGATACAAACCAGGGTTATCAAGAATGTGCAGTTTCCCTACGCCCAGTTTCCAAAAGACACGTCTAATGGGGTTCTTTACATGCAACAAAAACTGCAGAATGAGTGGATCCTGCCCCTTGTAGCTGTCTTGCAGTGAAGCCAGTGGGAGAAAGAATCTGGCTTACTTTTGGACTGTTTCTTACAACTTGTGGTAGTCTGACTGTGGCTACAAAGTCAAGTGATAACCAGTGCTACAAAGGAGAAGAAAGCAGTTTAAGAGGGGCAGTGAGTGGTGGGGTTGGCCAGGGGTGCTGTTTTCATAGAATAGATAGGGGAGTCCTGTCTGGTTAGGTGCCATCTGAGCTAAGATCTGGAGGAAGTAAGTCAGTGAGCCTCCTAGATCCCTGGGGAAGAGCATTGCACACAGAGATCCGCAGGTGCAAAGGCCCTGAGACCGGCAAGTCTTGGTGTGTTTACGGAAAAGGAAGGTCAATGTGACTGGAGTCGGGTAAGTGCAGGGAACCATAATGGGGAGATGGGATCAGACAGGAATAATCTCAGGGGCAGAGTGGAGGCTGGATGGTGTGTGGCCAGCAAGGACTTCAGCTTTCACTATAGGTGAGATGGGAAGACAATGGAGGCTTTCGAGCAGAGCAAGACTGATGTACGTAGCCAGAAATAACCCCTACAGCTTCTTCCTCCTTCTGAAACACCCAGAAGCCATAAATAGAGCCAGGACCCCTCGTCTACCATTACTGGGGTCTTCACCACCAATCTGAAGATTTGTTAAGGCATGCGTAGCCCTGAGAGTGAGCACCGCTTTCAATTTCATCACACTTGCCTCACCATAGTCCCAGCCCTTAGCCCCTAAGGCCAGAACCCCAAGAGAGCTAAGATAGTGGACTCCAATTTGTCTTTTTTCCTTGTGGCCTGTAGGTTCTTCAGAGAAATCCTAGGAAAAATCGTCAGTGGGCTCTAAGCACCCCAACCCTGCCTGCTTCAAGTGTGTTTCTGTTTCCACTTGTACCATAGCTTATATTTCCTATCTGAGTCCATTATCCCTTGAAAAGTATCTGCCTGGACAGAAGGATGGCAGGGCTAGCCAACAGACTGTTCTTGGTTATCAGGTGACCATATGTGGATACTGGAAGTGGGATGGAGGCAGCCGGTGATTGAAGGCAGAATTTATTCTTCTAAATTATTTCAATTGTGTCCAATAACCAGACACAAGTTTTGTTCATCTTTAAAAAATGTGATATGAAAAAAATTAAAACCTGTACGGTTATTGGGATATGCTGGGATGTGACCATGCTGAGGTGGTTTTCGGTGAGAACTGTTTAGTCTGGATAGAGAGGAGACAGCTGGGAGAGAAGAAGAGGGGTACTTTGTCTTGGTGGACACCCCAACACTTTCTAGATATAATCATAAGAAAAGGCAAACCTTGGTGAGTTCATAGAGTCTAGAGGAAGCGTGTTGAACTGCATGGTCGTCTTCTGCAGACACACAAAGCAAAAACCAGAGTATTGAGATAACATCTCTATTATAATTTCCTTGGCCACTGTAACAAATTGCCATAAACTCACTGATTATTCTCTCTTGGTCCTGGAGGCTAGAGGTCTGAAATCAAGGTATCAGTAGAGCCGCACTCTCTCCAAAGACTTGAGGGAAGAACCCTTCCTTGCCTCTTCCAGGTTTGGAAGCTCCGGACGTTCCTTGGTTTGTGGTTCCAGTTTCTGCCTCCATCTTCACATAGCCTTCTCTTTCTCCCCGTGTCTCTACTGTGTGTCTCTTTTCAAAGGATCCCTTGTTGGATTTAGGACTCACCCTAAATCCAAGATGATCTCCTCTGGACAGCCTTCACTTAATTAGTTCTGCCAAGATTCTACAAATAAGGTCACATTCCGGGACATGACATATCTTTGGGGAAGTCACCATTCAACCCCCCCAGGGGACACTTCCGGAAACAATAAAAGCCCACAGTCAATGAGCCTCCCCCACTGGAGAGAAGCAGAAATGCAGCCATTCAGAACCAGGAAGGGGCACCAAGCCAGAAAGCAAGCAGCCAGATTGGGGCTTATGAAGCCATGGGAGCAGGTGTGACACGACCAGTGGGTCAAGGATGGAGCTGGCAGAGGGCAGGTGACGACTTGGTGAAGCACAGCAGTTTGCGACCCTGGCTGCACATTAGAATCACCTGGGAGCTTTCAAAAATATATTAACACCCAGGCTCCTCCCTCAGATTTAATGGAGTTGGGGTGGTGCCAGGGCATTAGTATTTTTTAAAAGTCTCCAGGGGATTCTAACGTGTAGCTAAGGTGGAGAAACACCGGTAGCTGAAAAAGCACTGAGGAGTCAGAGACCTGGGTTCTCCTCCAGGCTCTGATGCTTGCACTGGACAAGCAAATTCCCATCTCCCGTGAGGATGTGGGTATGCGCTCCGAGAAGATAGCCAAGGTTTCCTTTTATTGTGCTAGTTAAGCACCCCCTTCACACGATTGTCTGGGCTTTGCTGCTGCTGCCAGACCAGTTGTGAGACCTTCCGTGAATACACACTTCTGATTTTATCTTCCATCTGCTTTGGCACAACATGAGGGATTGTGTGATCCTCGGGACTCAGGCACGACTAGCTGTTCAAATTATTACAAGGATAACAATTGAAAGCAACTTGTCTTGGTTCCTCAGCAAAGCCACGGGTCCATCTGATGTGCATATGTAAGGAGACTTGTGTTTTTTCGGAGCATTCTCCAAATGTCTGCTACAGTTTTTAAAGGACCACCACTCCATCCACGGCCGGGTGCTGTGGTTCTCTACTTTATCCCTCTACTCTGAGCACTCTCTCCTCTGGGGCCTGAACTCTGCTGCAATGACAGAAGCTCTTTCATTCTCCTTCAGTTTTTTGAAAGGAAAAAGACACACACTCGATGGCGCTTTTTTGTGTTGCAGTAGTTACTCATCCCTAGGCCTTAGGGTTTTATTACTCACCTAAAAGTATTATGGGTGGCTGTATAATGGCAGGAGATACTAAATTAAGTGCAGTTTTAATTCTCTTCCCCCATTCAAGCAGATAGCCAGTCTGTGTTCATCATCATGACGAGTGGAGCCCCGGCTCCTCAGAGGGCAACTCAAATAGGGCACAGTCTCGAGCGTGCCCTCTCCTCCCCACAGGAAGCAAGAACAACGAGCAATGCCCAGCGTCCTCTGCTTGGAGGTGACCCACTGAGGGCAGCCAAGCAGGTCTGCTATTGGGAAGTGTTCCTGCCGACTTGTGTAGACATTCGAAACACCATACCTGACCTGAAACACTGAGCTACCTTGGGAACTGAGAATTGACTGAAAACAAAAAATAAATGAATACTTCTTGGGATACAGAAGTGGTAAAGGTAGGGATTTTCTGGGATTGGGATTGGTATAAGATTCCTGCGACATTTTAAAAAACGTTCTGACATTCCACAGTGAAATCTCCAGGTGTAAAGATAAGGCTAAACCTTCCTGGGAATGCAAGTAACAGAGACAGAAAACAAACAAATCCCCTAAGTTTCTGTGATACGGTAGAAAAACATTGAATCAGGAGTTGACATAGCTGGCTTCCAGTGCTGACTTTGACCTTGAGTAAGATCCATACCATTTTCAGGGTCCAAGTTTTCTCACCTGTAAATGAGGAAGTTGAATTACAGGTTATTCAAATGGCTTTCTACATAAACCATAATGCAAATTCAGAGGAGAGAGCTAAAAATGAGAAGGGAGCTAATATTTATTTTTACATACTAAGGGCCAGGCATTGAGCTGGGTGTTTAATGAGATATGTTATCTCAATAAAAATTTTATAAGATATAATACCATAGGTAGTTTCCCCATTCTCTCTACCCCCTTCTACAGCTGAGAAAACTGAGGTTCCTTGGCTTCAATAATCTTTCCCAAAGTCACATAACGAGTAGGGGGTGAGTTTGGGGTTGCCCACCTGGATTTATTTGACTCATAATCCAGTAAAACATGATTCCTCTATACTTGGGATTTTACTTTTGAGTTTTCATCATTAGTCAAAACCTAGCACAATCCATGAAAAACAGCTGGTGCTCAATACGTGGTGTTGGGATGAGTGGATATTGAATCTAAAATTCCTTATCAAACTTGCCGACACAATCCACATCACGGAGTATGTACTCAGTCTTTCCTTTGAACCAATTCGTTGTTGAATTCCTTATGTCTTAGGTTGGACTTCCTGGGAAAGGTTTCTGGGCTCCGATATGCATGGGCCAGAGGTTTATGGGGCAGTGGTCACCAGAGTAACTCCCAGATGAGCGAGGCAGAGCAGGAGGCTGGACTGTGGGAAGTGCTGGCACTGAGATGGCCCCGCAGAGCTGTCCCCTATTCAGGCTAGCAGGCTGAGGTTTTGTAAACCACCCCCTTTCGCAATGGAGCAAGGAAGCAGCTCACCTTTGTCAGGCAGCTTTCTTGGGCTGAGGTCAGTTCCCAAAGAGGGGCTTAGCTGTGAGTTAGCCCACACCCCTGGCAGTTTGGAGAATGAACACCCCTTCCTGGAAGGGGCATCTGGGCAGCACACAATAGCATCCACTCCACCTTGAGCATCTCTGTTTTCACCAAATCAATTTGAAGTTGGGTTTTGTTTTGTGTTTTTTTTTTTACTAAATCAATCAGGAGAAAAAAATCATCCTTTTTAGTCTGTGGGGAGGTCTTCTTTAGCTGTTTAAGAGCTTTAGCAAGCAAAGCTGAGTAAGAAACAAAAAAGAAAATTTGCCCTTGCTGGGTGATGAAAGAATTCTACAGCAACTGGCAAGAACACTGAGAAGCTAGTGTTTGGATATTAAAACAAAATCTCTAAGGTACTTACACAAAACACTGGCATTCATAATGGAGTCTCACACACATAGACAGGAAGGCTGACAGACTGACAGAAAGGCGAATAGTTCTCAAGGCAAACATCTTAAGTTACAGCAGCTCTTGGCTTATTTATTTTCCCCATTAGGTACTGCATTCAAAGGACCTTCATGTGGTACATTGAAGATCAAAGTCGATTTTTTTCAAAGGAGAAAAAAAACAGAAAGAACTAACTATTCCAAATGTACATATGTTCTGAGTTGTGAATATTTTCCATCCTTTGTTATAGGAAAATAAGTTGAAGACAGGAAAGAACTAGGTGATAGAATCAATTGTGTACATATCATTGTCAAGAGAGGACGCCAAATTCAACACAATGGTAGCCTGTCTGTAAGCTGAAGCTTGTGGAATTTAAAATAATCAATGCTGTTATTGCATTTGAGGTATTTTAGAAGACAATTTTCTTTTAAAGAAAACCTATCGTAGATTGAGACTTATAGATACCAACGCATTTCCATGGTGAGTGTCACATTTGTTCTCTCTGCAGACAAGAGATTTTGTCTTCAGAAAGTCCTATTTCAAATACAGTTTAGATGAAAGGAATCTTGCTACATTTTCCTAGTGCTTCTAAGAAAAGAAAAATCACACTGTATTTTCTTGAAGTTTCACCAATAGAAAAGTATTCCACATAGTACTCTAAAAATAGTACTCTAAAAGTATCCTAAATAGTATTGTAAATATCAGCAATACAGTTCAACTCATATTGATTGTTAGCTTTCTGTGAGCCAGATATTGTGGTGGGCACTGAGGCTACACGCATAAGACACAGCTCCTGCTTTCCAAGTGTGAGAAAGACAGGCAATTCCAAAGTTAGGCAGGAAATTCAAAGGTAGTGTGTAAAGAGATGATCACACAGACACCTTGGAAACCACCTGCCTGGTTCTGGGGAGGGATTTAGCGGATGAGGGAAGGTTTCGTGGAAGAAATGACTCATGAGCCTAGTCTTACAGGAGGAGAGGGAGTTAGATGGGAAATGGTAACAACAGGCCGCTGTGTGTTGCTGTGTAGGAAGAAAGGATGGGGTGGGAGGTGATGATCTGGAGAGGTGGACAAAAGACAATCACAGAGGACTTTGGACAGCATCTAAAGAACTTAGGGTCATTAAAGAGGAACATGGCCACGTTTGCTTTTAGACCAGTTATGCTGGTGGCTGCATGGAAAAGGGATGTAAAGGAAACAGGATGAACCAGATGAGGGGACAAGTGTGAGAACTATTTTAGAAGCAATAGGACTGGGCTACTGATCGGATTTAAGAGTGAGGGAGAGGGAGAAATTAAGTGTGGTCTTCAGGTCTCTGGATTGGACAATTGGCTAGATGGACGGATGCACAGACTGTTGGACAAAGAATTCAGGAGAGCAAGGATACAACTAAAGGATAAGGAGTTTGATTTCAGATACCTTGAGTGTGAGAGACCCAAGGACTTATTCAATGTAGATGTTTGAGTATAGATCTCTGAAGAGAGATCTGAGTTAAACAGGGACTTGGGAGTCACTAGCAACCTCAAGTATTATAAGATAAGGGCATGGAGTTTTGTTTGTTTTTATGTGTTTTATTCACTGCTGTATATCCAGAACCTAGGACAGTGCACGCTATAAATATCTGTTAGATGAAAGTAGTTAAAATCAGGGGAGTGAAGGAATTATCCAAGTGAAAATGTTGAATAAGAAGAAATGGTCAGAGGACACACAACAGCATGGAAATAGATAACTTGTTGGGCATCTCCATCGCTCTCAAGACCAAACACCAAGTCTCTATATTGCAAGTTTAATAAAAATTACAAAAGAATTCCTAGTTAATGTTTCACATCATAATTTCAGTACTTAACTTCATGTAATTACCTCCAGAGTAATAGTCGATAAAAAGAGCATTTTCTTAATTTCCTATGGTGGGGAGAAAAGTCCAATTTATGCATTTTCAACATATTTTTAGGAGCTAAAGTGAATATTATAAATGGATGAGAAACACACTCATGCACTTACAAATACAAACCATGCATATTTCATCTAGTTTTTAAAACTTGGAAAGAACAAATTTTATAACAATAAAGGGGAAAATCTTGGTCTCCAGTTCTATATACCAGTGCCAACTCAACATCTCCATTTAAAAGACTCAAAGGCACTTCAAAATTATTATGTTGAAGAGCAAACTTATGATCTTCCCCAACTCTTGGTGAATGGCACCACTCTCCATGCAGAGATACAAGTCAGAAAATGAGGAGTCACCTCTGACACCTCCCTCTCCCTGGTTTCCATAGCTAGGCTTTCCCCAAGTCCTGTCAATTTCACATCCTACACACTTCTAGAATCTAGTCAATTTCTCTCCCCATCACCCCAACTTATCCAAGGAATTGCCACCTCTCCCCTGGACTTCTGCTACAGACTAAGAATTATCCATCCCTTCCCTTATCCTCTCTGGCCCTCCCCACAATGTATTTGATGCTAACCTTATTTTTGTTTTTTCAAAGCACAAACTTGATCACATTTCCCTCTTATATGAAGCCCTTCGTTGGTTTCCTATGACTATAGGTTAAAGACAGATCTCCTTAAAGGACCTAGAAAGCCTTCAGGATATGGCCTCAACCTCCCTCTAGTCTCATCTGGCCCACTGCCTCCTGCTTTCTCTCGGCTCGGACCTTTCTTCAGACCCTCGCTGCCTCCCTCCCACCCCACGGTTATTGCACTTGCTATTCCTTCCACCTGCAACATTCTTATCGCCAGCCCCCCACTCTCCAACCCAGCTCATGTGGCTTAGGTAACCCTACTTGTCCTTGATATCTCAGCGCAAACATTCCTTCCAGCTTGGGTCAGAGTCCCCTATTGGGTGACTTCATGAAACTCCACTGCTATTCCTTGGAGCACATATCTCACTTTATAATTGCACATTTGTGTAATTAAGTAAATAATATCTGTTGGCTAAGCCATAAGTCCCATATCTGTTGTGGTTTTTTAATCACTATTATATCCCCAGCTCTGTTCCTTGCACATAGCAGATACTCAATAAATATCTGCTAAAATAAAATGAGTGTGTATGTATGTGTGTGTGTTTTAAAATATCTATTTAGTATACTTAGAAGACTTTGGAATTATTAACCAAAAATAATCCCCCAAAATGTAACTACTATATGTTTTTGCTCCCACATCTCAGTTATTACACAAGATTAAACAACACATGCCCATACATGCTCCTTAGCAAAAATGTTTATTTATTGCTGATTCATCTGATTTAACTTTTCAGGTTGAATTGAAAAACTAGAACAATACTCATGTAAAATTTCAGACATAATTGCACTAAAAAAAGGAATCAACTAGAAATGGCAACTCAAAAGCTATTTCATTCTATGCTTTACCATAACATGTAATATGGACACTTTTTGAAATTAAAATTGAACAAAAATATTTCTTAAATATCATTTTGAACAATCCTATAATTTTATGGAAAGTTGATCAGGATATTGCTGATTAAATATCATAGAATTTCAAGTGTTAGATAAGCTTTGTGAATGTATTTTAAATAACTCATACCTACATTTCAGTTAGTGTTTCACATGGCTGCTTCCTCAACCATTGCAAGAGCAGGTTGACTGATTTTTTTTATCTCCAGGGCTCAGGCACACATGCTCACCACCCACCATCACTAAATGCTCCTGAAATAAATAACTGCCAGCTTCAAAACATTCATTAAATGTTTCCTCTTTTTTTCAAAAATAACGAGAAGGCATCCAGTTCAAAATACTGTCCTGAGATTGAATCTCCAACGTTATAGGTATTGTTCCTTTTGCCTCAAAAGAAAAGACACTTATGTTTAGTCAAAGAGAAAGTTTTGTTATTTTTTTCCCAATCTTCTAATATTGAGTCTGCATAACAGACACTTCTGTTGAAAGTTGGAAAGAATGGCAAATCAAACGTCAGGAATTACTGCAGCAAAAGAAGCAAATCTATGTGAATGATGTTTAGCCTCTCTATGGCAGCAGCTCTTGGAGAGCTGCCCTGTGGATCAATTATTCTGATTAAGAAAAAAAAATAAAAAAGAAAGAAACGTTATGACTCAGTTGGGAAAAAGGCCTCAAATCTTGCTTGCAGGAAGATTCCTTGTAGGAATTTCAGGACTTGGACTCATACAAGTAGGCATGACTGAGTCCAACAATCATAATGAAAATTCTTTCCTCGTGCTCAAGGTGATTGTCTTAGTACACGTTTTCCCAGAAGAAATCCTGAGGAAGGATATGAATACAAGTAGTTTATTTGGGAGTGGCAAGGTAGGGAAATGCGGAAGGGAGGAAGAGAAGGGAATGCAGCCAGCAAAAGGTCCATGAACACGAAAGTCACCTTGTGGCTAACTGGAGTTCAATCTCAATGGGGAACTCTGGAACTGGAGTGGGTGTAAGGCACAGGATTCAGTTACTCCACTCAAGAGGCAGGAGAGCTGGGGTATTTATACAACAATCAGCCCTTTCTTCCAGAGTCGGGAAGGTTGCTTCCAGAGTTGTTCTTCCCTGAGCTCCTCCAGCCTGCTGCGTGAGGGCAGCAGAGCACGTTTGGTGGCCAGAAGGCCAAAGCAATGCAGCCACAAATAGCTGAAAGTGGGGCTGGCATGTGCTCCAGGGGTCAGGACAATAGCTGGGACACCAATGGCATCTGCCACCATGATGAACTGTACAGAAATCATTGCCGTTGATTGAGTGGCTGCTCTGTGCAGAGCCCTTTACATTGATGCTTTCATTTTCCAAGTCATAACAGCCCTGGAAGGTAGGCATTATTACAATTTTACAGCTGAAAAGAGAGGGTGCTGAACTTCTCCAGGGTCATGCTCTACCGCACAGCACAATACATCTGGCTCCAAAGTCCAAGTTCTGAACCACTCCCCTGTACTGGAGGACTATCCCTGCACCTCCGTAAATACAAGCATACGACCCACTGTACACACAGTGGAATTCACACAAGACCAGCAGATCCTCCCCGTGGGACATTGTACCCTTTGCCTTTACTGGTTCTTTCACGTTGGCATCAAGAGCTGTGCCAATTACTCAACAGTCAGTTGACCAAATACAGGACAACGTTGTGCAGGGTAGCAGAGCACTATGGCCCTTTGACTGAAACTTCCAAATGAACATTCCATGTGGCCAAGTGCTCAGTGAGAAAGAAGGTCTAATGAATCTCCACGGTGTATGCCTAAAAGCAGAGCCTGAGCTGCCTGAGCTTGAATGTAATTATAAGGGGATGTCCCAGTGCTCCAGGGTACAAAGTAACTGTTATCTGAAGCTGCAAAGGAATTTCCTGAAATAGCTGGTAATTGTACAATGAAGCACATCATAAAAGCTTGCTATCCCCCAGTGCCTGATCACAGGACAAAATTAGACCAGTTAGGGCATTGATCTAGACCATGAAATTATTTTCAGAGACTTTCCCTCTAACCGAGAAAAATCCACCTACCTAAAATAACCTCCCTTTAATAGACTGTTTCAATAATAAAGGGGTTTATTTGATGGAACTTCAAATAAACTTTATTCAAATAAACTTGTATTCAAAGTGAATTTGAATATATTCAAAGTGAATATTCAAAGTGAATTTGAATGAGCCAGATTCCCATCCTTCTTTCAAGTATAGTAATGATCCCCTATATATTCATACATTAAAGTCACAGCATTTTAATTTGTCTTGAAAACAAATGAATTCTTTAAAGTTTACATTTCTAACTTCTCAAGGTCTTCATTTTTTTCTTGTATAATTATTTAAAGAATCTTCCTAAGTTCTTTGATTCTATGGAAAGCCTACCTGCTAAGAAAAAAAGTTATTTGTCCCATAATCCTTTTAAAAAACTACAAAGCTATCAAAAGATGTCCAAGAAACAATTGTACCAAATACAAGATGAAATGTTTGGGAAGATAACAGAAGCTAGGAGCTCAGCCGACACAAATCTTCCAGGTTCTGCCTGATTTTGGTAATTATCTCTATCCTGCAAAATTATTTACCAACGTTTGCATTCTCTGGAGGCAAAAAAAAAAAAAAAAAAAAGGTGTGTGAGCAGAGTCCACTGTCTGCAACAATTAAAGTAAGGAGAGCTACTGCAGAAAAGCATTTGAAACAACTTGACAATCAAATTAGAGCATGAAACATTAGGGTCTTCTGTATTCTAGCCAATAAGGAGACCCCTGACATCACCTCTTCTAGAAGGAATTTGGTTTCTTGTTCCCTTAACATAGACATTGTAAAAATGCCACTTTATATCAGAGGGTGAAAGAACATTTAAGGTACTCCTGAGAGGAAACCACCAAAAAGTGGCCCTGGGAATGATAGTTTTGTAAACCCAGTGACAGGGATTTCTGAGGTTTCTGCAGTGTCCTCCCCCACTTAAACAACCACCATCTTTTCTCCAGGTCACAGCGGACATTCCTTAGAGATGGGCTCTTCTGAAGATGGACTCATATGCACTGTGGTTAATGTGCATTTGTAAAGGATGCCCTTTCTCTACTAAACATTCTCATCCGCAAAGCAATGGAATAGCTATAATTGTGAGATGAACTAGATAGAGTTTACATTAAATAATAACTCCTGGCTCACGAAGACTCAGTCGGAATAAACGAATGTGCTGTGAGGAAAAGCTGAGCTGTTGCCACTGCCATATACTTGTCACTATCTTTTTTTTTTTTTTAAGTTTATTGGGGTGACAATTGTTAGTAAAATTACATAGATTTCAGGTGTACAATTCTGTATTACATCATCTATAAATCCCATTGTGTGTTCACCACCCAGAGTCAGTTCTCCTTCCATCACCATATATTTGATCCCCTTTACCCTCATCTCCCACCCCCCACCCCCCTTACCCTCTGGTAACCACTAAACTATTGTCTGTGTCTATGAGTTTTTGTTTCTCATTTGTTTGTCTTGTTCTTTTCTTCTTTTTGGTTTATATACCACATATCAGTGAAGTCATATGGTTCTCTGCTCTTTCTGTCTGACTTATTTCGCTTAGCATTATACTCTCAAGATCCATCCATGTTGTCACAAATGTTCCTATATCATCTTTTCTTACCGCCGAATAATATTCCATTGTGTATATATACCACAACTTCTTTATCCATTCATCTATCGAAGGACATTTTGGTTGTTTCCATGTCTTGGCCACCGTAAACAAAGCTGCAATGAACATTGGAGCACACGTGTCTTTATGTATAAATGTTTTCAGTTTTTGGGTAGATACCCAGGAGAGGGATTGCTGGGTCATATGGTAATTCTATTCGTAATTTTTTGAGGAGCCTCCACACTGCCTTCCATAACGGCTGCACCAGTCTGTACATGTCACTATCTTGATCATGAATCGTGCCTACTAAGTGGCATCATGTGCTCAGGTCAGCACAGATTTGGTGAGAAAAGCACTAGGCTGTGCTAAAAAGATGTTAAGAAATAAGAGACCTGATGTTTAAAAAGAGGGGTGAGAGATAAGCTGCTGTGGTTCGTCTCAGGCCTAAAGAAACAGGAATTCCCTATTTTCAACCTCGGCAGACAAAGGATAAGGCAAAAAGTTAGAAACTATGTACAAATATATTGATATGGAAAGGTATATTTAAAAAAAATTTAAGCAGTAGTTTGATATGCTCCCTTTTATATAAAAAAGGGGGACATATATAGGGTTAATTATATGTAAAATAATCTTAAGAGATAAACAAAATCCCAAAATGATGGTTGCCTTGGAGAAGATAATGGAGGATTTGAAGTCAAGAGTAGAATGAGGACACTTACTCTTCATTCTACACCCATTTGAAATAGGTGGCTTTTTTTTTTTTATCAAGTACATGTAGTTCTTTTTAAATATGGAATATTTGGAAATGTATAGCCCATTTAGAAAGCAGGAGCAGAAAAACAGAAATTCAAATGTGTAGTGATGGGCACTACATGAGTGACAGTGAGAGGAGAATGAAGCTTAATTCTGCAGGGAACCTCTGGGCACAAAACACAAGCCTCAGAAGTCTCCCCCCAGGATGAGGGAGCTGGGGTATTGATGCATCAACCTCTGAGAGTCCATCATCCACATGTTAGACTCCTCTGCAAGCTGCTGGGAGTGGAACGGGTGGTGATTCCTGGACACTGCAGGGCAGTGTGGATTTGGCTGTCGGGAGGGCACAGCACCATCGTCTCTTTCTCCTCACGATACTGCTGACACCAAATTCCACACCAAGCAATTCTCAGTTCTCCGTGGACACGAACTGGGTGCTCTACAATTTAATTTAATTCTCACTCTCACTACCCAGAGTTAGCACAAACCCCACAGGTTAAGGGCTGAGTCCCACAAGACTGCTCCCCTCCCGCCCACATCAGAAGTCCCCAGGTTGTCTGCACCTCTGTGCAACTGACTACAAATTGGGGGTCCCGACAACCCCTTCCTCAGGTGTGATAACTTGGTGTATCGGCTCACAGGGCTCAGGAAACTCCTTTACTTACCTGTTCCTATTTATTATAAAGGGTGCAAATGAACAGCCAGATGAAGAGGTACGTAATGAGAGGTCTGGGAGGGTCCCAAGTGCAGAAGCTCATATACCCATGGAGTTGGGGTGAGCCACATTCCTGGAACATGGATGTATTGAGCAACCCAGAAGCTCCCCAAACCCTGATATTTAGGGGTTTTGTGGAGGTTCCATTATGGAGATATGTTTGATTAAATTATTGGCCATTCTACTCAATCCTCGGCCCTTCTTCCATCCCTGGAGATGGTGGGGAGAGGGGTTGAAAATTCCAACCCTCTAATCACGTGGCTGGTTCCTCTAACAAGTAGCCCCCATTCTAAAGCTCTCTAGGGGTCCAAGAGTCACTTCATTAGCATAAACTGAGAAAGAACACTAACATTGATGAACACGTCAAATATCTTTTAACCCACAAAGAGATATTCGCACACCCACGTTCATAGAAGTGTTATCTGTAATAGCCAAAAGGTAGAAGCAACCCAAGTGTCCACTGATGGATGAATGGATAAACAAAATGTGGTCTATCCATACAATGGAATACTATTCAGCTTATTATAAGACGTTCTTCTCACCCCATCACTCAGGAAATTCCGAGGGTTTGGAAGCTCTTGCGTGAGGAACTGAGTTCAAAGACCAAATATATATTTCTTATTATATCACAGTATCACACACAGAGATGCAGATTCTAGCAGCTGGACGCCTGAAGATCACACTGGTGCGTCTGAGGTGTGGTGGGATGCTGACAGCATCCAGTGTAGGCCTCCTCTTTTGAGGTCAATATGAACTATCAACCATCGAGTGTCTCCAGCTAATACCCCTGGAACAGCTTCTAACATTCCTAGGGCTTGAATCTTACCAGGTAGTGCTTTGCTTTTGGTTTTACACATCCTCATCCTCCTTACACGGAGCTCTGTGGAAAGGACTGGAAAAGAGGGGGAAGGGTGAGGCCAGAACAGAAGTGGCAAGCTCAAACTCCATGCGTGCTGTTCACCCCACCCACAGCAGACACTCCTATTCAGCCATATCACAACTCCCTTTGAGTTGAAATGGTTCAAAATCCTCTTCAATCAGATGATTGGCAGCCACTCTCAGGCTATCAAAATTACCTCTCGAAATGTCAACTATTTGTCATGTCTTTACGAAAGGGTACAAAAGGTTACAAAAGCCAGACTAGGGAATAACATTTTGAAATATGTTTTCTTTCTAAGCTCTGGTGTGTGGTCTCAGGGAACAGAAGGAAAGCAGGAAAGGAAAAGAGCAAGTTCCCTATATGAGTCTCCTGTTGCTACTGTAACAAATTACCACAGACTTAGTGGCATAAAACAACACAGACGTATTATCTTTCTGTTCTGTAGGTTAAAAGTCTAACACGGCTGGAGACTCTAGGGAAAATCTGTGTACTTGCCTTTCCAGTTTATGAAGGTTGCCTGTAATCCTTGGTTTATGGACCCTTCCTCCATCAAATATCACAATAGCAGGTGGCGACCTCCTCACGTTGCATTCAACCTCTTCTTCTGTACCCTTCTTCTACTTCTAAAGACTCTAGTTTGGACCCACCCACCCAAATAATCCAGGATAAACTCTCTACATCAAGGTCCTTATTTTCATTGGCAAAGTCTCTTTTTCCAGGTAACATAATGTATTCACAGGTTCTTGGGAACAGGAGGTGGACATCTTTGGGGGACCATTATTCTGCCTACCACAAGCCCTTTAAAGATAGTGTTTTATCATTATTTTAATTTTTCCTAAAATGCGTCCTGATTTTATGCCATCTCCCTTATTCTTTTTAACCTGTGTGATTTTTTTGAACTCTAACATTCACAAACTGGCATAAAACTTCTACCAAAATTGTTTCTGGGTGAGTGGGCAGAAGTATTCTAAAGGTTTGATTAGCTACACATTGTAGATACTAATTCCAATCACAAAGTCATCTAAGTGTTCCAAGTAGACAGAACTCCCTCAAATACGCAGATTGGGTCAGAATCTGTCTTCTAAAATTAGATATATTATGAAGGAGTTGGCACCAGCTAATACTGGCCTGACCAAAACTAACATTGATGAACACGTAACATATCTTTTAACCCACAAAGAGATATTTGCACACCCACATTCATAGAAGTGTTTTTTGCAATAGCCAAAAGGTAGAAGCAACCCAAGTGTCCATCGATGGATGAATGGATAAACACAATGTGGTCCATCCAGACAATGGAATACTATTCAGCCTTAAAAAGGAAGGAAATGATCACACATGCTACAACATGGATGAACGTTGAGGGTGTTATGTTAAGAGAAATAAGCCAATCACAAAAGAACAAATACTGCTCATTCCAGTTAGATGAGATACCTAGAATAGTCAAATTCATAGAGATAAAAAGTAAAAGTGATTACTAGGGACCTGGAGGAGAGGGGGGTGGGGAGTTAGTGTTTCATAGGTACAGAGTTTCAGTTTTGCAAGGTAAGTGCTGTGGATGAATGGTGGAGATGGATTCACAGGAAGTGTGAATGTACTTAATGCCACTGACCTGAACACTTAAAAATGGTTAAAATGGTAACTTTTATGTTATGTGCATTTTACCATAATTTTTTTTAACATTATTTTTCCCCCCTTTTTCCGCCTCCACCCACCCCGCCCCCCCCACCCTGGTACAAGCTGTTGTTTTCTCAGTCTAGTTGGGTAGGACACAGCTCCCTGACCCATGCTGCTGTTATGAGCCTTGCGCTCCCCCCAGCTGAGGCAGTCAGTCACTGGTTGTGGGTCTGCCACTCACAGCAGCTCACAGCAGCTCTCCTCCGCTTGCTGGCCGTTCCCGATGGCTGCCAGCCACTCACGCAGGCCACTGGCGGCTCATGGCAGCCCACTGCAGAGCTGTTGTTCACTATCTTAGCTGTAGAGGGTGCAGCTCACTGCCCCATGTGGGAATCAAACCAGTAACCTGGGTGTTCGGAGCACGGCACTCCAACCACCTGAGCCACCGGGCCGGCCCCATAATTTTTAAAATTAAGACTTAAGAAAAGTGTTTAAATATTTTGAGCCTAATTGTTTTAAAAATTGTTTGCAAAACTACTGCAGAGTTATCATGCAATAATAGAATAATCTAGGAAATTACTTTCTTACAAGGAGACACTTTTCAGCAATGCAGACACTGGAAAGTGAGATACACATACACTTCCAATGTTGAACAATCTGGAGAGAAGCTATTATTAGTATTGCCTACATCAGCTCCTTTGTCCTTCACACAGAGGAAGTTGAGGAAACCCCAGAAATTCCTAGAGTTTGTTGCTCTGTGTTTTTTTTAGCTCACAGATTGTGGTGCAAAACCCAGGCAGCAATTACTGGTTTCTGATGTATCTCCATGGAGGCAATGCAGGTAAAATGGGACTAAGAAAAGCAGAGAGAAGTGAGTGGAGTCCTGGGAAGAGCTATCAATAGGTGATCAATGCGATCAAACGTATTTATTGAGCATCCTTTTAGAGCAAGGTATTGTATAATTGGGGATCTATAGATAAACAAGATTGTCCATATCTATAAGTAATTTATAAGCTAATAGGAGAATAACACATTATTCAAAACTTTTTAGATCGCAAATATTAGAAAGCCCATTTCTAACCGATTTAAACAAAATGGGCCATGTAAATTAAAAAATCAATGCCTGACTCAGGACTGAAACTATAATCAGGATGAACTTGCTCTCCATTTCTCTACTCTGTCTTCCATGATATTGGCTTTACTTTACTTTTTCTCAAGGCTCTAATTAGTATTTCAAGCAGCTTCAGATTTAGTCGTTTTTATAATTAGGGAATCTCAGGGAGAAAGGAAGACCATCTCTTTCTCCGTGGTCCCAGAGAATGTCTCTCTGTGTCTCATTAACTCTAATTGGCTCAAATGCCCTTTTCTGAACCAATCACGGTGGCCAAGGGAATGAGATGCTCCAATGGCTGGGCCAGTCTTAAGACCTGTGCACGAGTGTGGGATAAAGTCAATTCATCGTAAAGCACTTAGGTGGGGCCCGGGATCCACCAGGAAGAAACTGAGGTGATGAGAGCTGAAGACAGGGCAAAGGGAGGCTGGGTATAAAAAACAACAGCTGTCCACTAAGGCCTGTGCACAGAGAATAGAGTTGGATAGGTGAGTATTGTGGGAGGCAAGAGATAGAAAAGCTTATTTCAAGTGGGAGACCAGGGAAGTCTTCTTGGGGCAAGTGACACATGAACAGAGTGGCAGGAGTTGGAGATGGGGATAGGATATTCCACATGAAGGAAATAGCATGAGCACAGGTGAGAAAGTAGGTCACCTGTGGGGACAGAGCGCACCTCGGTTTGGTGTTTCACAGTGAGTGAAGCGGAGCCAAGGGAGAGAGAGCTAAGGCCATGAATGGGAGGGTGCCGGCAGCCAGGGTAGGCAACACCCCTTCATAAACGGCATTGAAGTTTTCTGGTCCGGGAGTTGGGTACCAAGAGCTGTGCCTTAGGAATGGGACTTTGTCATGATGCATGGGAAGGATTGGGATGGTGAGGTGGAAAGCAGGGAACCACTTAGAAAACTATTAGAATAGTCTGTGTGAGAAGTCCTATGTGCCTGGGGCCAGAGCGCCTATGAGAATGAGGAAAGTGAATAAACATGATGAGAGAAATGACTGTGGAAGAACAAGCGGGATGGGGACAGGTTGGTGACCTCTTGAATGGAGGTAAAGTGTGAGCTGGGCAAGAGAATATAATAAGATATATACATGGACATAAAGTGCCAGGTTTGAATGGATGGTGATGCCTCTGAGTGTGTGTGTGTGTGTAAAAAGAGCGAGAGGAGTGATATTGTGGTGAAATGATGATGATGTCCATTTGACATTTTGAGTTTAGGGTACCAGTAGACAGCTAAGGTAGACATTATAAAACTTCTGAGTTATAAGGGAATTTAAGGACCAGAACATCTGGCCACACTGCGCCCACACCCCTGCCGGGCGGGCAACAATGCGTTTGCTGGCCTGAGTTGGTGCTGCCCCTCTGGACAGGGCTCTGTAGTTTACCACACGGTCCAGTGCTCCCCAGTCTTTCCCCTCTATGAAGCTTGTATTTATCTAATTACTTAATTTATTATATTTTTACCATTCCAAAAATGTTGACTTTTTTAAGTTAAATATGTCTTTCTTTTCTCTTATAGACTATGAATTTCCTACCTCTGTTAAAAAGGTTTCCCCAGTCCCTATGTCATGTTTTATGTCTTCTAAATTCTTTAATTTTTAATGTTTTACTTTTTTACATCTAAACACTCCAACTAGAACTTGTTGTTTGCAAATATTTGAGGTAGGGATCCAACTATATTTTCTTCCAGGAAATATTCACTGGGTCAACACTGTCAGATAGCCCATTAAATCTTTCCCATTGAATTAAATTATCTCCTTTGTCAGATCTTAAACTCCTGTATTCACTTGTTTCTATTTCCTATGTCCTCTATTCCATTTTACTAAACAATTTGACTTTTCTTATGATGAGGAGAAGCAAGACAAAGTGCTAGAAGCAAGCTATGTTTAGCTAATCTCTCTTCAGGTCCTTTACAAGAAGGCAAGTAGGAAGAAGGAGGATCAGACACATGTGAAGAGTCTGGAGATGGGAAAATACAGACAGTTTTGGTGACGTTGATTTCTGTGTACTTGGGAAGCGGCCACATGCTGCTGGCTAGTTTGCCGTTGGATGAGCAGTCAGGAAAGGCAAATGATCAAATATTAGGCCAATAATTAGAAACAAGGAAAGCCCTAACAGTGAGATGGAAGAAAAAGTCTGAGCCATAAACACCAACTATCTATCCCATTTACAGAGCATTTTCTAGTCTTTCTCTGGGTGAGGACCCAATCTCGGCATACCGAACGTGTGAAGCAGTTGGATGAGTGGCTGCAACTGGGAGAGAGACAAGAGCAACGTGCAGGTCTTTGACCAGGGGAAGCCCCACTTAGCTACCTATGAAGGCCAAATTCACAATGCAAATTCCATCTTTCCTTTCCCTTTAGGCCAGATCTAGACTAATGGCTCTCAAATTTTAGCAAGCACCAGAATCACCTGGAGGACTTGTTAACACACAGATAGCTGGGCCCCATCCCCAGAGCTCTGATTCAGGATGTCTGGAGTGAGGCCTGAGAATTGGCATTTCCAACAATTTCCAGGTGATGCTGATGCTGCTGGCCCAGGTACCCCACTCTGAGAACCACTTCTCTAGACTCTAACACCAAAGTGACTAATAATTATACTAATGACTAATAATACCATCATGACTAACGATACTTGAGAGATTAAATTGCGTGAGAGAAAACCTTACTTGTGAAGTTCCCTCTGCCTCCTTCATGCAGAGTTGATGCCATGTGAGTGTACCAATGAAGTGACATTTGAGTTGTATCTTGAAGGACGTATGTAAAGGTATGAAGTATAGGACGTATGTAGAGGGAAGAGGAAATACACAGACATAGAGGAGAGAGAAAATCAGAAAACAGCACAGAGTTGTGCTTGGCTAAGGAAGAGTGGAAGGGTCTGGAGATCTGCTGGAGAGGAAAGCGACCAACAAATTCAGCAGGAGCCTTGTAAACCACTCCAAGGAATGTGGACATATGCCTGATGAACTCCTGTGGGTAATCACAGGTGCCGCTTAATTTCTGGCTGGCCAACTTGTGAATGGAAGAGTCATTAACTGAGTCACTAGAGCAGGTTTGGGGAATGCAGAGGGGACAAGGAATTCAGTTGGAGGAGGTGGGCAGGAACATGTTCAAATTTAGGCGTAAAGTGTCCATGTCCAGGAGGCAGCTGGATGTCGAGTCTGAAGCTCAGGGTAGGTGGCTGAGAAGGAGGTGTGAGTGCCCATGGGCTCATTGTCCAACTTACAGGAGTAAAAGAGTGAGCCAGTAAGAGGAATTGAAGTCAGCAATGGGCCCTAGGGAACACAGACCTTTCAAGAGTAGGTGGAAAAACAGGAACCAGCAAAGGAAACTGGGCAGGAACAGTCAGGGAAATAGATGGAGAACCATGGCCAAGGCAGGAGTGGAGTGAGTGGAGTGGAGGGAGTGGAGTGAGTGGAGGGAGTGGAGGGAGGGAGTGGAGGGAGTGGAGTCAGACAGCACGGCGTACCTTCAGGGTACCCTACAGAGTGGACAGCTGCAGTGCACACCATGAATAAGGCTCCTGAGTCAGCAGTGGGAGGTCATGTTTCAGGGCCTCAAAGTACAGCTTGTTGGTGTTGAAGGTGGGAGGCAGAAAACAGACTCCGAGAGTCCCAAATCTATGTCTTTACATATATTGAATGTGTCTCTCTCTTTTGCTGCTGGTGCATTATTCCAATGGTGTCCAAGAGGGCTCGGGGTGACTGTTCTAACCATGTATGCACACTCTGCAAATTAGAGCTTCCTTGTTATTTTGAAATGCTTGCTTTGAAAAAAATTCCATGATGTTATGGGTTGAATTGTGTCCCCAAAAAAAGATATGTTAAAGTCTTTACCCTAGCACCTCAGAATGTCACATTTAGAAAAGGGGTAATTGCTAATGTAGTTAGTTAAGAAGAGGTCATACTCAAGTAGAGAGGGTCCCTGATCCAATATGACTGGTGTCCTTATAAGAAGAGAAGAGACACGGAGATGGACGCATAAGGTGAGAACACCATGTGAAGATGAAAGCAGAAATTGGAGTGATGCATCTGCAAGCCAAGGAATGCAAAGGGTTGACAGAGATCACCAGAAGCTAGGAGAGGGGCCTGGAGCAGATTCTCCCTCAGAATTCTCAGAAGGAACCAACCCTGCCAACACACTGATTGTGGTTTTCTAGCCTCCAGAACTGTGAGAAATACATTTGTGTTATTTTAAGTCACCTTCTACGTGGTACTTTCTTATGACAACCCTAGGAAACAAATACATGGAAAACCAGAAATACATTTGTATTATCATAAGGCATTTCAATATGATATTTGTCAAAGCAAGAAAGGGAAATTTGTTTAACAGAATATGTTAGAGTCTTTGAATATATTTCAACAGGTGTAAATTTTGGTGTTTTTCAACTTTATTGAGGTATTATTGATGAATAAAATGGTAAGATATTTAAAGTGTTGTACATGATGATTTGATATATGGACACATGGCAAAAAGATTCCCCCGTCTAGTTAATTACCACATCCATCACCTCACATGTTTACCTTTTGTGTCTGCGTGAGAATATTTAAGTTCTACTCTCTTAGCAAATTTCAGTTATACAATACAGTGCTATCAACTACAGTCACGTTATACATTAGATCCTGAGACCTCATTCATCTTATAACTGAAACTTTGTATCCTTTTACCAACCTCTCCCTATTTCTCCCACCTCCCTCCCCACCCCCAGCCCTGGCAACTACTTTCCTAATCTCAGTTTTGTGAGTTTGACTTTTTTTCTTTTATTCCACATATAAGTGATACTATGCAGTATTTGTCTTTCTCTGCTTTATTTCACATAAGGCCCTCAAGTTCCATCCATGTTGTCACAAATGGCAGGATTTCTTTTTTTTTTAAGGCTCACTAATAGCCCATTTTGTGTGTGTGTGTGTTTGTGTGTGTGTGTGTGTGTGTGTGTGTGTGTACATATATATCACATTTTCTTTATCCATTTGCAAACACTTAGGTTGTTTCCATATGTTGGCTGTTGTGAATAATGCTTCAACGAACGTTGTGTGTGTGCGGGGGTGCAGATATCTCTTCAAGACAATGGTTTCATTTCTTTTGAATAAATACCCAGAAACGGAATTGCTGAGTCACATGGTAGTTCTGTTTTTAATCTCTTGAGGAACTCCATACTGTTTTCCATAGTGGCTGCACCAGTTTACCTTCCCACCAACAATGCACAAGGGTTCCCTTTTCTCATATTTGTTATCTCTTGCCTTTTTGGTAACAGCCATCGTAACAGGGGTGAGGTGATCTCTCACTGTGGTTTTGATTTGCATTTCAACAGTTGTAAATTCTGAAAGGTTAGAAAATGGTTTTAAATTTTTATCACCTGCTCATGCAGTTTTAAATCTTGGCAACTAAAAAGAATTTTAAGACAGCATCATTTAAACATTTTGAAGAGATCATTATTAAAGTCTTACTCAGAGACTTTTTATTCAGAGTCACTTTAGGTATAAAAGTTGACATAAAAAAATTGATATTTGGGCCAGCCCGGTGGCTCAGGTGGTTGGAGCGCTATACTCCTAACGCCGAGGTGGCCAGTTCGATTCATACATGGGCCAGTGAGCTGTGCCCTTTACAGCTAAGATTGTGAACAACAGCACCTCTGGAGCTGGGCTGCCGTGGGCTGGTGTGAGCTGCCATGAGCTGCCGTGAGCTGCAATGAGGGGCCAACTGCCTGGTGGTGGGGGTGAGAGAGTGGGGGAGCACAAGGCTCATAATACCAGCATGGGCCGGGGAGCTGTGTCCTACACTAGACTGAGAAACAACGGTTTGAACCGGAGTGGGGTGGGAGGCGGAAGAAGGGGGGAAAAATTTGATATTCATGGAAAGAAGTTCAGGTTTCTCAGTCAAAAACTTGAAAAGATTTTACTTGGAAGTTTCATACAAATTTCATATTTAATATTTTCCCTAATTTTAAAAGTTTATTTGTCTTATAATTTTATAATTATCTTATAATTTTAAAAGATGTAAAATTTCCACGAATTCCCCTCACAGATAGGTGCCTTCAAATCTCCTCCAGTTTATTCCATTGTGTTGTGCCAATATTATCATTCTTTCTAGGTATACCATGACATAAAATGTTGGAAAGCACTGGAAACACTAGAAGAGAGGGTATTAAGAAGTAATTAGTGGAGCCAAATAGAATGATAGGTCTGCAGAACGGGGAGGGTGTGGAAATGAGTGGGGGCCACTCAGCAGAGGGTAGGCGGGTAGCTGTTTCAAATCATGAGGGTTAAACAGAAGAGTCCACCTGTGTAAGCAAATAATGAGCTGCAATTTGTAAGCTGCCTTCTCCTTCACTTTCTTCAGGCCAATGCTTGTTTGTAACTGAATATTTCTTAAGCAGTCTGTCTGTCACTTTACCCATAGCTAAGTGACTTCATAATAAAACATCCTATCAACATGCAAATTCACAAGGGAAGAGACTTTAGGTCATTATATTTTACTATTACTCACATTTATAACTCCTAGTATAACATTTATAACTCCTAATAGTGTTTGTATTAAATAAAAAAAATCACCTTATATTCATTGAACCACTGAAAGGTCATTATAAGATGCCCCTACAAATGGGTTAATTTATATAATGCAGACTTTTTTAAACCCAGGTTTTGGGCCCATAAAGTAACAGTGCATTTTCACATTTCCTGACTTTAAGCTTATATGGCCTCATTCCCTTGGAAAGGATCACGTGGGTTCCTAGTCTGTGCCCAGGGTGTTGTGTTGATACAGAGAAAGCATGAATGCAGTAGCTCAGAGCTTGGACAGACTGGGGTCCAGAAATAGGGGCCCCGGTTCTAAGGACAGGATTTCCTCTTGGGTGCCTCTGGTTCTCCGCGCCCCCCTTCCCCAGGAATACCCTTTCTTCCTTTGACCTGGTCTACAGCCTCTCTTCCTTTCCTCATCATCCCCCACACCACCCTCTCAGGATAGGGGCTCACACCCACACTCCCTGTGCTCCATAGCGCCCGCAACTATAACAGAAACTACAGTTATTTGTTCTTCTTCACATCCCACTAAGCCACAAGTTTGTCTAGACTAGGATAGTGTCTTTTTATAATAAAAGTGTTTTTATTATGAAGTAGATCATATGTTCAAAAAGTGTATTTATCAGCTGTGTGAAAAATAATATAAACACAGTCACTTTAAAATGGAGTCAGAGCTGCCATCCCAGAGCAATTACCTTGCACATCTTACTCCTCAAACCTTTGGAATGTTAAAACTCGGCGAAAGAACCTTTGCACTGGGCCTACGGCAGCATTGTATCCCAAACAACCGTTTGTCATGACTACTCGACTAGAAATTAAAGACATGCTTTACAATTAGCTTTACTATGTTAGCTTATCTGCACCTATGAAATGCCTTCCTTCTATTCATGGAATTGATCCCCTTCCCTTTCTCATAGATACCCTTGCCTCTGCCTCCTAACTGGAACGCTATTTGGGTTTCTGCCTGAATCAGTGCTTCACAAATACGTATACTTTTGGATCTCAAATAAACGCTTGTTGCCTCTCACTTTGGCCTTTTATTTTTCGGTTAACACCTGTATGTACATTTTAAAGAACAACAATAAAATGAAATATTTTTGAAGCTCCCAATTTTCTTGCTTCCTGCACCCCTCGAGGTAACTGTTTCCATGAATGGGTTATTCATGCTCTTGCTTTTCCGTATAAGTACTACCTGGTTGTGCCATTTATATAAATGGAATTTACATATGCATTCTTATGAGACTTCCTTCTGATGTAAGTATTTCACCCAAGATAATGTTTATAAGATTCATCCATGTTGCTATGTATTAGGTAGCTGTGGCTGGTTTATCTTCCCCTCTTGGTAGAATTTCATAGTGTAAACTCTCCGCTGTTGATCTTTTCTACTTTGATGGACATTTTGGTCATGTCCAGTTTTATGCTATTACAAACAATGCTCCTGTGAACATTCTTGAACGCAACTCCTGGGCTTCATGTTTCTCTTAGAGATATATGTAGGAGTGGGATTCAACCTTTCTAGATAACGCCAAATTATTTTCCAAAAGCAATTAACCCAACCTAGAATCCAACCATCAGTGCCCAAAAGTCCCCATTGTCTCACAGTCTTGCTCAAAATTGCTATGGTCAGACTTTTCAATTTTGCCAATCTGATGGGTATGAAACGGTATTTCATGGTGTTTTTAAGGAAGATGGCTTTTTCATTCTCCAATTCCCAGCATCTAACAGAGGACTTTGCATGTAGGTAAAGCTCACAAATCCTTTATTTGATAAATGAAGAGTAATAATGCAATGTGACAAGTACTATTATAGAGGTGAATGTTAAGAACATATTTGTAAACTACCTGTGTGTCCCTTAGGTATTCAAATCTACTTGCATATCAGAATCGCCTTGGTATTCTTTTCTTTTCTCATTGACATTTTATTACGAAAAACTTTAAACATATAGCAAAGTTGGGAGGGTTTTTACAGTGAATACCCACATCTAGATCCTACCATTAGCATTTTACTAGATTTGCTTTAGGGGGATTCTTTTGAAATATGTCAATTCCTCAGGGCTGAGATTCTGATTCTCTAGCTCTGGGATGGGAGCAAAGAATCTATTTTTGTTTCTTCCTTTTTGTTTTTAAACTCCCCAGGTGATTCTGATGAACAGCCAGCCTTGGAAACCATTGCCTGAAGGAACTCGCTGCAGTAAATAAAGAAGACAGATTTATAATTAGCTTAGCAGTGCTCATTCTTTGTGTAGAGGGTGGAGGGGAGTTCTACGGGGTGCCTACAGCATTTTCTTAGACCACCAGCATTCCTAGGAAATATGTCACCCATTGTCAGTTTTGTGGAGGTATAGATCGGTTCCTGGGGTAGCAGGTCAGGTCCTCTCAGTGCAAGGAGCTGAGAAGGACCAAGCTCCAGTCTGTCTTGACTCCTTACAGGAGCGTCACAGGTAGAAAGAGGAACTTACACTTCGGATCCAAGCCATGTCCTGTCAACATTTAGGTGTTGTGCTGCAATGAACTGTATCCCCCAAAATTCATATGTTGAAGTGATGGGGGAACTGACCTAAAATGGTGGCCCAAGCAAAAAGGGAAGTCCCTAAGCCCCAACCCACTTACGCATAACCCCCTCCAAGCCACACCCAGAGCCAATCACCAGACGACGCCCACCTCTTCACCCAACTCCAGGAAGTCCCCAACCCGTAAAAACCTGCTCAAAACCTTGCTAGGGGGCTCAGTATTTGGGAAAGATCCAGCTGAGCCCGCCGGCGTAATAAAGCTGACCTTCCTAACTCTCTGAGTGCTGCTTGGGTTCTTTCTGGTCCTGGTAACTGTAACATTCTTGGTTCCCTGACCGGGAAACCCAGCCGTGTTGGCCCCTTGAGTCACCAGTTTGGGTGGGAGCGGGCCGTAGAGTGGCAGGAGAGCTGAGACGGGGCTAGGCGAGCCCTGCTGATTTCGGCAGGCCCATGACTGGCGACCTCCCGCCGGCTCCAGCCTGTGACTCCCTGCTGGACCCCAGTAGAGAGAAAGGATGGACAGTCAACCAGGACATCAGACATGGTAAGACCCTGGGGCCCGGACCCAGTTAGGCCTGCCTAAGGGCAGAAGGGGAGCCTGATCACCTCCCACTGAGTCCCACTTTGGACTCTAGTTAGGGCCATTCCAGGGGAGGGCGTCTTTCCTCTCTGAATGAATGTGTGTGTGCTTGGTCCTGAATGGGATTCTGTGTGGATCCACAGCCTGTCGGCTACAGAACCCGAGTGAGGCCCAACCTGCATTTCCGTGGTAGCGTCGTAAGGCATAACGGTGATTCGCACTCTCCGGGTGCGACCTGGCCCGGGGCTTACATGGGCACACCTTAGCCAAGACGTACCCAAAGTTCCCGCGAAGAACACGGCCAGGTGGGCACCTGATTGAGACCCTTCCCTTGTCTATGCGACACTGAACATCATGAGAAGGAGTCACGGGAAGCCCACGGTTCTAGACTGCATGTTAAAGAATTTCAGGAAGGGTTTCAGAGGTGACTAGAGGGTCAAAATGACCCCCAGACGTCTCCACACTTTATGTGAATTGGAGTGGCCAAGTTTTGACGTGAGATGGCCCAGAAGGCACTCTTGACCTCCCCACGATTTGCCGAGTCTACATAGTTGTCACAGGGACCCCAGAACATCCAGACCAGTTCCCTTACATTGACTCGTGGTTGGAAATAGCCCGAACCCTTCCTCCGTGGGTACAGTTCTGCTCCAATAGTAAGGGACAGTCCATGGTCCTCATTGCATGGAACCCACGAGGCCATGCCCAAAAAGACATGACTAAGACCATTTACCAGGGAGACCCCAACAAAGAGCCACCACCACCTCCCTACGCACCACGGCCAACGGCTGGTGCGACCCCGCTGCTTCCAGACACTGCGCTTCCAGCCTCGGCCTCTCCGTGGTCCCAACCCAACCAGCCTGGAGCCCGACTTCATAGGATTAGCAGGAATCAAGTCAGACTGAAGAGGACCGGGCTCGTTCGAACTGGGCCCCCATGAGCCCACGGTTGACTTAGATGTACCGGAGCAGAACACTCAGTAGTCACCACACCCGTGGCGCGAGGACCACAGAGTCACCATAATGGGAGCCAGCAGGGATCAAGCTAAGAGCCGACCGTTCTGCCAGGCTCGGACTTGTAAATTAGGAGGACACACTGTGTTGCACGAGTTCCTCTACTTACCAGACTGCCCAATCCCGCTCCGGGGACACGACCTCCTTACCAAGTTAGGGGCGCAAATCTCATTTGAACCATCAGGCCAAGCCACCATGTCCCTGCAGCCCCCGTCAGAGGGACTTATTCTGTCTATCACCACCCCGAGGGAAGAAGAATAGAAGCTCTATGGGACCAGCAGTGTAGAACAGAACCCAGAAGGCTACAGGGCTGATTTCCCGGAGGTTTGGGCTGAAGATAATCCACCCGGGCTAGCAAAACATAAGGCCCCAGTTTTGGTGGAACTCAGACCCAGAGCTCAACCCCAACGTCTACACCAATACCCCATCTCCAGGGAAGCTCGGGCAGGGATTCAAAAACACCTTGCCCATATCAGAGCAGCAGGGATACTCGTAGAGTGCCAGTCGCCATGGAATACGCCCCTCCTGCCAGTAAGGAAACCTAATGGAGAATACTGGCCAGTACAAGATTTGAGAGCGGTAAACCAAGTCACAGTCTCCCTATACTCCATAGTCCCAAATCCGTATAGTCTCCTCAGTCAGCTGCCCCCGGAGGCTGGATGGTCCACCTGCCTGGACCTGAGAGATACATTCTTCTGCATTCGGTTGGCGACCCAGAGCCAATCACTGTTCGCCTTCGAATGGACCGATCCTGACACAGGCCAGCAGCTCCAGCTGACATGGACTCGGCTCCCACAGGGCTTCAAAAACTCCCCAACCCTCTTTGGGGAAGCGCCAGCCTCAGATTTAGCCACCTTCCCTCGAGAAGAATACCGCTGCACTCTATTGCAATATATGGATGATCTGCTCTTAGCCTGTGCCACCGAGACCAAGTGCCAAACTGCGACACAGGCACTCCTGTCCTACTTAGCCGAGACAGGGTATAGAGTCTCCTGGAAGAAAGCCCAGCTCTACAGAAAACAAGTACAATACTTGGGCTTTGTCATCTCCAAAGGACAGCGGGCCCTCAGCACCGAGCGGAAGAAAGTCATCACTTCCCTCCCTCGGCCCACCAACCGGAGAGCACTCCGTGAGTTCCTTGGGGCCGCTGGCTTCTGCCGGATCCGGATTCCTGGCTTTTCGGCAATTGCCTGGCCCTTATATGAGGCTCTAACTGGACAAGAAAAGTCCCCCATGCTATGGACAGAAGATAAAGAACACGCCTTCCAGCAGCTCAAGAGTTCATTTGGACAGGACCCAGCCCTCGGGTTACCTGATGCTGAGAGGCCATTCCACTTATTCGTCCATGAAAGAGACAAAATAGCCTTAGGACTGCTGGCCCAAACAGTTGGACCATGGCTCTGTCCCATCACCTACTTCTCAAAGAAACTAGACCCTGTAGCAACGGGTTGGCCACCATGCCTGTAGGCCCTAGCAGCCACTGTGATTCTCATCAAAGAGGCAGATAAGCTAACCTTAGGCCAGAGACTCATAGTTAAAGTACCCCACTCAGTCACCACCTTAATGAACAGTCAAGGATCCCGATGGCTGTTGAATGCATGGCTGACTCAGTATCAAGGGCTACTACTGGAAAACCCTCAGATCTCATTAGAAACTTTGTGTACCCTGAACCCAGCCACTTTTCTGCTAACTGAGGAAGGGGATCCAGAACATGACTATGTAGAAGTTATCAACGAGGTCTATGCTGCCAGACCCGACCTCCGGGACAGCCCACATCCTAACCCGGACCTTACTCTGCATACTGACGGCAGCAGCTTCCTGAGGGACGGAAAACGTCACACGAGGTATGCGGTAACTACCACAGATGAGGTGCTCGAGGCAGGGGCACTTCCATCGGAATGGTCGGCCCAACGGGCGGAACTATGGGCACTAATAAGAGCCCTTACTCTATCCGAGGGCCGGAAAGTCAACATCTACACCGACTCTTGGTATGCCTTTGCAACCGTCCATATCCATGGGGCTATATACAAAGAAAGAGGCCTTCTGACCGTGGAGGGAAAAACTATTAAAAATAAACAAGAAATCCTTAAGCTCCTACAAGCCATTTGGCTTCCCCAGCGGGTTGCAGTTATCCATTGTCGGGGCCACCAGAGAGGCAACGAGCCCTCAGCAGGCTCACCGACACCACGGCCAAATCAGTGGCGATGGGAAGCCCTAGTGAACTACTCTTGGTCACTAACGTCCCTCCACGTCCCTCCCTCAGTACACAAAAGAAGAACTCAGATGGGCAAAGTCAGAAGGGGCCACCAGATTGCCACAAGGGTGGTGGCAACTGCCCGATGGAAGACTCTTCATCCCAGCCCTGCTAGGTCCTCAAGTAACCGCTGAATATCACAAGTTAACCCACTTAAGAAAAACTGCTCTCGAAGGCCTCCTAGCCAAAAACTTCTACATTAGCCGGCTGTCAGCTCTTTGCAAGCCCATCAGAGAACGCTGCCTTGCTTGTGCAAAGAACAATCCAAAATCCGGCCCTAGCCCCATCCCTGGGATCCAGAGAAGCGGTACCACACGTTTTGTGGACCTCGAAGTCGACTTCACTGACATGACAAACTGCCGCGGTACTAAGTACTTGCTGATTCTGGTCTGTACCTATTCTGGGTGGGTTGAAGCCTTCCACAATCGGACTGAGAAGAGCTGTGAAGTAGCCAAGGTCCCCCTCAGGGAGATTATCCCCTGCTACGGGATTCCACTTTCTCTCCACAGTGACAACGGGCCGGCTTTCATAGCAGAACTCCTCCAGACGGTGACCAGAGCCATGGGCATCAACTGGAGGCTCCATACAGCATACCGACCACAAAGCTCAGGAAAGTTGAACGCATGAACTGTTCCCTCATGGAGACATTAGCTAAACTCCATCAGGAGACCCCCCTAGGGTGGGTGGACCTCCTACCACTTGCCGTCCTTCGGGCGCGCTGCACCCCTGGCAAATCTGGATTCTCTCCCTTCGAAATTATGTTCGGGAGGCCCCCTCCCTTGCTAACCAGCCTCCCTGGCGACATTTGCCATCTGGGGTTCTCCAGCCTCCAAAACCAGATGGCCGCGCTAGGCAAGATTCTCACAGATGTACGTGCTTACATTCTGGAAAGGGCCCCCATTTCTCTCGGGGCCCCGGTACACCCTTTTACCCAGGGAGATCAAGTCTGGGTCAAAGATTGGAAGCGCGAGCCCCTCCGACCCTGGTGGACAGGCCCTCACACTATTATACTTGTTACTCCCACCGCTCTTAAAGTTTTAGGCATGGCTCCGTGGATCCACCACACTCGGGTTAAAAGAGCCCTGCCAGAGGACGATGCCTGGATCGCCCAACCTGAGCCGGCCCGTCCACTCCGTCTGACCCTCAAGAAACAGCCCGGATGAGCCTTGCCGTCGTCTGCCCGGCCTCTATCTTCGCTGTCAATGGACTCCTACTGTTTCTAGCCTTTTCTGGTCTCATTGCATCCTCCTCCTTGCTACCATCGGGCCATGCATGGTTAACGCTGTCATACGTTTCATAGAGACCTCGGTCACCCGTCGGGCTACAGCCCAGATCCTTGCCCTACAGGGTTATCGTCCTCTTAGCCAATATGATGGTCTCCAAGTTGTTACCACTTACGATCATCAACAGGGGGGACATGATGGGGGAACTGACCTACAATGGTGGCCTGAGTGAAAAGGGAAGTCCCTAAGCCCCAGCCCACTTTCGCGTAACCCCCTCCAAGCCACACCCTGAGCCAATCACCAGACAACACCTACCTCATCCCCAACTCCAGGAAGTACCCAACCCATAAAAACCTACTCAAAACCTTGCTAGGGGCTCAGTATTTGGGAAAGATCCCGCTGAGCCAGCCGGTGTAATAAAGCTGACCTTCCTAACTCTCTGAGTGCCGCTTGGGTTCTTTCCAGTCCTGGTATCCGTAACAGAAGCCCTAACCCCCAGTGCCTCAGAATGTGGCTGTATTTGGTGGTAAGGTCTTTAAAGAGATAATTAAGTTAAAATGAGGTTGTATGGTGGGCTCAATCCAATATGACTGGTGTCCCTACAAAAAGAGGAAATTTGGACACAGGCATATACAGAGGGAAGACAGTGTGAAGAAACAAAGAAGAGACAGCCATCTAAAAGCCAAAGACAAAGGCCTCAGAAGAAACCAACCCTGAGAACACCTTGATGTTGGATTTCGAACCTCCAGGACTGCTAGAAAATTAATTTCTGTTGTTGAAGCTGCCCAGTCCGCAGTACTTTGTTATGGCAGCTCCAGCAAACTGGTACAGATATGGAGGAAATGGCACAAGCCTGGAGTCAGATGGCAGGACAGGCAGACCCAGGCTCCCACCTCCCTGACATCTCCCCAAACAGGCTTCCATCCGCAACGAGATGCCAGGGAAGTGCCCACCCCACGGGGACTGCTATTGGGAAACAGAGGCAGACATGCTTTCCAGGCCATTGTGCCTCACCAACATGGGAGTGGCACTGTCTGTACAGATGCGGGTTTTCAGAGCCACCAACAGGCCCTGATGACTGCCGAATGGCCCTAGAACACAGCATAAACAGGGCTAGAGGCTGCGTCAGCTTCCCCCTCACACGTCAAACCTTCCCCCTAAAATCTCACCCATCTGTAATTTTACTAACAATTGTCACCCCAATAAAAAAAAAAAAATTTAAGCCAACCAAAACAGTAAAAAAATTAAAATCTCACCCACCTGGAGCCTTTGCTTCACAGCCTCTTTCACTCACAGAATGGAAATGACATTTGGCTCAGTCCTCCATTTGTAATCACGCAGCTTTAGTAAAGGAAGTTCCGTTCTGCACCTTTCCCACTGATCTTAAGACAAATGAAGTCTGAGTAGCAACAATGCCAATTGTGTAAAACAGCACTTTTTGTCAGACAGAAGCTGTTTTTCATATTTGCTACATTTAATCATTTTTTCAGTCCTGTTAGGTACAGTTAGAACTTTGTGATACTTTTTCTGACCTGCCTGATGACAATAAGCTGTTTCTCCTGGCCGTGACCCACCATATCACCATGACTGCCAGCCAGCCTGGCCACACCTTCCTCTCACAGTTTAGAAATCGTTGGCATTTCGTTTCTTACCACATGCTTCATTGGCAAGGTTGCCCTGACGTTCTCCTACATAGGGTGTTCATCTCCTCAGAGGGGTTCCTATGTGGACATCAGTTGCAAGAGTAAGAAACTTGGGTAAGTTGCATTTTTTGAGGTAGGGAGTTCCAAAGTTCTCTCTCTCCTTGTTTCTTCTTGTCCTGAGATTGTCGTCCTATCTTTGAATACTACATTGCCTCCTTGGGCCTTCCTACTTGGTAATGGGGTTCCGTAGAGCCTTTGGTTTATGACATTCCAGGTTTCAGTTCACCCTTTTGGTTTCCACGCCGTTTGTTCAGGTTCTCATGTTCTGCAATCCTGATTTACTTCTTCTTGTTTAAACAATTGTCCTTGCACTGTTTCAGCACTTTTTACCATTGTAGTTCAATTGTTCATTCAGTCTCCTAATTGCAACCTACCACCTTAAATATTTCTTACCCCTCCAGTCCTCCAAGCCCTAATTCCACAAGCTGGTTTGGCTTGTGCTGTATCTTCCTGACAGGAAGGACGCAGGGGGTGGGTGTTGGTACTCATCTTAGTATTGGAGTCCCTACATGGAGCAACATTGCTTTTTATAAAAGCTTGATCTGTCCGATCCAGTATCAAAGACTAGTCACAGCTAAGGTGACTGACCTTGTGCAAGAGGAGCATTCATCCTAAGGTGGAAAGCTTCTTAAATGCGGACAAATGTTTCTTCTAAACACTCAGTTATTCGTTTGGAGCCTTCCAGTTGCCAGAGGTTGCTGTGGGGGAGGGGATGAATTACAGTCCTTAAGCACCTCACTTTTAGTGGTAGCCAGAGAGGAGGGGATTCTCGAATGAATGTGTGTTTGTGTAACAGGGATAACAATGGTATCTCAAGTAGCAACAGATATTCAGAAAGACAAACAGAGCCAGGAATGACCTTCTTTGCCCATCAACCGATTTGATCATGTTCATGTGGTCTGTTTTCAGACCTGTTTCAAAAGGTCCCTCTATTGTCCCCTCCTCCAATGCCCCAAATGTCTCCATCTGGCCCTTCCTTAGTCCCTGAAATCTCCAACTTTGGAATTATTCCTCTGGGCATGGCTCTAAAAGCCCAAGTTAACTTCCAGAAGTATCCTCTAGTACAGGGGTGTCCAAACTGCGGCCCGCGATCCATTTTTAATTGGCCCGCAGCAAATTCCAAAAATATATTTAGTTTACTTAAATAAACCAGGTGAGGCAATACGTATTTCACCTCAAGTGAGTGGCCCCGCTGTTTGTGTATTTTACCACATATGGCTCTTGGTGAAAAACGTTGAAAAAAGTTTGGACACCCCGTTCTAGTAGCCTCCTCAGCCATTAACACCTTGATGCCAATTGGCTTATCAGACTGGGCAGGCTGGAGTTGAGCTCTGTTCCCGGAAGCCTTGTCATGACTGACACCTTCATGCCAAGTAGGTTATCAAACTGGGCAGCACTGGGGCTGGCGTTGCAGGAAGGGATGAGGCACAAGCAACTTTAGAAGGGTGGAGGCAGCTATTTAATGAGAAAGAGCCCACCCTGGTGGGGAGTCTCAGAGAAATACCAGACGGTACGACATATGGGGCTCTGGGCCCTGGAGAACATCTATCTCCTACTTGACAATTTAACATTCTAGCATTTAAGAGTGGAGGGAAGAGAGGCACAGCACTGAGATCCTTTTTAGAGACTGAGTGCCTAAAGGAGTCTTTTCGTCCCAAACTGCATAAGCGTCTGGCCCCACCAAACCTGGATCTGCTCCTGGTTATCAGTCTTGGCCATACTCAAGGAGCACGGAGCCAAGTGTGCTTGCATGAGGGTCTTCATTTTAATTAGGAAAAGCAAACTCCACAAGTTCTGCTGCAATTTCCCCACAAAATTACCATACCTACTGAAGGGGAACAGAGTTTGCCACCCCAAAATATGTCACTTTGGGATATTGATTATTTTAGGCTGGCTAATTTTAAGAAACAGCGCAACTGGAAGAAGCTCTGAAAAACCAAGTGGAAGTTTCCCCTTTGTAAAGGACATTTACATTTGTAAGGGAAATCTCCATCTGTAAGGGTGTTTCGCTCCTTTACCTGGCCTGTTTTCACTATCAATAGAGAAGGCACAGACTAAATCTGCATAACACTCTTACCCTTGTTTACCAGACTTTTCCTGGTATCCTCCCATAGCTGACTCTCCACCCCCAGCATCTTTAGTGTTCAGTTGAAGGAGGTATTTAAGGTGATGGCTGCTTCCGCCATTTTTTCAAGTTACTCAGTGTTCTTGGGTTTCTCCCATTTATACAGCAGGTAAACATGTTATTGAACTTTGTTTTTTCTCCTGCTAATCTGTCTCTTGTTAATTTGATTATTAATTCAGTCAGAAGAGCCTTAAAGAGTAGAGGATAATTTTTCCTCCCAGACACTAGCAACTTTATACTGTGGGCCATTTAAATGTCCTTTTGCTGTTTATCTTTTTTCTTGCCCCCTCTTCTCTTTCATATTTTAGACTACACTATTTTGGAGATACATTTATTTATACCTTCTTCCTCACCCCACTTAAATTCATAGCAGAGTATGAATTGAGTCCTTTGATATGATACCAAATGTAATATTTCCGAGGGAAATATTGTTGGGTTTGTTTTTCCAATTATTATGACTCTTAGGATCCATGCTCAGTTAATATTCATTTGTAACTATTTTTCACTAAAGTCAATTGGTATGAAATGACTTTCTGGGCCAGCCTAATTCACAGGGCTGCCCAGAATTCCAATGTTTAATTACTTAATATGACTCAAACACTGTGGAAACTTAAATGACCCTATTAAAGGATGATATATTGGCATCGAGGGAGGGAGATAAATTGCGACACCTAGGGCTTTTTTAAAAAATAACTCGTGTGTACACACACACACACACACACACACACCCCTCTAATCACACTGTCAGGCCAGAAAGAGGTGAAAAAAGGCTGGCTTTACTTGAGGACCAGCTACTAGTTAACTCTTGATAGTTGATAGTTTCAATACATTACCTTACCCTTTCTCTTGTATCTGTAACATATTTTTATTCATAACGTTGTCCATTTAAAATAGCACCTTTCAGGTGTGCGTAAAATAGTCTGCCCTGCCATTTGAGCAGATAAAATGTTAAATAAGCTCTTTCCTGGATAGGACTTTCATTTAGGGCAAGATCTGAGTGCGGATGTGCGCGGACCCACCGCCCTTCCGTCTAACCCAATCACCCAAGCTTGCCTCATTTGGGAAGGCAGCGTGGGTGGGAGCATTTGGGTGGCATACCCCCAAAACCACAGTAATTGGAAGAGGGTAAAAAGCAAATATCAATTAGTGACTCCTCGGCCATCTACCAATCTTGGTTTCTAAGGGACTCCACCTTAGTCTCAGAAGTAACGGCTTCCTAGGGACCTCCGACTGAGACGACACGGATCCACAAACATCTTGGTGCATTGAACATTTCCCCGGGGAGGCTCTTGTTATCTGCCCGGCTTCCCTGGCTCTCTGCCTCCCTGTCAGCCTGTGGGCCTGTCAACCAGAATGTTCCCAGCTTCTCAGGGCTTCCGTGGGAATGCGAGCAGAAAGGGCTTTGAGAATTGACGACAGGAACGATGGTGTTCCTTTGCAGTGCTCTGGGCACCCCGCATTTCCCAGAGTAGTGGGGATGCTGAAATGAGGTTCCCTGCTCCCCAGCACCCCCAACTCCGGGGGTCGGGCGAGTGTCTAAATGTTAGCAAATAATGTGTGTGGGGTGGCGGAGCACAAGGTGGGGAAGGCGAGGTGGTGCGTAGACCCCCCGCCCAGCGGCCCCCCGCAGACGCGGCCGCGGGGGACGGGGAGGGGGCGACTGGGGCTCGCCGGAGCTCGCTGGGTTGGGCGCCTCCCAGGAAGGCGGGGAGGGGAGCGCCTGTTTACCCAGGAGGGCTGTGCTGATAGCACGTTCCTCGAGTTTACTTTGCTTTCCTTGAGTTTATTGTAAAGGGGTAAAGTTTTCGGATCTGTCACGTGACCCTGACAGGTCCTGCCTATGGCGCGGCAGACCACCCACGCCGAGGGCCATGGAACTGCTTAATAGAAACAGGCTTGTAATTGTGAGTCCGCGCTGCACTCCGCCGAAAGCCTCCGGCGGCCCAGCGCGCCGGGGTTTTTACACTTTCCGTTCCTTTTGTAAAGACGGAGGAGGAGGAGAAGACGAAGACCAAGACGAAGAAAAAGACAACCACAAGGAAGACAAAGAGAAGCGCAGCGACCAGGCCAGGGGTAGACGAAGGAAGACGGGGAGCAGACGGAGGAGCGGAGGACCAGAAAAGGGGGGCACGGGGCAAAAAGAAATTGATGTGAAATCCAAGCCCTGCGTCCGCGCCATCGGCACCCGCGCTCCGGGCAGGGCTTGACGGCCGGCTATGGTGAGTGCAGCCGCCGCCGCCGCCACCTCGCCCTCGCGCGGCGCGCGCCCCGGGGACGCGGGGCTGCGGGAACCGGCGCCCCGCGCGGCGGACTGAGGGCCCGGCGGGCGGCGCGCCGGGGCCGGGGGGCTGGGTGGGCTGCGTCTCCGGGGAGCGGGAGCCGGCCCCGCGTCTCCACGCTTGCTTGCTGGCTCGCACGCTCCGGGCCCCCGCCCTCCCCCCTCCTCGAGGCGGCCCGGCGGGGCGGGGAGGGGGCTGGCGGCGGCGGGCCGGGTGGGGGAACGGCTCCGCCGGGAATTCTCACGGAGGGGGTCGCCTGGGATCCCATTTGCACGCTTGAAAGGGTCGCCACCTTGGTTTCCTCTCCTCAGCCTGGTGGTGGATACTGAGTCGCCAGTGAAGGCAGAACTGGGATGGAAAGGCTGGTGCGGAGAGTGACAGCGCCCGAGGGGAGGGCACGGGCTGAGCGCGCGCGCACCCGAGCGAGTGCTCTGGTCTCGGGGGAGCTGGTGGAGACCTGCTGGACGATTCGGAGGGTTTGGGCACACGCTCTTGGCACCCTGGTCCGGACCCCAGGGCTAGGAGAGAGAGGCACCTTACCAAAACCTGGACCTCAAACCTACTCTTCCCCGCCCTTGGTGGGAGAAATGGCCAGAGGGGCTTTTCTGAGTTCATGAAGGGGCCACGGGTAGGAGAGGGGTTTGTGTTGACCTTGCGCCCACGGACTCGGGCGTTCTGGTGCCTGCCATCCATTAAAGAGGTGGGCGGCTTGCCCAGGGCTGAGTGCAGCCTGAGGGGAGCCCTGAGGTGGCTGAACTGATCCAAACTCCTTTAGACCCGGTGCCAACACTGGAACCACAGGATCTCCAGAGACTATACCTCTGGGGTGACATGTGCTATGTCTCAGAGATTTAAGTTCAGGTTTAAAATGACTCCCGGTGTATGGATGACCAGTAAGTCCAAAGTTTTCAGGTCTTATTTTCTGTCACCTAAGAACCATATGGTTTGTTGTCTTTGGAAGACACCCAGAGACAGCTATTTTCCCTTTTTATCCTTCCTTTCTCTCTGGGGAGGGGAAATATATAAATAATAAAGACCCACATGGGTGGCTCTAAATATTTAATAATTGGATAACTGAGGTCTTGAACTACAATAGTCTCTTTTCAACATTTTGTGGTATTCAATTTTTAACTTTTTTTTGTTTTGGCTCCAGTTGTTCAACATTGCAATTAATTGCCTCCACAAAGAAAGACAATGTTTTTTGGTGTCATCCATTGTTGCTGTAACTTATTATTTCTGGGTGGCACCTCAGGATAAATTTTTGCCTCAGGTGCATTGTGTACCCATGTTGTAAAACACGGGGCTTTCAATTGTGAAGTTGTGTGTGTTCCAGTTGTCACCAGCTTCCTTCCACAAGACTGTAAAATGCCTTTGAGTTTTTATATTAAAATGTTGAATCAAGGTGGACACCAATAGGCCCATTCTCAATTTGGGGTATTACCTTCATTTCAAATTCACTAAGTGTATCAAATTTCTGGTTACAATCTAGTCATAATCTAGCAAGCTATTTGAATAGGGGTTAGCACATTTGGAGTTATTTTGTAGGAAAAAAAAAGAAGGCTCTTTTTACCAAATTGCCTCCAACTTTCTACAGATAGAAAAACTGAGGTAAATCAATGTGGATTAAAATATGTCTTCCCTGTTTTATCCTTCTCTCTCTCTCTTTCTCTCTCTCTCTCTCACACACACACACACACCTCTTATTTTCTCCCGCCTCTGCCACAGTGTATAAAGCCCTATTGAGACATGTAGGCGTGATGTGTAAACCGGATTAGCAGTGTGAAAGAAAGACACACAATAAGCTGGAATTGTTTTACTTCCCTTTCATTTCTCATGCCTATATCTCTAATAAATTTGTTGCTCCAGCAGTGGGTCAAAGGGATCATGTTGCTCAGCTTCTTTTTCATGCAATACCCAATGACACAGATCACTGAAATGAATGGTGTGCCTTCTGCTAAATACAAAGCTTGATATAGATATATTAGATGGGCAAAGAGAGATGAGGCAAGACAGAGATGGAGAAAGAAATGTTCAGTGTGTGTCTTTCCAGAACACATTTCTATTCATTAGAGTAAAGTAAGGTGGCTAAGAAGATATTGAGAGAAGGGAGGAAATCAATATAAGGATCAATGCTATGTTTTCTTTCAAGTTCATTGTAGTGTCTGAACATTTTCTCTGCACTTGGTGACATTCCCAGCAAGAGAACATCAATAGCGTTGGCACTGCATAAAGTCTAATTCCCCTTTTCAAGCTAGTATTTGAACCTGGACTAAATAAATGTGGAGATTTCTGGGACCTTCTTAGGACCTCTCCCCTCTGCCACACCCCCCTTTCCCAGCTCACTATAAGCTCAAAAAATGCCAGTGCTCCCTGGTTTGTGCTGTAGACCCCTCATTTACTCCTTTCTGGAATTGGGAGCAACTTCCCATTAAAGGAGATCAGGGGTAATTAGCAGCATTATTTTGACAAGTTGGCTAGAGCGATTCCCTTTCCTCCCGTCCTGGGGAGGGGGAATAGGGAAGGAAACAGAAGGTGGAAGGGAGAAGGGGAGGGGAATCATGCTTAGAGATTTTACATTCTGTGGCTGCTGAATCTCCATTTCCATCCCTCCCCCCCAAAACTTTTAGACTCATTTTCCTTTTAGACTCATTTTCTACCATCACCTTTTAAGTAAATACAAAAGCTGCCAATGAGAAATAATAAGGCATTCTTAGAGAGCCAAAAAAATGTGGATGATGGCATACTGGCTTGAATTGAGTCAAGACTCAACTCTTATCCAAGGTACCTGCTTTGAACTGCTCAGGCTCTGGCCCATCCTGTACCCTGGGGTCTCTAGCCACAAATAGAATGTACATCAAATCCCCAATTCCTCTCCCTACCCCACCTTCTCAACAGGAATACTATGGAACTTAATGTAATGTTTGCAATTCTTTGCATTTGTGGAACAAGTATTAAAGTAGGTAGACAAAATCATAACATGGTCCAAGAGTCAAATTACTAGAATACATTTACCCCTTTATTCATTTATACTCTGCAAAAATGAGCTAAATTACATTAGATTTTAAAAAGACCCATTTGTTTGGATTTGAGAAACTAGTGAAAAGTTAAATCTCACTGTGGTTTCTCATTACTCCACCAAGTCCAGCTCCCACAATTGCTTATCGTTGGAATGTCCAAACATGAAGGGCAGATGTTTTATTTCAGTGTCATCATTTGAATAATCGGATGTCATTTTTGAGATGTGTGTGTCATGGCCATGAATATTTTAAGTATTGGAGCAGAGAATGGAGAAGATATGAGTGAATCATATTTTAAGAGTTTAAGGAATCTGTTTTTTAAACGACAGACTCCAATAAAGTCTTAGATCATGATTGGGAGATCAAAATGACATTTGATGCACTGAGATGAACTTTACTTGGAAAGGGGAAATGGAACACTCAACTGTTGCGCCAAAGAGGGCCAGCAGCTCCAGCTGGTTAAAAGGGCCACAAGCTCTCACTTACTTGGTTACTCTCCGGAGGGGAACCATGCTGCAGAAAGGCCATTAAATGGACCGTCTGTCTTCCTTTGCGGGCCTGGCTCCTCCACTTAGCCTCATCTCAGGTCTGGGGAATCCTTGTGGTTAGTTGAAGTTAACAAACCCGGTGTGGCTCAGCGGTCCCCTCCACTGGGCATGCATATTAAAGGCGACAATGCTTACAAATGTAAATAAGGGCAGATTGGTTAGAAACAACATTATCGCTGGGAATGTCGCACTCGCATGCATCAGCAATGAGGCAAATTGGGGGCAGCCTCAGCCCTGACCACCCAAGTCGAGCAGGCTTCTACACTGCCTCTTCCCTTTCTTAAAACGTTACAGAAACTAGGCCAATTAGATCCTCAAAGTAATTCATCTCTGTGTATGAAAAAAGCAGACCACAGGGAAAGCGGCGGGTGGGGGTGGGGAGATTAAGATAGCGCTTGTTAGAGCCCAGGTTGGGGACCGCGTCCTGGAACTGATTGGTAGAATTTTCAGACCGGGACCATTGTCTGAGATGCTGAAAAGTTAACCTATCAAACAGCGGGTGAGGGGGCTCAGGGCGCTGAAAACCCCGGAGATCAATGTTCAAAACGTTTACGAATTAAGTCAAACCGAGGGAAACGAGCCCGAGTGGAATAGGCTTTACCATTGAAATGGTGCACATGTGGCAGCAGCCAGAACGAGAGGATATGTAGCTGCGTGCCGAGAGTAATGGGGAACCAAGATGTGTGTACATAGCCTATAATTTCATTTTAGAATTCCATAATCCAAGTAGTTATACTGAAATTGCTATAAATAAAAGATTGGGAGGAAGAACTTATATTTTGACCTAAAACGTTGTAAAGAAATTTGAAAAGACAAACATAGCAACCTGTCTATGGCTACATGGTTCCCTTGCCATAAAGCATACATCAAATATAAAAAGACTGACATGGAAAACTAGGAGTACCACCCTCAAGTCTTTAAAAAGTAATTTCCAGCGGCAATCACTAAATGGTTTGACTTGAAACGTCTGTAGAACTATTCAGTAAAACAAAACAAACAAAAACAGATAGAACATTAAATCACCTTCCTGATTTCTGCTATTTATCAAACAATAAAGATCAGAATTTTGCTCAAAGATTAAACTTGCTATGTGTCGAGCCCAATTTTCCTGCAATATTATTTATCAATGTACGTAGTACCATTTTCATTGGACGGTGCTCGTCTTCCCTTCTCGATTTTAGCAGTCTTTCCCAGAGCCGCGCACAAAATCACGTGCTCCTTCGGAGTTTTGAATTTCCGCGCTGGCTGGGTACTCCGGTCCTGATCTCCTGTACACCCTTAGACACTTATTCTCTGTCTCTGTTCTATGGGACACCCTACCCCGCCGCGGGGTACTGCACAATGTTTTGCGGGTTAGGGATTCAGGGGGTAGGGTCTCCCAGTGAGACCAGGAAGGAGGAAAAGCCATAGAGGGAAGGTGGCGAGGCTGGGTAGGGAGGAGAGAGATCCGGGAGGAGAAGAAAGGGGTGAAAGGGAGAGGGAAAGAAAGAGGGAGGGGGAACCGAAGAGGAAGGAAGAGGGCGGGCTGGCCGACAGACCCCCCACGGGAGCCGCGTGGGCCGACCGGGTGGCGGGCGGGCGGCGCTGCAGTCTCTCTCCTGCCCGGGCCGCGGCCGCGGGGCCGCTGAATGGAAAGGGATCCGTGCGCTCACCCATTGGTCAGCCAGGGGGAGGCCGCGCGGGCATTGGCCAACGTAAGGGGGCCGGACCGCCTTCAGGAATGTACTACGGCGCGTCCGGCACGTCCGTCCGCGCCGGCGGGGCGCGCGCCTCCCCTGGGCTCCTGGGAGGCAGCGCTGGAGATGTGGAGACCGCCGGGCACGAGCAGAGCGCACCGACTTCCCTACCTCCTTGACCGGGGCCGCGCGGACGCGGGGAGTCCCGGAACTCGGGCGCGCGCGTAATAGGCCTCCGGACCAACGAGCGCGCGCCGGCCCGGCCCTGGGTCACGTGGCCGCGTGGGCTCCACCCTCTAACCCGCTCCTCCCCCTTTCCATCTGGGTTTCTTTCTTTCCTCTCCTTTCTTCTTTTTTTTTTCAATGAACACACACCGTGTGCATCTTAAAGCCACACGGCCCCATTTCACGGCTTCAGTCGGCTTCTTGCTGCCGTGGGTCCCTCTGCAGTTCAACGCCGTTTTTAAAAAAAGAAGTAAAAAACAAATACTAAAATAATGCAGAATCGAGGGTTTGTGGGTCTGGATCCTATCTCAAGGAAGAACTTAACTTGCAAACGTAAGAAAAACAAATTCCACGGTCCAAAAAATTATTTTTAAATAAAAAGTGAAGCTATGTAGACAGTTTAATTTGACTATGGCCTTAGGACCCACCTCAAAGAGTCGCGTGTTTTCTTCCCCTACGGGAAGTGAAGCCCCGGGATGTCTCGGTGACACTGGCCACAGTGTCCAGACAAGTCCTCGCAATCAGCGCACAATTTGTTTCGATGAATCCAACATCAAAGCCTTTATTCTCCCCTACGTCATGCTATTATTAAATATAACAGGATGCGTACCAGTTTTTGAAGAAGTCTAAAAGACGTTTTGTTTTTAAATAAGGACGTGGTTAATTAAAAAAAGGGGGGGTCTAAATCCAAATAAATCCAATAGTCAAGAAAACGTCTCTTTCTCAAGGAAACAATTTCGGTTCTCCGGGTTGTTAAAAGGATTCTGCATTTTCTCTTTTACATATGTCACATTAAAGATTCAAATAAAAACGCCTCTGCCTCCATGAGAATGCTTCGGTGTCTGGATTCCACGTTTATAAAACACTGCCTCCTTCAAACCAGGACTGTGCTGCCGTGGGGTTTGTGGGGGAGCGGGACGGGGGGGGGAGATGGATTTTAAGAGAGGGTTGCTTTTCTCAACGTCCTTACTTTCCTCTTTAACTTTCCATTTTGTTTATCTTAATGCTGGGCGTTGTTCCCTGCGAGAGCCTAAGTCTTCTCTTTAGTTATAAAAGAGGAGGGAAAAAAAAATCTGGCACATACTGGCGCACTATCCACCACCCTGTCATTATTGGTGCAGGCCTGGGAATTCAAGCCGGACCTCCCAGTATTTGCTGCAGCTTGAGGCCAAGGTGCCTCTGAAAGGGTTTTCTTTGAGGAATTTCAGAAATTGTTTAAGCGCTTAAAAAAATATTACATTTTCCCCCGTGCCTATCGCGAGGCAAATGCTCGTGGGTGTTTATGTGTGTGTGAGTGTGTGTGCGCGCTCAAAAAGCGTCTACAAAAAGAAGACACTGATGAAAAGAAAAGGAATAAAAAAGAAAGGGAGGGAGAGAGCATTCCTTAATGGAAGTATTGCATGCGAGAAGGTTGGCGCTCTCGGAGGCTCCCCCCGAAGCCGGGGATGCACTCACTGGGGTTGCCTACCTGGGTGGTCTCTCTACTTTGGTGAGCTGTTGCTAAGCAGCTAATAATAGTCATGTTTGCTGAGTAATTTCTGCCCTCCGTGAGCCAATCGCGTCGCAGAAACCCAAGCCATCTGACAGCCCCAGGGGCGGGAGCTCCAGCCTTTTTCTCTTTCGCTCGCTCTCTCCCCCTCCACCCCCTCCCCTCCTCCTCCTCCTCTTTCTCCAAATGGAGAGAGTTCTTTTTTTTCTTCTTCCATCTCATCTATTGAATCAAGGAGCTGCTGCGGCCGCTGCCCGCTGCACACACACAGAGCGGAGTCCCCAGGTCCCGGGAGCGAGAGAGGCGCGCTGCACGGGGGCAGAATGGTCCAGCGGGTTGGCGAGGAGCACAAGAAAGCAGAGTCCGGGATCGAGCAGCCACCGCGAGCCCAGCAGCCAGAGCCCGAGCAGCCCAAGCAGCAACTTCAGGAGCCGCCACCGCCAGCAGCAGCCGCCGCGGGAGCAGCGGCGGCTGCCCCGGCCCGGCAGCGCTGAGACCCACCGGGCACCCACGGACCCTGCGGCAGCGGCTCTGCGCTTGTCCTCCGCGACTGCTCGGGCGACCCGGGAGGCGCCGAGAGAGCCAGCGAGGCCGGCGGGAGCGGCGGGGATTTGCTGGCGTTTTCTGCAGTGAAGGGGTCGCGGAGCGGGGCGGGGGGCGGGTAGGGGGAGTCGGGGACCTCGAGGAGCGCCGAGCAAGCGCCCGAAGGACAGGCTGGCTCTGCGCGCCGGTTCTCGCGCTCCCGAGAACTGGATGTGGGCAGCGGCGGCCGCAGAGACCTCGGGACCCCCGCGCAATGTGGCAATGGAAGGCGCAGGGTCTGACTCCCCGGCAGCGGCCGCGGCCGCAGCGGCAGCAGCGCCCGCCGTGTGAGCAGCAGCAGCAGCGGCAGCAGCAGCAGCAGGTCTGTCAACCGGAGCCCCAGCCCGAACTGCCGGCGGCCAGCAGCGTCCTCGCGAGCCCAGCGCCGGGGCGCGCAGGGAGCCCGCAGCGGCGGCAACAGCGCGCCGGGCCGCCCGGGAAACCTCGGTTCCCGCGGCGGCGGCGGCGGCAACATGGCCTCGGCTGGTAACGCCGCGGAACCCCAGGACGGCGGCGGCGGCGGCAGCTGCAGCGGGGCCCCGGGCCGGCTGGCCGGCGGCGGGAGGCGCAGACGGACCGGGGGACTGCGCCGCCACGCCGCGCCGGACCGGGACTATCTGCACCGGCCCAGCTACTGCGACGCCGCCTTCGCTCTGGAGCAGATTTCCAAGGTGCATTTCAGACTCTCTCCTCTCCTCCCACTCTCTCCTCCCTCCTCTTCCTCTTTGGGGTAGCCCCGCCACACACACACACACACACACACACACACACTCACACACCTCTTCAGGAAAAGCAGCAGACAAGCGGGGATTGAAAAATTCAAACCCACCCTCAGGTCCTGGAAGGAAAGGGCTGTCTGAGGTCCGCAGGGGGTGGAGGGGTGTGTGTGTGTGTGTGTGTGTGTGTGTGTGTGCGTGTGCGCGCGCGCGCGCGCGCCCTCCCCAGCGTGCCTTTTCCGGAGCACTGGAAAGCGGTCCACAGTGGACCACCTCGAGGGCGGCCGCAGCGCGGCACTGCCCGGCGCCCCCTGCCTCGGTGCCCCCTCCTCCCCGGCCCCTGCCCCTATTTGCAGCCCAAACCCCTGTAATGCTGCCACATTTCTTAACATCTTGGAGGGGGAGGCGGAGTACTGAGAGGCGGAGAGAAGAAGGGGGGAGGGAGCCGAAATAAAGGTGGTTTCCTTTTTTGGCAGCCGGTTTTGCTTTTGTTGAGCATGAAATCTCTGCTCCCTTAAAAACTATCCTCGGAAGAGGGCATCTCCCCTCTTCTTTTCCAGTTTTTGAGCCAGTTCTTTTCAGAGCCTAGGGGTAAAGGGAAAGTTGTAAACAAATTGCCACCTTAAATCCTTGGTCCGGGTCTGCGGAGCGGCCGGGTTCATTGTGTTTACGAGGCTCGCTGAAATGTGTGGAATCCGGAGAAGGCGAGCACCCAGACGGGGGCCCGCCGGGGCCGCGGCCAGCGCCGGGGAAACGCCGCCGCCGGGAGCAGCCAGCGCCCAGCCAGGACCCCCGCCTGCGCCGGCCTGGGCCCTTCCCCTGTGCACTCCGCTGCTTTTTACATTTAAACCGAAGGGAAGGGAGAGGAGGGAAAGATCCATGTGGCTGCCCTCTTCCGATCACAAATATTGTCGTAAGTTGCAGATGGCTGCCCCACTTCCTAATTCAGCTCACACAGCGTCTCCCAACGCTATGGAAATGGATCCCGAGTTAGCTCCGGTGGCCGCGCTCACCACGTGGATCCCCTTACTTCCACGCCGGGAGGGATCAGGATGGGAGATCCTGCACTACATTGTTCCCAAAGCGCGCTCGCCCCTCAGCCCGCGTCCCCGCCAGGGTACCCGGAGAGGGGTGAAGGGTGGGGCAGGATTTGCAGGGAAGGGAGCGGAGCTTTGCTGGTTCAGAGAAGTTGTGCTCCATCACAGGACTACGCAGCCCCTCCCCTATCAAGTCCCGCGTGGCTATTGCCTGTGTTGAATGATTTCTGTGTTCTGTGCCTCATCTTACCCTTCACGTGTTCTTGCAGCCCCTCCCCCCAGCTCCCCAAGTTGCATTCAGGGATGCTGCGCAGGCCACGCGTGGGGGCGCCCCTGCTGTCGCCAAGGTGCAACTCCCACGCTGCAGCCCGTTTTTTATTTAAGCAGCCCCCCCTCCCCCAAGCCGCTCGCGTTCTCTCGTGCCGGCCAGGGTTCCAACCTCCTGGGCACTATCCACAGCTGTCGCAGGATCCGCGGGCGGGTGCGCGCAAGCGAGCGTGGGCGCGCGGGCTGTGACTCCCCGACGCTTACCACTCCTTTCTGCTTCATCCTCAGGGGAAAGCTACTGGCCGGAAAGCGCCGCTGTGGCTGAGAGCGAAGTTTCAGAGACTCTTATTTAAACTGGGTTGTTACATTCAAAAAAACTGCGGCAAATTCTTGGTTGTAGGCCTCCTCATATTTGGGGCCTTCGCTGTGGGATTAAAGGCAGCTAATCTGGAGACCAACGTGGAGGAACTGTGGGTGGAAGGTAAGAGACCCAGCGCCCGGTGCGGCGCTCTCCCGTCCCCCACCCCGGGCTTCTAGTACCCTTTCTTCCAATTGATAAAGATATTTGCCAGCGTACACCTAGAGCCTTTCGGTGCGAGCGAAAACCCCTGCCTGCACCAGGGGGAATTGTTTATTGTTTGGGCGCCTGGACCGGAGCCAGGCCCGTCCGACAAAGGCCGCGCTGTAATCTACTCGGGGCGCTGCGCTGTGCTAGGTGTTGTGGGAGAGAGCGGCGGGGGCGGGCCGGCGGGGGCGCGGGGCCCCTCCGCGGAATGGACCACTGCATGGCCGGGGGCCTCGGGGCCTGCAGCCGCCGCCGCCGCCGTCGCCGCCCGCCTCCGCCGCGCCCAGAGACGCGGCCACAGGCAGGCCACTCGGCTCCTGGCTCTGGTCCTCGGCTTCCGTCCCCCCACCCCCACCCACCGCGTCCAAAGAGAAAGAAGGGGGAAGGCAGGGAAAGGCCACCCCTCCGGCTGGAGGGAGTGTGCGCGCCCCCGGCGGCCGCGGCCGCCGCGCTGGGGAGGGCGGGGGGAGGGAGCAGCGCGGGCCTGCGGAGGCGGCGGCGTGTGTGGTCCTGGTTTTGGACAGCTTTCAACTCGCGGGAAAAAAACATTTGTCTCAAGGTACAAAAAAAAGGGTGGGGGGATGGGGGAAGGAGTTAAAAAAAAAAACAGTAAAGCACTGACTGGAACGCATGTTTGCAAAGTAGATTAATGTTTCCTCGCGGGTGGGGGCTTTATAAATGGAATTATTCTGGGGAAAGGCTGCGTTTTGCAGGCTGAATGAAGAAATGTGTTTTAAGAACACGGGTTTGGAGAGAGGGGCCACAGGAGCTCTCCAAGGGGTTCTGTCAGTCTTTTATCTGCATTCCTCAGTTTGGGGGGGGTTCTTGAAGTTTTTTTTTTTTAAGCAGTTGTAAATTTAAAGTAGATCCCCTCCCCCCACAAACATTTTACATTCTTTTGGTGATACGGGTTTTTTGTTTGTTTTTGTTTGGGTTTTGTTTTCTGTTGGTTGTCTTTTAATTCTTTTGGGAAAGTGACAGTCTTGCGATTTGGAAGCATTTTAACCTCTAAACACTGCCTTGGGTCTCTCTTAAAATGGGATGGGAGGAAGGGACTTGAGGTAATTATGCAGATATTTCAAACCAGAAATGTGGAGTATTCCTAATGAAAGCTACCTAAGACAAAATGTGGAAGCCTAAGTTACATGCATAATTGATTCCTTTCAGAATGCTGTTGGAGAACTGACCTTGGAGAATATTTTTTGTTGATTTTGCTTTGTGAAGATTCAGCTTTCAGTGTTTTGCAAGCATATGGTAGAGTCTTTAGTTGAGAAATGACAATTAAAATAATAGTGCAAATAATTAAAACCAGAAAACATTCTTGCCTTAAGTAGCTTGGTAATTAATACAAAAGTGTTATTTGGATAGAATCCATGGAGGTTAATTTACCTCAATTCAGCACTTCAATGTTGTTGGTAGATAAAAGAAGGGTTTTAGTCACCATCTATGGTGTCTTAGCAGGAAATTTACTGGGCACCTGTACCATCCCTAGCAATGTGCCAGGCACTGTAAGGGACCCCAGAGCGTGGGAGGCATTCCCTGAGCACAAATTCATGGACTTAAAACTACTCGAGTTAGATGGACTTGCACTAAATTTGAGCTCACAGAAAGTGGGCTGAGAAAGTTAAATGGAAAACTGTGAAAAAAGAAAAGCTTCCTTGGAGGTGGTAAGGCAAACTAGGGTGACCTGGAGAGAGAGGGAGAGGGAGAGGGAGAGGGAGAGGGAGAGGAGGGAGAGGAGGGAGAGGAGGGAGAGGGAGAGGGAGAGGGAGAGGGAGAGGGAGAGAGGAGGGAGTGGAAGTTCTAGGAAGAAGCTCAAAAAAGGAGGTCAGGCAAAGGTCCAAGCTGAAGGCCCAAGCTGAGCAGACAGATGGCAGTGGGACTCCCTCCTCCCCCAGTAGTAATGGGGTGCAGTAGCTCAGGTGGGCCCTGGACAGCAGGGCTGTAGTTTGGAAATGATGTGATTGGCTAGGCTGTGGGGAGCTACCATCCGTTCTAGGACAGAGCAAGGGATGAAATGAGCAGAGGGAACCCCTAGGTCTGTTCACATATTCGCTTTACACTATGTGGTCCAACAAATTTGTTGGGTGTTGGTGATGATGATGACAAGGTCATTTGTTGTTTTGAGGAAGACCTTTCGGTAGACCTTTAAGGAGTTTAAAGAGAAGTACTGTGATTTTATTTTCTTGACATTGTATATTTCTAGAAGCAACAATGTTTCTGCATTATACAACTCATTTCAATTCCTGGAAGGAGGAGAAAATGCTCTCCCAGGGCTCCATCTTAGTAAGAGAGTGTTAGGGAATGACAACCTGAGATGACACTCATTTTGCCTGCTTTTGTCCTCTGAGCTGTTTTCCTCGCCATTTCTGTTTTGGCGGTTTCAGTGTACCTCACTGCTTCTTCACCAAATATTAATCTTATCTACTCAGTACTATCACTTGTTGAGCAACTACCATTACCATTTATTACTTATTGTCACATGCCTTACAACTCAATAAAGTAGCTATTTATTTTTATAACCTGATAGCTTATGTAATATTTATATATAACTGAATTATTGTCTCAGTTTATATGATAAACTATGGATGTTCTATGGCACCATGACCACCATGACTACTCATGACTTAAGCCAACTTGGTCTCCTGTTGACTTGACTTTAATTTGTCATTCATTCATTCGTTCATTCATTCACTATGTGCGAGATTCTTCCCCTGTAGAAGAAGCAACATTTTCATAAATGCAAGTAAACCCCACCAGGGAGGCCACCATTCCATTCTATAATTTTAATTTAAGAGGTTTTGTTGATGATATATTAAATTTAGTGTTCATGTCAGCAGTAAGGAGTGTGAGCATTTGTTTTGAGGAGTAAGAATTCCCCTGCTGTCTTAGACTCTAGTAGAGTAAAATGAGTAGCAACTCCGAATTTAGGTTAATTTTGCACTTTAATCTCTTAGATAAATTCATCATCATTTATCAGCGAAGAGGTCTGTTGGATGGTGATTTCTTAACAGAGACTGTAAATGTTCTGGCTGTAAACAAGGTACTTGCTACTACACTAAATAAATGAATGGAGTGAATGGAGGTTGCATATTTCCCTAGTTAAAAAGCAACAGAAGAAAAGAAAGCATAAGAGATCTTAAGGCAAGAAGAATGCTGAGGGAAAATGCTTGGGAAAATGCTGTTTTTCCTGTGATTTAAAAAAATGACGTGTATGCAGATTTATACACAAACATAAGCAACTGAAGACATTATGTTATACTATATACGCCTGAATACGTACATACTTATACATAAATATATATGTATATGTATCTCCACTTGCTTATGTGATTGTGTATGCACATAGACTTACTACGTGCATCCTCGTAGCTACCAAAATAATGTTATCTTTTTAATATAGTCAGCAAATGAAAGGTATCCTTTGATTTGACTTTCATGCCTTGTTCAATGTGCTGGGGAACTGTGGCTTTATAAATACGCTGGCCATGATGTGCAGACCAATATAAGCTAGATAAGGAAGATTATCTCATTTTTTTATGGCATTGGTGATAAGAATTCTTTGATTCCGTTGTTAAAATGTTCGTACAATGATTGCCTTTTAAAAAACTGTCAATGTACATTAGATGCTAGCTTGGGTCTTAGGGCAAGTCAAAAATGTCAAATCTAGCTCACTTGTGAATGGAATCCTGAAGTTTGGTAGAAGGAAATGTGGAATGATGTCGTGGATGTTTGCTGTTACTCAAACACACACCAGTGGCAGCAAGGCCTGGGAGAGACTAGTTGTTATTTAAAAGTAAAAATATTCAGTCAGCACCTAATCTCACTGCCCGAAGCTCCAGAGAGAGATGTTGGTGAAAGGCCATCACCCCTTCCCTTTGGGAACTTCACCCAGCAGGCACACAGACCACTGACTGGATGGCAGCGACAGCCCCAAGGAGGGGGGCCTGGGCCAAGCACAGGGGCTGGAGAGGTGGGGGTCATGGCACATTCCATGCTGAAGGAATGGCGTGGGCAAAGGCTCAGAGGATGGGTGTGGCCTCCAGGGGAGCTCCCAGTGCTTGCCTTTGGTTGGAATCTCAGGTTTGAGGTGGGGAGCCTTGAGGTTTGAACATGGCAAGAAGGTCTCTGATGCCGGGCTTTTGGCTGGGGGTCTGCCAGCTCTTATTCTTTTTTTAGCCAATCTTTGTCTCATGATTTGCACTACCGTTTTTGGCCTCTAGTGCCCTCCCTGTTATCAGAGCACTTTGCCTGGATCTCACCTTTCTAGGCACAGAAGGGAAGTGCTTTATGTTTAGTCTTGCCTATTTCCCTGTTGGCTTTCTTTTTTGCTTAGCACTCTTATCCTCCTGTCTCCCTTAATATCGACCCCCCCACACACACACTCCAACCCTCTCTGACACAAGTTTGTTGTCACGCTGTCCCAGTGACAGAACGTTCATTTATCTCTTGGAGCCTTCTGGTTTTTTCTCAAAGCTCGCCTAGCCCCTGGCCTTTACGGCAGAGGAGCCTTGACAGGAATCTGTATCGCTTCTTTAACATCGCTGGAGGCCAGTATCAGCGCAGGACACAAGTTGTGGCTTTGATTTTTTTTTTTTTTTTAAAGGGGGAAATAGAATTTTGTTTAAATGCCTGCGTGATGTTTACATGTGCTCTCCAGTTTGTACTACCTACCTTGCCAGCATTATGCTTTCGTTGTCCTTGGTAGTTGTAGGAGATAATGAAGCTTCACCATCCTTTCAGTTTAGAGCAAATTTTCTCACTGTTGACATTTGGGGCTGGATAGTTCTCCACTGTGCAGCTGTCCTGTGCATTGTGGGATACTTAGCAGCATCCCTGCCCTCTACCCACTAGATGCCAGTAGCACCCTCCCACTGTGACAACCAAAAATGTTTCTAGTCATTGCCAAACGTGTGTGTGTGGGGGGGGGGGGGGGGATGCACAAAATTGCCCAATTTAGAACCACTGGTTTAGATAATAGACTCCGATTGGCAGACCCAGGCAGTGCAGTGGAAGGCTTTTATTAGGATGGAGCTGTGACTGCACATATATTGCTGTGAATGCAAAAGAGATGTGTTCTTGAAGATAACTCTCCTACCCCATCACCATATTTACTGACTTATTTAACTAATTTTTCCCCATTCTAATTTAAATTTTTGATTTTTCTGAGAATTGCATCAAAAATCAAATAGACACCATGACAAGTTGGGGTGGGGGGTAGGCCATAGAAGAAAGAAAAAAGCTATATATTCAAATAAATTTTTTCCCTCAGGTAACTTCATTTTGCAGATAGACCTTGTTGTATTTCAACTATAGTAGGCTGAGGGTTTTTTAGCACGAAGGTAACTTTGTAAAAAGCAATGATAGACACCACTGGACTTTGTTCGTATTGAAATCACAGCTGCTTTCGGAAGCTCACATAGCACATTATTAGCTCTTTGGTGGTCTAGTTCTCCTCCAGGTGTTTCTGTCACTAACTACTTTTCCCCAGGTGCCCTTATGTAGCAGGACCAAAGGGACAGCCAGAGACTGAGGCATGTCAGCCAGGAAGAGGAGAGATGGGCTCTGCTTTTACTGCTCTTTCCAAGATTATCACCCAGTTTCTGCTCTCAGGGCTGTTAGTTTGGGTGCATTTCACAAGGGACAGAAAAACCGTGCACTGCAGCTCCTTCCTGCTCCTCGGTTCCCTGTTACACTTTTAAAAATTAAGAGTCTGTTTATTGGATGGGTATTGATTAGATTTCAGTCATGGGCACACACACGCAGCTGGAAGTAGTTGTGGTATTTCTTTCATAGCTGGAGAAAAATGATTTAAAAAATGAACACCCAGCAATAATCGCTTTAAAAATAACAAATAGCCTCAGGTGCCTTCTCAGGGCAGCTGACCCTGAGTCCTCTGTACCGCTGTGCTGCCTGCCTCTCTCACCCTCCAACAAGTTTAGAAGCCAGGTTGGGCGATGGGGTGTTTCAGATGCTCGCAGCGCCGCTTGGAGGCCCCAGAAGATGACAGCTTCCAGATGTATGAACCGCCGGATCCTGGTGTTTGGATTATGCACCACAGCTGATGGCGAGATTAACGCTGGCTGGACAAACTATGGGAGATTTGTCTGGTTTCCACAATGCCATGTTTATGTTTCATTGGGATTTCTCCTTCAAAGCTGACCTCCCCATGACCCCAGGGTCCTGTCCACTCTAGCTGAGCTGTAACTTGTCTGCCCTTCTTCTGGAGCTGGGGTGGGGTGGGGGGAGGTCACAGTTCTGCAGCAGAAGGGGCTGCTTTCGTGGCTGCCCCCACTTCGTGACAGCAGTCTGTCCAGATTTAGCCACTGAAGGGTAGTCTACTCTCCTGGGGCGGAGTGTGTGTGTGTGTGTGATTTTTAAAGTATTTCTAGCTTGTAAAACAAGTATGGAAATATCTTTAAAGTATTTTAAAGGGGACCAGATTTTAATAGAGGCTATTTTACAGAAATAGAGTATTTTAACTCAGCACTATTTTGACAACATTTTGACAAAAAGTTGAAGGAGTTCCCGCTATGTGAGAACCCTAAAGAATCGTTGTGCACATGAGACTCCGTTAGAATACTGTCTCCTTTGCCTCTCACCGATTCCCAGGACCCCGTAGGCTTCCTCGCTCCTCCACTGTCCTTCACCCCGATCCCCTTGCTCATCTTCCCCTCTTTCTTCTCTTCTCTCCCTCTCCCTCCCGCCCTTCCTTCTACCCACCGACTCCTAAACTGCCCGACTCACTGCCTCCCAGTGGATCTCTGGATTAACTAGGGTGTAATCTAAAATGGCAGTAAATCTGGTTGATCACAGACTGACAGGAGGGAATTAGAAAATGTATTATTTGAAACATACTAGATGCAGAGCTGCCATTTGCATCCTTGGGGTTCTTATCTTGGTGAGGCTTGGTTCCAAGACTGTATTCTTTGATGGAGTCCTCTCAGCAGAGACGTGCTTCCCCTGTTGAAGAGTCATGGCATTTTTATGGACTTTTGAGGTAACTTTAGAATCCATTGACAAGTGAAGTGTGAAGTAGATCTTGGTCCCCTGTACTTTATATGTTGTATGAAATGATGGAAGAATTGGGCCCCGTAGCATATCTGAGATGGTAAGTGAAATGTAAACCATGACATTCCGACCCAGGCGCCCTACTTCAGGCTTTCCCTGGATGGAATTCCCACCAAAGGGAATGGAAGAGGACAGGTTTCGTTCTGCAACTTTTGGCCGTCCCTTGCAGCCTTAGATGGTCCATCCCATCTGAGTCCTGGAAAGCAGAGGGCTTTGCTTATGACTGCACTTCTGGCAGTTCAGAAGGAGGGAGCCCCGTGGGATTTTTCTCAGTGGGAACCTTCCTTGACTACATATATATCATCAGGGTCTTCAAAATAGAAATACTTTTTTTACTTGTTCTTTGCTTCCAAACTCTGAATTTGGGTGTTTGATGATAACACTGACTGGATTTCCCGCCCCCTTCCGCCCCCTTAAATTGGATATAGGGTTGTTTTCTTCTTTACACTGCAATACCTGTTTTTCTGCATGGATCTTTAGGCTTGACAGAAATAATTAGCCTTCCAAAACAGAATGCTGCCACTAAGAAACTGCTTAAGTGTTGTGGAGATTTTTAGGAAGGAATTTGATGTACAGAAAGATGCATCCTGTCCTCCATCCCTTCAAGACTATGACTATTTTGTTCTATTTGGGTTTAGAGTGTAGTTGGAAAAACAGCTGTCATGTGTTAGGGAAACTATCGTTGTTGGGCAGTCAGGTACTTGCTAATGAATGACAAGTTTGTTGTTGGCAAGATTTATAATGTGGAGTCAGGACCTTATTTCTAATCCAGAAACCCAGGTGTGAGTTGGCCCATATAGTCCGCACTGCATGCGGGTCCCAAAGCCCCAGTGGCTGTGGTGGTGAAGCTAGTGCAAGGCAAGTCTCTGTGCCACAGCACAAGATTTATTTATTATTGTCCGTTAGGCTAAATGAACAGAAACAGTAGATTCCCCAATTTATCAGCAAGATAGTTTTCAGTTATTGATGAAACGTGTTACAAAAGTAAGCAAAAGGAACTGGATGTGGGCTTTGTTAAGCCAATGTGCATGATTTTTTTCCCCCTTAAATCATTGCTTAAGGGCTTCTGGCCCCTAGCTCAGGAATCCTGCCCAAAAATGCCAGATGTATTACACAGTCAAGTACTGCAATGTAAACACTGCTCTGTGCCATGAGGCAGGGTGGTCCATCTCCTGTTTAAGAAGAGCGAGAGATTGGGAGGGAATGAGGGGTAAGCCCTCTGCTCTGCAGCGAGCAAGCACAGCAGTGGTCATGTCGTGTGTGTTGTTGGCTGCATAGTCAAGATTTGGAACTGCAGATGAATTAATGCTTTGGACTGGCAAAGAAAAGCAGCTTGAATAGGGATGTCAAAGAGAGCAAGATGTGGCTTGGATAATGTTGCTTCACTGGGTTAGAGAAGTTTATCAAATGTTGAACAGAACGGGGCGGGGGGGTGCTGATAGTGAGAAAGCTATCGACTTCATAGCAGCGTCTGTGAGCATCACCGTTTTCCTCTGCTGTGAGTTAAATGGAAAGGTGAGCAAAGCAAGGAAAGGCGAGGTCAGCTTCCTTCACGCGCCCTCCCCCCTCCCAGTGTCTGAGCGAGCCTGCTGCGTTGGTGCACCTTCTGTGTGTAAACCTAAGATAAATCACATTGCTGATCTGTTGTTTGTAGCACTGGGGGGTAGGCCAAGATATGTGGCAAAATAAATGGCCTTCCAGTGTCAAAATTTAAATAGATAATCTAATAATGATCATTTAGAGGTGAGAAAGAAACTGGGCCACCCCTGCAGGCAAGTCAAGGAAACTGGGATGCCTAGACATTGTCTGTACATCCAGATAATCTGATGTAATACTAAGCAGTCCTGAGACTGACTAAATTTGGGGTTTTAAAAAATTACTATGAAGATACTTTGTGAGTTAGGAGGAAAAGGGGCTTCAGTTTGAATTTGGGGAATTCTTAAGACAACCTGCAATATTACCCCGATTTAAGAAATCAATTCTGTAACGTGATCAAGAAAAGTTAATTTAAGAAACAGTGATGAAAAAAGCAGGAATTTTAGGATTAGGGAAAATGTAGGCTTCCTGACTCTCCCTTCCCCACCGCTTTTTTTCTTTTTTGAATTCTCCCATCTTCCCCACCCCCGTTCCCTGATTTCCTTTGCTCTTTTAGTGGGGAAACCAGAAAACTTCACAAAAATACATGTAAATATCACTCAGTGTCTTTTTAAATAGAGGCTTTCTAAGAGAGAAAATAACAAGAATTTTTCTTAGCTACCTAAGAAATTCTTTCTTTCCTCTTACCTGATTTTTCCCCATGAGGTTTCTACATTGCTGTAATAAGTTTTAAAAATGATAAATATGGTACCATCATTTCAGTCCACACATGATCCAGAAAAAAAATTGCACATGTTTAATACCTTGCTTAATTGCAAACAAAGCTTGCAATTTGAAGGATTTGGGATTAGGACTAAATGTCTATTAACTGCTCTTTCCAGAGATTTGGGGAATAGGATGACCCTTCCCCCCCCCCCCTTTTTTTTTTAATAGGCTACAGTTTCACATGGCTCCCAAAAGAAATCTCTCTCCCTTTTTGTTTCTCACACCAATTGATTTATCATTTTGCTTGCAAGCAGATCCAGAATGTTAGGGCAAGAACACACTCACTTTTTTCTCGTAACTTTTTTGTTGCGGACCGAAACCAGTTGACTTGAATAAATTTTTCTGAGGCCTGAATGTAGCCAGCAACGTGGAAAAATCTTGCCATTCAGGGCCGTCTGAATGTACATTTCAGCCACACAGTAAGCTGCATTGGTAGGCACTGGACTGCTAAATACAACCATTTTTCGCAGCAGCGAGTTAGACAGGTGATTAGCATAATTAGCACCGAGCAGCTATACATATGGTAATGCTGAGTGTGTAAATGCCAGCTGCGGTGTAAAATTTATGTCAGGGGTCGGCAGGGCTGTGTGAAAGTATTGTGTTCCAGCTGCAGGTCAGGGCTGCGAAAGCTTACCTCCTTTTCTCTTGTTGGTGAATACGCCAAACAGAAGAGAAAGACAGAAATATAACAGATACGGCTTTGATGGAACAGCCCAGTTCTGTGCAAGAGGGACTGTTCTATAAAACACACACACACACACACACACACACACACACTTGCACACACCCCATTACTTTCTCTACAAGTTGTGTTTACTTCATGCAGGGCCCACATGAGCAGTGGCCAGGATGGGGCTTTGGGTGGCTGAATGGGCCAGATGATGTCCTGGGAGGAAAACTTTCAGTGAATTTTTAAAAGGAGTTAAGAATTGTGCTTCTGTTTTTCTCCCCATTCTCTTGCCCCCCTCCTCCATTTCTCCCCTACTCCTGCCCATATTGTTTTCCTTCAAATTAAAGGGGGGGGGTGGTACCATTGGGTGTATGGGTAGTGTCTGTCCTGTAGAAGAATGGGAGTGAGCGTCATGGAGGTGTTAGCTGACCTTGAACATAATATAAGCTTCCAGCAGTGCTACTCTTCCCACCCAGCTTTACTGGTTTTAGGGAAGTGCTAGAAGTTTCTTTGTGGCAGCTATGCTTCCACCTACCACTGCCATCAGACCCATTAGATAAGGATCGTGTAGGTTTCTTGTTCGAAAGGACAGTCTTGAATGGGTCACACCCTTGGAAAGGCACAATGGGGGGATTTATTGCTGTGACCAGTTCATGTGTTTTTGCTCTTGAAGCATTTTTTCCCCTGCCATCTTCCCGCCCCCCATTTGCTTGGTGGCAGTATAGTTCACACCAAGCTGACCTGGTGATGAAACCTTCTCATGGCACCAGGGGGTCCTTATGTATGAGCCCCTAATCCAGCTAATCCTGATGGCAACAAAATCAGGAAAGTGGCCCCCCGTGATGGGAGTCTCCCCACACAGATGGGGAAAGGAGGATTGGAGTGGGAGAGAAGTTGGGCCATCTTGGTGTTCTCCAGGGGCAGGACTCGCATGTCCTCTCCTCCATGCTGCTCGAGTAGGAGGCCAGTGAAAAGAGCCAGGGCAGAACAATGGCAGGAAGCCTGTTGGAACCCAGAGGAGAGGTGATGCCAGCCCCCCAGAAGCTGGGAGAAGGGAGCTGGGGGTAATGTGACACACCAGCCTGCGTGCTATGCTAGAGAGAGCCCGCTGCCTTGCAAGCGTGTGGGTCTCGTTATTGTTGGCTTGTGTTCTGCTTTTATTTTTTTAATGAAGACTTTAGGAGTCCTTCAGTAAAACCTCCAAACTTGATAACAACATGCTCTTTGGTCCCTGGGTTCTGCTTCCTGGTCCAGCATTGCCTGTGAGGGACCCCGCTGCTGTGTGTCAGACGCTTCTGGGCTTGCTTAGCTCCTGCGGAAGGAAGGACAGGCTGGGTCTGCACCTGCTTGCTGGGAGCGCTGGAGCAGTCAGGTGAAATCATGGTAGGACCTGGGACAGTTCACAGCTGCGCAGGTAGACGGGGAGGGATAGAGCAGAGCTCTCCTCTGTTGTGTCTTGTGTGTAGCCAGGAACACCCACGGGCCCGCAGTCTGTGACTTCACAGGGTCTGTCTGAGATGGGGTTGACTGCAGCCCTCACTTGCACAGCAAGTGACCAATGGAGAATGGGCCTCCTGACAGATGCAGTGTCATCTTAGAGCGGGTGGCCCTGTAAGAAACACTGGAGGGGACGGTGGCAGGCAGCAGGTCTAGTTGGGGCAGAGTGCTGGGGTGACCTGATCGTGTGCGACAGAGCGAGCGGGCAGCTTCAGGGAAGGCCATTCAGAGGAAGCAGCCCGCGCTGTAACAGATGGCACCACAAACAGCTGGTGGTGGTGTGGGGGGCTTACAGCAGGCCGCATGCTCCAAACCAGCCGACAGCTCCTTCTCCCGCACTCCCCCCCACTGTCTCTGGGGAGGGGTAGGATGTTTCCTGCTCTTGTCTTGTTTGTGTGGTTTTCACCTCACCGGGCTCCCTTCATGAAGGCAAATTCCCTTTGGGGGATCTGATTCTAGCATTTTCCCATGGCAACACCCAAGGGCACAATCCCACAAGGAGAAAAACAGCCCAGAAGCTTAAGCAGCAGTTGGCTAGTCATGAATAAAAGAGATGGGTGGAAGAGTGACTAAAACTCACAGCCCAGGAGTTTTCAGCCAATTGCTCAAATTACTGAATCTTCCATTTTTTTTCCATTTGTAAAGTAAGCTGGTGTTAATAATTTTGCAGCTACATCCTTTCAGAGGTTTGTACTTTTTTCACCCTCACAATAACTAATCACAACATTGAAAGAAGGACCTGAAGTAACTAAAGGGGGGGGAATCTCTCTAGCATCTGTTAGATAATTCATGGGATTAATCAAATGCAAATGCTACGCTTGCATATACACAGACCCCATTTTCCTAATTGGACTCTGAGTGGGTACTTTTCAGGCTGAAAGGGTCATTTGTTTTGACTGATTGACTTTTTGAGGCTTTGGGGAGAATTAATATCTTATACAGATGACTGCCTGTTCCCAAGGCTCTGTATTGAGGCTGCTCATTCATTTATTCATCCGACACACTGAGTGTGTGCCGTGAGCCTGGTGTGCGGAGGTGAGTGGGCAGCGGACAGTGTCTCCCTGAAAAGACTTGGAATTTAGTGGGAAAAACACTTCGGTTGGTTCCTCAGATTATCTTTTTGTGGATCACAATAAGCTTTTACGAAAAGCTTTTTGCTTGAATGCCGTAGGCGTGTATTAAGCTCTGTGCAAAAGGCTGGGCTGAAGAATTATACAGCAGGAGAACATTATGGGGGGCAAGGGGTGGGGGTCGTCTCTCGTCTGCCATGGGTTGGAATGGCAGCTCTGGCCCAGCCTGTGGACCTGTGCATGGAATGGTTTCTCACCTGTGCTGGCCCTTCTTCACCTGGGAAAGCCACACTTGGTTTGATCTGGGGAGGAACGGGTCAGCAGCACCTCATCAAAAACTTCTTTGCAGAAGTGATGCTCCTTACCTCACCTCTTTCGAAGAATTGGCTTAAGCCTCAGATTTCTGGAGAATAAGATGCGGAATTTGCAGGTAAAGAGGCTTATTTCTGGAGAATAAGATGCGGAATTTGCAGGTAAAGAGGCTTAGGGCTGCTTGTTCTCCGCGCCCCCTCATCTCTCTGCCCCTCTGGGGACCAGAAAGAAAATGGGGCCTGTCCACGGACTGCCACCCAGGGTGCTCCCTACTGACAAAACTATCACGTCACTGGCAGTGAAAAATCTGGATGCAACATTGTTGTCCTTCAAAGAGTGATTATTTGTCCCGTGTGATACTTTAATGCATTGTAAAAGCTCCAGCTGGTATATGGGATTTGGTGCTCCAAGATTCATATTGTCAGCTGGTGCTCAGAAGCCACGAGGCTTGCAGGGCAGTTGGACTTGGGATTAAAGGTTGGGTTCTGCCTCCTTTTATCTGTGTAGCTCTAGGCTAGTCACCCACCTCTGCAGCTATGTTTTCTCCCCTGTAAAGTAAGGGTACTGATACATGCCCTGTGATAAATGAACAAATAAATGGACGGACACCTGCTGAGCTACGGGTTCCGGTGTCGGCCTTAGGAGGGTAGTAGTAGCATTTTTATCCCATTTTCACAGGATGCTGCAGCACCTGCATCAGGGGCTTGTCCATATCTCAGCGGCGCAAGTGGCAGCATGGGATTGAGAGCTCAGGTCTCCTGAGACCCGTTCTCATGGTCTGTCCAGTTCATCTTGTCCCACCTTGATGGGGGATTGGCATCGAGCAGAATATTTATAAATAAGTAAATAATGAGTGTGAAAAGGCTTTGCAAGTGGAAAGCACCACACAATTATAAAGGTGGTTTTGTGTCCTAGCATCCTGAGGTAACATTTTCTCTGAGTCTTGTTCAGAGAGGCTGGTTGTTATTTTACTGTTAAAGTTGTTGTGTGTAAGAGAAGGAAAAGAACATGAGGACTTCAGTATATGATCAAGATGGCATGTTATTTTTGCATTGAGCTTGTTTTTAATTCAGATCCCTACCAAGTAGCTTTCATATTTATTTTTTTTGTCACATGGAAGTCTTTAATTATACATGTTCATTGCAGAAATATTAATAGAGGTAAACCCCCAAAAGGGAAGCAGCGGAAGGTTATCCATAAACCACCACACAGCAATAAGAGCCGCTGACATGGCTGTCAGTATCGCTACGTCTACCTCAGATAGTGGATCTTACGGTTCATTCTGCTCAGTAGGCAAAAATGACTGTGCCTACCTGAACACTGTGTTCTGTGTTCATGAATGTATCTCATGAACATTCAATTATTTAGAAAATAAGAAAGAGAGACTTTGACCTTCCAACTGGGAAAGAGAAGGAAGAAAACCGTGTCCCCTAGATCACAGCTGCAACTTCAGACACTTGAAGTGGGTCCTATGGGGCTTCCTGGGAGCCACGCCGCACACCCGTGCGCGATAAGGAAGCCAGCAAGTTAAAGAACAGCTCTGGTTGTCACTCCGCTGTGATGTAGAGGAGCGAGTCAGGCAAGTCCATAAAATTGCTGTCCACAGGGGTTTCTGTTTCTGGTGGCTTGTCCAGAGCGCCTTAGGGGAACACTGATGTAAGACCACGTGAGTGCCGTGCGGTGTGTGACACCGGGACACCCAGTGCAGCCAAATGAATGGTATCGTTGTGGTGTCACCAGGCTGCTTTCTCTCCCTGGAGAAGCCACACCTGAGGGAGTTGTAGTTGCTGGTTCCTCTGCCCGGAGCAGTTACCCCAGTTCTTCGAAGCCACTTCCTTTTAGGTCTCCCCTGGCCGCTCCCCTCGAAGCGGTCTTGCCCTGCCCACCTCCCAGTCACTCACATGGCATCACCATCTTTATTTCCTCCGTGGCACTTGTCGTGCCATGAAAGATCCTACTGGTTTGCTTGTCTGTGGCCTGTTTTGCTTTACTGGCCAGCGAGCCTTTTGGATCAGAGAACACATTGGTCTCATCAACCGTGGCACCCCACAGCTTAGCACGCACCCCCAAATGCACCCAGCAGGGTGAATGAATTGGGTTACAACCATTTGTCAAGTAAAGTGGATGTCAGCTAAGCTTTTTAAAAAGTACTGAATAGTTTTGCAAAAACATTCATGTGTGGTTAAATATAAGATGACATGTTACGTAAAATATGGCCGTGTATCACGTAAAAATAAGCATTTAACAATACTCAACAGTAGGATACAGCATAGGTGGTTGAGGAAATTTAGAATTCAGCGTCTTTCAACTCGATGATACTCTTGGTCCCCCTATGATAACAGTCTTGTTCTGGTTGACACTCGTTGTCACATTAGGAAATATTCATACTTATTACTAGAACAAAGAGATGGAAGAGCAAAGAGATTGAAATGTTTCAATGGCAGAGACCTGAAAATATACACCTTCTGTATGTGTTTGTTTAAATATACATTTTAAAACATCTAAAAGGGCGACATTATGGAGCCACTGGTACCTTTTTTAATATCTTGTAGGAAACAGCATCATGTCTGAAAACCCCTGTGATAAAATAATTGGTCCATTATGAGGTTAGTCTGGAAGAGTGCAATCCAAGTCCTCAGCTGCAGGAGCCTTGCATCTGATTTTTCTTGTGTGTACTCATCCTTTGGGTCATCCCTTTCCTTGTTGGTTATAGTTACAGGCAGCTGCTCTGCTAAGGTTTGGCGGGGGGTGGGGGGGTGTCCCCGTTCTGTTGTTTGTTTTTACCTCAAGGTCTTAATTCACCTGACGTTTTAAGCTTCGGGGAAGGTGAAAGGAAGTGTGACTTTTTGTAAGCAGAATGAGAAATCTTGTTCTAGCCAAGGTTTGAGGAGGCAGGTGGAAATATATTATAAATGATTTATAGGTGTGGGGCATTGATGTCATAGCAGTCAGAAAAAAGGAAGAGGTTGAGCTTTTTTTTCAAAAAGGCTATTTGGAGCTCCTTGGAGTGCAGCTCTGTAGCTTTTCAGAAGTGACCTCTGAGCTAATAATTGGCTTTTTAGCCTTAAACAGCCTTTCTGTCTCTACAGAAGGTGGATTGAGTATAATTCAGCTCACTTGTTAATTGGTTGAAGTAAAGCATTGTGATTTCTGCCAAAAGGAGCCAGACCCTGCCTGCAGGCAGCTTTAGTGGGGCATCCTGAATAGGCCTGTGGTATTATGTAAATTCATCCTCCTTTGCAAGTTGTTTCCTACATTTTCCTGAGATTTTTCTTGAACTTCAAATTGATTGCAAGGTCCTCCCTAATTCCCCAGGGCATTTGTCAAAGTTTTCTGCTGGAGGAGTCTTAATACTTTCTGTAACCTACTGATAATTTCCGTCTCTTCCCCTCCCCCTTTCCTCCGCGCCCCTCCCCCTTCCTTGCCTCTCTCTGACTGACACACTGACAGTCTGTTCAGCCCCACCTCACGGAGTTCCGAGGTGGCCTGGGCCGTCTGTGTGAACCTGCGCAGATGATCCTGCCAGGCTGTGAATCCGGACTTGTTTTCCTAATGAGGGCATTATTTGCTTTTTAGCCTGCCCCTTGTTTATAAAATATGCCAAGAGAACTAAACAAGCCGCTGTTCCCAGTACTTATTTACTTGCCCAAACCAAATGTTTATGTCCGTGAATATTAAACTTGACAAAGGATTCCGCCCATGGGAAAGCTGCAGTGATCACTGGGGCCCTTCCTGAACAATAGCTGAAGGCCTGCTTCTCCGCAGACGTTCACTATCAGCACCTAGGACCGTTCAGACTCTCTGTGAGCCCGGCAGTGTGTGTGCAGAGAACTCGAGGATTCTCTGCTGCCCTTCCAGTCCCTGAACTTCACTGAAAGGGATCAAAACCCCTCCAGGCCTTCACCTCCCCACTCCCCTTCACACTATACCTGCCAGCCACGTGCAGCATTCTGAGCTTGGCTTGTTCTAAAACCATGCTTGAACTACAGCCTTAGGACTTGAGGAAGGAAGAAGACAAAAATCAGTTTGCAGCAACAACGTCATGGGTGCCTGAGGTACCTCGTTGCTCTGGCTTCTAGCACGGCCAGCCTGCTGGAGAGCCAGGTCGGTGCAGGGGCCGGTTCTGAGTCACCTGGGAACTCCTGGAACACAGGCTGCCCGCCTCCAGGCAGCTCAGAACCTGGCACCTGTGTTTTCTGGATGCTGACCAGGTGAGTCTGATAGAACCAGGTTCCAGGGCCTTCCAATGACGGCCGCTGCTGCGACTGATACATTTGGTCCCTCTCCAGTGGGATTTCCCCGTGTGCATCTGATGTGAATCCCATTATTCATCTTCTCCTGGCAGGTTTTGTGCTGAAAACATGTTTGTCACCTTTTCTTGTTTCTTTTTCCACAAGGAGAAACATTTCCTTGTTACTTTTGCTAGATTATTTAGGAGAAAAGTGTAAATTGAAGCCATTTACCTTGAAATGTGCTGGAGGGGCATATTGTTTATACAAGTGAAAGAAATCGCAACAGAGGTATTTGGTATGGTCTGCAAGGAAAAGGTGTCTCAAGTTTTCCTGCTCCTCCCCCCTTGCTACATACATTAGTTAAAAGGTGTGCAAAGCACGAATGTGCTAGGTTTGCGTGTGTGGAAGGTAGGGCAGTCGTTAATGGGTTTTGTGAGTATTTTTTATGTTTATTATCAGCAAAGTTAACAATATCGAAAACAATAATACGAATGTTACTCCTTAAACATCAGTCATACATTTTCTTGACCAGAGTGTATTCATCATGTATCCTGCACTTCTTAGTGAGATAACACATGGATTGTGAATTTGTGGGGATTTTGCTGTTCTAATCGAAACCTGTACATGTTTGTCAGTTGGTGGACGAGTCAGTCGCGAATTAAATTATACTCGCCAGAAGATTGGAGAAGAGGCTATGTTTAATCCTCAGCTCATGATTCAGACCCCGAAGGAAGAAGGTACCAACGTTCTGACCACAGAAGCGCTCCGCCAGCACCTGGACTCGGCGCTCAAGGCCAGCCGGGTCCACGTATATATGTATAACAGGTGAGCTGGCCGAAGGGAGGAGGCTGCTGGCTAAGGCCCATTGTTTTAGTAAATAAGGTTGCCCTGGAAAGACATCTGGGTGTTAGTTCAAATAGTTTTGTAATGAATTGGCTTTTTAAAAATCGTGATTTGTTTCCAGAGTTTAGTAGTCAAATACATTACGTTATATTGTATATTCAGTAAGTATTTTGTCAATATACCCAAATGAGTAGGATCCTGCAAGCCGCCGTTTGGGTGGCTATAGACCCATTCTGTAGATGTTTCATTACTTAAGATGTTTTTAGAACAGTTAGATGTTGCATTGTCTTTGGTCAACTTTCAAGGAATAAGAATACTTACTACTTTGTGTTCACTGTAGATATTGACAGTTGTTGGTATGTGTCACAAAGCACATAGGAAGTTCAGCCATTATGGTGACTTCCTGCTGACTGGTAGGTGGAATAAGGTGGACTCACACACAGCTTTACAAAATATTACCCTTTAGCTTCATAGCTATTGTAAAAATGCTGTGGGTATAGTAAATGCACAGGAAGAATTCTGCAGCAAAACTACCAGCACTTTTTCTTATTTGTCTAAACTGTGAGTTATTTAGGGCAGGGACCATGTCTTGTCCATTCTTGTACAGCGTGTAGATAAGGGCAGACACCTGGAGTTTGTTGATTGACCAAACTGCCTGAATTGATTAATTTAAACTGGATCTTCTCCCTAATCTGTTGAGATAGCTAAATCCCATTTCCCAGGGACCACTGAGTTGACACTGAGTAGATAACTCCATCCCATAGACTTTCATCATCTCTTAACTTAGTGGTTGGCAAGTATGACTTATTTTTCACAGGGGAGGTGAGGAAGTGGCAGTGTGGACATACTCGTGGCCAGAGAGAATGAGAGAGAGAATAAAATGAAAATCTGCATTTGTCCCTCTGTAACGTCCACTCTGGACTTAACTGGATCGGCTGTAAGACCCATCTAGCTGGAGACAGGATCTAGGGCCCTTCATGACCTGGGACAAGTCACACATCTTGGGCATACTCTCGTTTCCTAATCTGGAAACTAATTTATGATCACGTTTGCTCTGTTATTGTCAGGAGGTTCCCAGAACAAGATCAGGTATATGTACATGTGAAAGGGCTTTGGAAAATGTGAGGAGGTGCTGTAGCACTTTTTGTCAGGCAGACTTGGCAGGAGAGCACATCCTGGTTCTTACCAGCACAGCCCTCCCGGTCTGTCAGGAGTGCTGTGGGGGAAGCAACTAAACTACCCAGTGCAGTTTTGCAAAGTTTGCAAGTGGAAAAGGGTGTTCCAGGGCCCCCTGGATGCGTTCTTAATATAACGGGAACCTACCCTTGAGGGGGCTTGTCACTTACATACTTAAGGAGAAGATGTGAGCATCTGTACTATGAAATTGCACTCACACTGAGAGGGAAGCCGAGAGCTTTTATGCATGGGAATGAACGTCAAAGAACGCCTAGTTCAGCCTGTCTAATTTTTTAGGTGAGAAAATTGGAAATCAGATTGTCTAACTAGACAATGGTTTTTCTAATGCACAGCCACACCCTTCTAAAGCAAGTGGAAATAAGAGTTAATTGATCACGTGATAATAAGTGAGAACCTGCTCATGTTAGATAGTCTGGTAGATGCTATGAGGAATTAAAATATAAACATATACATGGGTGGGTGGATGGATGAGTGGATAACTTGGGTCCTGCTCGCAGGAGCTGACCGTCTAGTTAAGGAGAAGAAAGACATCAATCCAGGTAAGCATGTACAAAGCTAGTCACCTGCAGGCCCCACTGCAGGTGCTCCAGGTGTCCAGCAGAGATCAGTCAGTGCTCTAGAGTTCAAGAGAAAGGGGTCATTTAATTGCACTGGTCAAAGAACACTTAGCAGGAAGGTGGCATTTTGGTGGGGTGCTGAGGGATGGATGAGCAGGTTCCGCAGGAAAGGGGGCAAAGTCCAGAACACTCCTTTGGGTGACCAATACAATAGTGCAGTTTGGAGGGAGTTCCTTATTTTCAGTTTTTCTTTTGGATTTTCCATCCCACCGTTTCCAAATGGCCTTTTTTCAAGTTACACTTAATCTCTCTAAAGGTGTGGGCTTTATATACGAGTATAGCACTCTAATAGGGATAACAGAACTCTGTAACAATACATAGATGAAAGATAAAAGAGGTAATTGTTGATCAGTGTATTTACTATCATTTCTATAGGACAAGAAGGAGACTGTCAAGTGGGAAGTTGATCCACCTGGCAATGTTCACAGAATTCATGGTTAACAGCGGGAAAGTTCATTTTGAACACTCTCTGTTAATAAGTACATTATCTGCCAGTAAAAATAAGCCGGTAATGTTTTCTCACCTGAATATATGTTAATACATTATAAACCTTACTGATTCGGTCCGCACTTATTTTGAATTTGTGACAATTCGACTCTGAATTATCTGCCCTGAAGTTGTTTAATGTATGTAGAGAAGCAGATTAATGGTGTAAACAAGATTATTGGGAGAACACTTAAGGAAACAAGACTTCTCAAGTACTTTGGTAGCATTCATTTACATAAACACCCCACACGTTAATTACAACTGAGTATTATCTATTCATTAAAGCAAGCTTGTTGGGTCTCTACTTGGCAAAAGTTCTGCTCAATTTGACAGGAACTTAAAAGTGATCAAAACCGCAGTTCTTTCTACATATGTTCTATAATTCTGACTTTGTACTGATTTCTTTTGTTACAATGAGAAATTGTTTTCTCTACTCTTTAATAGGCAGTGGAAATTGGAACATTTGTGTTACAAATCTGGAGAACTTATCACAGAAACAGGTTACATGGATCAGGTATACTTTCTTTTTGTTCGCAAAAAGAATTCTCAAAAATTCTCAGAAACACCCCAGTGGTTATGTGTTAGCCTAATGCATGCCTTATTCTTTTTAACTCTGACAGATAATAGAATATCTTTACCCTTGTTTAATTATTACACCTTTGGACTGCTTCTGGGAAGGGGCCAAATTACAGCCTGGGACAGCATACCTACTGTAAGTGTATGATCTTATTTTCCATTGTCTGATTTCTAAGCTCTAGAATGTTTCTGATGTTACTTTATCATTGTTTATTCTGTTTCAGTTTTGAACACGAAATAAAAACATTGAAATTCCATGCACATTTTTTTGAGTGAATAGTTGGGGGAGATGGGACTTCAGCAGAATATTTTTTCTCTTTTCAAAAAAAAGTTCTGTAGGCATCATTAAATTTCATTCACTTTTACCAGCCCATTTATATGCAAATAAGATGCAAATGATTTTGGAGTATGTGTGATTTTTAACTCTTTAAAATGTTTGCACTCTTGCAGACCAGGCACTCAATCAAGTTGGTTTAGCTTATCTTTTAAGGAGAGAATTTATTAGTGGGTACACGTCAGAACTAAATATTTTGAGTTAAAGTTCAAGATCTTCCTGTGAAGCAAAATGCTAATCTTCCTTTGGATCACATTACTGACATTTAAGGGGGAAATCTGCTATCTTTGAAGGCCCTGGTGGGGGATGCTTCACAGTTTAGCAGTTGGATATTATATATACCGCATCATTTAAAGAATAATTGTTAATCAGTGTCGACATTTTCAGTTAATTATGCAAGAGTTAGTGCTTGGTTATTGTTTCTGCCCTAGCTTGCACCTATCTGCAAAAGCAATTTGCAGTGGCCATACTCTGACCTTCAGTGTACAGTTTTAGATGGGAAATAAGGGGTTTTGTGTTTTCTGGTTGGGAGATTCTGAATAATGACTTCAGCCTGGTTAAGCAGCTACAGTGTGGTTTGAACCACATAACAGGCAGCCAAAAGCCTTTCTGGTCTGTCAACAGCACAAATTCAAAAGTGAGTGTGGGGGGAAGTGGCCTTGATGATGGCTGTGATGGCAAAGGCAGCAGGGGGCTTCTGGGGTTGACTGCCAGGCTGTCAGAGAGCGCTCATAAGTATGGGATTATTACAGGTAATGGAGATCAAATATTTGGATTGATGACATTTACAAAGCATTTCTTAGGCTGGCAAGTGCTAATTTGACATTTTGATTCCCTCTTTGTTTTTGTTTTTTTGGGTTTTTTTGGGGGTCTTCATTTTGAATCTCTGTCTTCTGCTTAGAGGCACCCAGTGGCTAATTTTGGTTTTGGGTATTAAATACAATAGATCAGCCAGTAAAGATTCTTTGTACCTTCGTTCATTTATCAGCTCTCTGCTTGCCATCTTCATTCATGAACTGTTTTCCTGGCTTAGGTTTGCATGCAGCTAGACCAGAAAGGAGCAGTTTTTTTTATGCCACTGCCCCAGAATGGCAGCATTACCAAAAGCCTTGTGCAATTGGATGCAGCATGTGCAATACATGTAGTCCTATTACTTCACTAAGTGTGTGGAAGCCTCTTTTCATTGTCTTGCCTCCTGATTTTTTTCACAGAGGTAAGGCTCCTTTGCAGTGGACAAACTTTGACCCTTTGGAATTCCTAGAAGAGTTAAAGAAAATAAACTATCAAGTGGACAGCTGGGAGGAAATGCTGAATAAGGCAGAAGTTGGTCATGGTTACATGGACCGGCCCTGCCTCAATCCGGCTGATCCAGACTGCCCCGCCACAGCCCCCAACAAAAATACAACCAAAGTGAGTACAGGCAGTAAGTCTTCTTAGGACGGGCAGAGCGAACAATTTGATATTTCCCCCCATTCTTTGTTCTGTTATTTTCATTTTTAAGATTTCATTCTCCACTTTTTTTTTTTTTTTTTTTGGTCTGTGGAACTAAGTTTGTTTATAGAGCGAAATTTTGCTGTAAGATTTGCCATACGCCTCTCATTAGCCTTGATTTTAATATTCTCTCTGAAACAAACAAGCCCCGAATGCACTGGATTTTAGCAAGGCATGTGACCTGCCTGCTAATTCCCGTAATTATGTAGCTGTCTTTCTATTTTAGCCTCTTGATATGGCCCTTGTTTTGAATGGCGGATGTCATGGGTTATCCAGGAAGTATATGCACTGGCAGGAGGAGCTGATTGTGGGTGGCGCCATCAAGAACAGCACTGGGAAGCTTGTCAGGTAATCCCGCACACAGAGGGAAAGCCCAGCCTTCTTGTTTTTGTCCTGTCCCAAGAAACCACTTCCCTTCTGACATCTGCACGTGTAACTGTATTAATACTTAACTGATAACCTAGCTAGCTGTCTGGTGTAATATTAATAGAATATTAGGAAATATTAGCAGACCAGACCAGCTCAAAAGGTACCATGTGGGGAATTTTTTGAGAAATGTGTCATTTTCATTGAGACTGTAGTTTGTGACCGTAAGGTGTTAGATCTGCCCATTTTGTAGAAAATCGGGGCAAGTGTAAAAGCAAGCAAGAGAGACATTGGTCATAGCATAGAGAGTTAAGTGGTATTACCTAGACTCTGTCATAGCTTGTTAAAGGAAAAGACCAGCCAATGACACTAACCAAGAATTATCCTCTGCTCTTGACTCCGCCCCATCAAGTGTCAGGTACTCTGTTTGAGATTTTACCCTCGGGAAGGCGGTCGTCTGGGATTTCTGCACAAGCAAGCGTGCAGGAGTGAGCCGAGCATATCTGGTCTAGCTAGCTATCCCTCTACCCTTCCTGTTGAATTGAGTAGAAACAGAAAGGAAATTGCCTATTAATTTAATTTTGGGGCCTATCTGTAAAAGGTTTGTAAGGTCACACCTTTAATATGGTACATCAATCTATTAAATACAATAACCATCCCGGTCCCATTTTAATGGAAACATGTGCTCACGTAGAAGAGTAGACTGAGTGCAGATGAGTTGGGGGCGCTCGGTTGGGATTTGTCATAGAGCTGCTTCCCTGATCTGTGCCTTCTCACCCTTTCCAACCCCGCTGCAGTGCCCGTGCCTTGCAGACCATGTTTCAGTTAATGACTCCAAAGCAGATGTACGAACACTTCAAGGGCTACGAGGATGTGTCGCACATCAACTGGAACGAGGACAAGGCGGCGGCCATCCTGGAGGCCTGGCAGAGGACCTACGTGGAGGTGAGCCTCCGGCAGGCCGGTGCCCGCCCGCCCTGCAAGCTGGGTCCAAGCCCCTCAGTGACTAAATACTTCATTTGAATGACGTTTTAAAACCTCTTTTTGTCATTAGAATTTATTTTCAAAACATTATAATTCCGGGAACGTGGGGGGGAGGATGAAAAGTTTTTTTCACTTTTCTTGATGTTGAAAATCTTAGTATCTGGGCGATGCCCTGATGGGGGTGCCCTGAAACATTTTGAGTAACCACTTGTGAACTCCAGAGCTAAGGCATAATAGTGTTTAAAAAACACTCAGTTAACAAGAAAAGGTGTCTGGAAAACATTAGCAGGCATAGAATCTGTTCACAGCTGCAGTCCCCTTGGTTAGGTCATGTGACAGGAGCTGGCCTTTGTTTCCCAAGCAGTGACCTCTACGGAGCTGCATGTGACCTTTTAAAAGTGGCCAGCAAATGAAGGGGGGAGGAGTGCCCATAAGAATGAGTTGGTTTGGATTAAGGGGGAACTGCTGGAGAGGGGGATACAGCCTTGTAGAGCTCTGGACAGGCGACTATAGTCTTTCATGTAAAGAGCCCAGGGTGGCCAGCTCACCTCAGCACCACTTCTTACTTGATTAGCGGTCACCTTCACTGTCCCAGGTCCAGGGTCATTTAATGTTAGTCCCAGTTCAAACCTGAATCATGTAGAACTCTTTAGAATGCGTCAGGAAAAAAGTTGGGGTCAGGTGGAGGGGACACGCGTCCCCCAACCTCTGTGCTGTGGAAGCTTGTTGAAGCTTTCATTCTGTCTGGGACTTTTATGTTGTGACCACAGGTGATTCATCAAAGTGTCGCCCAGAACTCCACGCAGAAGGTGCTTTCCTTCACCACAACCACCCTGGACGACATCCTCAAGTCCTTCTCGGACGTCAGTGTCATCCGAGTGGCCAGTGGCTACTTACTGATGGTAACAATCAGTTCAGTTCTCCTGGGGGATTGGGGGTTTGTTTTGGTTTTTGGTTTTTACCTTTCCATGACGGCTCCTGCTTTTTAACTGCTCTTAACACACATGTGCATCTAAGAGAGCGAGAGAGCTCGGGCTTCATAACAGTTTGAAAAGTGGTTGTGTAAAGCATTTTTTCCCATTTGCAGTTTGCCCACCTTTGACTCGTATCATTCCCTGTGATGTCTGTAATGTAAATTGTTGTTGTTGGGTTTCATAAGTTCTACCTTTTGATTTGGGGTGATGGGTGGGGGAAAACATTAGAATCCTTACACATTCTAATGTTTGGCTTTTGTTTTGTGTCTCCCCCCCCCTCCCCCCCCACTCCTCCCATTCCCCTTCATTCCTTCACCTGCCCACCCCCACCCCCACCCATGGTTCTGCTTGCAGCTTGCCTATGCCTGTTTAACCATGCTGCGCTGGGACTGCTCCAAGTCCCAGGGTGCCGTGGGGCTGGCTGGCGTCCTGTTGGTTGCACTGTCAGTAGCTGCAGGATTGGGCCTGTGCTCATTGATCGGGATTTCCTTTAACGCTGCAACAACTCAGGTACTAAAGGAGCCATCCGTCCACTTTGTTGACCAACATCCCTCCCCGGGCTCCTTTTGTGTGGCCTTTCATGTGTCCATGTCACCTACAGGGTCTTTCAGCCTTTTCCACCAGAATGCCACGTTCTTGGGTGTTGTGTCTGTAAATGGACCACTCGCCCTCGGCAGTGAGCAGAAGATCTGAATGGGCGTATTGATTAGTCGAGATGTTTCACTTATCAGTGGAATTTAGATCATTTATTAGAGCAGTGGTTTTCAGACTTCAGTGTGCATTAGAATTACCTAGAGGGGTTGCAAAAACTCGAGATTGCTGGGCCCGACCCCCAGAGATTCTAACTCAGTTGGTCTGGGATGGGGGTGGAGAATTTGCATTTCTAACCGGTTCCCAATAATGCTGGCCCAGGGATCATGCTCTGAGAATCACTGCTTTAGATGAGTTACAATCCTTCCCATTTATTAACTTAAAAAAAAAAATCATTGTACATGGAGCTTAGAAATAGAAATGTATAAGATCTGCTGTGAGCTAAAACTGCTAGACTTTGGGGATTTAACTATCGGATAAAACTAAATTCTTCACCATGAGTTAATGTAAGCTGTCCTTTGGGTAACTACTGGCGGTGCTGGTGACAGTGTTTTAAATAGCCTTTGGATTATCAGAACGGGACCCCACATGTCTAATGCCCTGTCCTCTGTTTTCACTATAGGTTTTGCCATTTCTTGCTCTTGGCGTTGGTGTGGATGATGTTTTCCTTCTGGCACATGCATTTAGTGAAACAGGACAGAATAAAAGAATCCCTTTCGAGGTAATCGAAAAACAAAAGAAGAAAGCTTTCGGCACAGCCAAAGTCCCCTCCGTTCCTCAGTATTTGTCCTTTCATTTTTCTCAATCTGGCCCAATAAATAATTTAGTCCCAAGGCAGATGACAGATTACTGGCTGTAAATAAGTAAGTTAGAAGAATCTCAGGAAATGTATTCCAAACTGCACATTTGTCACTTTGTCCTCACCCCACCCCTTTAAAATCATATTAAAAATGTACTTAAATCCTTGTATTGCAGCTTGGTGTTTTGGATGGTACTAACTATGAACATTCATGACTGTGTGAATAGTACTGAAGATGTTTTCAGTGCCTGTGTTAGGTGGAAGGCAGAGACACTCCTCCCTTATCCCCTAATGTCAGCACAGTAAACCGCCAGTTGCTGTGTTTGGCTCGGTGTTGGACTTGCTCACACAGCCTGTGCTCTAAGGGAGCCCTGCCCTTGCAGCTCTCACTCAGCACTGTGGTTTCTCGCCCCCAGGACAGGACCGGGGAATGCCTGAAGCGCACGGGCGCCAGCGTGGCCCTCACCTCCATCAGCAACGTCACAGCCTTCTTCATGGCCGCACTCATCCCAATTCCTGCTCTGCGGGCCTTCTCCCTCCAGGTGTGTTTCTGGGGATTAAATCCGTGTGAGCACGGCATTGCCACCGACCATGTCCACCACTGGGCTGGCAGTACCGTGGCCATGAAGTGACGTAGCATAACAGCATTTGGGACTCTTTCTTCTGGGCAGATGCTTCTTTAAGCAGGAACCCTGACATTCCCTCTAAAAAGGTTCAGGGTCCTTTCCTTCTTTGTAAGCCCATAGCCCTGATGCCCGTGGCCTGGGTATCATCAGGACCTGGTGCCTTAAGGACTTGGCCTTGCCTTCATTGTCCAACTGAAATGGTCCCAGGGCCACTCCCTGTGGGACACCAGGAAGCCCTACTGCAGATGGCAGGAGTCCTCTGACTCGTCCACAGCACAACCCACTTCTTGTCCATTCCTGCCCCAAAAGCCGACTACGTTTCTGTGTTCCCTCCTCAAGCATGCCACCCTCTCCGCAGTTCCCTAAAGCAGCCTCAACACAAGGCAGCTGTGTAGAGCAGACCTCACTGACAAGAGGAGGTTGCCATTATAGCCCAGGCGAGGCGACAACTTAAACTTGAATATTAGATGCCACTGTGAGAACATATGGGCCGTTTTCGCCTGCAGGAGGGTTTGTTGGGGTTCTCGCCACCTCCTTTCCTTACTTAGCTTCCACAAACTCTCCTTTCTCCTCTTCTCTTTCCTTTGGGTCCCAGACTCCCCTCTCAGGCTGCCCAAGAAAACCCCAAATTCCTCTCCCTGCTTTATGCAGAGTAATTTGGCTCCTGCATTGTTCCGCTCTCTCCTTCCAAAGCAGGCCCTTTCACACTGAGAGGCCATCAAGATATTTTTTTAAACAAAGAGCCAGCTTATGTGAATTGTGAGTATGGAGACTTCTTGAGACTGGGGCTGCAGCGGTGGTCAGTCTGTGCTTGGCCTGAAGCACTGGCATGGCTCTGCAGCTGCCGGAAACCTGCGGGAACCCAGACATCCATCAGGGCAGCAGATAAGGACTGCTACTTGGCCACTTTGTGGTCGTCCTGCGCCTGAGATGGTTTAGGACTTTGATATCTCACAGATGTTATTGACGTTTTGTGAACAAAATTCAAATTTGAAAGCTTCCACTGTTTTCCAAGACATATGAAAGGAGCAGTGGCATTCCCTTTCTTCATTTCTTTTTCTTTTACAATATGATATGTAATTCATGAGATGGTCAGCTTTTTAAAGGAAACTACTTTTGATGTCACTTTTTAAACTGGTACTCCACTCAGCTTACTCATACTGCTTTACTCTCTTTAATCATGGTGACCTTGAAGAGAAATTGACAAATTGTAGATTAGGCTTCTGTTTTTATTTTTGTTAACATATTTAGTCTTCATATTTGAATTCCATTTTGCTAATTACTGATAAAAGACCTAAGCAACTAATGATCCTACTGTGTCTGGGACACTAGACTTGTTTAATATTTAGTGTTAGATATAACATGGAAAAAGATTCTGTACCAATCACTGCAACCACCAGCTCCCGAAAGAAGAAATACTGGAAAAAAAAAAAAAGTTCATTTTTGTTACATATATAAATATAAATAGAAAAAGTAAATGAGTAAGTGGATGAAGTTAAATCTGAAACTGGGATGGAAGCTCAGAAATATGAAAAGAGGCTTAATAATACGGAAAATAATGAAAAGATGGCTGCTGAATTAATTGGTACAGCTGAAGCTTTAGAATGCCATTTTACGTGGGCACGCGTCTGCACAGCTCCCTTTGATGTCTTGTTCTTGTTTCATCTGCAGCAGATTCTGGCACTGAGAAGTTCTAGAGTCTCCTAGCAGTGGGACCCTTTCTCCTGCCTCTCTCCTTCCTGCTCACCTTTTCCCTCACTGTTCTTTGTCTGCTCTGCCTCACACTCCTTCTTTTCTTCTTGTCCTCTCTCATTTTTCTCTCGTCCTCTCTCAGTACACACTGATGATTCATCAAGGCATACTCTCCTTTAATGGTATCCTATGGTGTGGTGGTCTGAAACGCTACATGAGTTTTCCTTACGTCTTTTAGAAAATCCAGTACGCTAAGTTCTCCCAAGGTAAGTACCTGACTGAGATGAAATGAGTACTGTCAGTTTTGCGTTTCTGTTCCAAGGCTCTGGAGTATCACTTTAGAAAGTTGCTTCTGTGGCTCCCAGGAGTCCTCATTTACTAAAGAATGGCTTCCCATGACACTCGCTCATTCTCTGTCAAAGAAACAAACCCCACTCCCCCAAAAAAGAAGAAACGGCAAGAAAAAAAAAGAGAATGTACCATGAGTTTGGCAGTAGTTATCAGATATTTTAATGCTTTCAAATGTATTGACAGTCGAAATTGACCATTACATAGCTTCTCCTACCTGTAGTGAACTGTGTTAAGTTGTGATTCTGGTTATTCACTTGTGTTTGTATTTTCAGGATGCTACAGAGTAAGCATCAAAAGGGAAAGACCCAAAGAGGTTCTATCCAATAATGAATCTATGTGAATTTAGGAATTTTCCCCGTGGAACTTTTCCAATTTTGTAGCCTTACCCAAATATATAGAATTTCTTTCCCACAAAGAAACTGCCCACACCTCCTTGTCAATCTCCATCCATCTGTCCAAATGCCACCTCTGTACCAGAAAGCATGGCACTGCTGTGATTCTTTGGGAACTGATGGAAACTGAATGGTGTTTGTTCTTCAGTGAAACTCCCGGAACAGAATGCCTTATTGTTCCAAATGGCCAGAGGCTTTAGATGAGGGCCCCTCTAGGCAGGGCCAGTGCGTCTCTGTGCTCTGCAAGTGTCTCAGTGGGGCCACCATAGATGCTTAGCAGGGAGTGGGACATTTCCTTTAAGCATAGCAATTAGAACTGATTGACAGTGCACAACCCTCCCCGTCGTCCTTTCAGATTTCCTTACAATTTCTTAAACTCCCCTTTGCTCCACTTCTCCTTTACTGAGAATTTCTTGCTGTTTGTTTTTACTATTTGGGTGCACGTTGGGGGGTGTTGATGTTCTGCTATTTTCTCATCAGAAAAGATCCTCTCTGTGTATGTAATAAGTCATTTGTCAGTGAGTTTAGTTAGATGGGACACTGCTTTGGGCTGCTTCTCTCATTGCTCCATTTCCACCAAGACAGAGCAAGAAAGAGGCCCGTCAGACTTGTTCGTTGGATGAGGCTGATATCAGACACATTCCCTAGCCCCTATGGAAAGTATTGGTGTCTGTCTAGCCAGTGTATGTACACCTGTGTGCTTGTATTTTCAGTCCCTGCCCTCATCCTTAGAAACTGTTGTTCAAACCGAGATGCCCAGAGTTTGCCTAAGCATTACGCTCCTGAATTCTAGACATGACTAGTAAAGAAAAAGCTGAAAGGATTCGACCCCTAGGATTAAGCTTTCCTGGAAAATCAGACACAGCATCCCTATTGTCTGCTTGGTCAAGAGTCCTAACCGAGCCTGTGTCCCTCCCCTCAGGAGGCGACCGGATCTAACAGGTCTCAGTCGGGCTGAGGGTTTAGGCATCAGACTTGAGTTTGAATCCCGTTGACTGGGTAACCTCATGCAGGTGACCCTCCTCTGCACCACCAGGTCTTTATCAGGTGATAGAATATCCACCTCCCGGTTGCCGTAGGAGTTGAATATGTCATCTATAGCTACCTGATCTCCCATGGCTCCTTTCTCCTTGCGCGTCCCTGAATAGAGGGTTAAATCCAGCAGTGCCAGGTGTGTCCCTCAAACACTGCCTTTTGGCCTGCCCGAGTCCTCTTTTGTCTTCTGCGTCTCCCTGAAGAAGCTTCCCTCACTGTCCTCACCCCCGCACCCACCCCACATACACCTCCGCCCGTGGAACCCTGTGCATGCTTTTATTGTTACATTTATCAGCCCGAATTGCCATTTGTTTAGGGGTCTGGCTATGTCAGTTGCTAAGGGCAGAATTTTGTCTTATTTATCTGTCTCTAGTACCCAGCACGGTGCACTGGCTTTTCTTTTTCTTTTTTTTTTTAATTTTTATTGGGGGAATATTGGGGAACAGTGTGTTTTTCCAGGACCCATCAGCTCCAAGGCAAGCCATTGTTTTCACTCTAGTTGTGAAGGGCGCAGCTCACTGGTCCATGTGGGAATGGAACCAGTGACCTTGGAGTTATGAGCACTGTGCTCTAACCACTGAGCCAACTGGCTGCCCCTTGTCTTTTTAAAGTATTTGTATCTTAGATGAATCCTCTAGTCAAAAGAGTGATTTGCTTATTAATATAAGCCCCATTGGGCAGGATTTTAAAGTACCTTATTAATGTTAGGGTGGTAAGTGAACACATTCATATATTTTGACTCGATGAGGAATTTCCATGGCAAACTTTTTAAGAAGGGAGGGGTCAGGCCATTTTTCAAAAGAACCTTTCGGTTATTTTTTGGTTTTGTAGACTTGACAGAGAACTAATTATTGAAAGGCATCTTTCCAGAACTCAGGTTTGCAATTTCACCTTGAGCATAAAAGCACAATTACTATCCAAAGTGCTTTGCAAAGTTCTCCTCTGATTTTATGTGTCAGTTATAATCAGGTTTTCTTCTCTCACTCTGAGACGTGTACCCGGTTTAAGAAGGTTTTAGAACTAAACAGTTCTTTGAAAAACCTCACAAGAGGTTTGAATTTTCAAAAAAAAAATTTCTGGTGATTTCTTGGTGCTTAGCATTCCAGTTGCACTTTTTTATCATGCTGCTTCTCTCCATGCTTTTGTGAACGGGAGAGCTCTTTCAACTGTCTTCTATTGGCTTTCTCCTATTAACAGCCCAATTGTGTAATTTTTACTGGGTCAGCAGGAGATTTGCCAAGGCACCACAGAATCTAGCCTGTGTTTATTCTAGGTTATGGAGTGACTTTTGAATCTGTACTTATTTATTCTGCATACTATAATCACACACAGGAATTTCTTTCTGCTTAACTCTCCTTGACCTTTTGTGTTACTGCACTCACACACCCCACAAGCTGCTCCAGAGGCTATTTGGAATGTGCCTATTAAAAACCTCAGGGGATGTGTTTGAAATTTTATTTCATGTTTTAAAGGTGACATTTTGATATACTCGATCTACTTTATATAGACATTTTCTGAGTTTAAAACCAAGGCTCCACGAACTCGTAGACATGTTCTGAGAGGGAAACATTCCTTTTTGTTTTAAATTAAAACATCTCAAGTATCTTCTCTGTTCTGCTTTTGTAGATTTGGTCTGGTTAGGTTGCTAGCAAGACGCCAGTTTAGTTCCTGTATTTGTACCTTACAGGTTCATGGGATTATTAGCCATGGAAAGGACCGGAATGATGGGGGCTGGTCCAGTCAAAGGGTCTCTTAATGATGAAAAAGAAGCAAAGCGATAGGAGACTTTAACATCTATTTCAAATTTAAACAGTTCAGTAGGAAAGTGAAAGAAAAACGTTTAAAATATCTTTATTTTCAAAGCAATCCTCTGACTGGGAGGAGACGTATCCGTGACCTATACTTTTTTTGTGTTTTTCCCCTGTCCCCAGGCGGCTGTAGTAGTGGTGTTCAATTTTGCTATGGTTCTGCTCATTTTTCCTGCAATTCTCAGCATGGATCTGTATCGACGTGAGGACAGGAGATTGGATATTTTCTGCTGTTTTACAAGGTACATTTTCTGGCTGTGGTGGCCCTTATTTGTTGGTGCAGAGTGGTAGTGTTTTGAGAACGCTGTAGTCCGTGGACTTGGAAGGAAATGCACTTAACAGGCCTTGTACCAGAGTGATGGAGGTAGGGGAGAAAATGGACAGAAGTTACTTCCTTGGGGGGCATGGCAGAATTACTGGGGTTCTCTGTACCCCTAAGCAAAACATTCTCACAGACTTGAGATGGTGATACACATGATTATTCCTATCATGAACTGTTATTGTTCATTGTTGGGAGTGTCATATCTGTGGATAAGGGCAGAACAAAGGTTCAAAACTACCCACCTGGAATAAATACAGCCCTTGGGGTGTTTTTTGTGTGTGTGTGTGTTTGTTTGTTTGTTTGTTTTAAGGCATTATGCTTTGAAGGTTCATCAGCATGGAACTTGATTTTGTAAGCCAAATTCAGGGTCAGCCTATCCATTTGACCTCCTTTGACTTACTCATGTCTGTGTCCGGATAGAGAATTCAGGTGATATTTGCGGAGTTCAGTGGTATGCCGTTTCTCTCCTAAATCAGAGCTGTGTAACACGGGTATTATCAGTCACTGGCCAAAATGACCTGGCCAAAACAGCACCCTTCCCTGTTTCATGGCGACACGTTTCTTTCCCCCTCTTTCAGCCCCTGCGTCGGCAGGGTGATTCAGGTGGAGCCCCAGGCCTACTCGGAGACTCACGCTAGCGCCCGCTGCAGCCCTCCGCCGCCCTACAGCAGCCACAGCTTCGCGCATGAGACCCAGATCACCATGCAGTCGACCGTGCAGCTCCGCACGGAGTACGACCCGCACACGCACGTGTACTACACCACCGCTGAGCCGCGCTCCGAGATCTCCGTGCAGCCCGTCACACTGACGCAAGACACGCTCAGCTGCCAGAGCCCTGAGAGCACCAGTTCCACGCGGGACCTGCTGTCCCAGTTCTCCGACTCCAGCCTGCACTGCCTCGAGCCCCCTTGTACCAAGTGGACGCTCTCCTCGTTTGCTGAGAGGCACTATGCTCCTTTCCTCTTGAAACCAAAAGCCAAGGTAATGTACCCAAGCAGAACGCTCTTCCTGTCTCCATGGCTCCTTGGGAATAACCAGGTGGGATCTATTTCATGCCTCCTAAAGAGTCGGTCCATTGGGACGGGGGCCCCTTTCAGTGAGCCCACCTTCTACGTGAGTGAATCTCGATGCAGCAAGTGTTTCTATGAGTTTAGATCAACTCTTTACATTTTAAATATTGTATTCTTCTGGAGATTGTTTAACATGTGATGACTATGATTTTTATGGTTTTCCCTCTGGGAGAACGACCCCTCCGTGCTGCGTCAGGACCAGTGTGGAGGTAAAAGCGAGGCATAAACCAAACAGCAGCTTCTTTTTGTCAAGGGAGAGTGAGTTATGTCCGTCGGTCTGACCTCGAGCCTCTTTTTCTGTTGCAGGTCGTGGTGATCCTCCTTTTCCTGGGCTTGCTGGGGGTCAGCCTTTATGGGACCACCCGAGTTCGCGATGGGCTGGACCTTACAGACATTGTGCCTCGGGAAACGAGAGAATATGACTTTATTGCTGCACAGTTCAAATACTTTTCTTTCTACAACATGTACATAGTCACCCAGAAAGCGGACTACCCGAATATCCAGCACTTACTTTACGACCTTCACAAGAGTTTCAGTAACGTGAAGTATGTCATGTTGGAGGAAAATAAACAGCTTCCCAAAATGTGGCTACACTACTTCAGAGACTGGCTTCAAGGTAAGATGCTGCGAGAGGGTGCTCGTCCTTTGTGAGCGTTCTCCGTTTGGTCTTTGGTGTGTTCAGCTCCCACCAGTCCCATTTTGTTCCCTTTACCCAAGTGTTAGATTATAATGGAACACTGGCATGTTTCATGGACTTCTAAGTCATGCTTAAAGTTCTTCTTATGTAGACTAGTTTTGGGGCAGTCTCCCCAAAACTGGCTTTTCACCTCTAAAACAATGCCAGCAATTCGTCGGGTGATTTAGTAACTTCAGTAAGAATTTATGAGTGCACATTAAGAAATGGGAAAGCATGTTATAAAATACGGGGCTGGATAATTCCAGTGCTCTTTTTGAGAGGTTGGTGGCTGGTTTGGTGACTAAGTGAAAGAAAGTGTTGATGGAATTTCTAGGCTGGTTCACTGCCAAATTACATCGTACTACAACCACTAGATTTTGCATCATTGGTGAATATAATTTAAAATTCCATATTATGACCATCTTTTGATTTTGCTCAAAATGCCATGAAGTAAACTTAAAATGCTTAATCACATCTCACAGTATTTTATAAATAATCAAATCCTGCTTTAAAATGCCTTTTTAGCTTCTTACCTTGCTCTTCGAAACGTTTCTAGGAACAAGAGTAGTCAGCTGGAGGTAAAAAAAGATCGACATTTGCTCCTAACTGCTGACTGAATATGAATGTATTCAGTGATTCCAAGAACATCTGTTCATTTATTCTGTGTTGACACATGCAAAGTAAAGTGGAGAATCATGATAATTATCCACAATTCAAGCAAAAATGCTATTACTGAAATATCCAAATAATTATGGTTCCCAACATTTTTTGGATTAAGTTATCCAAATGATGGTCTTAATTTCTCACTTAATTAGACTTGTTTAAACACAGATTTAAGTGCCTTTTTTGGTCTTAAGTCAATACACATGTATGTAAAGATTAAGTAGCCAGTTTGTGAGTTTGAATGACATGGTAAACAACTTGAGTGTGATTAAAAATTGTTCAATACAGTTTCTGGCTTTGACTGGTGTTCCTAGAATTTTGTTCATTATGTGATTTGATCTCTTTCTAAGGAAGGCAAAGAGAACTACATGATACTAGTATTATTTCTGACATGCTCGCGAGAGTAACTTGAATTTTTTTCCAAGTCTTATTTTTCACAATGGTTTGTGAAGTAGTGATTTTTTGGATAATAATGTCAAAGAGAACCAGACAGTTGAGAGAGTCCCTGCTTTTCACCCCTGCCCCCCCATTGGCCAAAGACATGCAAATAACTCACCACAAATGACAAAGAGATCTGCAGTGCACTGCCACTATCTGAGCAAAGGAGGGTTATTGTAGAATTGATTTCAGCGTCTTCAGCCATTCCTTTGGATGCTCAGTATGGCGTGTTAGGCGGAGCTGGGGAAGGGGGCGGAGGGGTATTGTCTCCGGCAGTGCAGAGGCTAACTTTTTTATAGCGGATGGTAAATTATCCCTACGCTTCATCTCTCTAAAGACCTGAAGTGATGGACTTGTGACTTTTTAAAACATGCATTTCAATCATGTTTTGGTTGCTAAGTGGACACACAGTACCTCCCTAGACCCAAGTCAGGGTCCCAAGTCAGGGTCCCAAGTCCGGGTCCCAGCCAGTCTTAGAACTAACTGCATCTGACTCTTAGGAGGGCCGGCAGAACACTCCACACAGAATGGCCACGCACTGGGAGTGTTGGCTGCCTAGAGGTATTTCAGGCCTATCGAGTGGTTCATTTGGTCCTTGAACATTTCCTGCAAGGAAGCAGTTATCCTTGAATCAGCTTTCCTTCTAAACAGTTTGTGTGGTTGTTAAGTGATGGGACCCTCATTGTTTTTTTTAATGGAATTACCATTTAAAACCATGTCACCCCACTGGTCTTGATCAACATTTCGATAGTTTGAGAGGTTTTGAACTCCTGAAAATATAAAATGGCAATATGGAAATTGTCCCACGTGTCATCTTTAAACACATGTATATAAAGTTGGAAATAAACAGCACCCTGTGCATCATGTACAAATGGTGTTCATTTATATTTCACACTGAATTATGCAAATAAGATTTAAGTTAATGTTTTCTTTTTTGGGTCCCCCATCAAACAAAAATCGGCAATTGGGATAGTTAGCTCAGAATTTTTCACCAGGAAATAATTTTTAGTATAAAATATTTAGAATGAGGAAAGTTCTACGAAAACTTTTTATGTTTTGCTGTAAAAGAAATAAAATGTCACAGTTCTTTCCTACAGGGTGCATGTGTTGGAATATAAAATGTTGGCCAGAGGGCAGTGGATGCAAATCCTTGTCCCTTGTTTTGTGTCCAGAATCATATAAGTGTGCCAACCTACTGTTACTGGAGCTTATGGTGATTAGTCAGAAAATAATATGCTAATTATAAGGACTTAACTTCTGCGTAAAGTCAGTGACTATTTCTCGTTCATCTTCGTATTCAAAGCAGAATGTCGCGGGGGCCAGCGGCATGGATGATGAACTGACCTGACTTGCCAGGAAGGTGGACCTCCCAAATTGGATCTTTCTATCTTTGTTTCACTCTAGGGTGTCCCAAAATTCTTAGTGCACAAGTATCTTAAAACTGCACGCAGAGTTGTGGGACCCACGGTTTGCCACTAGACATCGTCGGTTCTCAAGTTAATTCTGCGTATCTTACTTGTGTCTTCCACAAACCCTTCCTCGGCACCATAGAGTGTTCGGGGCAATTTAGAGCATCAGTGGTTCAAGCCAACTCTGGAATCAGGCTGCCTGAGCGGAAGCTCACCTCCAACACTTGCCTCCTAGTGGCCCTCATCCAGGGACTTGACCTTTCCAAGCCTCAGTTTCCTCATCTGTAACATGTGAACACTGGTCCTAGCAAGGCCATCTCACAAAGTTGTTGTAGGAATTAAGTGAGGGGTAATTGGAGTAAAATGCGTAGACAGCCCGGTGCACGCTTAGCACAAGCAGCTCCTTAGGATCAGCAGGTCAAGAGAGAAAGGGTTAAAGGACCACGGAAGCCGTGACGTGATGAAAATTCTATTATGGTGAGGAAAACAGACCAGGCCTACTTTTTTAGGGGGGTGGGGTTGTTTTTCCCCTCCTGTTTATTTTTTTCAAAAACAAAAAAAAAGTCTTTAGGTAATAAAATAACATCTGTTCAATACAGCTTGTGTGCCTGCCTTGCTATGAAAAACAGTCTGTGTGAGCATTGGGGGTGCACCGTCCTGGTGGTCTCCCTGCCTGCCGCCCCTCCACTCTCACCCCCTAACAGGCCCTTCTTTTACCACTGAGCCCACAGACCTCACCCCCAAATTGTTCATATAAAAACAATGCCCACAGCAATGTCGGAAGGAAGGTTTAGTTTAAAGGGGGGGCAGGGTCCTGTGCTTCACCACTCCCCCTCCCGCCCCCCCCCCTTACTGCAAACCCCAGGAGCTTAACCATTTCCACTAATGGAACCCATTTTGGGAGGGTGGGGGGGTCTTTGAAGTCACTCAAGGCATATCGTGAAATGAAATAAACCCTTCTTACTGGCCACGTCTAACCCATGCATGTGCAGCTTGTTCAAAAGATGTGGTTTCCTGAGCTGCTGGGGCTCAGGAGTCCTACTTGGGAGGTGATTTGGGGGAAGTAGGGCAATGGAAAGAGGGTGGGGGTGTCAGAGGAGAGTGTGTGCACACTGGGATGGCTCAGACCCCAAGGCCAGGTCACCAGGGCCCTGTTTTCTCTTCCACACGCTTATCTCTTTACAGCTGTAGCCAAACCGTCAGGTCTGTAATGATGGTTTTGATTACAGAGGCCAAGCACAGCTGTGTGTGGTGGGCTGGTGGGCTCGCCCATCCCCCAAACCCAGAAAGCTCTTTCCTTTCCCTCCCCGGGCTTGCGGTTTGTCATCTGTTCTCACAGAGCCCCCTTGTATTGGCCTGTGGCTTCCTGTTCTCAATCTGATCCAAATTTACCCTGTGAGGTATTTCCCTCTGCACACACGCGCGCACAAGCTCCCTGCCTGCCCTCTCCTCCACACCCCCTCTTCTAAGGAAGGGTGGCAAAGAGGAAGAGAACAGTCGAGAGTGAATAGGTGTTGGCTGTGATCTTTACACAACCTGGCAGCAGATCCCACAACTTGTATTAGCTCCACAAGTTGAACAGATGGAACAAATTGACAGAATCGTGTTCACTCACCCTGGGCTTGAAGCAGCTGAGTTGCTGTTTGAAGTTGGGAATTTGAATGTGTTTTTCCCCCTCCCGGTGGAATTTCTGGATGTATTGAAGAGTCCATGGCCCAGCACCCGACAGTGGCATGAAACAGTTAATGAGCCTGGTGTCTTCCTTGCCAGCCAGCCAGCTCTCTCGTGCTCTGTCTCTTGCTTTGTTTTGGAATAGTCATGGAGGAAAAGGAGTGTTTTTTAAGATGAAACGTGTATTTGTTTCCTAGAAATAAATATTCTCCTCTTCCACCTTTGCAGGAATGGTTAGTAGCTACCTGAAGTTCATTCATGAAAAATCTAGCGTTATCACTTGAAGTGGAATACAAGTAGAACACAGAATGATCTGGGTGGGTGGCCCATACAGCCGTGTGCTGCTCTTGGTCCTCAGTCACCCTGGGAGGACGAGGATCGTTCCCATGAAGAGTTATAATGTATTACACACACTTTTCTGTTTCAGGACTTCAGGATGCATTCGACAGTGACTGGGAAACTGGGAAAATCATGCCAAACAATTACAAGAATGGATCCGATGATGGAGTCCTTGCTTACAAACTCCTGGTGCAGACCGGCAGCCGCGATAAACCCATTGACATCAGTCAGGTACTCTCACTGCCCTACACGGTGAGGTTCCCAAGGGTACTGGTGAGAGCTGTGGGTCCAGCAGCTGCCATACTGATCCTAGCCTATGCTTTCTGGAGACCTGAGCCATTGGGCTGGAAGAACATTGAATTGGCTCTAATTCACTTAATCCCACCAGCTAATTGTGTGGCCTCAGGCAACTGGAAAGCCTCACTTTGCCCATCTGTAAAATGGGGACAAGTGTGTTGCCTACCTTCAGAGCAGTTGTCAGAACAAAGTGCAGTCGAGGCTTCTTTCCATGTTAGAAATGCTGTGTTGTATTGTTCTTTTTGAATTCTAATACTTGTTACCGCCTTGGTCTTGATTGTATTCAAATTTGAAAAGGTGGAGTCACTGGGTAGCAGTCATTTGAATGAGCAGAATTTGGGGTAGATAGATTAGGAGATCAGAGAGGTTACTAGGAGAATGGGAGGATTTGCTGCATTTGATTCATTTGGGTCATGCTGGCCCTAGGAATAGAGAAGGAGAACAGACAGTTTGGTCTGTCGTGAACAAAACATACGGAAATGCAAATCCTTGGAATCTGAGCGGACTCACAGTTCTGCTCACACCCCTTAGTAAGAAGAGCTGTTCCTATTTGGTAGTTAAACTCTAACTGCATGTATACCTTCCCTGTGACACTTTGATTCCAGCATATCCCTTTTGATTCCTCCGGCGTGTTGGTGAGTGTGTTTGGACCCTTCAGATTTCAAATGAGTCCAACACTACTACTGGCTTTCCCAGATCCTGTTTCCTCTGCTCTTTGTAGCTTGCTCGCTTCACCTTCAGGCAGAAAACCGTCATGCTAATGATCTTCCCAGCAGCTCTGTTTATTGTCTCCCCTTTTTTGCTGGCATTAAAGGTGACAGATTTACAAAGTACATTGTTCAGAGTTATTATGGAGTGTGAACTCGGTTCTTTACGGCAGCATGCAGCATGCTGTCACTTTTGACAAGGATGTGGGCAGAGGAACCTGAGAGATAGCAGGGGATGCCCGGGGGCTGGGTTGGGCTTCAGGGGCCAGGGATGCCTTGGGAGAAAAGTGATTGATTGGGCCAGCACCCCCCCACCCCGTCATTTCCTCTGCCTGGGAGGGAGAAAAGGGTGCTGCATGCACGGAGGCCATGAGCTGTACTATGTAATTCCAGAGACGGCTTGAAGACATACAGTTGTTACATATCCTGTGGATTAATTGAATCCAGATCTCTGAAATTTAGTTCTCTCCTCCTCTCTTTCTTCCTTCACTCTTTCTCTGTTAACTGCTGTCACTGGTGTTTTTCATTTTGTTAAAAAAGACCAAAACCATTGGAACCAGGCCTGAATGTAAACAGGAAAAAAATATACGTGTGTGTGTGTGTGTGTGTACACCTATCTCAATGTTTTTCACCTACGCGGAGCCCTCCAGACCTACTCGAGAGGGAGCTAGTATTTGGTCAGCGTAGGATGTGGCGTCCTCCTTGTGACCACGTCTCTCAGAAATAAGATTACCCAGAAAGACTGGCTGTGCGCCAGTCCCCTCCACTTTCTGGCGATGGGCATTTTTTGAATACACAGGTCATAGGAGGCTAGTGTTAGCAAAATTTATACAGATGTTGTTTTATTTTTATAGCTCTCCTCCATTTACTGGGTGGCATTTCCTTCAGTGTTAACAGCAGAGGTTAACTGCACACAGACGTGTATGGGGATTCTTGCCAGGTTTCTCCCCCTCCCCTCGTATAAATATGTTTCTCCAGATTGTTCATTCTCCGCCTTGGCTGCAGACAGTCTTTTAGCATTCAGATTTAATTGGTTCAGTTGATTCCCAGGCCATCTGCAGAACTCTATGTTATAAACACTCCGATTTTTGCATCCTCTGATCAGTGCATTTTGAGAGAAACCAAAGGTGTTCTGATGGGATTTTCTACCCTTGCAAACAGTGGGTATCCTAGTGTTTGTTACGAATGCTGGTGCCGGGCTCTGCCTCTTCTCTCCCTCGGCAGGAGTGTGTTTGCCCCAAAGCCCCTTCTGAAACGCCTCTGCTCTTCCCATTTTGCAGTTGACTAAACGGCGCCTGGTGGATGCAGATGGCATCATCAATCCCAGCGCTTTCTACATCTACCTGACCGCATGGGTCAGTAACGACCCCGTGGCTTATGCCGCCTCCCAGGCCAACATCCGGCCTCACCGTCCTGAGTGGGTCCACGACAAAGCTGACTACATGCCAGAAACCAGGCTGAGAAGTAAGTAGCCTCCATCCAGGGCCTGAGGGCCTATGGAGCCGTCTTACTCTGTTCTTCCCAGCTTGGTCACAGCCCTCGTCGGCTGACGCTGCCCAGGGTTCAAAAGTGTAAACAGAACAATCCATTTCTTTTAGTTTAAAACTCTGGGAGACAGATGAGGATGTGTAATGGAATACAACCCGTGCTCTATCACATTGAGAAATAAGAGTCTCTAATCTCCGTTTGTAGCGTTAACTCTAAGACGTCCACCAGGCATCTCTCTGAATGCCAGCTGTTCCTTGTGAAAGCTGGGGACGCCTCCAGGTTGAGTGTTGTTTTACTATTGCAAAGTTTTATCGCTGGGGATTATATGTTTATCTTAACTTTGTCAACTCTGGTGTTGAAGGGATTTTTGGCAAGTTGGGTCATTCCTGTAAGCCACCAAGCACCTGTACTCTGTCAAAGCTGTTTAAGCCCGAGCAGAAAAGTCTGTACACAGCAGCATCCTCTTCCTTTCCCCTCTCTGCCCTGACTTGGAAAGGTGGTTCTGTGTGGATTTAATTTGCATTTATGTTAGAGATACTAATAGCTTATACCTTGGATATGAGGCCGAGGGAAGACGTGAGAAAGGAGACAGGTCCGTTTGCAAACATGGCTGGAGAGCAAGCGGGTTGTGCGTCCCCCGATCTAAACCCCAGAGCCTTGTGGCAAGCAGCCAAGGCTTGTCTTAATGAAAATTTATAGTTGAGATTATAATAGGGCAAATCATGTTTAGCAAGTCAACTGAATGACCCCAAAGGGTCTGGAACACACAACGGCAGTAACTAAATGCTTGTTGTGTGAGGATTTCTTCCCCTGCTGCTGAAGACTTAGCATCGCATTGAAAAAGAAGCATGGAAGGTTTAAGTGTGTTAGATCACTAAAAGGATAAGAAAGTTAAGCATTTTTCTCAGTAAAGCATGACTTTCGAGTTATTTTGTTCTCATAAGTGATTGAGTGAAACAGTTTGAACGTAGTATTTTCGCTTGTGTCAGTTGAACAAAAAATGTTCCCACAATTGAATTCCTAAGTTGTTTAGACCCATTACAAGAGTGACTGCTTCTAGAACATTGAAATCAAAGGTTAAATAAATACACAGATCACAGGCTTCCATCCCCCACCCCCCAAAAAAAGTCAAAGGTTGATTACTGCTTAAAAAATTTTAAACCAGGGGCGGCCGGATGGCTCAGTTTATTAGAGTGCGAGCTGTTAACAACAGGTTTGCAGGTTCGATTCCCACATGGGCCAGTGAGCTGCGCCCTCCACAACTAGATTAAAGACCACGAGCTGCCAGCTGAGTTTCCGGAGGGACAGTGGGATGGCTCAGTTGGTTAGAGCGTGAGCTCTCAACAACAAGGTTGCCGGTTCAATTCCCGCATGGGATGGTGGGCTGTGCCCCCTGCAACTAAAGATTGAAAACGGCACCTGGACTTGGAGCTGAGCTGCGCCCTCCACAACTAGATTGCAGGACAATGACTTGGAGCTGATGGGCCCTGGAGAAACACACTGTTCCCCAATATTCCCCAATAAAATTAAAAAAAAAAAATTTAAACCAAAGACTAAAATTGTAAAGACCCGAAGACTCTATCATTGGTATTGCTTTGTCCTTTACGTTGAAACAAGTGCAGTATGGGGACTTTCTTATGGAGTTCTTTCTCTGCTCATGGCAGTTATGGAGAATCTAGGGACGCACGTCTGGTATGGCCAATCATGGGAATTTGTCACATCTCTTCCATGCCTGGGTCACAACCCTTTGCCTTTCTCAGTATTGCAAGGAGCCCCTTACCCATGGCTCTCTCCCTGTCCCCTTCTCTGTGCAGTTCCAGCAGCAGAGCCCATCGAATACGCCCAGTTCCCTTTCTACCTCAACGGCCTGCGCGACACCTCAGACTTCGTGGAAGCGATCGAAAAAGTCAGAGCCATCTGTAACAACTACACGAGCCTGGGGCTCCCCAGCTACCCCAACGGCTACCCCTTCCTTTTCTGGGAGCAGTACATTGGGCTCCGCCACTGGCTCCTGCTGTCCATCAGCGTGGTGCTCGCCTGCACGTTTTTTGTGTGTGCTGTGTTCCTCCTGAACCCCTGGACGGCCGGGATCATTGTGAGTTTATTCTAAGGGTCTTTGTGGAAGTCAAATTCCTTTCAGCATAGCTCTTTCTGCAGCCGGGAAGTTTTGTTTATGTCTGGGCCTCTGGAGGAGGGTATAGATTGCATCATCTGTGCTATATTTATTCTGCTGGAGGTGGCGAGGTTCATGGTTAGGTAGAGCCTTTACTGGCCTTCGTCTTGTGTCCCCTCTCCCTACAGCTGTAAACTTTGTGTAGATACGGGAGGTTTTAAGGACACTTTCCATTTAAGCATTGATGAAATACAAACACCCAAAAGAAAACATTTTTTTTTTTAATTCGAGTGTCATTTTGTGATAATCCCAGACCTAACATAGAGAAGGTTCTTCTAAACGGAGGGAAAATTAGAGAAGTTAGGACGGTGGTATATGAATCAAATGGTTTTAGAGATGGTTTTGTGTGTTGTGTGTTTTGACTCTTGGGAGAAAATGGTAAAGTAGTAATCCTAACTTATTTTTTGGCATCCTTTCTCCAAGTGTAAGACTCTCAGATTTGAAGTAAGTTTCATGTCGAGTCTGAGAAAATCATGGCAGTGTTTAAATTCCATGAACTATGGCATAGCCTTCCAAATGTCAAAATTACAAAACCAGAGACCAGGTCTTGTTTCTGCATCATAAGTCTGTGCAGCAGGTATGTTAAAAGGTAAATGTTTAGTCTGTAGGAGTTTTCATGGTACTTAAGCAGTTGATACTGTCCGTCTTTCATTAGCTTATTGAAAGAAAGCAAAGGGAACTTTCATTAAACTTGTCCTCCTACCTCCACTGCCCGCTGCCCCACCCCCGAGAAGGGAAGGTCATTCTGCCCTCTTTCATCCGTGCAAAGTTTGTTGTTTTATTTGTGTTTTCTCACCTTTGGCCCAAGAAACTCCAAAGTCAACCTCACAGATTTTCTTTCCATCTCCTTGCAAATTTTTACAAGGCAGATGAAAGGCAAATAAAAGCTTTTCCTTGGATTTAACTGTTTGCTTTGTCCACCCCAGTTGCTCCACATTTCTTCAAAGTGAAGGGGGCTGTAACCTGATCTGCATTAGCCGATGACTCTTTTCTCCTGCTTAACTTGCTCTCGAGTCGTCCTCACTTAGTCCATGGGCTCTCCAAACAAAAGCAAAGCTACTTTTAGGTGAAAGAACTTTTATTCACCCCATCCTATCAGCATTCTTTAGGATGGAGGGTGAAGCAACCCAAAACTCTAAAGTTTCAACTCAGTTACAAAGTTGAGGGGTGCTCTCTGATGGCTAAGATCAAAACAGAAGGAAATACCTTGTTTTAAATTAAATTTGTAGCTAGTCATGAGTCTATGTTTGTGTAAATCTTCATAGATTGCTCTGGTGGAGTTTTGAACATTTTTTGCTTTCTAGAGTAGGTTTATTGGAAAAACAATTTGCAGTAGAATACTAAACTTTCTCTTTATGTACTCCTACTGTCCCAAAGTGGCTGTCACAAGCTGTTCCAATGACTCCCTTCCCAGCAGGGAGATGTTGAATTAGGAAGTAAAGACCACTGTTGGAAGTTACAGCAAGTCAGCCTGTTCATTGTGTTTGGGTCTCAGTTGTTTTTCTCTGCTCTTGATCTGAAGTGAGGCCACATTGGGACTTTAACTCCTCCCTTGTTTTCCACCCTGGAGTGTGTTTGTGCCCAGCCACTTATCCCTGTGCCTTCTTACAGGTGACGGTCCTGGCTCTGATGACGGTCGAACTCTTTGGCATGATGGGCCTCATCGGGATCAAGCTGAGTGCCGTGCCTGTGGTCATCCTGATTGCGTCCGTTGGCATCGGGGTGGAGTTTACCGTTCATGTTGCTCTGGTACGGGAGACATTACTACAATTCTATGTAAAAGCAACATAGCTCCTCTTGCTCTCGTAGTCTCTGAGTTGGGAACCTTTTCATCTCCTCCAAAATCAAGGAACACACCCAGTACACACACTGTGCAAAGGCTTCGGACTGGCACAAACGTTCCCTAGGAGCGGCTGGAATTTGGCTGAACTCCTTTGCCTCTTAGGGCATCTAAGGAGTAGGGCATCGAAGGTGACTGAATGCTGGGCTGGGTCAGCAGTAGGCATTGTCGTCAGTGTGTTGGAGGGAATGAGCCAGGAAAGATTCTGTTTATTTGGTGGTGTCGTTAGTGTCATCACAGGTCCTAAAGTTGTCGACTGTGCTCCCAAGACAGATGGTGTGTGTGTGTGTGTGTGTGTGTGTACGCGTGCGTATGCTCACGACTACACACAATGGTAAAAACCACAGTAATAAAGTGAGGATAAAATGAGACCACACGCACAGGCTTACTGGGGATGGCATAATTGAGGGTGAGGCAAGTTGGCAGGCGAGGAGACACCCTGGGGCTGATGAGCGAAGGTGCAGGTGCTGAGCACAGAGGAGCTGCTCCCACCCGAGCCCACCCAGCTCCTTCCACCTTCCAGCCTCCAAGTATGAGAATTGGTGTTGCTCTCAACAGGAATTCATTTCCTCTCTCTTCCTGTGCGCAGTCCTGTGAATGCTTTGTTGGAGGAAATTAAACTTCAGAAGGACTCTCAAATCCAAAAGACAAGCTCATTGTCTATACTTATCAGAGAATTATTCAGAAGCCTCTTAGCAGTGTGTGAATTATGTTCTGTCTACACTGTGCTCATAGCCTAAGTCCTTGGGTTATTGGTGGGCATTCAGTGAGCATTTATTAACTGAATAAATAGCAATTCAATTTGGAATGCCCTAGCTAGGAAACTGAGCATTGGACTTGGAGCTAATATTTTTAGCCTTGGTTTTACAGTCTCTAGCATTGATTTCCTCTGGGCTCAGGACATGGCACGAGTGTGTCTGTACATGTACCTCCGTAGTCCTTCCACAGGAGTCTTTCAGGGTCATTTTTATGCAATTTAAAGATTGTACACTTTTGTGTTTCAGAAGCAATGTTCTCTTGAAGTTGAGCAGTTTTCCTCCCAGTGTATAATGAGAAGCTGATAAGACAGAATCAGTGTTTTCTAAATTTTGAGCCTGCCCAAAATGACTGTCCTCCATTGAACTGGGAGGAGGGAGAGAGGGTTTTTTTTTTTTAAAAAAAGAAGACTCCAACAGCTTAGAGCTTAGAAACCCATTCTAATACCATTTCTTTAAAACAAGAGAAAACACTGCATGTGAGTTAAGACTCCATTTTATTCTGATGCGAATGAAACTTTGGTCGCTTGTATTGGAAACACTGGCAGATGTATCCTAGAACAGATTCTTACAATGGAAGTGCACACTGCAGTCTTTCAGCGGCAATGGCACCCCAGGTGTCTGCCCATGAGGTGGCATTAAGAGGAATATCCACACCAGGGTTGAGTAAACAATTAGGGAAGCCTCTGCTGCTCATATAAGATGTAAGTACGAGAATTTGAGGCGTCTCGAGCCATCTTGGCTCTGCGAGCAGCAGCCCCTGCTCAGTGCAGGGAGTCCAAGTCTTCATCCAGAGACTCTGCACTCAGGACGTGGCGTTCTTACCCTCACCTGTGTGTGAACGTCTGTATACAGCGGGCAGTTACTGCTCTTACAGGGTTTGTCAAATGATGAAATAAAGTTGGTGAAGAGGATTCTTCTTCCATGAATGTCTTCAAGGAATTGAGGGGTTTCTGTCAGTTCTCTGTTTCAGTAACATAACTTGAGTGCCAGAGGATAAACCAATGCGACTCTTATAACCTCGTGGCCCAAGTATGGCACAAAGTGATATAGTTCCAAACCATCTTGGTGCTTCCCTCCCAAGAGGAAAAGGCAACTAGATTGACCCTAAAGTCTCCCGACTGAAAGAGAACACACACATATGTAGAACCCACTTGAGAGGAAAGTATGAACCCTCTGCACACCTTGTTATACTTCTGTTTCTCCGTGGATTAAGGAGAATAAGCTTTCTATCCCTCCTCTACCGGGGGCATCAGGGGTGGGACGCACCCTGCAGTGTGTTGTGAGCCAGGCTTTTTACGGAGCTGCTGCCTCCAGAAGCTCCTAGCCCTCTTCTCAGCATGCCCAGAGCAGCCTGAACTTTGGACAGAGAGGAAACGTGTGCCAGGGTTCCTCCCTGCTGGGTTCCCGCTGTAGGACCACGCAGGGTGGAACAGTAACTATTGCACATTAAATCGGTCCTGGGTCCCACTCTCAAGTTGATGGTCAGATAACCGGAACTTACTCTGTAGTTTACTCTGTAGTTTACTCTGTAAAGTTTACTCTGTAAAGATGCCATTTGGTAAAACAGCGTTCTTGATCTAGAAGAGCTTTAGAGAATGCAGAGGAGGTTAGGATGTGTCCACACGTAATTCACAGAGGCTGGACTTGAATTTATAGTACGCGTTTTTTTTTTGTGATACCTCCATGGTGCTTAGATATATTACAAACACAAGAGGTTGAACACAGCGACAGAAATTGTAACCTCAGCATATTCATGTGGAAATATGTATTTAGTACCCAGTTGCATGCGACACTTAGCTAAGTCCATTCAGAAGTAAGATCTTGACCATCCAAAAAGTCAGGCAAAATGTGGTTGCTTTCACAACTGGAGGTCTCCCATGTGAGTGGTGTGAGAGAATTTGAGCCGGGGAGAAAACTTAAGAGTGGGTAGCAGTGACAAAAAGGGAACCTTTGGTCCTTTTTTAATAGTTTTGGTTTGGTTTCTAGCTTCAGCTAAATATGCTTTCCCTCTTTCTTCATTGTTGTTATTCAAGATTTACATCAAGACCAAATACGACCGAATATCATGAACAAAATTTTTTTTAGTATAAGCCTAGATTGAACTAGTTGAGTAACCCCGATTAAACATTCCAAGAGCTAAGTAGGAAGCTCTGAGAGGTTCTGCGGAGACAGAAAAGCAGCATGTAGCATTGCAGGCAAGAGTGACCACTGACCAGGTCCCGTCTAGGACTGGTCACCCACACTCCTCTTGTTGCACAGGCCTTTCTCACAGCCATTGGCGATAAGAACGGCAGGGCCGTGCTTGCCCTGGAGCACATGTTCGCACCTGTTCTGGATGGCGCTGTTTCTACTCTGCTGGGAGTGCTGATGCTTGCGGGCTCGGAGTTTGATTTCATCGTCAGGTAAGCAGGAGCAGGAGAGAAGACTTATTTTAAAAATCATTTGTTCCTGTGGTCGCTGTTGCTTGTTTCCTTCTGTATCTGCTAGATCGCAGCATGTCTTCATTGTGACTCAATGTTGCCCCCCAGCTCTACTGAGGAATATTTATAATGGGCAAATAAAAATCATACGTCTTTAAGGTGTACAACATGGTGTTCTGATGATCACAATCTGTGATGCCACTTTCTTTTAAGTGTATTAACTCAGAGGTAAGCTGAGAAATACAAAGACAAGCTCTCTTCTAGGGCCCTCTTGGGGAGAAAAGATGGAGGGTTTGGAGCTGGCAGCAAAGGTAACTCCACAGCTTGAGGCCGAAGTATCACCCAATGTCCCCGTTATTGGTATTCCAGGTTAGAAATAATATGCCCAGATTTCAGATTCGAATTCCCACTAAGATTTAGGATGCATTTAACATGGGACATGGGTGTGAAATTTTGGAAATCCCAGCCTGGTTTGGATATTTCTCTTTGGGATCTCAGGGCAAGCAGTCTCTGGTGAATTTAATGAAGAACGTGGTTTTCTGAAGTATAAAAGGGGAGCAAGTTTTCCTTTTGAAAGAACTTGAGAACAGCAGAGCAAGGCCATTTTCTTCTGTGAACAGCCTCGGCGACTGTGTGAAGTAGCTACTCCACCGCTGCTCTGAGGAGAGGCCAGGCCAGAATCACCAATAAGTAAAAGATAGTCCAGAATTACAACCGTGGTAAAGCTGAACGAAATGGGAGAAATGGCTGGATTATTTGCTTCCGTAATCTGGAGAGAGAATCTAAACAGCCTTTCCTGGTTTGTGTGTCTCTGATAGGCCTTTCGTTTTCAAGTAAAAAGAACAGGGTTTTCAGTCTTAGCCAGTTTATGATGGAGAAAACATCAGTCCGTTGGTGTGTGGTGTTCCCCAGTGGGCGGTTCGGCCTCCCGGAGCTCGGCCTTCCTAGAGTGAGTGCCAGAGTTGGCTCACTCTCGTTTTGGTGTAGGGTGAGTGAAGAAGTGAGATACCTGTGACGATGTAGACCACACTTTTCAAACCGTAATGTGCTTATAAGTCATCTGCGGCTGTCAACGCAGGTCGCATTCCGTAGGGGGTGGGAGGGTGGGAGCAGAGCCTGCGTTGCCCGCTCCTGGGTGATGCCCGTGCTGCCTGGCTCCTCGACACACTGTGAATCACGTCACAAGCCAGTCAGTACCTTCTTGTTTGCCGGCACCCGATAGGTGTGTGCCCAGACTAGATCGAGGTTTCAGCACGGGTTTTGTGTTAAGCTCTTAATTTGACTTTTCCTTTATTTCCTTAATATACATTTATTCAGGCATTTATAGTTGTTTCTTTATAGTATAAAAAGCCCTATGCCAAGAGTTTCTTTTGTATGATTTCTCATTTGACACAATGTGATGAGCCATTTCACACAACAGCAATTAACGTGGGACCCCATCCCCCTCCATGCAACTTACGGAAGAGAGGAGTTTACAGGCAATTCAAAACCCTGGGGAACGCAGGGTGTGATGGGATTCCACAGGATCTAACTCAGCCTTGTGGGTGATGCCACGTGAGCCACACAGAGGAAACTTAGCCTGAATCCGAGCAACCGGTGGGGACCCTGGGTGGAGGGCAGAATCCCAGCTCTCTCACCTAACCCATGGCTCCTTGTTCTCTCCCAGAAATATCAGGGTTCTTGTTTCAAGCACTTGAAAGGGCTTCCCATTTTCTAGAACTGGATGGATTAACCTGATAGAGCCCTCACGGGGGTCGACTAGATGAGCAGACATTGTATACACTAAGCGTCAGAAATCTAATTGGTCTGTTTATCCTACAGTTAGATGGATGGGATGCAAATGTCTTGATGCCTGCTGCTGATATATGCCTCCGCCTAAAGTTCCAGCAGTTTACATTAGAGCAAGACGTTGGCTGCTTGGTTTTTACTAATGCAGCTCAGAAGTTTCTAGTGTTTACAATAGCTGCGAGGTATTTGTATTTTTATAGGGATTCTCTCTCCTTTCATCTAACGTCGAAACATATATAGACATGGCACAGTTTGGTGCCTGTTCTGTTTTATGATCAAGAGGACCATTAGCAGATAGATATCTTGCTCTCCCTCCTCCCAGGACATCCTGTGCTCCCTCTCCCCCGTCCCCTCCCCAGCCCAGCCCACTTACAGCAAAATTGCCCTAGAAATCGTTGGTGACAGAAACATACATGTGTGCGCGTGCGTGCGTGTGCGTGCACAGGCCGCCCCTCCCCCTGTGTGGACTGTCCACCCGTGGCTGTCCCTGGCTGACAGGTTTACCTTGGTATTCATGAACAGTCCCAGACCTTAGCCCTCAGTGGTGGGAAAGCAGGGTCACTTGTGCACTCTCCTCTTCTTCATGGCGCTGCAGCCTTTATGTGCGAATTGGCTGACGCCAAACAAGAGTATTCAGAGATGCTACATTGTTCAACAAAAGATTGGCCGCAGAGCAGCCCCATGGCCCGACCGCCCTCCCCCGCAAAGGCCCCAGCAACTGCAGAATGGGCAGGGTTTTCTTGGCAGAAAGCTGGTTCCTGTGTTCTCAAAAGGTTGCAATTGGAGCTATTTGGTTAAACTGGAACTCACAGGATTCTAGGCAGAAAGTTGTGATTAATGAAAGCCCAGGGAAAGCCTTACCTGATACGCTAGAGACTTAATTAGAGATTCTGCTCTAAGATGCAGAAGCATTTCACAGTGGATTAGCTGTCTGCACAAGTGGGCTGCTTTTCCTCCTGGGCTAAATTGTTTAAATTCTACACCCTTCACTTCATTTGTTTGCTTCTGCTGGGTTTTCATGGACAGGGCCCCTCTGCATTGTATTTGTGCTTTCAGTCTGCTCAGCCATTCAGTTCACATTCCATATTTTTGTGTTTGTGTAACACATTCATAAATAACATCACATGCCGTGAGATTTCAGCAAATTAACAAACTAATTTTTTCCCCCTCCTTTCACGAACTAACACTTTGGGTTGTGGAATGCAACCCTCAAAAATCATAAGGTTAAAAAAAACCTAATCTTGTGCTGAATTTGAACCATAGTTTTGTTAACAGTCTTTTCATCGGTGTGGGTTTTGCTAATTTTTGGTCTATGATGTGTTGCAATATTTGGGCATGCGAAGGGTAGCTTAATTTATCTTTGCTACAGTGAATGTTCCTGTTTCCCTTTTATCTTCAAGGTATTTCTTTGCTGTCCTGGCAATCCTAACAATCCTGGGTGTTCTCAACGGGCTGGTTTTGCTTCCAGTCCTTTTGTCCTTCTTCGGACCGTATCCTGAGGTCAGTAATTATGCTGCGTGTAGCGTGCAGTCCACGAGCCACCTGAATGCGATTTTTCCTGGTGTCACTCTTAATTTAGATATTTAGGTATAGCCACATTACTGATGGTTTACTTTTTCAGTAAACATCTCAAAAACTATGGCTTTTTTCTCTTCAACGTATACTACAGGGGATGTAGTACTGGTTTGTTTGGTTTCTTTAAACCAAGTGATTGGCAGCCTGAGTCTTGTAGGTCTATATCAGTGAAGCATTTTCTACTCAAGATGAATATCTGGGCTTGAATAAGAGTCAAAAGGGTGGCACCTGCCTTTCCAGTGTGTGAAAGCAGAGGGCAGTTCTTTTGCTCCAGTTGGCAGACCTTCGGGTCCTCCTCAAGGTGGCAGAGAGGGAGGGGAACATGGAGTAGGGAGAGAGACTGGGGGCGGGGTGGGGGTACTGCTCCTGGAACTGTGAGTGTGGCTAACAGGTAAATGGACGGTAGCACTTCTAATGTGGAATCCCCTTCAATAGGTGTCTCCAGCCAATGGGATGAACCGGCTGCCCACTCCTTCCCCAGAGCCGCCCCCTAGTGTGGTCCGGTTTGCCGTGCCCCCCAGTCATGTGAACAACGGGTCAGATTCCTCCGACTCCGAGTACAGTTCTCAGACGACGGTGTCGGGCCTCAGCGAGGAGCTTCGACAGTACGAGGCGCAGCAGGGCGCCGGGGGTGCTGCCCACCAAGTGATCGTGGAAGCCACAGAAAACCCTGTGTTCGCCCGCTCCACGGTACGTCGTGCTCAGGGGCACCCCCTGCCTGCTCCGGGCAGCAAAGTGGAGGTGACATGGAATCATATGAAATTGCCAATGTGACTCTCCTTAAACTATTAAAAAAATGTCAGATTCGTATAGTTGGATCGAAAAGGGCATAGGCCAGTTATGGTAAGTGCACGAGCAGTGGCATAGATCTTGTACAGGCTAAGTACAATTTGAGCTAAAGGGCCAGGGGAAAGCGGGCCTTGCCTCTCGCGCGCTCTTTATATGACTTTATATATCACTTTATATATCACTTGGAATAATACTTTTTAAAACTGTAGTGGGATTTTTATTGCCAGTAGAAGTGCTGTATTTTTTTTCTCCCACTTCTGTTACCTTTAATTGCTTTTGGTACAGAATTATTTCCGTTATTGTCTTTACCAGAGCTTTTGTGGCTCCGAATGCAGTCTAGGTGGCTGGAGAAGAGCAGGGAAGCTTGGCCTTCGGTAATTCAGGAAAGCTGTTAACAGCCTGGGGACCCTTCTCAGAGGCTCCGAGAGCCCCGGCCGCATCCTTCACTCTGCTCCCCAGGTTGTCCTCAGCACCCCCAGTCCTGGAGCACAGCACAGAAAACATGTGGAAGGTTCTAAGGCTCATATTCCTTCCACGGAGAGCCTCCTGCTGTCCCTCCAGGAAGTGGGTGTTCCAGTCCCAGGTCAGAGCAGGCCTTCCATGAAAGAGAGGGGCCAACCAAATAACCTAAATTTTCCTCCTCTTCCCCCTCCTTGCCCCTCCCCGGGGCGATGCCTGCTGAGCTGCAGTGTGAATCTGGTTTTGTTCAGCAGGAGCCTAAAAATAGGTACAAGCTGAACGACTTTGAAGTTGGTCACGGTCCTTCTGATTGATGTGGCCACTGTGTTGCTCCATGCTTTGTATAGAGACCCAGAAACCAGATTCCTAACGAGCGACCAGAGCAGCGCTGCCCCACAGAACTCGGAGATGATGCAAATGCCCTCTGTGCTTCAGTACAGTAGTCACTGGCTACATGTGGCTGTCAAGCACTTGAAATGTGGCTAACGATTCTGAGGAGCTGAAGTTTGAATTTTAGTTCATTGAAATGTAAAGCTGTACGTCCCTAATGGGTACCATATTCAACAGCGTGAGTAGACAGTCCTGCCCACGTCCAGCATTTGGGCATGCCAGGGCCACATGCTTAGCAACGTCAGAGGAAGAGGAGCTCAGGATCTGACCCCACTGAGCGGCGGATGGTGGGTAGCGGACTGTGGGAGGCAGGCATTGCAGGTACTCTCCAACCACAGCTCAGCATTTATGGGCAGCAGCCGTATATGTCCAGCCAGCTATCGGAGAAAGCCTAGACATGGAGTCCAAACGAGGCACTCTTTTGCCCCTGGAGGTTCTCAGAGAATGAGTTTTTCTTTTCTCAGTGAAAGGCCCTGTTGGCTCCTCTGGGCATCTCCCGGCCATCTGTGGGGTTGACTGAGCGCTTGGTTAAGGAGCGGTGTGTGGGTGGCCAGGCAGGTGCCGGAGCCAAGAAGGGAGGGCTGGGAGTGGTGGGGGTGCTGCCCAGCCTGGGGTTAGCGCTGGCCTGCTTGAACCTGCCCTCACCCTCTGCAGGTGGTCCATCCAGAAGGGAGACATCACCCGCCCTCGAACCCTCGACAGCAGCCCCACCTGGACTCAGGGTCCCTGCCACCCGGACGGCCAGGCCAGCAGCCCCGGAGGGAACCTCCCAGAGAAGGCTTGCGACCACCCCCCTACAGACCGCGCAGAGACGCTTTCGAAATTTCTACTGAAGGGCATTCTGGCCCTAGCAATAGGGACCGCCTGGGCCCCCGGGGATCCCGCTCTCACAACCCTCGGCACCCAGCGTTCACTGCCATGGGCAGCTCGGTGCCCGGCTACTGCCAGCCCATCACCACCGTGACGGCCTCAGCGTCTGTGACTGTTGCTGTGCATCCTCCGCCCGCCCCTGGGCCCGGGCGGAACCCCCGAGGGGGCCTGTGCCCGGGCTACGAGGACTACCCCGAGATGGACCCCGGGCTGTTTGAGGACCCCCACGTGCCTTTTAACGTCCGCTGTGAGAGGAGGGATTCCAAGGTGGAGGTCATAGAGCTGCAGGACGTGGAATGTGAGGAGAGGCCCCGGGGCAGCGGCTCCAACTGAGGTGTGTGAGGCCGAAGGGACACAGAGGGACACGGAGAGCAAAGCTCCTTGGGGTTTCTGGGGCTTGGATCCCCGGGCATTGGTATGTGCCGAACTGAACGTGAGTGACCTTTTATCCCCAAGGCAAGGCTGCCATGTCCAAGCTCTGTCATCCTTGGAGAACTAGTCTTGTCCCAAACTGGGTCTCTCCCCTCACTGTTAACCTGTTGACAGTTACTGCAACTTAACAGAGATGCTAATAGCAGCACCTTTCACCTATTTTTCAATCTTTCTTAAAGTGCCATACAGGTAGGTATGGTAAATGTATAGTTCAGTGAACGGTTACAAATGAACATATTCGTGTCACCAGCTCACAGATGGAGGAAGGGATCATGACCAGTCCCTAGAAACCCCTTCTGCCCTCACCCAGCCGCACACCATTTCTCTTTCTATAAATCACTTTTGCCTGTTTGTGTGCTTTATAAATATGGACTCATACCTGTTACTTCGTTTGACTTCCTTTTTGTTTCTTTCTTTTAAAGGGTGAGTAAAATCTGAAGCAAAGAGGCCAAAGATTGGAACCCTCCCACCCACCCCCCCCACCCCCTCAGAACTGCTTGAAGAGAACTGCTTGGAGGTGGATGTCCTGCACCAGGATGGCAGTTCAACGTTACTGTAACCAATTGTATTATTTTGTGAAATATTCCGATAAATATTTAAGAGGTGTACACATATGTAATATACGGAGGAACAGATGTAAAGTAGTGTGATCTGGGGCTTCTTCACTCCTGCCCCCGAGTGGGCAGTGGGCAGGCCGCAGCAAGCCCCTCCCTATTTGTACATTGGTCTCTGTGCCACGACCAAGCTTAACTTAGTCTTAAATTTCAGCATATGTTGCTGCTGCTTAAATATTGTATAATTTACCTGTATAATTCTATGCAAATATGGCTTATATAATAGGATTATTTTGTAAAGGTTTCTGTTTAAAATATTTTAAAGTTGCATATCACAACCCTGTGGTAGTATTGAAATGTTACTGTTAACTTTCAAACACGCTATGCGTGATAATTTTGTTGTTGTTTAATGAGCAGATATGAAGAAAGCACGTTAACCCCGGTGGCTTCTCTAGGTGTTAGTTGGATGTGATTCTTCTGTTCGGCTGTGTATGTGAACGTGTGTGTGGTTTCCCAATGTACTGTACTGTGATTTTTTTTTTTTTTCCTGTTTTTGTTTCTTTCACTGTCTGTAAACCCTTCGTGGGCTCTGCCCTAGTCAGGCTCGAAGAGTCGGGATACCGTTATTGCCTGGTGCTGGTGGAGGGCTCGCCTGCCCTAAACATCGCCTGTCCTTTTGCCAGACACGCTTCACATCCAGGGCATCTCTTAAGATCATGGGCCGCCATCCAGAGGCCCCAGCTTGCGCCTCCGAGGAGATGAGTTCCTTCAGGTGGATCTTAATGGTGGAGGTTGTTACCTCAGGGTACAGAGCTAACATCTGTTCGCTTCATTGTTCAAGCATTGGAGAACATGCCTCGTGGTGAGCCTCACGTGGGCCGTGAGCGTATTATGCAGCCTTCATTATACCTCTTGTGACACACACACACACACACACACACACACACACACACGTGCGCGTGCGCACACCAACACCCCCACACCCCCCAAAAAAAGTAAGAGTGGATTTGAAAGTGTTTTAAAGACAATGATCCTGCTACAGGTAGAGAAACCTATTCATTCTGGGCCCACAGAGGTGATGTTTTGAGTCCCTACAATTGAAACTCCCTTTTTTCTTAAATTGCACAGTTGTTCAGGGCTTTCTGGATCTGTTTGCATCTTTAAAAATAAATAGCGAGCATCCAATACGGTGATGTGGAGTCAGAGGTTCTGTAGGATATGAGCTTCAGAAGGATCCTTCTCAGTGAGTTTATATTAACATTATGGGTGCACACTTCCTAAATAAATCGTCTCCTTCCTCTCACCGTTTTTAGTGTTCTTTCTATGTGACATTTATTCACAAGCAGGAAGATGCTTATTACGTACACCCCAGTTTAGAATGAATATGGAGGCAGATCTCTCAACCAGGCATTATTTTTAAAGATTTGCTTCTGTATTGATTCTGTTGTCTTGCTCTGAAGCTTGGTCTTCCTCAGCTCTTAGCCAGAGACCAGCAAATGTCCGGGAAGCACTTGGCGCCCAGACTCAGCTAATATAGTAGTGCACAAATGGCAGCTCCCGTTATGCTCTCCTGTTTTACATGGAAAATCTTAATCAAAAGGCAACGGGCCCCCAGTAGTACCCAGCAGTGCAGTGACCTCAGATCCTGAACTCGCCACAAAACTGTAAGATACTAATTGGAAGCCGCCAGGTGTGTTAATATGCCAGGGGCCCCAACAGCTACTGTTTGGTGTCTCTGTTACCACACTGTCTACCTACCACCCAGATCTGCTCAGAAATCTTCTGTCCTGATGATGCAAAATTCCGAGATCTGCTTCCCTCTGGCTCGTGGCTTGCCCCCACTCCTTTCCTGAGCCCAACTTGTGTGGTGCATGACAGCTCGCCCAGCCCCTGCTTTCTACAGCGTAGAACTTTCTCCGATAGTCACATTGGCAAAGGGAGAATGCAGGCGCTGGCAGGCAACTAGAGTCTCTCTCGCTCACTCTTTTTAAAATAGTTTTATTTTGTCTGTCTTATTTGTTCATTTGGATGTTTTAATTTTTTAAAAGAAATCTTTGCTGATATTTATAATTTTGTATCATAAGAATGTTTTCCTACAGTATTTGTCATGCCAGTTTATAACAAAAAAATGCAGGGATTTTTATTTCTATTGGAAACACTATTACAGCTATGTTTTACTTTTGAACAGAATTTTTATTTGTATAGAGTGCTTACTAATGTTAAATAGTTCAGAGTATATAACATTTTCATTAAGGACTCATGGTAGGTTTTAGTGTAAGGAGTTTAAAGGAAATAAATATTCAAACTGCGTCTCTTTTCTGCCGATTTTGGTGGAAATGGGTTTGTGTCATTTCAATTACAAAGATAAAAGTATGCCATATAATTTATTTATATGAAAATTTATTTTTGTAGTGTATATAGTAGTCATCAAGTCTTTTGACAGAAGTATATTTTTAAAGAATTTATATGTGATGAATCCATAATGTCTGGAACTTTGCTGAGACATGAGTGGGGCACACTTTTCATTGTAAAGTACAGCAAGGAAAAACTATGTTTTAACAGTGTTAAGAGAGTAAGATCGAGTAAATATTCACGCAATTGTGAAATGTGTATTAGTTACCATTTGTGAACTAGTGTGGTTCTCATTTTAAATCTTGGAAGGCAAAAATGTACAAACTCTCTAAATATTAATGTTCAAACACTGATAGAAATTCTAACATGAATAAAAAATAATATAACTTGTTGGTTATGTCTTTGTTTATAGAATGTTTTTTAATTAAAATATTTTATGGAGGCAGTTAGTGTGTCAGGCCGTCATAAACTTTGTTGTTTCTTCTTGCTAACCTTGTCGAATACTCATTTTTTGTCCTACTTCGTGGAGGCATTGTTGATAGAAAAAGTTCTATGTTTCTGTTTTCTGACACCAAGAAACTTCCTAAATTACCATTCAAAATGATCCCTTCTTATACCATCTCTTAACATTCTTATTTTTTATGTGATGCTTAATAATTAGAGGGAATGTTTATAGAGACAAATTCAGTGATTGTTAAAATAAATGAAGGTATTGCACTTAAACAGTATAGCTGATAATGTGGGGCTGATTGAACCCGATACGGAAAGTTATTTTTCTGAGTGTTTGATATGATGATACCTTATCTTTAGTAGAGCCACGGAGAAAATTAAGGCCAGGAATAGCATCCCCACTTGACAGCTGGAAACAAGGAGTGGTAGGGACGAACTGGAGACCCAAATTGCTTTAAGCATGTGGTGAGGTCAACGAACTGCAGCCCACAGACCTCTTGTTTTTGTACAGATTTATCAGAAGATACTCATTCACGTACAGATTGTCTATGGCCGCTTTTGAGCTACAATGGCAGAATTGCGTAGTTGCAACATGACTGTTTGTCCTGCAAAGCCTATACTATTTATTAATACTAACTGGCCCTTAAGAAAGAGTGCCAGCCCATCTTAGGGCAGGGGTATCATAAGCCGACAACCCTCAAGTGTGGCAGCATTGGCCTGCCTTCGGAGCTTGCTTGAAAAGTGGGATCCCGGGCCACCCCAGACCTACCGAGTCACAATTCCAGGAATCCGCTTTAAGGAACTGTCCTGGCGGTTCGGACATACCAGCAGAGGCAATCCCTAAATTCCTTCCAGCAGAATGTGGCCATGGTTCTATAATTTGACTTGGTTACACGGCCATTGCGGGCCAGATCTGGAAACAGCACAGCGATCCCGACTTCTCTGTGTGGTCTTCCCACAAAAGCACATGTTCATCTGTGGGAAAGAGTGGAGACCTGTGAACTCCGCATTTGTGCCTGGGAGTCAGGAGAGGAATTCCCCATAGTGCTCTGCCACCACTGTGGGACAAGACCTCAGTGGAGGGCGTGGGCTCCTGACCTTGCTGAGGGAAGGCCAGACCAGGCCAGACCCTCTGCCACCCTCCCTGCTGAGGGTTCCAGGTGACCCACTCTGACTCGGGCAAGTCATATGAAACATCAGAGCTTCTGTCCTCATCAGTGAAGAAATTAAAGATGATGTGTGTCCCTCACTGACTTCTGGAGGTTGAAAGCCATGATGGTTGTGACGAGGTCTGGAACAGAGGGGACATTAAGAGTAAAACGAGAATCACCACAACCTCTGTGAACCCCACACAGTTCTGGTTCAATCACCAATTCTCAGCTTCTTAGAGTTCCCCACCCCTAAGGTGACAAGAACCCTCGTACAGAAACCTGAATTGCTATGGGAGGGTTTTGTACTTAGTCCCTTTTTCGGGACATTCGAGGTATACAGTAAACTCGCCAAGGAGTAAGACGCCCAGGTAAAACAAAATGGATACTTTACCTGGAAAAAATAATCATAACATACTAAGCAAGGTTTTCTGTCTTATAACCTTCCTACCCGCTCCTGGTATCAGCGATGTGTTCCTAAGCCCTTCAGTAGTGAACTTCATACATCATGCTTACTTGGTTCAGTCACAAGTCATGGAGGAATATGCACTCCCCCGAAACAGCACGGAAAATATTAATTGCATTAATTGGAATTCAAATTGAGAGACGCTTTCTTCTAGACTTGCTTTATTCCACCAAAATGTCCATCGCCATCTGATCTTACAGTCTTTATAAATTACATATACCTAAGTAAGCTCACTTAGTTTTCATGTTGGCCTAGGGAGAAGTTTTTCACCAGATTTGTGTCCCAAAATCCACCATATTTATTCAGGACTTAGGTAAACATAAGGCCCCATTTTTTTTGGCACAACGGATGTATTTAACAGCTTCGGGAATGCTGCGTGCTGCTAAATTTCGGGCAGCAGCCACGTTGATGTAAAAGCAGGTGTTTCATTTTTGGTAACTGGCAACTGACCTCTTAAAAGAAGTGGAGATGACCTATTAATCATCCAAAAAGAATGTTTGCCAAGTTTTAATGACTTTTAGTGAAGACTGAACCTAATGAGAACATGCCTCAAACATGAACCTGTGTAATTGTTCATATTGTCGTGGTGGGGACATGTTGGATGACACCTTATGCATAGGTTCCCTGCCAGGAAATTACAACTGTCAGCATAAAAATCTTGAAGGGATATTCTTGTCTGTTAGGAACACGATGGACCTTAGGAAAACAGGGACCCAGGACCCTCCATTACAAAAAGAAGAGAGAAATAGGGACGACACAAATTAAACCTGGCATAGCCAAAGCATGTATATGCTGCAAGGCAGGGTATTTTCATGCCTCCTCCTTAAGGAGTCTCTTTCTTGGGGCAAAGAAAACGGGGCCATTCAGCTGAGAAGCTGTGAAGGGAACTGGCCTTGTAGAGAGCATTTGTCCTGAGAATGAGACACACACCCACGAGCAGCGTCACCCAGAAGAGACAACCACAGCCACGTCTTTCTCAAAGTCAACTGACCCCTTTACATTCCTTTTTTCCTGGAGTGTTCTCTTCGTTTATCTGTTTCCTGTCCACAAGACATGAGATGTAAGCTACCCACAAGGCAGAAACGCACTCCGATAAGAGTTCACACTGAAACAAGCCCAGGAAATACCTATCAGCAGCACCGTCTTCATACACAACACACAACAGCTTGTTTTCCTGCGGAGAGGGGTGGAGGGAGGTGGATAAGAACCTGTTTTATTTTTACGAAGAAAAAAAATCGTGTAGATGGAGGAGAAACTGATGAGCAAGTTCTGACTGGTGAGTTATTATATAATAATGAGGATTGCACCATTAAGCCCATGTCAAAGTGCCAAAAGAAAAAAGAAAAACCTTAGTAATTACAAAGTTCAGACAGCAGCAGCGGTAGGTAGACTCCTGTTGAAAGCCTCTTACAGCAAAAGGAGAAGCAAGATGAGGCAAGAATGGAGAAAAGCAGGAGGCTCTCTGCTGTGGACTGAGAAAGAGAACAGCTATCTATCAGAGGAGACGTGTTCAGATGTCCAGAAAGTGAGGCCGACGCTGGAAAAGACCCAAGTACCACAAAAAGTAGGAAAAGACCATTAAAATGAGGAAGGGGTATGCAGAAAGGTAAGAATGGAACAGAGTGCCAAGAGACAAAGACCTCCTTCAAAACACCCACAGCCTGCAAGAGCAGTTGCCAGCCCATAATACTTCAGAATCGTGACTGCTGACGTGTCAACAAGCACACCTGGGCCTCTATCCGTGGATGATTTTTTCTTTTCCTATTACAGCTCCCACCTCACAGGGGATCATGGAAGGTTACCAAGAATCATGGGAGTTTGTCATGAATCATGGAAGGCTAACGCTGTATGAGACGTTTGCCATCTTGCATCCAAGAAACCTGGAGAAGTGATATGACTGACGTGCCTACCATCAGCCAACACCTTCAAGAGTCAAGTCAGTTTAGAAACTGGATCTAGTCCAGTTCAATGTTGTTATTTTCTCTTGTTGCCCTCATCACCCCCTCCCCCCACATCTGTTTCATGTGTTAATTTCAAAGGCGTGGATGACTGCTATCTACACAACTGCTATCACAAAAGAGTTTCTGGGCCTCTCAGCCACCATGTGCACACAGACTACATGTCTGCACTGAAGGCAAACAGCTGCAATGGAGGAAGCAATTAGCAAATCTCTGAATTATCCTTCTGATTACACTTAAATTCCAAAAGCTAATTGGCTAAAATGTTCCTCCTTAATTAGAAGCAATTAATATGTGAAACTAGGTATGCGTTTCACAAGAGAGGTGCATTTCATGATTGAAATCTCATAGTTCATTTACTAATGGTCCCTAATGGCCTGTAATCATAAGGTGCACACAATTAAGGTGGGATTTTCAAAGTGTAAGTAAGGGAGGATGCCGGAATTTATGAATTATTCTTTCACTGCCAAAGATGTAGCCTGCTTCCACCTTGGACTGCAAAACACACAACATGAACGCACGTGCTTGCCAAACACAGCCACATGCGAGGGAAGTCCTGACCTGTCAACTTTGACCCCTTCCAAATTTTCTCCTCTCTACTCTCATTCTCTCAAGGGTTGTCCTCTCTGAGAGGACTCTCCCCGCACCAAGATCAAAAGAAATCTATCCAAAATACAGATTCTAATGGTGGAGCCTCACCCTGAGTAGCGAAAATACTGGTAATAAAAACCACCGTTTCTTGCTCAATAAAGGTCAGGACATAAGTTATTTCACCAAACAAAACCAATAAACATGGTATCAATAGAGACTCGAAATGAGGAGAAAAGAGTGCTAAAATACAGGAGGTGATAGAAAATAGGAAGAACAGATGGGGGCAGGGCAGTGAAAAGGATGAGAAATTCATAATTACGGAGGTGAATTAAGAAAGCAAGAAGGAAAAGGCAAAGGCTGACTAAGAAGAAGGTACCAGCAGAATTGAGGCCATGACCGGAATTCCTCACCACACACCGAACTAATTTTCTGAGAATGGTGGTGTTCTAAAACCAAAGAGGGAAGATAGATTATAAACACAGTGCCTGGCTTTCTCACTGCCTGGCCATCTTGGTGGCTACTCCTGGTTGGGGGCCATCTGGCACTCTAGACAGGAAGATGGTGGGAGCAAAGATGAAAAGTCAGTGGAATCAGTCAAGCCTAGACCCTAACTCATTATGAAAAATGGAAAGTATGTGCTGGGGTGTAAGCAGGCTCTGAAAATGATCAGACGAGGCAAAGCAAAACGTCATCCTCACCAACAACTGCCCAGCTTTGAGGAAATCGAAAATTGAGTATTATGCTGTGTCGGCCCACACTGGTGTCCATCAACACAGTGGCAATAATATTAGATTGGGCACAGCGTGTGCAAATACTGCAAATCATGCACCCTGGCTACCACTGATCCAGGTGACTCTATATCATTAGAAGCATGCTAGAACAGAGTGGTGAAAAGTAAATCATGCAAAAAATGTCCTTACTAAAACTGGCCAGAGCTTGATTAAAATACACACACACACACACACATACACACACACACACACACACACACACGCTTTTGTTTTATGTGTGAAGTTTTTCCTCTACCTTCCTTTCATTCTCCAAAATCTTAGAGTGATAGGTGTATTGACCAACTATAGCCCACAGGCCAAGTCCAAATACTACTTGTTTTTATAAATGAAGTTTTATTGAAACACATCTATGCCTATTCATTTATGTATTGTCTGTGGTTGTTTTCATCCTGCAATGGCAGAGTTGAGTAGTTGTGACAGAGATCATATGACCCACAAAGCCTAAAATATTTATTCTCTGGCCCTTTACAGGAAAAGTTTGCCACCTGTGATGTAGAGTATAATGCCTCCAGACCAAACCAAGTATCCACCCTGAGCCACAGTACAGACAAATGAGGCAGTTTCTTTCTATTTCTCAAACACACCAGGCATCGTTTGGCCTCAGGGCATTTGCCCTTACACTTCCCTCCCGATAGACTGGACATTCGTCTCCCAGACACCTGGCTCTCTCCCTCATTGAATTCAGGTCTTTGTTGAAATGTCTCCCTCTCAGGAGGGTCCTGCCTGACCACTTAGTTTAAAATTACAAATACAGTCTCTACTCCCACCCCAACACATCCTTCCTCCCTTTTTAACCTCATTTTAGTATGATCTACCATCCTCTCTATTTTGCCAATTTACTTGTTTATGGTCTCTCTTACCCTATTAGAATGTCACCTCTTTGAAGACAGAGTTTTGGGGCTATGGTTCACTACCATATCTCTGTATCTAGAATGGTTCCTGGAACATAGTGCTCAGTTAAGTACAGTACTTGTTAAAAGGATGAATCCTGAAAAATAACTACTATAATTACTCCTATTTTACAGATGAGAAAACTAAGACCCTATCAGGTTAAACGATTGGTTACAATCATCTACCATGCAAGTAAGGGGGAGAGTTAGTACTGGATTCCCGAGCCTCTAGACTTAAGCATGACTGTTGGGAACCATTTCTATTGTTCCTGTTTGTCTCTACTGTTCATTCATTCCACAGCTAGTTACTAAGCTAGTTATCCTCTCTAGAGACAGGCACCATTCTAGATTCTGTGCAGGATTAAAAAGAGAAATAGTCCCTGACATAAGGAGCATTAAAATCTATTTCTATCTCTCCATAAATATACATATATACAAATACACATGTAAAGGCATTCTTGGTTTGTTTTACTTTACTTTTTAAAAATTATTATTAGCTTCAGGTGTACAAAACAATGTACTAGACATTTCACCCCTCACAAAGTGATAACCCCCTCCCCCAATCTACTAACCCTCTGACATCCTGTATAGCTGTTACAATTCCATTGACTCTATTCCCTATGCTGTACTCCATATCCCGTGACTATATATATATATTAAATTATAGTTGACATTCAATATTATTCAGCTTCAGCTTCAGGTGTACAGCGCAGTGGTCAGGCATCTACACCTTCCATGAAGTGGTCTCCCTAATTAGACGAGTGCCCATCTGAAACCCTACAAAATCTTTACAGCAGTTTTGATTATATTCCCCAAACTGTCTTTCATATCCCCATGGCAATATTGTAGTTACAGTCCCCTTCTCCCTCATCCCCACCCCGCTCCCAACTAGCAACCATCAGTTTTTCCTCTATATTTCAGAAGCAAAATTTCTGTTTACTTTGCTCATTTATTCAGTTCTTTAGATTCCATATATAAGTGAGATCATATGGTATTTGTCTTTCTCTGACTGACTTATTTCACTTAGCATAATGTTCTCTAGGTCCATCCATATCGTTGCAAATGGTAACATTCCTTTCTGCTTTATAGCTGAGCAATACTCCATTATATAAATGTACCACAGTTTCTTAATCCAGTCGTCTACCTATGGGCTTTCAGTTGTTTCCAAGTCTTGACTATTGTGAATAGTGCTGCAATAAACATAGGGGTGCATATATTTTTTCAAATTAGCATCTTGGATTTCTCTGGATAGATACCTAAGAGTGGACTTGCTGGGTCATAAGTAGTTCCATTTCCAGTTTTTTGAGATACTTTTTTCCATACTGATTTCCATAGTGGCTGCACCAATCTGCAATCCCACCAACAGTGCACAAGTGTTCCCTTTTCTCCACATCCTTGCCAGCACTTGTTGTTTGTTGATTTATTGCTGATAGCCATTCTGACCAGAGTCAGGTGGTATCTCGTTGTGGTTTTTATTTTCATTTTTCTAATGATTAGTGAGGGTGAGCCTTTTTTCATATGTCTGTTTGCCATCTGTATGTCCTCTTTAGAGAAATGTCTCTTCATGTCCTCTGCCCATTTATAAATTGAGTTGTTTGTTTCTTTGGTGTTGAGTTGAATGAATGTTTCATAAATTTTGGATATTAACCCCTTATCAGATATGTCATTGACAAATGTCTTCTCCCATTCAGTAAGATGCCTTCTTGTTTTATTGATGGTTTCCTTTGCTGTGAAAAAACTTTTTAGTTTGATGTAATCCCGTATGTTTATTTTTTCTTTTACTTCCCTTGCCTGAGGGGATATGTCAGTAATAATTCAGGATATTGTCTACAAATTTACTCCCTATATTTCCTTCTAGGAGTTTTATGGTTTCAGGTCTTACATTTAAGTCTTTAATCCATTTTGAATTTTTTCTCGTATATGGCATAAGGATGTGTTCCAGTTTCATTTTTTTGCAGTCCAGTTTCCCCAGCGCCATTTATTAAATAGACTGTCTTTACCCCAATGTAAATTCTTGCTTCCATTGTCATAGATTAAATGACCATATACGAATGGATTTATTTCTGGGCTCTCTATTCTGTTCCATTGATTTATGTGTCTGTTTTTACGCCAGTAGCATATTGTTTTGATTGCTATAGCCTTGTAGTATGACTTGATGTCAGGTAGCGTGATACCTCCCACTTTGTTCTTATTTCTCAAGATTGCCATGGCTATTTGGAGTCTTTTTTGGTTCCATATAAATTTTAGGATTATATGTTCTATTTCTGTGAAAAATGTCATTGGTAGTTTGCTAGGAATTGCGTTGAATCTATATATTGCCTTAGGTAGTATTGGCATTTTAACTATATTAATTCTTCCTATACATGAACATGGTATGTGTTTCCATTTATTTGTATTTTCTTTGATTTCTCTCTTCAGTGCTTTATAATTTTCTGAGTACAGGTCTTTTACTTCTTTGGTTAAATTTATTCCTAGGAATTTTACTGTTTTTGAAGCAATTGAAGAAATCCCAAGAAATGGGATTTCTTCATTTCTTGATTTCTACTTCTGATAGTTTATTATTGGTGTATACAAATGCAAGTGATTTCTGAATATTAATTTTGTATCCTGCTACTTTACTAAATTAATTTATCTGTTCTAATAGTTTTTTGGTGGATTCTTTGGGGTTCTCTCTATATATTATCATGTCATCTGCGTATAATGACAATTTTACTTCCTCCTTTGCAATTTGGATGCCTTTTATTTCTTTTTCTTCTCTGATTGCTGTGGCTAGAATTTCCAGAACTGTGTTGAATAAAAATGGTGAAAGCGGGCATCCTTGTCTTGTTCGTGATCTTAAGGGGTAAGGTTTTAGCCTTTCCCCATTGAGTATGATGTTAGCTGTGGGTTTATCATACATGGCCTTTATTATGTTGAAATATGATTCCTCTATTCCCACTTTGCTAAGAGTTTTTATCATAAACGGCTGCTGGATTTTATCAAATGCTTTTTCTGCATCTATTGATATGGTCATATGATTTTTATTTTTTATTTTGTTAATGTGGTGTATCACATTAATTGATTTACGGATATTGAACCAACCTTGCATACCAGGAATGAATCCCACTTGATCGTGGTGTATGATCTTTTTAATGTGTTGCTGAATCTGGTTTGTTAGTATTTTATTGAGGATTTTTGCATCTATGTTCATTAGGGATATTGGCCTGTAGTTATCTTTTTTTGTAATGTCTTTGTCTGGTTCTTGGATCAGAGTAATAGCGGCCTCGTAAAATATGTTTGGGAGCCTTCCCTCCTTCTGGATTTTTTGGAATAATTTGAGGAGAATAGGTGTTAACTCTTTTTTGAACGTTTTGTAAAATTCACCTGTGAAGCCATCTGGTCCAGGACTTTTTTTGGGGGGAGCTTGTTGATTACTGATTCAATTTCTTTGGTAGTAATCGGTCTGTTCAGAGTTTCTGTTTCTTCTTGATTCAGTCTTGGAAGACTGTATGCTTCTAGAAATTTATCTATTTCTTCCAGATTGTCTAATTTGTTGGTGTATGGTTGCTCGTAGTATTTTCTTAAACTTTTCTGTATTCTTTGGTATCTGTTGTCACTTCTCTTTCATTTCTGATTTTATTAATTTGGGTCCTCTCTCTCTTTTTTCTGGTGAGTCTGGCTAAGGGTTTGTTTATCGATTTTGTTTATCTTTTCAAAAATCCAGCTCTTGGTTTCATCAATCTTTTGTATTGATTTTTGTTTGTTTGTTTTTTGGTCTCTATTTCATTTATTTCTGCTCTCATCTTTATTATTTCCTTCCTTGTACTCCCTTTGGGCTTGTTTTGCTGTTCTTTTTCCAGTTCCCTTAAGTGTAAAGATAGCCTCTTGATTTGAGGTTTTTCTTGTTTCTTTAGATAGGCCTGCATTGCTATGAATTTCCTTCTTAGGAACTGCTTTCATTGCATCCCATAGATTTTGGGTTGTTGTGTTTGCTTTACTTTTTACTATGGGAAAATTTCAAACACACAAACATAGCATAGAATAATGAACCTTATATATCCACCATCCAGTTCCAACAATTGGTAACATTTCCTCAATTCTATTTTGTCAGTTCTCCTCTAACTTTTCATTGTTTGCTGGAGTATTTAAACACAAATTTAAGACATCATACTATTTCATCTGCAGACACTTCAGTATGTATCTCTAACTGAAAAGGACTTTGTTTTAAACCTAATCACCCTGGTATTATTACACCAAACAAGATTAAGAATAATTCCTTTATATCACATAATACCCAATTCATATTCAAATCCCCCTGATTGTCCCAAAGATGACTTTTTGTATGTTTTATTTTCTCCTATTTTTTGATGTAAATAGTTCTATAATAAACCTGTTTTGTTTCATTTTGAAACAAAGAAAGCAACAAAAATATTTTATGTTTTGAAAAGAAATATGTTAGATAAAGTAAGATACTACTATACTAGATATTATAATATGGAATACAATCCATCATTTACAAAAAACAGAATAAATTAAGCAAAATAGGGCTCAAAGGAATGGATAGATCAGGAAAGGAGTCCTGGAGGAGATGGCATTTGAATTTGGCCTTGAAGGGTAGGATTTCAGTAGACAGAGATTGTAGGAAGGTCATTATCAATACAAGAAAGAGCCTGAGCTAAGTCGCAAAGGGTAATAAAGTGGGAGCATGTCTGAAAAATGAGGGGCCCATTTCATTGGAGTACACGTCACCCATGAGTTGTGTTTCTCAGAGTAGAGGTCCTAGGGCTAGCAGCTTCAACAGCACCTGGGAAATTGATAGAAATGTGAACTCACAGGCCCCACCCCAGCCACGCTGAATCAAGGTTCAGTGTCTTAAGCTCTCCAGGTGATTCTTCAGCTCCTGAAAATTTCAGAAGTGCTGCACGTAGGACACACTGGAAGAAGGTGACCTTGAAGCATAGCCTAAAGGCAATTTGCCAAAACAGGGAGGCCCTCTTGAAGACTGCTGAACAGATACCTGATTGTGTCTGTGTTTTAGAACTCTGAGGCATGGATGCGGGAAGGGATGGATGGAAAAAGAACCTTGAAGCAGGAAGATCAGAGGAAACTTTTACAGTGGCTGTGAAATGGAATTATAGAAACAACCTATTGTTTGTTTCAAAACATCCGTTCACTCTTTGGTCCCTATTAACCCAATTTTCTTCTAGAGGAAACATCCCTTTCTCCACTTTCAGTCTATTTGCTTCAGGAAGAGTTGTCTTTGTCCCAGGGTCCAGAGTTGATCATGTGTGACTCAGACCATCCAATAAGAGCATCATCTCCTGGCCACAATGATTGGTTCGAAGACGGGAGCATGAACTAATTAGAATCTGTCAGATGTTGTGAGGCTTTGACTGAAACTTCTAAAAGGAGGCATAAGATGTGCTTTACCTAAAAACTCATAGACACAGACAATAGTTTAGTGGTTACCAGAGGGTAAGGGGGGTGGGGGGTGGGAGATGAGGGTCAGGGGGATCAAATACATGGTGATGGAAGGAGAACTGCCTCTGGGTGGTGAACACACAATGTGTATATAGATGATGTAATACAGAATTGTACACCTGAAACCTATGCAACTTTACTAACAAGTGTCACCCAATAAACTTTAATTAAAGAAAAAAAAAAGATGTGCTTTCCCATGGGGAATCTGCAGCCTCTCTGTGAACAGAGGGGGAGAGATTTTCTAAGAAAGGAGCCAAAAGAGCAGAAGGCAGAGCCAACAAAGGGAGAGGACAAAATTAAAATTGGTTACAGCATTTGAACCATTAATCAAGCTATGCCTAACGCTAACTCTATTTCTAAAATATTTAACTCTGAAAGGCTTTTGTGCTCAGGTAAATTGGAATCAGTTTTTTTGTTTTTGTTTTTTTGTCCTGAATGACCTGAATTCAACCATGGCATTCACTGGACTTGGCAAGGGAGCCACAGAGTCACAGGATATTGACAGGTTTTGGACTGTTATTGAGAGAAGAGACTGGGGAAGTCAAAGGTGACTGACAGTGTTGCAGGTTGGACTTCAGGAGAAGCAGACTCTGAGAAGGAGATATGAGTGCGGGAAGTTTCCTGGGGAGTGCTCCAAAGGTCAGGGCCTATCGGAGAGTGAAGAAGCAGCACTGGGCAGAGGGAGATGGTGAATGGCCATGCAGCTGGTACTACGTGGCACTGATATGGCCCGTCAGAGTCTGCTCCAATTAGGCCAACGAGACGAGAGCTTTCACCCTGACTTTGACTAGTCATTGTATGTAGGTTGCCCAGGACAGGGGCATGATCTTGGTCCAGGTGTCTTTCTTCCATTAAGTGCAACTCTCAAAGAAGGTCTGAGCCAAGTGGTCAGTCACCAACATTCCCAAAGCTTAGGGAAGAGGGCTGAGTCTGGGTTTGTGTGGAGCAGCACAGTGGTCACAAGAGCTGGGCATCGGGCCCAAGTGAGTGACTGTGGGGACACAGGTGCCTGCAACTGAAATGAGGGAACAAGGAGGAGCAGATGGAGTCAGGGAGGACAGATTTCATTTTGAACTGGTGGCATTTAAACACATGAGAAGATGTTCCCAGAGATCCAGAGAGACATCAATCTGGAAACGATGGGAATGAAAACCATAGTTGATGAACACCTGGCAAGAGAGAGTGTAGATCGACAGAAACGAAGGAGGATAGAACTTGAGGAGCTCCCCAGAAAGAAAAGGGAACAGGAGAAGGAAAGGTATCCATGGCAGGAGAAACAAGGATCAATGAAAAAGGTAACAGATTTAGGCAGTTCTGCAAATTCCAAAATAATAGTAATAATCGCAAATATGTGCCAGGCTGTAAACGTTTACTGTATTCGATGTTCTTCATTTCTGTCAACTAATTTCTGGATAGAGAACTTAAAGAAGGTAATGGCCAGTGATTTGGATGGGGGTTAATCAGTTGTGAGCAGTTAATTTAGGGGCAAAATCTGGAACCTGGGCCCAAGACAGGTGTACTTGAAGCATGTATATTTGCTGACTAAGACATAAAGTCTTCAAAAAGGAGAGTGTGTTCGCTAAATAAATTTTATCCCTACTCTCTGGGTTTTTTTTCTTTTGATAGCTTTATTGGGATATAATTTACATACCATACAATTCACTTACTGAAAGTGTAAAACTCAATGGTTTTTAGTGTATAATAGTTATGCAACCATTGCCACGGTCAATTTTAGAACATTGTTGTCACCTATCCTCCCCCATCCCTTCAGCCTTAAGGAACAATTAACTTACTTTTTGTTCTGTTTTGAACATTTCATATGAATGGAATCATATAGTATGTGGTTTTTTGTTACTGGCTTCTTTCACTTAACGTATTTTCAAGATTCATCTATGTTGTAGAAGGAATCAGTACTTTATTCCTTTCTATGGTTAAATAAGAATCCACTGTATAGCTATACCACATTTTTGTTTATCGTTGGTCAGTTGATGGACATTTGGGGTGTTTCTGCCTTTTGGTGATTCTGAATAGTGCTACTATAAATATGCATGTACCAGTTTTTGTGTGGACATATTTTTTCATTTCGTTTGGATATAGACCTAGGAGTAGAATTGTTGATCATATGGTAACTCTATGTTTAATAATTTGAGGAGAGAGATATATAGGAGGAGTGGGAATATTTTCCATCTGAAAATACGCGGTAAAAATAAAACCAAACAAACAGCCATCCTAAGTAATGATCTAATCTGTGAGATTTCAATTCTTCAGTACCAAAGAATTGCTGCATTTGGTTCTCAGAATGGCCATGGACTTAACCATATTCTAGGCTTTCCTGTCACCACCTGTACTTAGGGGTGGATGACAAAAGGAGTAATAGGGTGGACCCTTTGATATATGTATATCAATATATATGTATTGCTTGCAAACAGCATTGTGTAGCTTTTGACAAATTCTGAGTTTGATTCAATTTAACCAGTATATGTCTGAATCTTTTGGGATACCTTAGTGGGAGCTAGGGAGGGAAAAAATGATGTATAGTTCTCTGTATCAGATGATTAAAGGACACTAAGTGGCAGAGTTAGCTATGGGTTAAGTTTCAGTAAGAGATAAGCAGAACCTAGAAATTCATGGGCCATAAGGATCATTGTGAGCTGGCTGGATCATTTGGGTATCTCTGTGGAGGGAAGGTGGTTTTGAGATTACTTCTCTACAGCTACCCTATAGATGAATGATCAGGATAGAATGGGAGTAGAGATAGTGTCCAAAATAGAGTTGACATCTCTGCCAGGAACTGTGCTTTACATAACCCTTAGAGCAAGTCTGTGCAGGAGACGTTAAGTCCCATTTTGTGCTTGAACACACTGAGGCTCAAAGAGTGTATCAGTTAGGGTCCAACAAGAGAAGCAGAGCTAATAAACAGATGACAGATTGATAAATAGATGATAGATACATGATAGATAGATAGACTGATGATAGATAACAGATAGATAGGTGGATTTGTTACAAGAATTGGTGTATGCAATTGTGTAGGGTTGGCTAAGCAAGTCCAAGGTCCTACTTAGGGCAGACAGGAAGGGAAGATAATGACCAGGCATGAGCTGAAGCTTACTGTTCACAGGAGAGAATTTCTAAACTTACAGAAGGGGAATACCTTTTTAAAGGCCTTCCACCTGATTAGGTCAGGCCCACCCATTACAATCTCCTTAGGTGATTGATTAGGTACATACATATGCAAAATTGAATACCTGGGAGAAGGTATGTGCATGCTTCAAAATGGCCATTGTTTCCCTTCCATCCTCCAATTTTCAAAAGAGAATAACCTTAACCAGAAACATACTGGAAAGAGAATGCTGGGGACTGTAGTGTAACTGAGCCTAGACAAGGTGACACATGAGAAGCCATCATGGAGAGGTTAAGTAACTCTGTTGGTCAGGGCTGTATTACAAGGAACAGAATCCACACTAGTTGGTTTAAGCAAAAAGAGATTTATTACAACGTAATAAATGGCTTACAGAATTATTGAGAAAACTGGAGAAAAAAACTGTGGGCTGAATTTTGAGGAACAATGCCAATGCCACAGACACAGACTACCAAGGAGCTTTCTGCCTCTTTTAAGATCAAGAAGCCACCAGTCAAACCGGAAAGTTCTCGACAGTTTTGGAACCAAGCCACCACAACCATGGTTCCCAGGAGAAACCCCAGAAGCAACACAAATATGGCCCTGGACACACTTCTGCTTTCTGCTTTCTCCATCTGCACCAAATGGTAACCCTTAGCTGCAAGGGAGTCTTGGAAATGTCTTTCATTTCTCACTTCTGAGTTGTAAAACAATTAGAATGGATGTTAGGCACCAACCCACCACAGTAATATACAAGGTCCTTCAGTGATTAGGGAGCAAAGCCAGGATTTAAATTCAGGTCATGCTCTCAACCCCCCAACCCTACCCCCTGGACACTTCCTTCCATGATCTGGAATGGTCTTTCTTTTCAGATTTCAGGCTCTTTTTTATTGTATAAAAATATTTCTGGTCTCTGCTACCTAAATTTGCATTTACCTATTATATCTACAGCTTCTGTCGTTGTCGTCAGCTGCAGATTTTCTGATACAGCTTATACAGTAGGAAATAAAAAGACCCAACTATGTTTCTAACCTGTCCACATTGCCTCAAGCATTGAGAAGGCTGCAGTGTGTACAGTCCTCTTTTCTTCCCGAGCCAGTCGCTTCAAAATGCTTCTGTTTATGGAAGCTGGCAAAGCAGGTACTGGGCAGGTACAAGTGGTTTTAGTGACACCTGGAATTATAAGAAGCATTTGGAGAGGGAAAAAAAACAAACTTCTGGTAATAATAATAGGAAATATCTGCAATGAGAATCAAGTCTTCCTTGGATCATCTCTTTGTGTCCTTGTCACATCAGTCCCACACCCCAAAATTCCTAAATAGTTGTCAGTGAACGCACCTGACCAGCCTCTGGCAGGCAAGCCAACCTGGCAGCACGAGCTCTCAAAGGACCTGTGGGGACAGAGCCCCGAAAAGCAGTTTCCAGGCTCTCAGCCTCACATAGAAACGTGCTGGCTCAGGTAGTAAATCACCATCGACTGATCAAATGGCCATCAGCTGTGGCTAGTTGGCCGTCAGCTGTAACCAGTGAGCCATTGGGCACTAATATAACTGCCGTGGCTAGGCTAGCAAAAAATGGGGGCTAGCAAGAAGATGGTGGCTGAGCCTGCAAGCGGCACAGTGAGGGTTGAGAATTGTGTGGCTCCTGTTTCCTGTTTCTCCAATCCTGCCGCCAGCGAGAGTATAGTGGTGTGACTCCCCTACCTATGGCTCCGTGGGTGTTCCTTTTTGGCCTAGCCATATCCTGTGGTCTTGTGTGGGGAGCGGGAGCAGAGACCCCACAGGCCGCCCCGTACAATAGGACCATGACCATCCACTGTGAGCCCTTCCGGAAGAAGGAAGATTTTATACGTGCTAGTATGACTCCTTCATAACCATTAGCAACTCAGAAATAGACATTAAAGTCTCTAAAGGGAACCAAATCAGCATTCTTAGTAAACATCCCCAGTATCAAAGTTCTGGGTAAATCAGACATAACTCCAAAATTTGTAAATCTAAACAAATGGATTTTTTCTGACACAACTGTACAACTTCTTTCTAAGGAAGAATCCCCACAGTAAGCCTTTGTTTAAGAGGAATAACCTTTCTTCATGTGGTTTGTTCAATACATATGCATGCTCACAATATGCACTGGCTGTATACATGTGAGAGGCCTGATAAGGGACATAGTGAAATCTTATCCGCATTTATTTGTGTCAATTTGATTATCTAGAAGATCAGAAAAATCCTTGTGGGTCTGCAGAGACCACCCATGAACTTACTGACATTGAAAAATGTTCATGGTCGATTCATCAATTAAAAAGCAGATTATCAAAAAAAAAAAAAAAAGCAGTACATTATAACCCTGTTTCTGAAAAACAATATCTTTACACAAGAGCAGAGGCAAAGTCATTCTAAACAAATGGATTTTAGCAAGGATGTACATTTTCATTATATTATTCATACAAGCAATATTCAATATCATTTATTGATATTAATGGAATATTATTTAATAATCATTATATATTATTACTTAATACGTTATATTATTCAATATTTATTATAGTATGTTATTTCATTATATTATTATTGTTTTGCATATATCTGTATTTTTTAATTGCTCTGCCAAAAACAACCTTTATGTTACAAGGCACTTTTTAAAAAGAGATTTTATTATTGTCCTTCCTCATTTGTTTTCCCTCCTCTTCCCCTCTTCCCCACTCTCCTTTCCTCTCTTTCCTTTTCAAACTAGCATTTTTGAAATTAGCTTCCTTCAGGGATTTTTTTTACAAGCAGCAGCGAATCATCACGGAAGCAAGGAGCCTCCGAGGGCGTGGGGCGGGTTACTCTACGGAGGATTCAGACGTGCTCTGGGAGAAATGAAGGCAGCCTGGGCCCTGGGAGATGCTGCGAGGCCGGGCTGGGCTGGTCTGCCATCAGACAAAGGGACCGCTGCACATGGGAGGCGAGCAGATGCCAACAGACAGCTTTTGTGAGTCCCTTCATGTTAATTAACTTTTGTGAGAACCTTCATGTTAATTAACTTTGCTTGAGCTTTCCCTGGACTTGAAAGCTTTGGAGTGGTTTGTTTTTGTAAAATGCTTTGACTCCAGGGAGAGTGGCTTCAAGAGGGAAAAAAGGAGAAACAAAAAGAAAGAAAGGGAAAATTTTTAAGTGGGGCTTTGCTTACCAGGAAATTTCTTCCCTTGGCGCTGCCCCTCCCTTCCCCCCACAAGAACTGACTCAACCATCAGAGAGAATTTTAATGGCCTTTTTCTTACCCTAAAGAATAAACCAGAACCAGACTTCCATTGCTTTGCCTCACCCAGCGAAGACAGGTGTGTGTGTGTGTGTGTGTGTGTGTGTGTGTGTGTGTGTGTGTGTGTGTGTTAAAGGAAGCAAATTCAAAGTATGAAGAGCTTTGACCTAATTGATTACACATTGGAGCAAAGGAAACATGGAACTCGATTTGTGGGTCTGGTTCTGTAAGTGAACAAACCTGCTCCTCCATAGAGCATCAGGACCCAGGTGAGAAACAGGTTCCTGGTGTTTCCAAGACTTTATGTGGCTGGCCCGGAAGTTAGAGTCTAACAGGTCAAGGAAAAAGAGAAAGTGCAGAAAAGTGGAAAATCTAGTCACCCTCTAGTTATTTATAAAGTCTACACGGCATCAAACTACTGACTTACCTTTTTTTTCTCTCATTTTATTACGAAAATTTTCAAACATGCAGAAAAAGTTGAATCATACAATTAACACTCATATACCCACAACCTACATTCTGTAATTAACACTTTGCAATAATTACTTTTATCACATACATACCCATCTATCCATCCCTCTTACCCATTCATTGAGTCATCTTAGTTTTAAAGCTTTTTGAAGTTGCCAGCATCAGTATACTTCACCCTTAAATACTTTAGCATGCATCTGTTAACTAGTGTTCAATATCTGTTTATCTTCTTGGGAATTTTTAAGGTAAAATTTACTTATGCTGAAATGCACAAATTTAAAGTGAGCCTTTTGATGAGTTTTAACAAATGATACAATTTGCGTTTTTAAAAAAGAATTTCAAACAATGAAAAGTTGCAAGAATGATACAAAGATCTCTCATTTGCCCTTTACCCAGATTCACTACTTTTTAAAACCACTTATGAGTGACTTACATACATCATATTATCCTTATTTCTTAATAATTCTATGTGTATCTCCTAAGAATAAGGCTATTCTCTTATTCAGGAAACTTGACTTTGATGCGACCCTTTTATTGAAACTGCAGCCTGTATTCCAATTTTGACAATTATCCCAATAATTTTCTTTATAGCATTTCCCCCTTTAATACAGGTTCCAAGTCCTTTGTGAATTATGGATGTAACTTTACTAAGCGTCTTTATTTTGTTTAATGCCTTTTGGCTTAAATTCTACTTTGTCTTATATCACAATAACAATCCTTGAATTCTCATTATTTTAATTAGCCTGGTAAATCCTGTCCACCTCTTTATATTCACTCTTTTTGAATCACTGTGGTTTAGGTGTCTTTTTTTTTTAAGTGTTTTGTGATTACAGCTTAGGGTTTTGCGATATAAGCCAATTTGAAGATCTTTTCATAAATAAGGCAGTTAAACCTATTCACATTTAACAATATGACATATGTTTGGTCTCAACTCTAAAAGTATTTTATGTTATGATTATAGTGTATATTATATTGTATTTACTGTGCCTCTTTCTCTGTTTAGTATGTCAACTATATTAATTTAAAGTTTCTTTAGGTATTTAAGAATTTTTTATTCTAGTTATTACTTTTCTATTTATATATTTTCTAGTTCCCCAGCTCCTTTTTTTTTTTTTTTTTTTTTTTTTGTCTTACTTAACTTCTTATAATCTGACCCTCAATGGTATCTTCTGACTCCTACTTGCTACAACAGGTAATGATCTTATTCTGGTTTACCCTATTTTTGTCCTATATCCTCCCATCTTTTAGTTGTATTCTTTCTACTTTGTCAGAACGTATAATATTCATATGCTTTCCACATGTTGCCTCCCTTGTTTTACTCCGAGCTCTACAGTGAACTATATTAAGTGTTCACCATTGGTTATTTTGCTGAAATTTCCTCTGTTCTCATTTAGTTGGATGAAGTTCATTTTTTAGCATATTCTTCAGGAAGGACATATGTACCGTATTCCATAGTTTGGATAGCTTACATGGATATAAAATCCTTGACTAGCACTTTCTTTTCTTGAGTGTCATGAAAGTGCTGCTGTTAACTTACTTTGAATGTGGCTCAGGAGAAGCCTGATGCCACACCTGACTTTCTTACCTATAAGTAAATAGATCTTTTTGCCAAGAGACTAAGAATTTCTTTCCTTTTGTTTTAAAGTCTAATAGTTTTACTATTATAGGATACATCTTGGAGAAAATTGTCTCATGTCAATTTTCAAAGTTACACAATGGGCCTGTTCTATATGTAGATTGAAATTTTCTTTCGTTTTAGGACAGTTACCTTGTATTAGAAATGTAAATACTTGTTCTGTTCCAATATTTTGTTTGTTTCTTCAGGTCAGGGACTATAATTATTCATGTGTTTGGACCTTTTTTGTCTGCCTTCCCTTTGAGCCACTTTCTCTTGGATGCTTTTAACTTCTTTATCTCATTTTAATTCTTTTGGTTGTTTGCCTACTTTTCTTCATCACCCTTATTAAACTTTCATTGAAATCTATTCTCCATTGGAATTTGTAAATTTATTCTTAATTTCTGAGATAAATGCATTTTTTTCTTTAATATCTTCTTGAGTTCAATCAATTCATATTGCATTTCTTTCCATTTTGTATCCATTTCTAGTCTTAGTTTTGGTTTTTTTTGTTTTTACATTTATGATTCTAGGATTTTAAATAATCCATTTCCATATATATTTTTTTAGGATACTGAATTCAGTCAGGAGGGTTTGTGAATGGTTTTCTGAGGGATTATTTTCATCAGTTCAAACGTTATTTTAACATTTTCTATTTTCTTTTTACACTTGTTTTATAGGAAGTCAGCTTGATTGTTTTTCAATTTCTAGGCATTTTATGGGCAGGGTTCCTAGATAAAGAGTGCCTTCTTATGCCACTTTATTTTTATTTATGTTTTTTTTGACATTAAATATTATTTTATATTAATTTCAGGTGTAGAGCATAGTGGTCAGACATTTACATAATTTAAGAAATGATCCACCTGACACATCAAGTACCCACCTGGCACACTATACATAGTTATTACCATATCATTGACTATATTTCCCATGCTATACGTTACATTCCTATAACTATTTTGTAACTACCAATTTGTACTTCTTAATCTCTTCAACTTTTTCACCCTGTCCCTCAACCTCCTCCCATATATCACCCCAACAAATCTAGTAGCCATCTGACGCCACACATAGTTATTACAGTATTATTGACTACATTCCTTATGCTATACCCTACACCCCTATAACTACTTTGTAACAACCAATTTGTATTTCTTAATCTCTTCCCCTTTTTTCACCCACACTCCCAAACCCCCATCCCATCTGGCAGCCATCAAAATGTTTTCTATATCTATGAGTTTGTTTCTGTTTTGTTTATTTTGTTCTTTAGATTCCACATATAAGCGAAATCATACTGTATTTGCCTCTCTGTCTGACACTGTGCTGCACAATACCCTCCAGATCAATCCATGTTGCCACAGATGGCAAGAACCCATTCCCTTCCATGGCCAAACAATATTCCATTGTATATAGGTACTACATCCTCTTTATCCATTCTTCCTTCAACGTAAGGCTGCCTCCATATCTTGGCTGTTGTAAACAATGCTGCAATGAACATACAGATGCACAGGTCCCCTTGAGGTAGCATTTTGGGTTTCTTCAGATAAATACTCAGAAGTGGATTACTGGGTCCTTCTTTGTCACTTGTTATAGTCTTTGTTTTAAAGTCTATTTTGTCTGGTATAAGTATTGCTACCCCAGCTTTTTTTTTTCCATTGTTTCCATTATCATGAAAAAACTTTTTCCATCCCTTTACTTTCTGTCTCTGTGTGTCTTTCAATTAGAAGTGAGTCTTGGGGCAGCCAGATAGCTCAGTTGTTTAGAGTGCAGGCTCTCAACAACAGGGTTGCTGGTTCGATTCCCATATGGAATGGTGGGCTGCGCATCCTGCAACTAAAGATTAAAAATGATTGGACTTGGAGCTGAGCTGCACCCTCCACAACTACCGTGCTTCCCCAAAAATAAGTCCTAGCTGGACCATCAGCTCTAATGCATCTTTTGGAGCAAAACTTAAAATAAGATGCGGTCTTATTTTAATATAATATAAGGCCATGTCTTCTATTAATTTTTGCTCCAAAAGATGCATTAGAGCTGATGGTCCGGCTAGGTCTTATTTTTGGGGAAATACAGTAGATTAAAGGACAGTGACTTGGAGCTGATGGGCCATGGAGAAACACATTGTTCCCCAATATTCCCCAATAAAATTAAAAAATACATATGTGTTTTAATTAAAAAAGAAAAGTGAGTCTCTTGTGGGAAGCATATGTAAGGCTTTTGTTTTCTTATCCATTCAGCCCTCCTACGTCTTTTGATTGGAGCATTTAATCCACTTATATTGAACGTAATTGTTGGAAGATATGTAGCTATTGCCATTTTATTATTCATAACTTTGATTAATTTTTTCCATCTTAAAGAGTCCCTCTAATATTCCTTGTTATACTGGTTTGGTTGTGATGAACTCCTTTAACTTTTTCTTGTCTGGGAAACTCTTTATCTGTCCTTCAATTGTAAATAATAGCCTTGCTGGGTAGAGTACCCTTGGTTGTAGGTCCTTGCTTTTCATCACATTGAATATTCTGTGCCAATCACTTCTACAAAGTTTCTGTTGAGAAATCAGCTGACAATCTTATGGGAGCTCCCTTATAAGTTACTAGTTGCCTATCTCTTGCTGCTTTTAGGATTCTCTCTTTGTCTTTAACCTTTGCCATTTTAATTATAATGTGTCTTGGTGTGGACCTGTTTGGGTCTCTCTGCCCTTCCTGGAGTTGTATGTCTTTTTCCTTCACCAGGTTATAAAAATTTTCAGTTGTTATTATGCTTCAATAGGTTCTCAATGCCTTACTTTCTCTCTTCTCCTTCTGGCACCCCTATGATGTGAATGCTGTTACACTTGATGTTGTCCCAGAAGTCTCTTAAACTATCCTCATTTTTTTTGGATTCTTTTTTCTTTTTGCTGTTCTAATTGGGTGTTTTCTGCTACCTTGTCTTCCAAATAAGAGGATCACAGATTTGATCCTCTGCTTCATCTAGTCTGCTGGTGATTCTTTCTAGTGCATTCTTCATTTCAGTTACTGTATTCTTCACTTCTGACAAGTTCTCTTTTATGGTTTCTATGTCCCTTTTTATGATTGCTGTATCTTTGTTGAAGGTCTCACTAAGTTCCTTGAGCATCCTTATAACCATTGTTTTGAACTCTGTATCTGGTAGGTTGCTTGCCTTCATTTCATTCAGTTCTGTTTCTGGAGTTTTCTCCTGTTCTTTCATTTGGGCTGTATTTCTTTGTTTCCTCATTTTGGGCTGCCTCTCTGTTTGCTTCTATGTATTATATAGATCCTCTATGTCTCCCAGTCTTGGCCGGGTGGCCTTGAATAATAGGCCCCTGTGGGGCCGTGGCATCACCTGCTCCAGGTGTTCCATGAGTGTCCCTTATGTGGGTTGTGTGTACCCTCCTGTTATAGTTGAGTCTTGATTGCTATTGGAACATCAGTGGATGAGATTGACCCTCAGGCCGATTGGCTATGGGGTTTGGCCATGTCCACAGCTTATGGGCTGCTGTGTGTGGGGCTTACCCCAGTGTGAGAGGGATTTACCCCAGTGGACTCTGGTGCCTGTTGAGACCGACCTTTGTGTGTGCTGATTATGGGGCCAATTGGGTGGTGCTCTGCTGTGGTTTGATGCCAATGTCCAAATATATTGGTTTTGTGGCCCCTTGGGAGGGGCTCTGGTGCAGGCCCAGGTCACCCACTTCCTGTGATCAGCCAGATACTACCTGGGAGGAGCTACAAAGTGATCCACAGTTGTTTGTTGCCTGTGCCAGACCTGAGGCCCATGGGAGAGGCCACGCTGCAAACAGAGGATGGCTGCCACCAGTATCAGGCCTGGGGTAGCTCCACAAAAAGCCAGGACACCCTAAGGCCTGCTGCTACCCACTGGTTCCAATCAGGTTCAGCCCCTGATAAAGCCTTATGCAGTACACGAGTTGGGTGTGGCAGGGTCTCATCCAGTGGGAGTCACTACAGTGGGAAGAATTGTGGTCAGTAGGTTAAAGTAGACTTTGGTTTGATGCCAGTGCTGAGCCTGGAGCTACTCAGCAAAAGTCTCAGAGCACACCACGGTCATCTGTCACCTGCCTGGTTCCTGAGGACTTTGATAGTTTTTCAAGAAAGATTGCAATTCAGGCAGGGTTGATTGCTCTCAGAGAAAGTGCCTTTGGTGTTGGGCGAGTTGGGTGGGGCGGGGTCTCAGTGAATCAGCTTAGTGGAGCAGCAGAACTCACCAGGCCAATCAGATTCAGATTTGGCCTGTGGGGGTGGTATCAACACCAGAAAGATGGCACCTGCCTGCGTGCTGCACAAGAGAAGGGCCCCACACAGGGAAAATGCCGACTGTTCTCCAGCCATTTGTGTGAAAAGACACACACCTCACTCTGCCCCCCATATGCCTCTGAGGCCCCCTGAGTTACTATCTCTCTGGTGAGTGCCGGTGAGTGAGAAAGTCTGTGCACGGGCTGTTTAAGAGGATGTCTGGGTTTCCTGCAGCCTTTTTCTCACCCGGATGGTCAGAATCCGCACTGTTTTTTACAACCAGATGTTGTGCTGGCTCCTCTTCCTGGTACCAGTACTCTGGGCTGAAGAGGCTGGTGTGGTGCTGGGGTCTCATGCTCCTCTAGGGTGAACCTCTATGGCTGAGATATCCCTCCCAGTTCTCAACTGCGGCATGGAAGTTTGGCGTCAGCCCATTTCGCATCTTCACCCCCCCCCCACCAGTCTTGACATGGCTTCTTTATATCCTTAGTTATAAAACTTCTGTTCAGCCAGACTTCTGATGGTTCTCCAGGTTGATTATTCCATAATTTAGTTGTAATTTTATTGTGTTCATGGAAGGAAGCAGGCACAGTGTTTATCTACTCTGGCAACTTGAGTCTCCCTCTCTTATGCTAATTTATTAAAGTGTACTTTCTTTAATTGATGATACTGTTGACAGTTGTGGTGGTGGTGGTGAAAGGGGATTGATTGGTAGAATGGCAGGCTGATAAATGTTTCACAACCAGATCTCCAGGAAATACAAGTAGCCTAATTTGTAGCATTTGCCAGTTTCTGTGGTGTATACTTGTATACTCCCTCCATGGCAGATATCAAACTACCAATAGGAAGTCACCGAACACAGAGTTGTGAACAGATGCTATCAGTCGTTGTGAGCCATCACGTCTCCTGAATATCTTGTTTCTCTTTAGTTTTTGCACGATGTTTAATTTTCTCTGTTATTCCCTTCTTGTTCATGGCAACATCTTCAAAGGCACAATCTCTTCTTTATTTGATTTTTCACTGAAGCAGCAATGCTTCTTTACGGCTGCCATTTCTGGTGCTGTTCATTTTAAGCCCCTCTGCTATAGCTGGTGCTTTGAACAGATATATGTTTAGTTTTTTGACACTTACTGCTGGACTTTTCTGGCCTGATTTTACCTATGCTTTATCCGTATCTTTCACATCTCTTTCCTATTTTTATGGGTCACTTAGGTTTCCCTCTCTCTAATCTCAGCATCCATAGGCTTGCAGTGGTGGTGAGACTCTCCTGGAATTTGGTGTTTATTTCTCTTTTTATGGGTAATTTAAAGGTCATGGTATTCTGTGTGTACTAGTGATGCTGAAGGCATGGGTCAGGTATGATTTCATTTGCACTCCTTCGTGATTTTATGTTTGGGAAATAGATGTATAAGGATATATAGATAGATATTTGGATTCAGGCAGCCATCATTACCTCCCAGACATGAAGACTCTTCCGGCTTGAATTTTTATTATTAAATGCAATTGATTATTTCAATGTCATTTTGATATAAGATGTGAGCTTTTCAGTTTACCCCACTTTAGGTGAGACTTAGCCTCTTAGGCTAAGTCTGTGTGCCCCAGGAGCTAAAGCCTGATTTTAATATCCAGGTAGAATGATTAATATGGTGAATGGCAAATGTCATCCCCACAATTCCGGGTCAGTGGGGCTGGTGAATTGATCCAACTAGAACTTCAGGTAAGGTCTCATCCAGCTGTTTGTGTCAGCCTGATCTCAATGTATACCAATTAGACAGAAATGCTTGGCCTTTGGTGGCAGTGGTAGAGGGAAAGGGAGGAAAATATGTCAAAATAATGGCAATTTGAAGATATTTTTAATGTTGATGTGCAATAGAGTAGGACAGGTCTTCAATTAAAAGCTGTTCAGTGTTCTTATGGCTCTCAGTATTCACAAATGCATTTAATGTTCGTTATTTAACCTCATCCCAACATGTCCCACATCTTGTATTTACCACAGTACCTACCACAGATTCATGAGTAAAGCTGTTGATTTATTGATTTTATATTTTTAAAGCACCATCATAGTCATAGAATGAGTCAGCAAAACACATAGGCTGCATCTACTGTGCAGACTACAACTCCATGTGCTTAAATACGAATTCATTCATTCATTCATTCAGTCAGTCAACAAACACATTTTGAGCATAAGCTCCTGGGACTGCTTAAGATTATGGGAAGAGGAAATGAATCTGACATAGACTCTGCCCTGAGGTAGCTGGACTCTTAGTTCCTTGCTGCCTTTCTTACTCCAATTTCAATTCTGGACATACACTGTGTCTATATAACACTCGAGTAATTGAATGAAAAGTTGAAAATCCAATTTATTGTTAACATCTATACCTTTAGATTTTTGATTCAGACGTTAAAGCAACTCACTATTTTTATGTATCTGTCATTGGAATGGTAAACCATCCAAATTTGACTTCGCTTTCACTTTTCATTTCATCTTTTTGATGCATTATAGGCACAACTACAATTTTATAGACCTACAGAAAAATTCAGTTTTCTGACTTATGGGTTGTCTGCCACCAAGTGATAAACACTGGTAGAATTTTGAACTTCATCTTAAAGAATTTGTTGTAAACTCTAGTGAGTTGTTTTGATGGAAGAGATAGATATATCTGCAGAAAGATTATAATATTTTTATTTATTTATTTATTTATTTATTTATTTATTTTTTGATTATAATATTTTTTAAGATCTTAGTCCAAGATTGCCTTCTGGTAATGGAGAAAAAGTAGACTTCAAACTAACTGGACTTAGGGTAGTTTGGTTTGGTGAGGTAACATTCCAGATGGAAATTCTGAAACTGAAAGAGGGTCGGTCACACAAATCAGATACCCATCCAAGGGATTTTTAAATGTATGTATACATGTAAATACATCCTTTGGATTCTCAACAATACGATTTTCTTTGCAGAGATTCTGTTGCACAACATGATGTAACCCACTCTTGGTAAGCAGCCTGCTTTGAAGCAATCCATCATGCTTGGTTCCTTAGATCTTGTAATTTTTCTTTGCTCGTGATACATTTACCAACACATCCCCTTAATTATACATGCCTCTGCAGACCCTTATTATGTGGCTCCAGCTTCCTTCACTGACTGGGTGAGGGAGACCCCATTTGATTTTGTAGCTTTATTGAAGTGGAGAAATGCTTCACTACCCCTTATCTTAAACGTACAGCTACAAAGCTGTCTTGCTTGGGTTATATAAAAAGGTTTATAGAGAAGCAAGATGATTAAAGCTGGAAGGGCTACACTGGCCATTGAGATTGAGGATGATTTTTTTTTATACTTCTTTATATTTTCCAATTTTCTTTCAGTGCATGGGTATTACTTTTCTCAAAACCACATGATCAAAGTTTATTTTAAACACACACAAAACTGAAAAGAAGTATGCCAAAATTATACAGTTACGGGAGTTAAAATGATTTTTATAGTCTTCATACTTTTGTATTTTCTAAATGTTATTTTTAAAATAACAGCAATTATACACAAAAAGTAGCCCAGAATTACCAAAAAGTTATTCTTTTTATGGAAGTCAATAAGCATTATAAAGAGCAGTCTTAAAAATTCTAATCTCTTAGCATCTAGATTCCCATTGTTTTCAAACTCTACTTCGGATAATTCTTCTTGATAAATGTTAAGATTTAATTTAAGACCTTTTCAGCCTTCTTGACTTTTAACATTTTCAACACACCGCCTTGCCTATCTATTCACTCTGCATCTCTGAGGCTTTTGAAAAGCAAGCCTATCTCTCCTTCCCTACACACACACACACACACACACACACACACACACACACACACAACATACACACCCAGTGTCACAGTAATCT